>NW_027202704.1:1365000-1965000 GCF_024711535.1 Dipodomys merriami
AGACTTCATAGAATTTTTCCTTTACTATCAATATTCCATTTGTAATGCCCATCTATAATGAGAAATTTTGTTCCCACTATAAATACATTTCCTTACTTGTTCAATTTATGTAGTTCTACAATATACACAAAGTTTCAGAATAACTAAATTCTTACACTCCTAAAAAGGACAGCAAAAAAGAGTTTATAATTTTTCCAAGTTTTTATTTAGTAAGAGCTTGCTGAATAACCTAGGGTAGCCTCAAAAGCATGATCCTTCTGCCTCAATCTCCCAAGTAATAAGTATACAAGTCTGTTTGACCACCACCTCTAACATTGCCTTTGCTAGGCAAGCTTTTTGCCACTAGCTATATGTTAACTCTTTATCTTCTTTAGATTAAAGATATAACGTAAAGCTATTATATGCCAAAATAACTGGGATAAGTTGGATTTATTTAATACTATTTCTGGTTCATTATCAAATGTGAGGTATGGATAATTTCTACTCCACTTATTAGCTTAAATAAAACTTTCTAATGCTCTGAATTAAGTTCTGTTAGGTGATTTCAGTATCTTTGTTTTTCTGTGAAGAAATTTCCCTTTGAATCTGTTGTGTTTCAAAATAGCAGTGATCTGGTCTCTCATTTCAGCTCTGTTAACCTCTGAACAAGTGGTGAGTTTCAACACACTTTTACTGAAAAAATTGAATTTTATGTAATAATTGCTACAGGATTTTTTTTTAAAGTAGGAATTGGAAGAGGTAAGTTGTTACCTATCTTTCTGCTCTATTCCACCTCTTTTCTTTCTGATTTCACAGGCAGAAGAGATACTATTTGAAGTTTGTTGACAAACATTTCTTAAGATGTTGGGTATATTCTAGGCACTGAAACAACTAGATCTATCTGAGGATTAGCATCTAGTGTCAAAATGAAATTGTCCTGTGACATGAGGCATCCACTGAGAACATTATAAGCTTTTTCTACATGATATATCAAAAAAGTACATGTTTTTATTTGACTAATAATAAGCACATTTCTGTTTATTTTAAAGTATATTTTTGCCTGGTTTGCTTTCCCTCTAGTGATTAAATGGCAAAACTAAATTTCTCACTTGGAGTCCTATGTATCAAGTTTGTGTAAGAGTGTGAAGATCCATTACTGACATCACTATACTATAAATCATTGTAAATAATTTTTAAGATGGGTCAAATCTATGTAACCTAATTTGGACCCACCAAATGAAAATTATATGTTCAAAATTAATTTTTTCATATGTATTTACAAATGATAAAAAGAAGACACAAGACAATGTATCTTCAACAATAGGGGAAAACCTCTTCACACAAAATTTAAATTAAGTAGGAAAAATATTAACATGAAGTGTTTTTTGTCTCATTTTCTCCCTAGATTCTATGAGGTGTGCACCATCTTTCTCTATAGTCTAAACAGATTATTGCTTATTTCTGTTAAATTCCTATGATGCAGTTGATAAGATTTCCTTCTTTTGCCTTAATTGCTGGAGAAAAGAGTATAGTAATGAACTAGAGAATGCACAAGGAACTCCCATGGACTTATGAGCAAGTTTATGCTAGAATCCAGAAAATCCTTTCCCTGTATCTCTCCTCTTCTGAAAGGAAAGCCTTGGATAAAGCCAGTGTTTATTACTAAATAATGGTCCATTTTGAGGATATATTTTTTGAAGATTTAAAATTATATGATGTTCCTCATACTTTGACTGATGGTTAGTGATCATAAGCAATTTGTAGGCCTTATGTGGGTTCTCTTTCTTTTTCTGTGCACAGGTCTGTTCTGTGGACAAATATAAATTAATGCTCAGATACAATTTCTGTTATGTATGATTGGGTGGAAAGGGGAACAGTAAGAGGGATAAACCTGATATTATTCTTAATAGTGAAGCGAGAATAAAGCCAGTCACTGCAGACACAGCACTTATACACTCAGCAGCATGCACTGGAGGATTTTTTAAATTTTAATTTTATTATAAAGGTGTTATACAGAGGAGTTGCAGTTATATAAGTAGTGCAATGAGTATATTTCTTGTTGAACAGTGTTACCCCCTCTCCTGTTTTTTTTTTTTCTTTTAGAGGATTTTTCTGACACGAGACAACAAAAACAGTGCCTACAAATTCCAGGAGTTGGTTCTATGAGTTATCAATCATAGTTTTTAATGGACACGAAGTCAAAAGTGACCATGCCTGGCCTTGTAGCAAGATTCAAAATGTTGGCCAAATATTGTCATAAAACATTCAGGTGTTAGCTGGCTGGTGGCTCATGCCTGAAACCTCGCTACTCAGGAGGCTTAGATCTGAGGATTGAGGTTCAAAGCCAGACTGGGCAGGCAATTCCGTAGACTCATCTCAAATTAAGCACCAAAGACCTGGAAAAGGAGGTGTGACTCAAGTGGTAGAACATTAACCTTGAGCAAAAACCTCAGGAACAGCAAGCTGGCTCAGAGTTCAAGCTGTAACATACCAAAAAAAATCAATCAAACAAACAAAAAGAACTGATATACTCAACAATCTTGTTAAGGGAGGTTTTCAGAAAACAGAAGGCAGACAAGAGCTAGGTAACAGAATTGCTAATACAGAGTAAGGGCCAATTCCTAAGAATTAAATCTCAATGTATCCTGGGTTTAGGTTAACATACAAGGTCTCTAATGATTAGATGTTAATTAGGTTACTTACAGAGGCTTTAATACTTTGGCCATAAAATATATCCATTTCAAACAGGTGTTACTTCATACAAATAACACCTTATATGAAGCATGTCTATGTGGGAATCTATACGATTGGATTCCTGTTATGTTTACAATAAACAATCTTATGCCAGGTATACCCCACTGTGAATGACAACTTTCTTGTTAGCAATACCCTGGGTTTTTGGTTAAAGGATATTATCCTTAGAATATTTGTTTATAAGGATATTTAACTAGTCATCTTTTCTCTTCCCTAGAAGTATCCTCTTACAATGGAAACGAATGAATTGGAAACCTTTTGTTTATTTCCCAGATGGCAAAATCTAGTGGGTTGAAATCCAGCCAAGTTCTTCCTTTCTGAAATCTGAATTCATTTTGTAATTACTTAAGAACAGAATCAGATAAACTTTAAGGAATTTTGTTTGTCTCATATTCATTTACCTAGTAAATGTATCTCACATCAAATTTTAATAGGTAAAACAGTTCAAGCATTGGTGGCTCATGCCTGTAATCCTAGCTATTTAAGAAGCTGAGGTCTGAGGATCATGGTTTGAAGCCAGCCAGGACACAAAAGTCCATGAGACTCTTACCTCTAATCAAACTCTAGAAAATCACAAGTGGCTCCATGGCCCAAAGTGGTAGAGCACTAGCCTTGAGCAAAAGAGCTCAGGGACAGTGCTCAGACCCTGAGTTCGAGCACCACGACTCACACAAAAAAAGGAAAGGAAAGGAAAGAGGAACGAGAGAGGGAACGAAAGTGGGAAGGAAAAGGGGAAGGGAAGGGAAGGGACGGGAAGGGAAGGAAAGGAAAGGAAAGAAGGAAAGGAAAGGAAAGGAAAAGAAAGGAAAGGAAAGGAAAGGAAAGGAAAAGAAAGGAAAGGAAAGGAAAGGAAAGGAAAGGAAAGGAAAGGAAAGGAAAGGAAAGGAAAGGAAAGGAAAGGAAAGGAAAGGAAAGGAAAGGAAAGGAAAGGAAAGGAAAGGAAAGGAAAGGAAAGGAAAGGAAAGGAAATCACTGGCCTTGAGCAAAAGAGCTCAGGGACAGTACTCAGATCTGAGTTCAATCACCATGAGTCACACATACAAAAAGAAGAAGAAGGAAAGGAAAGGAAGGAAGGAAGGAAGGAAGGAAGGAAAAAGTAAGGAAAGAAAAAACTTACACATGATACTTAAAAACGTGCTCTTTACTATCTGGCATAAGGGAGATGGGACAAATTGATATAATCTGGGCAGTTTTTGTGAGCTTTCCTCTTTGAATTTAACTTATTCTCTCAGTGTGATATAATAAGGATGCATTATGCTAGGGGATGATATCCTGTCTTATAAAATCAAAGCATACTCACCCAAAATGCAAAATAGGAGTAAACGTAATAGAGTAAGTCACATTTACTAATGTTAGTAAATAGAATAAATAGAGTAAGCGTACGTAAAAGTAGTAGAGTAAGTAATATTTACTAATGTTAGTAAATATCCTTTAATGATATATATTCTCTCTTGAATGGGATCAACTTAATTTATCATTAATAAATTCATGACCCATTATCAAATTCAGAAATCTCTCTTAGCAACATCTCATACCACCTGGAAATATTTTGTAAAGAAATTGTTATATCTCAACCATAGCTTCTCATGAACAGTTTCATATCAAACTAAATGTCAGTAGATTTCCTTCCAGTTTAGTTTTTGCTCATAGTTAATGAATAAGCAAGAATTAGATATCTTGCATATAAATAATACAAAAGAAAAGAAAACTGAGCAATATTAGGACTATGAGTCTGTTGGCTTTGTGTCTTCCACTTGATGGGCTTTGATACACTAACTACTATGAAAATTTACTTTTTAAAAAAGAATCCATGGGCATTTAGAGCTATAACATCAGTGCAGAGAAATTACACATGGTAGGAGCATACAGCTTCTCTGAGACTTTTGACAAAATATGTGAGCAATGGTACATGCCATATAAATCTATTTTTATTTCATATTTATTTATATTTATAGTGTATTTATTATATCATAATATTTATATATTTATTGCTGATACCATGGTTTAAACTCAAGGTCTTGTGCTTGCTTAGCTTGTTTTCTTTGCTGGCATTTTACTACTTGAACATGTCTCCAGTCCTGCTTTTTGCTGTCTATTTCAGAGATAGATTCCCAAGTACTTTTCTGCCTGGGCTGGCTTTGAACAGTGTTCCTCTGAATCTGAGCCTCCTGAGTAGCTAAGCTTATAGGCATAAGCCAACTCTATTAAGCCACCTCTGTTTTGGAGATTTCATGACAGTTCAAATGTAACTATAGGCTTAAAGAGAAAGATATACAGGATAGACTATTATATATTTTTGAAAAGCAATTAAATTATAATCAAATCCACGTCCTTGAATATAGATGATATAGATTTTAAGAAAAAAGTTTGAAACTACTAATTTGCCAATCTTAATGAGCTTTTATTTATTTATTATTGTCTAATCTATTATTGAAAATAGCTCTAAAAAAATCTTATGTTCTACCCGTATTAGTAACATCTCAATGTGGAAACAGCTTTTGCTTGAAGTACAATTGAATCTCAATGTGGATGGTACTCAGGAGTTTGTAGAGGAGCCTCTGCTGGCCTCCTAAAGATGTGCCTACTGCCATCAGAGTACTGGCTGCCAACCTTCTGCCTTTCAAGTCCAGCAGATGAGGGATTCTAAGAAACATCACTTCTTGCCTGTGAAACACACTAGGCATAAAAAGAGGGTTACTACAGGCCAAGGATGGATACTATAGCTTACTATCTCACTATCTGGTACATTGAAATTTTATTTAAAGCATCTGTACACAATCTTTGTATGTTAACATTCATGTATTTACCTCAAAGATATGAATTATATCTTCTTTATATAAAAATTAGCCACTTTAAAGTATAGACTGAAGGAAATTCAAAATGGATTTGTCTCATAGTTGAAAGTAATCATGTCAAGAAGACATAACCTTTTGATACTTATATTTATCATTTTAGTCACAAATGTTGCAGAATACTCTGAATTTTGCTTTGTGTTTTGATAAGCAAGAACTGTGGTTTATCATTCTTCAGTGTCACAAGCATGACTAGAAGACAATAATGGTTGGGATAAATTTGTGATCTTTTCTTCATTAGAAAAAAGGTTTTAAGAATCAACATATAAGTATGTATTTACTTCAGTTAACAATACTATTTTTAAGTGTTTAATATTTATTTGAAATCATTCCAGGGAACCATATGGAAGGGGCTAATAATATTCCTCTTCCTACTACTCGTCTTCCTCCTCCTCCTCTTCCTCGTCCTCCTCCTCCTCCTTGTCCTCCTCTTCATCCTCCTCCTTCTCCTCCTTCACGAGTCCTGGGCTTGAACTCTGTATGGGCACTGTCCCTGAGCTGCTTTTGCTCAAGGCTAGCAGTATACCACCTGAGGCACAGCACTACTTCTGGCTTTTTCTGTTTATGTGCTACTGAGGAATCAAACCCAGCGCTTCATACATGCTAGATAAACACTCTACCACTAGGCCACATTTCCAGCCCAACAATACTATTTTTAAATTAAGGATCTGTAGGAAACAAATTGGTAGTTTGCCAATTTGTTTTTCACATGAATGGTTTATACTGGATATATTTATGAGTTATTGAATTATCAAGTCCTTTTATGTGTAAAATTGTTTGAAATGATGCTATATATCAGACATTCATATCTAAATTTTATGAGGAAGAAATATGGAGGCTAACATCACAGATAGTCAGTGATATTATCTAGGAATTTGATCTAGGTGGCTCCTGTTAACCAATTGCAATTGAAGGTAATATTATAGAACTAGTGGGAACTATATATATATTTTTTTTATTTCAGTATACTAAAAGCCAAAGAGCTGAAGTATCTTGCCTTTGACTATATTGTGAACTACAGAGCTGGAATTATAAGGTACAATAGCAAGGCTACGTTAAGCAAGGTTGTAGCAAACGTGAATCTCAGTGGATTTAATATAGAAAACTGTGATTTATTCTTTCATAATGGCTACTAGGTATTCAGAACACCCTGAGAAATGTATTCTACTTCCCTTACTGCCTTAGACTGGAAGTGACACATTAAATTCCTTTACAAAGAATGAAAACAAATGATCTCAACCTCACTTTCAGAATGTGTGCAGGAATGTAGTCTTCTTACAGATGTCCCTGTCAGAATGAGTCCTTATACTCAGCCACTTACTCTTATCGTGACACTTACCTGTGTCTCAACTTAGATACTGTGAACTTTGAATCTGGTCTGATGTTATTCAAAGAAAATTTGTATCCTTAAGAACTGTTTATTCTTAGCTTTCCTTGCTTTAAAAATATTAACTTAAATATTAAAAAATATTATTATTCTTATAATGGATGGGATTTGGGATATTTTCTTTATCATACTCAATATTAGACAACAATAAACCCTTATTCAAAATTGATGGAAAAACTCATTAGGCTTCAAGAAAGAATTTAGGTTTCAGATTTATTTCTTCAGGTTTTATAGTGAAAATGGGCACTCTGAACATTTCATATCCCTACTTTCTCTTGAAAAATGTCATTCTATAGCTCCAACTACATTTTCTTAGGTGAAATAGCTACAAAAAATATCATTGTAAAACAGAGGAAAATTAAGCCAAGAAATGATGTTTTTATAGTACTCTGAACAAAAGCCATGGTATATAAATGAGAGACATACACTTCATATTTATCATATTCATATAATATATAATGATGCAAAAATTCTAAAATTAAGTAATATTTTAATAAAATATGTAAACCTCACTCTACACTGACACCAAAGGACAATAAAATATGGTAGAACAATTTAATATCACCAAACAAGTTGTGCCATGAAGATTTTACTCTGCAGCCATGTGCCCATATCAAAGGCCTGGCTCATAGCCTCTGGGAGCTTTGGAAAGCTCTATCTTTGTACAGAGAATTTGGGACAAACCAGAGGCTTTATACTAAGGATGACACGTGTGAATGTTTTTGTTATCCTAGGATGCTGACCATAGTATGTAAGTTTACTTCAATGAAGACAGGAGGTTATAGGGACTGAGTCTCATAGCTGATTCATGCCTCCATGAGCAGCCCCCAGTAAAAACCCTGATGTTAACACTCTTGTGAGTTTCTCTGGTTGGTACCAAACCTTGTCTCATACTGTTGCTGGGGGAATTAACTTCTGTCTGCTTCTACTATATTAGTCGAGAATAACTCAAAGTTTGCTCATGGACTTTGCTGTCGGGTTTGTTTTTAATGCCTTTGCTTCAGTTTTCACTGCAATAAATGGCACTGCTTTACCCAGGTCTTCAAGTCTTTCCAGTGAATTACTAAAAAGGAGGGAGTTCTTAAGTCCTTTAAAGCTCAAAGTGACTAAAAGTTCATAAATAAACTATTTTCTAAACAAATTATGAGACCAAGTATCATAATAATATTTCAAGTATTTGTTAGGCACTTTTGAATGAATATCCTTTTCTCTTTTTTCTCTAAAGACAAAGAATCCAGCATCGTTTTAATCTGTAGAAGTCTTAAAAGCTTTGTGCATAAGGGTATGAGTTTTAACCTAATCTTACAGAGCTCAGGAGAGAATAGAGCAATGCTTGAAAGCTGCAATCCAGACAACAGTGTAATGAGAAGAAATGAGTTGAAATGTGACTATGAGGTAAGTAAAAAGTTAGTCCTAACAATGTAGATTGGGGCCAAGTTGAAGAGGTTTTTTATTTTTCTGTTGTTTTCCATGAGATCAACAGATACACTTTCAGTAAATTTCAGTTAATCAGATTTGTGAAAGTTTCTGTATGAAGACAATTCCCTATAAGGATCTCTGTATGCTGCTAAATTCTAATCAAAATCTTACTGTTAGAAAAAGCACCTGTAATAAGGATATTGCAGTATTCCACACATATTCTCTCATTGTGACGTCCTTATCAAATTAACACAATACAGAACTGCAAAACTGATTTGTCTCCAGCCAGAAGTTGTTTTCTCCACCTACCATCTAAGAATCCAGCTATGTTCTCTTGGATTATTGTAAATCACAGTAGTAAAGGTTTCACAATCACAATCATAATTTGAGTAATGAAATATGATGCAAATCCACTTCTGTCCCAGTTTCCCTGTGTTTTCCATGGCTCTAAAGCTTCCAGAATGACTGTTGTCAGAAAGATGCACTGGCATTTATGTTATTGATCACAGAGAACCTGAGTGCATACTGGTTTCTTTGGAAGTTATTTTTGAGGGATGAGGGTTAGAATGGGTGGAATTCATATGTGTCAGGTTGAGGTAAATATTTAGATTACACAAGAACTTGAGGACCTCATGTAGGGTTTCAAAGGTTATAGCTTCATGATGACCACCTCACATTTTCACTTGCACCAGCTTGGCCACTGCCTTTTCCCCACTGCTATATAAAGATAATATATGAAAGATATGCACTGATTTTAGTTTGTATTGTTTGTTTGTGTTTCTTCTGTCAAATGTGGAAAATAAAGGCAATCTATACTTGATGCTCCTTAATTTGATTCACTTCAAAATTCAGGTGTATTGGCCATATTGTAGTACTAATTTTCTCACAACTATAGGCTATCTTTCACATTTATGAACGTATCATCTGTATTTATATTATGTGAACATTTATTCCATTTGCTTCTTACTATTTAGTAGACATGAGCTTGCAATACACTAAAATTAGACCTCTTATTTATTTCCTTTTCCTTAAAATTATATTCTTTCATATATTTCCTATCTCAATGTCATCAGTGTCCACGGTGATTTTTAAGTCAGAATCTGCAATCATTATGACTTTTCCCACTTCTTCATAAGTCCATTTAGCCACCATGTTCCAGATAATTTACTGCCAGAAACTTCATTATCCTATGCTCATTTTTTCCTGTTTTCCTATATATAAACAGCAGCATTAGTTTAGGCAACTATTCTTGTCTGATTCCTGTTTCTTAATTTGTATTTTTCATTTTGAAAATATATCATGAAATGTTATAACAGATGCTTAGAGTATAGAGCAAGAGACATAAAAAGGTCAAGGTAAATCTTGTTTCCCTATGCTGCTAATCCTAGAGGAGTCTTCTATTGAGGAAAACGAACTGGAGCTATAGAACTGGAGTTCTATTGATATGTTAGGCTGAGCACCTGGGTGGAGATGTTGAATTGATGACTGACCCATAAATTGGATTTAAGGATACAGATTTTGGATGTCACCTGGTTAGTAGTGGTATCAAAAAGCCAAAAGGTTGGATAAGGTCAAAAGGAACTGAGTCTAAGTAGAAAAGGTAGCTGTCTGTAGACTAATAAGTAGAAATTTCCAATTATTTAGGGGATGAGATAAAGGGGACAAGGGAAGTATAATGTAGGTGAAGGTCAGCTACAGGGAAGTGTAGTTGTAGATGTGGGAGGGAAGGGATGGTAGGGGAAAAACAAAGGAGGAGGCAACAATGCTTGATAAGAAATGTACTCATTACCTGGCTCATGTAACTGTAACCCCTCTGTACAATATTTTCACAATAAAAAATTATTAAAAAAAGAATAATTGAGGTGATTAAGCAGGAGCTTCCAGAGATGTGTGGTGTTGGAAACCAAGTGATAGGCTCTGTGAACTGATGGTGAAGGGGAAATACATGAGAACTATTAGCAACTTGAAGCTTATTGGTGACTTTCCAATTCTACTAAAACATTGGGGCAAAAATCAATTATGAACAGTGTCTAAAAAGAATTAGATAATACATTGAGAAGGAAGAGTATAAGTGAGGTGTATAAGGAAGAGTATATAAGTGAGCAGAGAATTGGGATGGTTTTCTAAAAAGAGAAGTACACTCTAAAAGGGTTTTTGAGATGAGAGGTGTTTCATGCTACTGAGCAAGAGAAAATTGATGGTACAGGAAAGGAAGAAGAGAGGGAGCAGAGTAATGTTCTTGAATAAGCAAGAGGGGATTGGATCTGATACATGAGTGGAAGGACTGGATTTATCTAAGATCATGGAGATTTCCTGAATGCACAGAAGAGGAGGCCGAGTGCATAGCTCAGATGTGGACAGATGAGATGTGATGAGAGCTTGTGAAGTTTTCTTCCTGTTGATGCAATTCTCACTGAGAAATGAAGGTAGCTCAGTGGTATAGCACTTGCTTTGCATGCATAAGGCCCTGGGTTCGATTCCTTAGCACCACATAAGCAAAAAGAAAAAAGCCTGAAGTGGTGCTGTGGCTCAAGTGGTAGAGTGCTAGCCTTGAGCTGAAGAACTGAGGGACAGCGCCCAGGCCCAGAGTTAAAGGCCCACGACCGGACCCAAAAAAATAAAAGAAATGCAAACCAAGGTCATGATCTGGAAGTGAGGAACTGAAAACTTTGGGAGGTAATTTTCTTTTTCTCATGTCTTAAAGAAATTTATATAAGCCTATGAACTGGGTACCTGTAGCTCACATCTGTAATCTTAGCTACTCAGGAGGCTGAGATCTGAGAATCATGGTTCAAAGCCAGCCTAGGCAGGAAAATCTGTGAGATTTTTATATCCAGTTAACCACCAAAAGCCAGAATTGAAGCTGTGGATCAAGTGGTAGAACACAAGCCTTGAATGAAAAAGGTGAAGGACAACACCCAGGTCCTGAGTTCAACCTTTGGGACTAGTACATGTGCACACATGTACGATTGTGTGCACACATGCCACCACACCCACACATGGCTACTTGAATAAAAATAAAACAATTTATTCAAGAAGTTGGAGATTTAAAAGATAAAAAACGATACATAAACCTTCAGCTAAGCTGACTAAAGGAAGGCGGGAACAGGCTCAAATGAATAAAATTGTTGGTGGGAGTGTAAACTTGTTCAACCACTTTGGAAAGTAATATGCACGTTCCTCAAAAGACTCCACATAGAGCTCCCCTATGACCCAGCAATCCTACTTTTGGGCATTTACCCAAATGCTCACAAACCAGTCCACACTAAATCTACCAGCACGACTATGTTTATTGCAGCCTTATTTACCATAGCTAAGATATGGAACCAACCCTATGCCCCTCAGTAGATGAATGGATCCAGAAAATGTGGTATGTATACACAATGGAATACTATGCCTCCATAAGAAAGAATGACATTGTCTCATTTGTTAGGAAATAGAAAGACTTGGAAAAAATTATATTAAGTGAAGTAAGCCAGACCCAAAGAAACATAGGTCCCATGGTTTTCTCTATTTTCAATTCCTAGTGTATGTCTGAGTCAAACAGAAAAGATCAGATAGGTTGCTGTTAGCGAAATGAACTCTAAGATAGGTATTCAAATGTATTTTTTTCTTTCATGCAATTGTTTCTAACACATTTATAAGATGATTTCTTTGTTGTTTTGTATGTCCCTTCCCCACGGTATAATATCTGCTTTCACTGTATTTGATATTGTTATAATTTGTGGAGGGGAAGGGAAAAAACAAATCATTTAAATAGGGATACAGGAGGAACCATTGCAACAATGAGACATACAAGTTGTTATGTTGAAAATGAACTTTACAACTTCGGTGGGTGGGAGCGGGGAGAGTGGGGAGGATTGGGTGAGGGGGGTGAGGGGAGGATGGGAAAGGATGGGAAGGGGAAACAAAGGAGAAGGTTACGATGCTTGATAAGAAATGTACTCATTGGGGCTGGGAAGGTGGCTCAGTGGTAGAGCACTTGCCTTGCATGCCTGAGGCCCTGGATTTGATTCCTCAGCACCACATAAACAAAAAGAAAAAATCTGGAAGTGGCGCTGTGGCTCAAGTGGTAGAGCATTAGCCTTGAGCTGAAGAGCTGAGGGACAGCGCCCTGGCCCAGAGTTCAGGCCCCATGACCGGACCCCCCCCCAAAAAAAAGAAAGAAAAAAGAAATGTTCTCATTATCTTGCCCATGTAATTGTAAGCCCTCTCAACAGTATTTTCACAATAAAAAAGAACAAAAAAAACAAAAAGGGATAACACACACATCAATGAAATAATGAGCATAATGGGCTGGGAAGGTGGCTCAGTGGTAGAGCGTCTTGCCTTGCATACCTGAGACCCTGGGTTTGATTCCTTAGCACCACATAAGCAAAAGGAAAAAAGCCGGAAGTGGCACTGTGGCTCAAGTGGTAGGGCGCTAGCCTTGAGCTGAAGAGCTGAAGGACAGTGCCCAGGCCTAGAGTTCAGGCCTCATGACTGGACCCAAAAAAACCCAAAAATAATAAAGAAAAGAAATAATGAGGATAGTGAGGGAATATTTGAAAGCTTATATTCAAGTAAACTGGACAATCCCAAAGGAAGACACACATTTCTAGAGGTACTTGAACTACCAAAATTCAAACAAGAAAATATAAATCACTTAAATAGATCTATAAGGAATGAGAATGAAGCAGTAATAAAATTCTCCTGACCACAAAACGTCTAGGATCATATAATTCAGTGCTGAATTTGACCAGACCTTTAAAGAAAAACAAGCATAAATACTCAAAATTTTCCATGAGTAGAGGGGAAAAAATACTTTTAAACTTGCCACGCCTACTCCGGTGGAGTCTGCTTAGCATGGAACACCTGCTTTCAGACCTGAGAATGGGGCTTCACAGAAGCCTACCTCTGAGAATGGGACTTCACCGAAGTCTACCCTCAGAGAATGGGGCTTCAAAGAGGCCTACCTCTCAGAATGGGACTTCACCGAAGTCTACCTCAGAGAATGGGGCTTCAAAGAGGCCTATCTCTGAGAATGGGACTTCACTGAAGTCTACCTCAAAGAATGGGGCTTCAAAGAGGCCTACCTCCTGGAAAGGCTGGCAAGCCCCTGGGAAAGATGTCTTTCTGTTTCTGTTTTTCTTTTCTTCGCTGTATAGGAGTGCCTATTAATCTTTTACTGTTCTTGCTGCTTGTTCTACTTACTCATGCTCAACGTTCCCTTATTCAAGGCTCTTTCTTGGAAGTGTTGATGATTCCAACATCTGATGAGTGTCCTGAGATTATGACTAACTCACCAGACTTAAGTGCTACCCTAAAAACCCCTCTTAAGGAGGGTATTAGACAAGTCATAAGTAAATATAAAAGTATTGGGGGTTTCATGACGTCACTTCAGCAGAAGGAATTGTTTGTAAGAAATTTACAAGAAGCTGTAGGCACGGCTAGAGCAAAAAGAATGTATGGCTATTGGAGACTTCCTTTTAATCTTAAAGCATATACAATAGACTCATATAGATACCCTGTAGATAAAAAAGATGCAGAGGGATATTTGGACCAAAAGCTAAAAAAGATCCCTAAAAGGTTGATAGATGAAAGGTGACAATGGCTTATCAGAGGAAAATGGTGGGATCCTCCATTATCTAGAGGACCCCAAAGACTTCCCCCAGATCCATAGCCTTTTACAGGTGTGTATGATAAGGATGGCAACCGTTGGGAAAACTACTTAGGAGAAAGAAATTCCTATTACTCTCTTTCATTTACTGAGAGACTTGCTAGATCTAGGCCTCCTTGGTGCTTACTATCAAAGAAGGAATAAGAAAGATCTTATGAGACAGTTAAGGCCACTATGGAAAAGAGTAAATGATTATGTGAAAGGGTTATAGAAAAGACACTATGAACTTAAATTTGATATATGGCCAGATTTAACTAAGTATACTGAATATCATGATTTTGGCCACAAATTGGGGACCCTCTAAAGAATGACAAAGGATCACAATTGCTTAGAAAAGATTTGAAACGCATGAAGTACAAAACTAAACAAAAGTAACAATAAAGTACTAGAGTTCATTCCTTTCTGTCCAGCACCTGGCACATATGCTCTGGTTAATGGTTAATAGATGATAAACATCGAAACCAATTGTATTTCTTAAAAGTAGAGCTAAAGCCGAAAATAAGTGCCTATCGTCATAGCTCCTCATCCAAAAAACAAGATCAGGTGACCAGCTGGTGACCACCCAAGAATGAAGCCTTGCAGCAAGATTGTGTAACCTTTTGCCCTTTCTCATGGAGACTTTTGCTATAAAAGCTTGTTATCCTCTGCAATAAATCGCACTCAGCATTCACTCCTCTTGTGTGTGAGTTGTGTTTGCCATCTCCCCACCTGTTCCAGTTACCTCCACTAGGTATCCTCTGTCATCCCGACAGAGCCGGTCCGCGGCACAAACTCATCATATGAAGCCAGTATTCCACTTATTCTAAAACTAGACAGAATACAACAAAAAGAGATTTATAGACCAATCTCTATGATGAACATAGATGTAGAAATTCCCAAAAAAATTGTTGCACGCCAAATGCAATACATCAAAAAGATTATATCCTATGACCAAATTGCTATATTCTAGATACTCAAGGTTAGTGGATCAACAAACTTACATCAATAAATGCAATATCACATATGAACAGACTCAAGGAATCCTATTATCATCTTAATTCAGGCAGAAATATCCTTTGACAAAAATTCAACATCTTTTCATGACAAAAGCTCTGGAGAAACTATGAGTTTAGGCAATGTTCCTCAATATAATAAATGCTATATTTGACAAGCCTATATTGTCAACGTCATAGTAAATGAAGGCAGAACTGAAATAATTTTTTCTAAAGTCAAGAACAATACAAGACATTCAGTCTATTCCCTTTATTTCTATTCACAATAGCACTGGAATCCTAGCCAGAGCAACAATGCACAAGAAGAAACAAAAGGGATTTAAATAGGGAAGGAAGAAATAAAGTATTGTTATTTTCAGATGATACGATTCTATACTTAAAGCACCTTAAAGTTCCACCTCTTTTGTAATATAGCAGAATATAAAGTCAGCATTAAAAAACCAATAACTATTCTGTACATCAACAGAAAAATAGGAGAATAATTCCATTTCCCAATAGTTTCAATTTTTTCTATGAATAAATTTAACAAAGGTGAAAGATTTCTATACTTAAAAGCATGAAACATTGAAGAAGAAATTTTAAAAAGACACTAGAAGATAGAAAGGCATCCCTTGTTGCTGAATATACAGAGTTAATATAAAGAAAATGGCTATATTAAGGAAAGCAATGTTTGCAGATAATGAAATTCCTACCAAAATCTCAATATCATTACTCACAGAAACAGAAAAAAAATCAATACTACAAATATAGCAAATATCCAATGCAATCCTGAACAAAACTAAAACAAAGTTGAAGGTATCATGATACCTCACTTCAAATTATATTACAAAGCCATAGGAACAAAAATAGCAATCAACTGGCCCCAAAATAGACATGAAGATTACTGAATAGAATGCCCAGAAATGCTGCTACCACAATCTGATTTCTGACAAAGGATCTCAAAGCTTGTATCAGAGAAAAGACAGACTTTTCAAGAAATGGTGCTGGAAAAACTAGCTTTCTTCATGCAGCAGACTGAAACCAGATCTCTTTCCCTCTCTCTCTCCCCTCCTCTCTCTCTTTCTCTCTCTCTCCTAACGTCAATTAAAAGTGAATCAAGAATTTTAATGTAAGACCTGAAACTTTGAAACTACTAGTCGTAGTCAAAATACTGGAATGCATTGGCATAGGTAGTGACTTCCTGATTAGAAATTCAATAGCTCAACAAATAAGGGCAAGTATTGACAAATAAAATTATATTAAACTAAAAAGCTTTTACACAACAATGTCTCTAAAGGCTAAAGGGACAACCTACTGTATGGGAGAAAATCTAAAGCAATTATTCATCTGACGAAGAATATACATAATACAGAATATACAGTATATACATAAAACTCAAAACACTGAACTCTTCAAGAACAAAAATGGGCAAAAGTGCTGAACAGATCATTCTTGGGGTAAGAAGAACAAACGACCAATAAATACATAAAGAAATGCATAACGTCCCTGGCCATAAAGAAATGCAAATCAAAATGACAGAGATTTCATCCCACTCCAGCCAATATGGCTAGAGCAGAAACAACATCACAGAGCATATGAGGATGCCAAGAGAAAAGAGTCCTGTTTGTAGGAATGCAAATTAGTGCAACTACTATGTAAATAAGCCTAAATTGATTTCCTCAAAAAAAATAGTACTGTATGCTGCAACCATGTCATGATTGGGTATTTTATTTATTAAATATTGTTAGTGGGAGTAGGTATTGAATTTAGAGCCTTGAACTTGCTAGGCTGGTGCTCTCCCACTGGAGCCACACCTCCAGCTCTGCTTTATGCTGGGCCACACCTCCAGCTCTGCTTTATGCTGGTCATTTTCAAGATGGAGTCTAGCAAACTTTCTTAGGCAGGTTGTCTTTGAACTGTGATCCTCCATATCTTAGCCTCCTGAGTAAGATTAAATGTATAAGTTATCATCATTTGGCTCACAGTTAGGCATCTATCTGAAGGAATGAAAGTCATAAAACAATAAATGTACTTATATATCCATGTTCATTACAATACTTTTCTTAATAGCCAAACCTGAGAAAAACCCAGATGCCCTATAACTGATGAGTGACTCCAAATATGTGCTCTATATATACAATAGGCAAAGAAAAGAACCACATGGTCATCACAATATATGGGGGAAAACATTTGACAAGATCCAACACCGCTTTATGATGAAAGCTCTGGAGAGTCCAGGAATATATGGGACATTCGTCAATATAATATAGGCATACATAACATAGACAAACCTACAGCCAGCATGTATTTAATGGTGAAAAGTTAAAACCATTCCCTCTAAAATCAAGAATGAGAGAAGGATGTTCACTCTCTCCACTCCTCTGCAATATAGTACTGGAATTTCTAGTTAGAGCAATAATAAGGCAGGAGACAAACATAAAGCGGATCCATATAGGGAAAGAAGAAATAAAACTCTCTCATTTTGCAGATAACATGATCCTGTATTTAAAGAGCCCCATGGATTCCTTTCCTAAGTTACTTTGGCTGAGTTAGCAGGGTATAAAATTAACCCCAAGCTGGGCACTGGTGGCTTATGCCCGGCATCCTAACCACTCAGAAGGCTGAGATCTGAGGATTGTGGTTCAAAGCCAGCATAGGCAGGAAAGTCCGTGAGGCTCTTATCTCCAATTAAGCACCAGAAAACCCAAAGTGTCATTGTTGCTCAAAAGTTAGAGCACTTACCTTGAGCTGAAGAGTGCTGGGACAGAGCCCAAGCCCAGAGTTCAAGCCACATCGCCAACAAAGGAAGAAAGGAAGAAAGGAAGAAAGAAAGAAAGAAAGAAAGAAAGAAAGAAAGAAAGAAAGAAAGAAAGAAAGAAAGAAAGAAAGAAGAAAGAAAGAAAGAAAGAAAGAAAGAAAGAAAGAAAGAAAGAAAGAAAGAAAGAAAGAAAGAAAGAAAGAAAGAAAGAAAGAAAGAGAAGGAAGGAAGGAAGGAAGGAAGAGAGAAAGGAAGGAAGGAAGAAAGAAACCCCCCAAAATCAGTAGCTTTTCTGTATGCCAATAAGGAGAAGAGTGAATCTGAAATCAGGAAATAAAGTCCTTTTGTAATAGCCTCAAAAAACACTTTGGAATTACCAAAGAGATGAAGGACCTCTGTGATTAAAACGTTAGAAACAGGTTTAAGGAAGTAGAAAAACCTCCCATTCTCCTGGATTGGAAGGTTTAACCATGAAAATAGCAATATTGCCCAAAGCTATCTACAAATTCAATTCAATACCCATCAATATCCAACAAAATTCTTCAGTGATATAGAACAAACAATCCACAAACTAATCTGGAATATTGGAAGACCCTGAATAGCACAACCAATCCTTAGTAGGAAGATCAGTGCTGGAGGAATATCAGTACCAGGAGGAATATCAGTACCAAGCTTTAATCTCAATTAAAAAGCTATAGAAATTAAAACAAACCAAAACAACTTGGTACAGGCACAAAATAGGACAGAGGACCAATGGACTAAAATAGAAGAACCAGAAATGAATTTACAGACCCATAGCCACCTTATATTTGATAAGGGAGCCAAAGGATGGCAAAAAGGACAGCCTCTTCAAAATTGATGCTGGCAGAATTGGCTACCCAGTACTTGTGCAGAAAACTGAATTTAGATCCTTATATATCAACCTGCACCAGAATCAACTCCAAATGGATGAAAGACTTTAATGTAAGATCAGATACCCTGATAATATTACAGGAAGATATAGGGGACACGTTAGGGGGTAGTACAGTTCAAAACTTACTAAGTAATGATCCAGAATCAGAACAAATCAAAGACTAGGTAAATGGGATTGCATACAACTGAAGAGTTTCTGCCTGGCAAAACACATGCTTTAACAATTGCTGGTGGGGATGTGGCCAAAAGGGAACATTACTACACTGTGGTTAGGAATGCAAACTGGTTTAACTACTCTGGAAAGCAATATGGAGGTTCTTTAATAGACTAAACATATAACTTCCCTATGACCCAGCAATTTCACTCCTGGGTATGTATCTAATTGTCTAAAATCAGGCTATACAAAATGCCACCAGCATGACCATGTTCAATGCATCATTGATTACCATACACAAGACATGGAATCAGTTCAGATGTCCCTCAATGAATGAATGGATCAAGAAAATGTGGCCAGGCACTGGTGGCTCATGCCTGTAATCCTAGCTACTCAGGAGGCTGAGATCTGAGGATCGTGGTTCAAAGCCAGCCTGGGCAGGCAAGTCCAATATACCACTAGGAAAAAAATGGAAGTGGTGTTGTGGCTCAAGCCGTAGTGCATTCGCCTTGAGCTGAAGAGCACCAGGACAGGGCCCAAGCCCAGAGTTCAAGCCCCACGATGAGAAAGGAAAAAGAAAATATTGTATGTAACAATGCTCAACAAGAAATATACTCATTGCCTTACTCATGTAACTGTAACCACTCTGTATAGCATCTTTAGAATAGAACAAAACTGTTTTTCCAAAAGAAAGAAAATGTGATATGTATACACAGTGTAATTCTATGCTTCCATTGGAGAGCATGACATTCCCTTGTTCATAAGGAAACGAAAAACTTGGAAAAAAATTATAGTAAGTGAAGTAAGACAGGCCCAAAGAAATACAAGCTGCATAATTTCCCTCATTTGTAATAATTAAAATGTGCCTATAAATCTACAAAAAATTCCAATGGATAGTAAAAGACAAATAACTACACTTGGACATAATGAATTAAACAGAAGTCTAAACAGTCATACAGTGAGACCAAAGGAGTATATCCTTAATAGAGGGCTCATTAGGTATGTACATATGAGCATATAAAATGATATTTATAGAAATGAACTCCAAAAAATGGAAGTAAAAAGTTTTTTATTGTACTGTTTCAGTTTTTTAAAATCTTTCTTCTCTTCTCTTCTTTCTTTTTCTTTTATTTTTTTTAATTTTTATTTATTTTTTTACTGTGAATATACTGTACAGAGGGGTTACAATTACATGGACAAGAAAATGAGTATATTTATTATCAAGCATTGTAGCCTCCTCCTTTGTTTCTCCTTCCGGTCCCTTCCCAACCTCCTCCCCCCCCCCACCCCAGCCTTCAAGCCCCCCCAACAAAGCTGTAAAGTTCGTTTTCGACATAACGACTTGTACACCTCATTGTTGCAATGGGTCCACCTGTATCTTTATTTAAACGACTTGTTTTTCCCATTATTCTCCACAAATTAAACCGACATCAAATACAGTGAAAGCAGGGGTTATACTGTGGGGGAGGGACATACAAAGCAACAAAGAAATTATCTTATAAATGTGTTGGAAACAATCGCATGAAAGAAAAAAAACTGAATACATATCTTAGGGTTCATTTCCCTAACATCACCTTATCTGAACTTTTTTGCTTGACTCATACATATACTAGATATTGCAAATCAGGGAAAACTTGGGATTTATGTTTCTTTGGGCTTGGCTTACTTCGCTTAATATAATTTTTTCCGAGTCTTTCCATTTCCTAACAAATGGGGCAATGTCATTCTTTCTGATGGAGGCATAGAATTCCACTGTGTATACGTACCACATTTTCTTGATCCATTCATCAACTGAGGGTCATTGGGTTGGTTCCAGATCTTACTATGGTAAGTAATGCTGCAGTAAACATAGTTGTGCTGGTATCTTTAGTGTGGTCTTGATTGTAAACATTTGGATAAATGCCCAAAGTGGGATTGCTGGGTCATAGGGGAGCTCTATGTGGATACATTTAAGTAATCTCCATACTACTTCCCAAAGTGGTTAAAAAAGTTTACACTCCCACCAACAATGCAGTAAGATTCCCTTCTGTCCAAATCCCCTCCAGCATCTGTTGTTATTAGAGTGCTTGGTTATAGACATTCTAACTGGGGTGAGGTGGTATCTCAATGTTGTTTTGATTTGCATTTCTTTTATGGCTAGAGAGTTTGAGCATTTCTTCCTGTGTCTATTGGAAATCCTTCTTTGTTCTTCAGAGGAGTGTCTCTTTAAGTCTTTAGCCCCGTTATTTATTGGACAGTTTTTTTCTTTGAGGATTTGTTGTAGGGGGATTTAATTTTTTGAGTTCCAGGTATATTTTAGATATGAGACCATTGTCCGTTGTATGGCTAGTGAAGATCTTGTCCCAATCTGAGGGCTTTCTATTGATCTTGCTTGCTATATCTTTTGCCATGCAGAAGCTCTGCAACTTCATGCAATCCCATTTGTCCAACCTTTCTTTGATTTGTTGTGTTTATGGGTCTCTATTAAGAAAATTTCGACCTGCACCAAGGAGAACTAGGATTTCTCCTATTCCATCCTGTAATGTTTTCAGAGTGTCTGCTTTGAATCCGAGGTCTTTGATCCATTTGGAGTTGATTCTGGTGCAGGGTGATATATAAGGATCAAGCGTTAGTTTTCTAAGAGTAGTTAACCAGTTTTGCCAGCACCATTTACTGAAGAGGCTGTCTTTCTTCCATTCTATTTTTTTTAGCTCCCTTATGGAACATTAGATGGCTATATGTCTGTAGGTTCATTTCTGGGTTTTCAATTCTATTCCATTGGTCCTGAGGTCTGTTCTTGTGCCAGTACCAAGCTGTTTTGATTACTATGGCTTTATAGTAGAGTTTGAAATTTGGTATTGATATTTCTCCAGCATTGTTCTTTCTGTTGAGGAGCCTTTTAGCTATTCGGGATATTTCATTATTCCATATGAATATTTGGATTGCCTCTTCTATTTCCTTGAAGAATGAGGTTGGAATTTTGCTAGGTATCACATTGAATTTATAGATAGCCTTGGGAATTATTGCCATTTTGACGATGTTGATCTTTTCAATCCAGGAGCATGGGAGGTTTTGCCATTTTCTAAGTTCTGCTTTGATATCCTTTCTTCAGGTTTTTAAAATTTTCATCATAGAGCCCTTCACTTCTTTCGTTAAGCTTATTTCTAGGTATTTTATTTTTTGGGGGTTATTACAAATGGAGTTGCTTTCCTAATTACAGCCACACTTTGCTCTTTGTTGGCATACAAAAAAGTCATTGATTTTGGGGGTTTAATTTTATACCCTGCTACTTTGCCAAAGTTTTGAATCAGCTTGAGTGATTTGGGAGTGGAGTCTATGGCTTTCTTTAAATACAATTTCCTGTCATCTGCAAATACAGAGAGTTTTACTTCTTTTCTTATTTGGATCCTCTTTATGTTTGCATCTTGTCTTATTGCTGTAGCTAGGCATTGTAATAATAGATTGAAGAGAAGTGGAAAGACTGGACATCCTTGTCCTTTTCCTGAGTTAAGAGGAAATGGCTTTAGTTTTCACCATTAATATAATGCTGGCTGTAGGTTTGTCATATACACCTTTTATTGTATTGAGGAATGTTGCATGGATTCCTAATTTTTCAAAAACCTTCATCATAAAGGGGCGCTTGATCTTGTCAAATGCTTTTTCTACATCTATTGAGATAACCATGTGGTTCTTATCCTTGCTCCTGTTGATGTGATTAATTATATTAATTGATTTGCGTATATTGAACAAGCATTGCATCCCTGAAATGAATCCTGTTTTATAAGAGTGTATGATTTTTTTATGAATTGTTGATGCATCTGTTGAACTAGATTGTATCTACAGAGTATTGACTGGGCAAATACAGACTTTGGTTGATGGTTGCCTTAAGATAGTGTTCTAGCACAAAACTGGTGTTATTTTCATCCCAAATGGGCAGAGTAAGCCGGAAAAATAAACACAAGAAAAATAGCAAGTCCGGATATCTCACTCCCACTCATGATAATCAGGGACAAAATAGATAATGAATAATCCAGAGTAGTGTTCCCAAATAGCTCTATAAACACTGCTGGCCAACATGATAAATGAAAAGATTGAAAACCTACAAAGGACTCTGTATGAGCGTGATAGTGAGAGAGAGGAGGCAAACCAAGATTTATACACGAACAGCATGAGTGTGAGGAAGATACTCAAAAACTAATACACAACTTGCATGAGCAGCTTGAGAATTCTCAAAGAGAAAGGTAGGAATGGCATCGGAAGTCTAAGAACACTCAAAGAGAACTACAGGAATGATGTGAACGTGAGGAAGCTAAACAAAGTGTAATACAGGAATTTAGAGAGCAGGATGAGAATAAACAAAGATCACTAAAGGCATTCATGGAATCCATTAACAAAGAGGTGAAGGAAGTCGGGAGACCACAAACGGAATGCTGAATGGAAACCAACAGAAGGAATGGAAGTCCAAGGAAACCATAACCAATCAACTAAGTGATTTGAGAATAAACACTGAGCACCAAATTAAGGAAGTAAAGAAGTTCATACAAGATCTAAAACAAAGCTTCAACAAAGAATTTGAAGCCATCAAAGCTGACCAATTAGAAGGAAAAGAAATAAAAAACAAAGTAGAAAGTCTTGACAGCAGGTTAGACCATGCAGAAGATCGAATCTCGGGGATTGAAGATAGCCCAGATATTATAGAGAAAGAACATACAACCCTCCAAGACAAGTCCAAGAAATATGATAGATCTATCCAACACTTGGAAAACACAAGCAAAAGGAATAATCTGAGGATAATGTGTGTAGAGCAGCACCTAGAAATAGAAGTTAATGGTCTAGGAAATTTGTTTAACAGGATCCTAGCAAAGAAGTTCCCAAAAATGCAAAAAGATAGGTCTATTCAGATACAAGAAACTTTTAGAACCCCAAATAGACAAGACGAGAATAGGACACCCCACTGCAACATTATAATCCACACAGGATCAACTCAGACCAAGGAAAAGATCCTTAAATGTATCAAGGAGAAAAGATTAATCACCTATAAAGGGCAACCAATTAAAATCACCTCAGATTTCTCAGCAGAGAGAATGAGAGCAAGAAGAGCCTGAAATGATGTATGCCATGCCCTAAAAACAAACAACTATCAACCAAGAATACTGTACCCAGCTTAACTCTCCTTCATAACTGAAGGCCAAATAAAAACCTTCCATAACAAAGAAAAAAAAAAAAGAAACAATATATCTCCACCAAACCAGTCCTACAAAAGATTCTTAAAAATGTCCTACACATAGAAAACCAGGGAGACCACAATAAAGGCCAAGAAATTGCACACAAACTGAGAATCCAAGAACCATAGGAAGAACCCAGTTTTTGCAGCCCCCAAGAAGGTGGATAACATGGCAGGAACACCCAAATACCTCTCAGTCCTTTCTATCAACATTAACGGACTTAACTTTCCAATTAAGCGACATAGACGGTCTAGTTGGATTAAAAAACAAGATCCTTGTATATGCTGCCTTCAGGAGTCACATCTTGCCCCTAAAAACAAACACATTTTCAATGTGGAAGGCTGGAACAAAATCTACCAATGAAACGGCCTCCATAATCAGGCGGGAATTGCAATCCTAATACCAGATAAAATAGACTTCAACTTAAAATTTGTGAGAAGAGATAAAGAAGGTCTCTACAGATTAATTAATGGATCTCTCCTTCAAGAGGATATTATAATTCTAAGTATCTTTTCGCCAAACAAAGGAGCACACAAATTTATCCAAGAAACACTACTTTCCCTCAAATCCCACATAGATCCAAAGACATTAATTGTTGGGGATTTTAACACACCACTCTCCCCACTAGATAGATCAACTTGGCAAAATCTCAAAAGAGAACCCGCAGGTCTAAACAACTGCATAGATCAACTAGTTTTAACAGACATCTACCGAATATTTCACCCAGCAGCATCACAATACACGTTTTTCTCAGCAGCACATGGAACATTTTCTAAAATAGACCACATTTTAGGCCACAAAGGAAGTTATACTTTGCATTCTCTCAGACCACAAGGGAATAAAGTTAGAACTCAACACCAAAAGCCACCAAATAAAGTCCGGTAACACATGGAGGCTGAACAACACACTGCTGAATCACGAGGGATTCATGGAAGAGATTAGAAAGGAAATTCAAATGTTCATGTTATTTAACAAAAATGAGCACACAAATTACCAGCTCCTCTGTGACACAGTAAAGGCAGTACTCAGAGGCAAGTTTATAGCTCTGAGTTCCTACATCAACAAATTGGAGAGATCTGAAACCAACAATTTAATGAGACATCTGAACCTCCTTGAAAAAGAGCAGGAATATAAACCCCAATCGAGTAGATGGAAAGAAATAATTAAAATTAAATTAGAATTAAATGAATTAGAATCCAAAAAAACTATAGAAAGAATCAACAAAACAAAGAGTTGGTTCTTTGAAAAAATTAACAAAATTGACACACCCTTAGCAAACTTATCAGAAAAAGAAGAGAACACACCTAAATAAATGAACTCAGAGATGAGAATGGAAACATCACCACAGAAACAACCAAGATTCAGAACATTTTAAGGGAATACTTCTCAAAACTTTATGCTAATAAGTTTCAGAATTTGGCAAAAATGGACCTTTTCCTAGCAAATATTGACATGCCAAAACTAAACCAAGATGAATTACACCATCTCAACAGGCCCATATTAAGCATTGGAATAGAAACAGCAATAAGAGCCCTCCCATCTAAGAAAAGTACAGGACCAGATGGTTTTACAGCAGAATTCTACAAGTCCTTCATTGCAGAGCCTACACCAATACTCCTCCAACTCTTCAATGAAATTGAAAGAGAAAGTTCACTACCGAACACATTCTGTCAAGCCATCATAACCTTCATCCCAAAACCAGTTGGGGACTCATCAAAGAAAGAGAACTATAGACACATTTCTTTGATGAATATTGATGCCAATCTTCTTTCTTTCATTCCCTTCCGTTGTTGTATAAGATTTCTGCAACCTTCATCTTGTATATAAGCTCATCTGATTTGGGAAGGGGGAACACAGAAATAGTGGGACAATAGGAAAACCAATCTGCAGTTGGATATGAACTATACAACTTTTGGGGGGAGAGAAGTCAGAAGGTGGAAAACTGGGAGAGAATGACGGATGGGGTGACCCCGTTCGAAAGAAAATGTACTCATTACCTGAATCATACTACCCCTGTGGACATCACCTTTACAATAGAGTTTTTAAGAAAGAAAATGTATTTTATTTCTAAATAGAAGAAAGAAGAAATGGTTGGAACTGGGAACACATTAATTGAAGTAAGCCATGTTCAGAAGGACAAAGGTCAAATGTTTTCTCTCATATGTTCATGCTAGACCTAAAAAGTTAACATATACATAAACACATAAAAATGTTTGTAATTTAGGGGATTGTTGAGGAATGATATAGAGGAAAGGAAAAACAAATGTTAGCTGATGAACAATATAGAAATACAGTGCACCTGTGAAGAGAGCAGAATGAAATTCAGTGAAAGCATTTGAGTAATAGATAGTACTGGAGATAGGAGAAAATTAGAGCAAAAGAGGATAGCAATAGAGTAAATTACACACATGTAAAAGGGCATGGTGAAACCCGTTTGAATAATAACCATACACTGAAACAAGCGAATGACAATCAGGAAAAACAGGTCTTATCCAGGGTATAGGTACTAGTGGCAAGGGGAAGGGAGAAGGAAAAGGAGAGTAAATAAGATCAAACTACTCTATGCTCACGTGTGTATAATGGATAATGAAGCTTGTTGTGATTGGTTTGGGAAAGGTGGAAGGGAAAAGAGGGAGAGAGGAGGGATTGAGTCTAATGAAAGTGCATGGTATAAGTATGGACATGTCAAATTGTTCCTCTGCAACTAATTGATGCTAATAAAAATATACAAAAGGAATTGTTATGCACTAAAATGAGATTATTAATTTAAGTTAAAAAAACGATTATATTTGTTGGAAGTGTGCTATTTCAGGTAAATAAAGAGATGGCATTAAGACTACTTTCAGCGATCATTTTTATAGTTTGTTACTAGAGAAACTCTGATGATTGTGTAGAGTACCACTATATTATAATGGGAAAAAATCAGAATCACTACAGATCTCTCTACACTGAATGCAACAAAGGCCTGGGAAAGTATGATCCGAGCCTTGAGAACCAATAACTGCCAGCGCAGACTGATTTAACCAGGAAAGCTAGCAATCACATCCAATGGATAAACTAAAATTTGTAAAAATAAAGAAAAATAAATGGATTCATAAACAATAAGCTATCATTACAAAGAATATTAATATGGGGAACACAACCTGAAGAAAGCAATCATGAACAGAAATTCACATCAACAGATATCACTAGAAGTCTGACTTAATAAGCTCAGAAGAAAGGAAAGAAGAAAAACTTAGGAAAGCAGGAAATTGACAGGAAACACAATGCATCTCTCTATAATAATCATAAATATTAATGGGCTCAATTCATCAATAAAAAGAAAAAGAACTGCAGATTGGATCAGGAAACAAGACCTATCCACCTGTTGACTTCAGGAGACCCACCTCACAGCCAAACATAAAAACAAACTCCAAGTGAAGGGTTGGAGTAAGATCTACCATGCAAATATTCCCAGCAAGAAAGCAGGAGTAGCTATCATGATATCTGGCAAAATAAATTTTTCATTAAAATCAATACAAATAGAAAAAGAAGGATACTACATACTTATACAGGGAACATCCAAGAAGAATATATAACCATTATTAGCTTATATTACCCAAATACTGGTGCACACAAATATGTTAAGCAAATACTCTCAAACTTAAAGAATAAAATAGATCCAAATACTATAATACTGTTGTGCCCAGATCGCAGGACCCCCACCAAAAAGAACACAAGTGTCAGACTTTACAACTGTTTTAAGTTTTTATTTAGATGGGCTGCAGCTCAGGTCTCTTCCTACACTCTGACACAGCGGAGACTAGGAGGAGAGCCCTGAGATAAGGATTTTCAGGGCTTATAAAGGCTCACAACCCTATGTACCACCACGTGTTGCTCTGCTAGCTGAAACAGCAACAAATGGTCACTGCCTCATAACCATTCATTCCCCGCCCCGCCCCACCCCGCTTGACTTATGGTCCTGAGACACAATCTTGTGGCTCCTGCCCAAAATTAACTCCAACAGCACTCGATCTTGAATGAGTTCTTATATTTCTAGTCCCTCTCTGACAGTAGCCATAAACAACAATAACAATAACAATCAGCCCATTTTTCTTTTCTTGAGGCATATGCAAAATGGTTGGTTAGGATGCTTGGAGACTTCCCATGTTTCCCCTGGTCGTCCAGGGCAAAGGGGTCAGCTGGTCTGGAATGGGAGCAGTGGACCCAAGCAGCTATGCCATCTACCTTAAGGGCAGGAGGAGTAGCCAGTAGCAACATGTAAGGTCCCTTCCACCGTGGTTCCAGAGATCTCAGGTTGTGTCTTTGAACAAGCACCCAGTCCCCTGGTTTAAACGAATGGGGGGGGGTAAGAATAGAGGCAGAATCATATAATGCTCTAAACTGGGGCCACACATTTTTGTGGACAAACTGTAGATAGACAAGTTTACATTGAAATTCAGTATCACTCAAATCAGCAAGCAATTCAGTCTGAAGGCTAGGGATAATGGGTGGAGGGTGTCCATACATTATTTCAAAAGGAGTAAAGCCAAGCTGATAGGGTGAATTTCTTACTCTAAACAGGGCAAAAGGAAGGAGCGATACCCAGTCTGCGCCAGTCTCCAAAGCCAATTTAGTTAAGGTCTCTTTTAGAGTCTGATTCATTCTTTCTACCTGCCCTGAACTCTGGGGTCTATAAGCACAGTGCGATTTCCAATCCATCTCCAGTGCTGCGGCTATTCCCTGACTTACTTTTGAGTTGAAGGCCAGTCCATTATCCTACCCGATGGTGGATGGAAAGCCATACCTGGGTAGGATTTCTTCCAGGATCTTCTTAGCCATGACGTTCACGGTCTCATGCTTTGTTGGGTAAGCTTCAACCCAACAAAAACTAGCAAATATTTATATCCAAATTTTCCATTTTTATTTTCTGTGAAGTCTACTTTCCAATACACACCTGGCCTATCTCCATGGAGGCAAGCTTCTTTTGTAACCGGTTGAGTGGTGGCATTGGTGAGCTGACAGGCTTTACAATTTTTAACAATGTCCTCAATGAGTTGATTTCCTTGCCTAATTTTTACTTCTGAGTCGGAGCAAGTCCTGCATTCTTCGGGTTCCCATGTGAGAGGTCCAATGGATTTTCTTAAGTATCCCCTTTCCTAACCTTTGTGGCAAGATAAGTTTCCCCTCCCCAGTTTTTCACCAGCCCAGGTTGTATAGACCATGGGAATTTTCTTTATCCACTCCAATCTTCTTGGGAGTACTGAGGCTCATGAGGCAAAGCTCATGGCCCTGGATCTACTAGAGTCAGTACTTCTGCTCTGGGCTGGAGGGCCGCCTCCTTAGCTGCCTGATCGGCCAATTTATGTCCTTTGGTTATAGAATCAGTTCCCTTTTGCCAGGCGCTAGTGGCTCACGCCTGTAATCCTAGCTACTCAGGAGGCTGAGATCTGAGGATCACGGTTCAAAGCCAGCCCGGGCAGGAGAGACCGTGAGATTCCTATCTCCAATAAACCAACAGAAAACCGGAAGTGGTGCTGTAGCTCAAGTGGTAGAGCATAGAGGTGAAGAGCTGAAGGACAGTGCCCAGGCCCAGAGTTCAAGCCGACCAAAAAAAAAAAAAAAAAGAATCAGTTCCCTTTTGATGTCTCGGCAGTGCATAATGGCAATATTTGCTGGTTCCCATAAGGCAGGGATGAGGCTTAAAATTTCTTGTTTGTTTTTAATAGCCTTTCCCTCAGCTGTCAGCAGCCCCCTCTCTTGGTAAATGGCTCCATGCACATGCATGGTGGCAAAAACATACTGACTGTCTGTGTAAATGTTTAGTCTCTGCTCTTTTCCCATCTCTAGGGATTTTGTTAGCACCACTAGTTCTGCTCTTTGTGCAGACATTCCCTTAGGGAGTGCTTCTGCTCACACTATCTCAGTGTCTATGGTGACTGCTGCACCCGCGTACCTTTTTCCATCTTGAATGAAACTGCTGCCGTCTGTGAACCAGGTATGTTCGGTATGCCATAGTGGCAAGTCCAACAAGTCTGGCCTCTTTTCTTTGGCCAAGTCTCTCTTTTCACGCTCAATTTCATGTTCTCTATCCTTCCTTTCCTGTCTTTGCTCCTCTGTCTCTCTCTTATTGTAAACCTTTTCCGCCATGGCTACTAGATCCCTAATAAACTTTTCACCAAGTCTGTGTAGAGCCAGCAACTTTGGCTTTATGTCTGGTGCAGCTTGATTTATATAGGCAAACATAATCATCTGAGTCGACTCCTGGGTCTCAAGGTTTTGACTAAAAACTTCCATGAGCCTCTCAAGATATGCTGCCAGACGTTCACTTCCTCCCTGTCTAACATCATAAACTTTGGCCATGTTAATAGGTCAGTGAGCTGCCAACTTGAGACCTGCCAACAGAGCCTAGCGATAGAGGAGGAGTCACTTGCTAACTTCAACAGTATTGTAGTACCATGTTGATGAGATCTCAGGAAAATAGGCAGCGATCAAGGCAGGATCTGTGATGGGCACTCCTGTGGGCCCAGGGATATGTTTCCAGGATGCCTCTCAGATATGGTCTCTCTCTTCAGTGGTAAAAAGTACCTGCAAAAGCTGACTACAATCATCCCAAGTGGGCTGATGAGTAAAGAGAATAGTTTCAAATAAACGAATTAAATTCTGGGGTTTCTCAGAAAAGGGGGCATTTTGGACAAACCAATTGTATATATCACTGGTAGAAAATGGCCATTTTTGGTATTTCTGTCTACCATCCACATCCACAGGATCTACAGTGCATAAGAGAAAAACAGCTGCATTAGATGGCATCGTCGAGTGACTGGCCCCTCAGAAACTTTAAGGGCAGGTGCCGAGTGTTTGGCTGCTGGTTCTATAGCTGCCTTCTCCTCTTGAATATTCTCAGGCACCGCAGAAGGAACCTGGGAAGGGGAGTATGGGGGAGGAATATTTCTTCTTCCAAATCATCTCCCTGAAAAAGTGGGGGGTACAATTTCTTTTCCTCTTTCTTAGTTTCTTTTTGTAAGTCTAGGGGCCTAGATGGAGGGTTGCCCATGGTTTCCAGTCCCGTTAGTCGTACAGTCCAAAAAAACAATAAATAATACAAACAAAACACATGCAGGCCTGACAGTTACGAAGTGGAGATCTCCCAAATTGGTCCACTGACTCCTGTCACGGCAGGGTTCCACAACACCCCAAGCCCCACAGCAGCAGTAGCAGATCCAGAGTGAGTGAGTTGGGCCTTGGTTAGGAGGCCCTCTTGATCAGTTCCGGCCCAACACCAAACAAACCCATACCCCACAATTCTCACGGCGGGGTTCCAAGAACCCCCCCACAAGAGGATCTGGGACTTCTCCCAGTTCCTCCAGGTTTGTCGTACCAGCGTGTCTATTTCAACAACCATTTACACAATATGAATCGGAGCGTTTGTCCTCACAAAGGAAAATGAAAGTGCAAACAGACAACAAGAGGACAAGACAAATTAACAAAGACAGCGCTGTTTACCTTTGGAGTCTGAGGTCTCAGGGGTCTTTGGGGGGATCTTGAATGAGTCCCCACTAATATGTTGTGTCCAGGTCGCAGGACCCCCACCAAGAAGACCACTGAGAGTCAGACATTACAGCTGTTTTAAGGTTTTATTTAGGTGGACTGTAGCTCAGGCCTCTTCCTACACTCTGACACAGCAGAGCCTTGGAGGAGAGCCCCGAGCTAAGGATTTGCAGGGCGTATAAAGTCTCACAACCAGGTGTACTACCATGTGTTACTCAGCTAGGTGAAACAAGAAACAAATGGTCACTGCCTCATAACCTTTTAATACTCCTTAGGAGAGTTTAGTTCCCCAATCTCACCAAAAGACAGGTCTACCAACCAGAGGATTGGCAGAGAAGCCACAGAGTTAAGTGAGGCCATATTTCAAGTGGAATTAATTGACATTTACTGAGTTTGCAACCCTAAAATGACACAGTGCCTATTCTTCTAAGCATCTCATGGAACTTTCTCGAAAATAGATCATATCATAGTTCATACAAGGAATTTAAACAAATACAAGGAGACTGACATAATCCTTTGAATCCTGTCTGACCACAATGGAACCAAGCTAGTTCTCAATAACAAAAGACACTGTAGAAATTGCTCAAATACATGGAAATTGAACAGCACACTTTTGAGCAATACCTGGGTAACAAGAAATTAAAGAAGAAATTTAAAAGTTCCTACAATCTAATGACAAGGAATACACATCACAAAGAAACCTGTGGGACAGGACAAAAGCAATCCTGAGGGGTAAATTTATAGCTTTCAGTGCACACATGAAGAAAATAGACACAGACCAAGAAAATAATTTCATGTTGTGGCTGAAACTGCTGGAAAATCATGGCAAAATAAATGAACCTAAGGTTACTAGATGGAGCAAGATAATCAAAATAAGAGCTGAGATCAATGAGAGAGAAACTAAGAAAAGCATAAATAAAATTAATAAAACAAAAGGCTGTTTTAAAAAAATAATAAAATTGATAGAACTTTAGCAAGATAAACAAAAAAAAGAGAGAAGAAACCCAAATCAATAAGATCAGGGATGCCACGGGAAAAGTTACAACAAATACCAAAGACACCCAAACAATTATAAAGAAGTATTTCCAGAAACTATACTAAGGAAAGAAAACCTAGCAGAAATCGATGAAGTTTTAGAGAAGTACAAATTGCCCAAACCGAACAATTAAATAAGCCAAGATCTTACAATGAGAAATAGGAATCAATCAGAAGTCTCCTAAGAAGGAAAACCCCAGGACCAGATGGATTCACTACAGAACTCTATAAGACCTTTAAAAATGAACTAATACTCATACTCCTCATATGCTTCCGAGAAAGAGAAACAGAGGGAGATATCCCAAACTCATTCTATGATTCCAATATCATACTCATCCCCAAACCAGGCAAAGACCCAACAAAAAAAGAGAACTACAGACCAATCTCCTTGATAAACACAGATCTTAACCGAATTCTAGCCAACAGAATCCAGAAACACATTTAAAAAAATCGTACATTACGACCAAGTAGGCTTCATTCCAGAGATGCAGAGATGGTTTAACATGCATAAATCAATAAATGCAATCCATCGCATCAACAAATCCAAGGTCAAGAACTACATGATTATCTCCATTGATGCAGAAAAGGCCTTGGATAACATACAACATTCATTCATGCTAAAAGCTATGGAGAAAATAGGAATAGAAGGAACATTCCTTAAAACAATAAAAGCCATATACAACAGAACAATAGCCAATATTATACTCAATGGGGAAAACCTACAACCGATTCTCCAAAAATCAGGAACAAGGCAAGGATGCCCACTTTCACCACTCCTCCTCAATATAGTTCTGGAATCCTTATCCAGAGCAATAAGGCAGGAAAAGGCATTAAAGGGATCTCCATCGGAAAGGAAGTAGTTAAATTACCTCTTTCTGCAGATGACATGGTACTATACCTACATGATCCAAAAAAATCCAACCTCAAACTCCTAGAACTTATAAGTCACTTCTACAAAGTAGCAGGATACAAAATTAACTCACAAAAATCAGTTGCCTTTCTGTACACCAACAATATACAAGCAGAAAGGGAAATCAGGGAAACAACCCCATTCACAATAACCTCAAAAAATTTAGAAATTAACTTAACCAAAGATGTAAAAGAACTATTTAATGAAACCTATAAAAACTTAAAGAGATTATAGAGGATACTAAGAAATCGAAAGACTTTCCATGTTCTTGGATAGGTAGACTTAATATAATGAAAATGACCATACTGCCAAAATTGATATACAAATTTAGTGCAGTTCCCATTTAAATCCCAATGACCGTTCATTACTGAAATATAGAAAACAAATACAAAAATTCATCTGGAACAAAAAAGGAACTAGAATACCCAAAATAATTCTAGGCAAAACAGACAACACTGGAGGGATCTTGATGCCAGACTTCAAACTCTACTATAGAGCCATAATAACAAAGACAGCTTGGTATTGGCACAAAAACAGACCCAAAGACCAATGGAATAGAATAGAAGATACAGAAATAAAACCACACACATACATCAGCTGATATTTGACAAAGCGGCCAAAGTCACACAGTGGAAGAAGCACAGTCTCTTCAACTACTGATGCTGGGAAAACTGGGTGGCCACCTGAAGAAAACTAAAAGTGGACCACAGCCTGTCTCCATGCAGTAACGTAAACTCAAAATGGATTGAAGACCATAACATCAAACCTGAAACTGAAACTATTGCAGAACAGAGTAGGAGAGACACTTGAACTTATAATAGGCACAGGCAAGAACTTCCTGAGCAGAGGTCCAACAAATTGGAGAGAGACTCGACAAATGGGACTACCTTAAAATAACAAGCTTCTACACAGCTAAAGGCATAGCAATCACCCTAGAAAGACAGCCAACAACTGGGAAAAAATACTTTCCAGCAATATATCAAACAAGGAGCTAATATCCAGTATATGCAGGGAACTCAAGAAAATAATCCCTCCCAAACCCAACAAACCAATTACAAATGGGCAAGGGAACTAAAGAGAGACTTCTCAGAAGAAGAGATAAAAATGGCAAAAAAAAAAACCCATGAGGAAATGTTCACCTTTTCTGTTTGTAAAGGAAATGCAAATAAAGACAACCCAGAGACACCACCTTATCCCAGTCAGAATGGCCCACAATCTAAATTCAGCCAGTGACAAATGCTGGTGTGGATGCAGAGAAAGAGGAGCCCTATTACACTGCTGGTTGGAATGTACACTTATACAACCACTCTGGAAAGCATCTGGAGGCATCTCAGAAAGCTAAATATAAACCTCCCCTATGACCATTCCTAGGCATCTATCCTGAGCAAGATGAACCAGGATTCAAGGACACATGCATCTCCATGTTTATTGCACCACTGTTTACAATAGCCAGAAAATGCAAACAACCCAGATGCTCCACTACAGATGAATGGATCCAGAAATTCTGGTACCAATATACAATGGAATATTATGCAGCCATTAGAAAGGACAAAATAATGGCATTCACAGGGAAATGGATGGAACTAGAAGAAACCATGTTGAGTTAGGTAAACCAAGAGCAAAGGGACAAATGGCACATGGTATCCCTGATAGGTGGATGTTAAATACAAAATGTAAAGAGAAAAGACAAAGTAAATAAGACTTGAGAAACAAAGGACCTCCATTCATCTGGTCAAATCATTACTAAATGACCCCATGCTTCTGACCACATATATGGCATATATGTGCACATTGGAGGAGGACACAGAAATAGAGGGAAAGAGGGGAAAACATATAACAATGGGACCCATCAGCTGCACTGGATATTAATCAAAATGAAATAAGCAACTCAATGGCAGTGATGGGAGGGAAGGAATGAGTGGGAAAGAGGGAACAGCTGACACTAAGCAAAAGGAAAGAAATATACAGATCACCTGATATGAAAGAAATAACTGTGTTGTCAAACCTCATAGAACTCATAAACTTTATAGACCATGATAAAGACAATTGCCCCCATGAATCTTAGAATGTGTTTGTGACTTAACTATCCCACAATACAGTGAAATTTGTGAAATTTATGCAATCACTTAATCACAATTTAAAAATTGCAAAAAAGAGATGTATCAAAGAGAGACACACACATACACATATTTGTGTGTGTTTATATGTCTGTTTATGTATGTTTTTATATATACACATATATTAATATATATATTTCTATATCTATAGATATAGATACTTATATCTATAGATATAGAGCTACAGGTATAGATATATTACTCCAGTTCTATGGTTGAACTCAGGGCCTGGGCGCTGTGCTTGAGCTTCTTTGGCTCAAGGCTAGCACTCTAACACGTGAGCCACAGTGCCACTTCTGGCCTTTTCTGAACAGTGTACTATAGATAAGAGTCTCTCGGATTTTCCTCCCCAGGCTGGCTTCAAACCACAATCCTCAGATCTCAGCCTCCTGAATGAATAGTGAGGATTACAGTTGAGAGCTATCAGGGCCTGGCTCAGACTTATATTTGACCTTTTATTAGTCAAGAGCTGTCAGCAGCAGAGAAATATTATTTATTCATTTATCTATTTGTCTATTTATGCATTTGCAGTTCTATGGAGCAGGGAATTGCTTACAGAGTTGACAGGAAAAGGTAGGGTGGGCAATTCAAAGATTAGTGTGCACAGCAGCAATGACAACTACTAGGCTACAACTCAGGGTGGCAGTTGAGATACCAGAGCTTCAAAGAGGAAGCCATGTACTGAAGTTAAAACTTTAGTTAGATTCCCCCAGTGGAACTAAGGTTCCATGGGAATTCATACCTTACTTTCAGGTCCAGTGGGTCTAGTTACAGTTTTTGAGCTGGAGCTGCTTCTAGAAAGGTTATTTCAAGCAAAGCAAAACAGGGGAGGTATTCAATCTTGAGTCCTCTTGTCTCCCAGTATCTACTGGTCCTAACCATCCCACTCCATGGAAGCCATTCAAAAGTAGCTGGGTGCAAGAGCTCCTGCCAAAGTGTGCAGGACAATGGGTGGGCAAGAAGAGGGCAGAGGATACATCTGAGAGCAAAGACACACTCAAGACACCGTATTCAAATTCTTATCAACAATACTTGAAATACTGCACTGACAGAGTCTGCTTTTTCATCTATAATGCAAAAACGGGACATTTACTCCATAGGGTTTTAATAATTCTAAATGCAATAATATATAGGCATAGTGTCTGGACATAGATCTATTCCTTTATAAGCATTGGTTTTCCTAGAGAGGTGAAGCGGCTAATCATTCTAAAGTGAACTTCTCCACAAAATCTTTTTTGGCAATGCTTTCATTTTGGTTATTTGATCAAAAACATCAGCAGAACCTAAAACTTCCTCAAAGAAGCAACTACTTAAAGCTCACATTTGTGCTAGAGGTCCCTGATAAGGTACTGCTTATAAGAATGCTCACAAAGATCAATGAAAAAGTGTTATGAAAGACAAGTCAGTAGCAGCTAATCCTTGATGGTAAGATAGAAACCTAAGTTTTCATAAATCTACAAATAGAGAGCCTTTAGTGGCTGCACCAAAGTTTTCGGAGAGGCATGTTTCTTAACAGTAAAATCTGCTTTCAAGATTAAAAGAGTTCTCAGAAAAAATATATCTGAGAAAAGGTAATATAACTTTAGTTAGTTACTTAGTTAGTTTGACCTAATTTGAATTTAGGAGGAAAACTTGGTCTGGGAAAGATTTAGATTCCTGCAAGAGGATCTAATTAATTAAACTCAGCCAGTTCGTGCCCACCACCTACAGCTGCACATGACCTAGAGCTGAGCCCAGGGTGAAAATTCATCATATCTCTCATACTGTCTCTACTTTCAAGGACTTTGTTTCTTGTTCTTTGTGCAAATTGTGATTTAGGGAGCAAATGAAACAAATCTATTTGATAATAAATAAATAAATAAATAATAGGCAAATTTTATGGATCACTGTAATTCTTTTCTGTGTGTGCTGGTCCTGGGGCTTGAACTCAGAACCTTGAACACTGTCCCTGAGCTATTATGCTCAAGTCTAGTGCTCTACCACTTGAGCCAGAGCTCTATTAACAGTTTTCTTGGTGTTTAACTGGAGATAAAAATCTCATGATCTTTCCTGCCTAGGCTGACTTTGAATAGTGATCCTTAAATCTTAATTCCTGGCCAGGATGAGCCACTGGCAACTGACTTCAATCTATATCTATATATGTAACATTATATATATATATATATATATATGTATATATATGTATATATATATATATATATATATACATATATATCACTTGATTAAAGCTAGCTGCATAAAACTCTTACTTTGTTTAAAGAGACATTTAATTTTAATGGAAATAATGAGGATTTTCAACAGCTTGTTCTGGAACAATATAGGACTTTGTCATTTACTAGCGTAATGGTTTGGGGAAAATCACCAGCTTGTGGACAATAATATTGACTCTTGTATTTCCATAGTGAGTACCTAAGGATCACCTAAGAGGGTTTGGTCTGCTGCCTGGTTCTACATTCACAAGTAACATGAGACTAATTCATGTGGACATACTCCATCTCGGAGCATCAAATTATTGTTACAATTATTGGAGAGTAATAAATGTTACTCTAAGTTTTCTGCACTTCAAAATTATTTGACGAACATTTGGGTAAATGCCCAAAGGTGGGATTGCTGGATCATAGGGGAGCTCTATGTGGAGTCTTTTGAGGAAAGTCCGTACTGCTTTCCAAAGTGGTTGAACAAGTTTACACTCCAACCAACAATGCAATAAGGTTCCCTTCTGTCCACATCCTCTCCAGCAGCTGTTGTTATTAGAGTTCTAGATTATAGCTATTCTAACTGAGGTGACGTGGTATCTCAATGTTGTTTTGATTTGCATTTCTTTTATGGCTAGAGAGGTTGAACGTTTCTTCATGTATCTATTGGCCATCTTTCTTTCCTCTTCAGAGAAGGTTCTCATTAAGTCTTTAGCCCACTTGTTTATTGGGCAGTTGTTTCTTTGAGGATTTGTTTTAGGGGGATTTAATTTTTTGAGTTCCAAGTATATTTTAGATATGAGACCCTTGTCTGTTGTGTGGCTAGTGAAGATCTTATCCCAATCCGTAGGCTTTCTATTTATCTAATTAGCTATGTCCTTTGCCATGCAAAAGCTCTGCAACTTCATGCAATCCCATTTGTCCAACTTTTCTTTGATTTGTTGTGTTTCCGGGTCTCTATTAAGAAAATTTCGGCCTGCACCCAGGAGGCCTAGGGTTTCTTTTATTCCATCCTGTAATGTTTTCAGAGTGTCTGATTTGACTCCGAGGTCTTTTTTCCACTTGGAATTGATTCTGGCATAGGGTGATATATAAAGAACTAGGTTCGTTATCTATAAGTAGTTAACCAATTTTGCCAGCACCATTTACTGAAGAAGCTGTCTTTCTTCCATTCTATTTTTTAGCTCCCTTATCAAATATTAGATGGTTATAGGTCTGTGGGTTCATTTCTGGATTTTCAATTCTATTTCATTTGTCCTGAGGTCGGTTCTTGTGCCAGTACCAAGCTCTTTTGATTAATATGGCTTTATAATAGAGTTTGAAAATTGGTATTGATGTTCCTCCAGCACTGTTCTTTCTGTTGAGGATCGTTTTTGCTATTCGGGGTCTTTTATTGTTCCATATGAATTTTTGGCACACTAAAGCTACCAGCACAACTATGTTTATTGCAGCATTATTTACCAAAGCTAACATATGGAACCAACCCAGATGCCCCTCAGTAGATAAATGGATCAAGAAAATGTGGTATATACACACAATGAAATTCTATGCCTCCATCAGAAAGAATGACATTGCTCCATTTGTTAGGAAATGGAAAGACTTGGAAAAAATTATAATCAGTGAAGCAAGCCAGGCCCAAAGAAACTTACGTCCCATGGTTTCCTTTATTTGCAATAACTAATATATGTCTGAGTCAAGCAGAAAAGGACAGATAAGTTGATGTTAGGGAAATGAACCCTAAGACATGTATTCAAATGTTTTTTTTTTCTTTCATGCGATTGTTTCTAACACATTTATAAGATTATTTCTTTGTTGTTTTGTATGTCCCTCCTCCATGGTATAACCCCTGCTTTCACTCTATTTGTTGTTGTTATAATTTGTGGAGGGGAAGGGAAAAGAACAAATCGTTTAAATAGGAATACAGGTGGATCCATTGCAACAATGAGACGTACAAATCGTTATGTCGAAAACGAACTTTACAACTTTGGTGGGGGGGGGTGGGGAGGAGGGTTGGCTGAGGGAGTGGGGAGCAGAGGGGATGGGAAGGGGAAACAAAAGAGGAGGCTACAATGCTTGAAAAGAATTGTACTCATTATTTTGCCCAGGTAATTGTAACCCCTCTGTACAATATTTTCACAATAAAAAAATTATTTGATGACAGTACTTTTTTTCAATATTGGGGTTTGAACTCAGGACCTGTGCTTACTAGACAAGTAGACTGCTACTTGATCTATGCCCTCAGCCCTACAAAATTATGTTTAACAAACTATGTTCTGTTACCTGTTGTGAGTTTACTTGAATTAGAAAGGAATTTTTCTTGTGTTTCTTATATTTATCTCCAAAATCACAATGAGGTGTGGGGCGGCGGATGGAATGAGATTGTTTTCTCCTGATGACCAGATTATTATGAGAATATTGTAAGGAAGCAGAAATTATTTTTCTTAGCTTCATTCCTGAATAGTACCACTGCAACATTATTGGCATATTTTTTCTGTGCTTATTTTTTTCCCTTTCGGGAAATAAAAGTTGTGCTGGAGGCTGAGTAGACCCTCTTTAACTGTGGAGCTGTGCATTGAGTCTTTATGTTTGATCATTACTTTTGAGTTAGGCTCTCACTTTCTGCCTGTGTTCATCTCTGGGCATGACCCACTTACATGAGGCTTGCTGGTAGTGAGTGTAGCATATCTATGTCACGACATCCAGGGCTCCATTAAAAAGAGGTTTCATTAATTTCTTTCTATCTGTGCTGGCCTTGAGCCACGATCCCAAAAATCTCAGCCTCCCAAGTTGTGAGGATTAAAAGCATGGACCACCAATATCTGGCTTCCTTTAGACAGTTAATGGGCTATTTATAAAGATTAAATTTGTACTATGTTTACTATGCATATTACTATCATGCCTTTTGGTTAATTTTGTATTTTAAGGATTTTCTTATGTCAGTAAACATGCAGAGGTGCAATGCTCATAATGTTATAATATTTCTTAATTATAGAAATATTGCTTCTCTGTTGGGCCCTTTGATAAAAATAGCATTCGTTTTACAATAAATAACAATATAGCTATCTTGGTGTATTCATATTTGCTTATACTGCTTGGTTGTTTCCTTATACACTAAGCATCAAAATTAAATGCATAAAATATAAGCCTTTAAAAATATTTATCTCTAATCAATAAAATAATGTGTATTATATCAGCTTTTATTTATTTTTACCAGTGTTGAAGGTTTTTTTGTTTTGTTTTGTTTTGTTTTTGCTGGTATTGGAATTTGAACTCAAGGCAGTTGACCGTACTCAGCTTTCTTGGCTGGTGTTCTACCACTTGGGTCATGCCACCAACACATAATTTGCTAGTTATATTAATGGATTCATATTGATTTTTCTACCTGACTGGTTTAAAGCTGCAATCCTGCTGGTCTCAGCCTCCTGAATAGTCAATATCATAGTGTTGTGAGATTAAGGAGTTTTAAAAATAGGCTTGGTAGCCATTTGAATATGAGTTTCTTCTTTGACAAACTATTTGTGAAGGAGAAAAGAATCTTTCTTTTATTTTCTGGGATTGAACCTAGAGTTGCTATACTAGCCCAGCATATTTTACTACTGGAGTCTACATATGCCTTTAGTCCTGTTTTTTTTTTCTTTTTCTTTCCTCAAGTTCTGTTGTTTTGGAAACAGGGTCCCACTTCCATCTTTGTTCAAGCTGGCTTTCAACTCATGATCCTCCTGCCTCCTGAGTACCTGAAAATATTTCTTGAACATAATTTATGATGTATTCATTGGAAAAGAAGTTTGATATGTAGAGATGCATAAAATATGAATTCTGTATTCAAGTAGCTCTAAATATAAAGAGAAGAGTACAGTGTCACAGGATCAGCAATGGGAACCTGGAATGGCTTCTAGGTAGGCTGAAGAAAAGTTATTCATCTTTGAGAGTGACAATCTTTTGAAGAATGAGTAGGAATTTTCCAGGGAGATAATCAACAGAAGTTTTTCAGAGCAGAAAGTGAATACTATATATGAGCAAAGGCTGGAAGTCTGGAAGAACAAATATACAGAAATTTACAAAAGCTAGCAACTGCTGAACTATAAAATAGGTTAAGAGGAGATGGAATTAGAAGACATGAAGGTGGAAAAATGGAACTTAAAAGGACTGAATGGTGATGGACGTAGTACACTTCACTGACTTGATCCTGAAGGAGATACGTAGCCCCTGAAGTCTAATTTATGACCACATAGCTAAATAAGTAGATGGCAATTTGAGTTTTTTGAATGTCTCATCTGTAGGCCAGAATCCTCTGTTTAATAATTGGCATTTAATAATTTGGCATTCTTAAAGAAACTCAATACTGATTATGTGCTAGTTATCTTGGAGACACGGGCATTATTTTAGGAAGAAGAATAATTGCCTTATCCATAACTTAATCCCAGTAGGACTCAATTTTATTCCCCCAGCATCACACACATCATTTATCTACTTAGTTCTGGAACACAGTGATATTGTTTTATGTCCCAGTCAAATCAGTGAAGCAGTTTTCATCCTACATAGATACAACATCCATGTCTTTATCCAGCCATTGCATATCATTAGATTTGGGATGGAATTAATCCATATTTCCATTATAGATACTCATTTCATCACCTTGTCCCTTGGAGGTTAAGGAGTCCCAAAGAGCCTCAGGCTAAACTATATAAATATACCTCTCTTGTATTGGTTCTGTCCCAGTAAAAACTGGAGCTATATTTGGTATAGGAGATTTGGATGGCATAGACTAATTTAAATAACAACTGACATCTAGTTATTTCTATGATTTTTTTAAAAAAAAATAAACCTTTATATGATACATAGCATATAAATAACTAAATAGCTAGAAGAATTATCACAAATGAAGCTTCCCTTATACCCAACTTTCAGGTCACAAAATTAAATTGGAAATAACCGGTCATGGGGCCTGAACTCTGGGACTAGGCACTGTCCCTCAGCTCTTCAGCTCAAGGCTAGTGCTCTACTATTTGAGTCACAGCGCAACTTCCAGCTTTTTTCTTTTTTTGCTTATGTGGTGCTGAGGAATTGAACCCAGGGCCTCATGCATGCAAGGCAAGCGCTCTACCACTGAGCCATCTTCCCAGCCCTATCCTAACTTTTATCACCATAGATTACCTTCTTTGTATCCATTCTGGATAATTATAATATTGTTTGATGTCTGGTGCTTCTCAACCGATTTGTCTATTTTTCCCCCCACCGGCCATTAGGTACCTTCCAGTAGTAACATACTATTTCCACTCTAAGTTCACTGGCCTGAACTAATTAATAGTTTTTGGGTCATAAGAAGCCCACTTACTCCATGTATCCAGAGTGAGGGAAAATTGAAAATGCTTGTAAACACTACTGATGACAAGCCCCACCCCCCACCATTAACTTGCACTCTGTGGAAATCTTCGGTCTTTACTTACAACTTGAAGGTCAAAGAAAAAACCCTATCAATATATTGAATGACAACAACGAATATTCCTTCTTCAACACCTCATATATTCTTGGAATTGTCATCCAAACAATTTAGCCTTCAAGTCCCCAGAGGCAGGTTTGTCTGAGAATAAGACATATATTTTCTTTTGTCCCCCAAAATCTCAAGCTAAGCACCCCTCTGGTGTATATGTTGTCTGGGAAAGGGAGTCTGGATGTTTCTTTGGTGTCTCTTAGTAATAATCATTGATTGTTTAAAAATATTCTCTACATTCTAAAATATCATATGGAATGCCAATCTTCAAAAATACCAGACAACACAAGTTTAATTTATTTCTTTTGTAATGCAAATACATCACAATGTAGATGTTTTGTAAATGTACCACAATGTAGAATTAGTCCAACATACTAACCCAACATACCACAGTGTTTTCAGATTTAGTCTATTATATAATAATGATGCTACTTATTTTCTTCATGGTTTCTTTTTATGTATACATATGTATTTCAGTTGGACACATACACATACATGCACACACACACAAGAATTTCTACGAATGAGATACCAGACCCTATAATGAATTAATAGTTACCCTTAAGCATCAATGTTACAAGGTAGTGTTCCACAATTGGATTTAACCTTCAGTGTCTGCAGCTGCAGTGCATTCTGCTCACATTCACATTTCTTTCCATTCTTGGCCTTGTTCAAAGTACACTGGTACAGCACTTGGTTGTTTTTTTTAATTTAATTTAATTGTAAGAGTGATGTACAGAGGGGTTACAATTACACAAGTAAGGCTATGAGTACATTGCTTGTCGAACATTGTTACCTCCTCTCTCACTTTCCCTCCCCGACCAAGTTGTAAAGTTCATTTCCACCATTGTGTCTTGTAAGTATTGCTGTTGCATTGGTCCTTTGTCCTTTGTCTCAACATTTTTTTAGCCCCTTTCCATTCCCCAAATCACATAAATACATACACAAGACATGGGGTACCAAAATGAAGAACAGTGACAATAGGGGATAAACTACAAGAGGAAAAATGAAAGAAAAAAGAATTTCACACAGAACATAAAAATTAAAAACAAACAAAACCCCTCATTTCCATGGAGTTCATTTAAATTAGCATCATCTTATATGGTCATATGTATGTTTGGTCATATGTACATTGAGCTACTGCGATCCTCTGCTAGGACTATCATAGACACATGCTAATTATTACAAATAAGGGAAACCATGGAGCCTATATTTCTTTAATCCTGGCTTACTTCATTTGATATGATTTTTCCCAATCTTTCTATTTCCTTATGAATGAGGTGATGGCATTCTTCCTGATGGAAGCATAGAATTCTATTGTGTATATGTGCCACATTTTCTTCATCCATTCATCTACTGAAGGGCATCTGGTTTGGTTGCTACAAAGAACATAGTTGTGCTGGTAGCTTTAATGTGGCTTTGTTTGCAATTGTTTGGGTAAATGCCCTGGAGTGGGATTACTGGATCCTTAGGGGATCTATGTGGTTTCTTTTGAGGAACCTCCATAATGCTTTCCAAAGTGGTTGAACAAGTTTACATTTCCACCAACAGTGCAGTAGGGTTCCCTTTGGCCACATCCACTCCAGCATCTGTTGTTATTAGACTACTTGATTATAGCCATTCTCACTGGGTGAGGTGGAATCTCAATGTTGTTTTGATTTGCATTTCTTGTATGGCCAGAGATGTTGAACATTTCTTCATGTGTCTATTGGCCATTCTTATTTCCTCTCCAGAGAAATCTCCTTTTTATTCCTTAGCTCATTTTTAATGGGGTGGTTGTTTCTTTTTTTTTTTTTTTTGTCGGTCGTGGGGTTTGAACTCTGGGCCTGAGCGCTGTCCCTCAGCTCTTCAGCTCAAGGCGAGCGCTCTACCACTTGAGCTACAGCGCCACTTCCGGTTTTCTGGTGGTTTATTGGAGATAGGAGTCTCACGGTCTCTCCTGCCCGGGCTGGCTTTGAACCGCGATCCTCAGATCTCAGCCTCCTGAGTAGCTAGGATTACAGGCGTGAGCCACCAGCACCCGGCGGTTGTTTCTTTTTTTAAAAATAATTTTTATTGAAGTTGTGATTACAAAAATTTCACAGTACTGTGGAATTGTGATACATAGTTATAATCACAAACACATTTTAACCTTCACAAGGCAACTTGCCTTTATCATGGTCTATAAAGTTTGTGAATTTTATAAGCTTTGGCAATACAACTATGTCTTCCAAATCGGGTGATATGTACATTTCTTTACTTTTTCTTAGTGTCAGTTGTTCCCTCTTTCCCTCTCATTCCCTCCCTCCCATCACTGCCCTTGAGTTGCTTAGCTCATTTTCATCAATGTCCAGTGCAGCTGATGGGCCCCTCTGTTGTATATTTTCACTAATTCTATGTCCTCCTCCTAGCTTCCCTCAGATGTGCACATGTATATACCATATATGAGGTCAAGAACATGAAGTCATTTAGAAATGATATGACAAATGCAGTAGTGGTCCTTTGATTCTTGTGTCGTGTTTACATTGTCATATCTCCTTTCATTTTGGATTAACATACACATATCAGGGAGATCATGTGTCATTTGTCTCTCTGATCTTGGTTTACCTCGCTTAACATGATTTGTTCTAGTTCCATCCATTTCCCTGTGAATGTCATTATTTTGTCCTTTCTAATGGCTGCATAATATTCCATTGTATACAGATACCACAATTTCTGGATCCATTCATTTGTAGTGGAGCATCTTGGTTGTTTTCATATCTTGGCTATTTTGAATAGCGCAGCGATGAACATGGAGGTGCATGTGTCCTTGTATCCTAGTTCCTGTTGCTCAGGGTAGATGCATTGGGAGTGGTATGGCTGGGTCATAGGGGAGGTGTATATTTAGCTTTCTGAGGTGCCGCCAGACTGTTTTGCAGAATGGTTGTATTAGTATACATTCCCATCAGCAATGAAGTAGGGTTTCTCTTCCTCTGCATCCCCACCAGCATTTGTTGCTGGCTGAATTTAGGATATAGGCCATTCTGACAGAGGTAAGGTGGTATCTCATGATTGTTTCTATTTACATCTCCTTTATGGACAGGGATGGTGAACATTTCCTCATGTGTTTCTTTGCCACTTTTTTCTTATTTGTCAGTTGTGGGGCCTGAACTCTAGGCCTGGGCACTGTCCCTCAGCTCTGCAGCTCAAGTCTAGCACTCTACCACTTTAGCCACAACTCCACTTCCAGGTTTTTCTGCTTATGTGGTTCTGAGGAATCAAATCCAGGAGCTCATGCATCCAAGGCAAGCACTCTACCACTGAGCTACTTCCCAGCCCTTCTTTGACATTTTTATCTCTCCTGAGAAGTGTCTCTTTAGTTCTCTTGCCCATTTAATGATTGGTTTGTTGGATTTGAGATGGATTTGTTTATTGAATTACTTTTTTTATTTTGGATATTAGGTCTTTGTCTGATATAGTGCTAATAAATATCTTTTCCCAATTGGTTGGCTGTCTTTCTAGTTTGGTAGCTATGTCTTTAACTGTGCAGAAACTTTTTATTTTAAGGGATTCCAATTTGTTGAGTCTTTCTCCATTTTATTGTGCCCCTGGGACTTTGTTCAGGAAGTTCCTGCCTGTGCCTATAAGTTCATGCGTCTCTCTTCTCAGATTTGATGTTTAGGTCTTTAATCCATTTTGAGTTGGTGTTAGTGCACAGTGACAGGCAGGGATCCATTTTCAGTTTTCTGCATGTGATCACCCAGTTTTCCCAGCACCAATAGTTGAAGAGGCTATGTTCCTATCACTGTGTGTCTTTGGGTCCTTTTTCAATTATCAGCTGACTATAGGTATGTGATTTTATTTCGGGATCTTCTAATCTATTTCATTGGTCTTCAGGTCCGTTTTGTGCCAAGAGCAAGCTACTTTTGTTATTACGGCTTTATAGTACAGTTTGAAGTCTGGCATCGAGGTCCCTCCCGTGTTGTCTCTTTTGCCTAGAATTGTTTTGGTTATTCTAGGTCGTTTGTTGTTTCATATGAAGTTTTGGATTTTTTTTTCTATTTTCAGTAAAGAACATCATTGGGATTTTGATGGTAACTGCATTGAATTTGTATATCAACTTTGGCAGTATGGTCATTTTCACAATATTGATTCTGCCTATCCAAGAACACGGAAGGTTTTTCCATTTTTTGGTGCTCTCTTTGATTTCTTTCTTTAGGCTTTTATACTTTTCACTAAATAGGTACTTTACATCTTTGGTTAGATTAATTCCTAAATATTTTATTTTATGTGATTATTGTGAATGGAGTTGTTTCCCTGATTTCCCTTTGAGCTAGTACATTGTTGGTGTACAGAAAGGTAACTGATTTTTTGGGTTAATTTTGTATCCTGCTACTTTGCTGAAACGATTCATAAGTTCTAGGAGTTTGGGAGTGGAATTTTTGGTGTTGCTACGGTATAATATCATATCATCTGCAGAAAGGGATAGTTTAACTTTTTCCATCCCTATGGAGAACCCTTTAATGTTCTTTTCTTGCCTTATTGCTCTGGCTAAGGATTTCAGAACTATATTGAAGAGAAGTGGAGAGTGGGCATCCTTGCCTTGTTCCTGATTTTTGGAGAATTGGTTGTAGGTTTTCTCCATTGAGTATAATATTGGCCATTGTTCTGTTGTATATGGCTTTTATTGTTTTAAGGAATGTTCCTTCTGTTCCTATTTTCTCCATAGCTTTTAGCATGAATGAATGTTGTATCTTATCCAAGGCCTTTTCTGCATCAATGGAGATAATCATGTAGTTCTTACTTTGTATCTGTTGATGTAATGGATTGTATTTATTGATTTATATATGTTAATCTATCCCTGCATCTCTAGGATGAAGCCTACTTGATCATAGTGTTTCATTTTTTGATATGTTGATGGATTCTGTTTGCTAATATTTTATTGAGGACCTATGCATCTGTGTTCATCAAACAAATTGGTCTGTAGTTCTATTTTTTTGCTGTATCTTTGCCTGGTTTGGGGTTAATTGTGATATTGGCTTCCTAGAATGAGTTTTGGTTCTCTCCCTCTGCTTCTATTTCATGGAAGAGCTTGAGGAGTATGGGTATTAGTTCCTTTCTGAAGGTCTTATAGAATTCCATAGTGAATCAAACTATACCTGGGCTTTTCTTTATTTGAAGACTTCTGATTGCTTCCTCTTTCTCATTGTAAGATCTTGGCTTATTTGATTGATTTCTTCTTGGTTCAGTTTGGGCAACTTGTATTACTCTAAAACTTCATCCATTTCTGCTAGGTTTCCCTACCTTAGAGAGTATAGATTCTGGAAATAGTTCTTTCTGAGTGTTTGGATGTCTTGGATGTTTGTTGTAATTTTTCCTGTGACATCCCTGATCTTATTGATTTGGGTCTCCTCTCTTTTTCCTTAAGCTGGACAGAGGTCCAGCAATTTTATTAATGTATTGAAAAAAAGTTTCTTGTTAATTTTATTTATAGTTTTCTTAATCTCTACCTCATTGATATCAGCTCTTATTTTGGTTAACTTGCTCCATGTATTATTTTTAGGTTGAATTTTTTCTTGCTTTTCTAGCAGTTTTACTTGCATCATGAGATTACTTACTTGGTCTTTCTCTATTATCTTTCTTTCTTTTTTCTGGGGGGTTGGGAGGGTCTGATCGTGGTGCCTGAACTCTGGGCTTGGGCGCTGTCCCTCAGCCCTTCAGATCAAGGCTAGCACTCTATCACTTGAGCCACAGCGCCATTTCTGGCTTTTTCCCTTTTGCTTATGTGGTGCTGAGGAATCAAACCCAGGGCCTCATGCAAGGCAAGTGCTTTACCACTGAGCCACCTTCCCAACCCCTGTCTCTATTTTCTTGATGTGTGCACTGACAGTGATAAAATTGCCCCTAAGGACTGCTTTTGTAGTGACCCATATATTTCTTTAAATTCATTAAATTGTAGGAACTTTAAAATTTCTTATTTAATTTCTTCTGTGACCCAGGTGTTTCTCAGAAGTGTGTTGTCCAATTTCCATGTATTTAGTAATTTCTATGGTATGCCTTGTTACTGAGAACTAGCTTGATTTCACTGTGGTCGAATAGAATACAAGGAATTAGTCGATCTTCTTGTATTTGCTTAAATTCTTTGTACAAACTATGATGCTACTTTGGAGAAAGTTCCATGGGCTACTGAAAATAATGTGTACTGGGTTGTTGTTGGGTTGAAAACTGAGATATTGTATCATTGAATTCAGAGGCTTCTTTACTAATCCTCTGGTTCGTAGACCTGTCCTTTGGTAAGAGCGGAGTATTAGTATCTATTTTGAGAATATTTACTTAACATATGGATGCATCAATGTTTGGAGAGTTTAAACTGATAATGGTGATATCCTCTTCTTGGATTGTTCTCTGTATTAATATAAAGTGTACTTCTTTGTCTTTTTGTGTTGATTTTAATGAAAAGTTTATTTTGTCAGATATCAGGATGGCAACTCCTACCTTCTTGCAGGAAGCATTTGCATGGTGGATCTTCCTCTCTCCCTTCACTTGGAGTTTGTTTTCATCTTTGGCTGTGAGATGTGGTTTTTTTGAGGATTTGTTTGGGGGAGGGCTAAATTTTTATTTTGAAGTATTTTTTGCCAACTCTATGGCTGGAACTTTAGGCCTTGACACTGTCCCTGAGATTCATTTGCTCAAGGCTAGAACTCTACTACTTGAGCCACATCACTGCTTCAGGCTTTTTCTGTGTATGTGGTACTGAGGAATTGAAGTCAAGGCTTCACACATGCTAGGCAAGCACTCTACCACTAGGCCAAAATTCCCAGCCCCTGAGCTTTAGGTATATTTTTGATACGAGGCCCTTGTCTGTTGTATAGCTAGTGAAGATCTCCCAATCTATGGGCTTTTTATGTATCTTCCTAGATATGTCCTTTGCCATGCAGAAGCTTTACAGTTAAATGTAGTCCCATCAATCCAGTCTTTTTCTTATTTGTTGTGTTTCTGGATCTTTATGAAGTTTCTACCTGTGCCAATGATCCCTGGAATATCCCCTATCCCATCCTGCAATATTTTCAGGGTATTTGGTCTTTCATTGAGGTCTTTGATCTATTTGGAGTTGATTCTGGTACAGAGTGATACATAAGGATCTAACTTCAGTTTTCTGCACATGTAGCGAATTCTGCCAGCACCATTTGTTAAAGAGGCTGTCTTTCTTCCATCTTAGAATTTTGACTCCCTTATCAAGGAAAGATCTGTGGGATCATTTCTGGGTTTGAATTCTATTCCATTATTCCTCAGGTCAGCACTTGGTTTTAACTTACAGTTTTCTGATCCTAATTAAGTGAAGAATCATTTCATACTTTATTGACTCTATGCACATTTTTAGTAAGTGTCTATTCTGATAGACACTAGTCTCTAACCGAGGTTGTTTTTGTTTTTGTTGTTGTAGGTCATGGGCCTTGATCTCTGGGCCTGGGTGCTGGCTCTCAACTATTCAGCTCAAGGCAAGCACTCTACCAATTGAGCCACAGTGCCACTTCCAGTTTTCTGGTGGTTTATTGCAGATAAGAGTCTCATAGACTTTCCTTCCTGGAGGAGGAGGAGGATGGGGTGGAGAAGGAGGGGCTGGAGGAGACGGCAGAGAAAAAGAACAACAACAACAACAATAAGGAAAGGAGAAGGCAAGAAGGAGGAGAAGAAAGAAGAAGAAGGTGGAGGAGGGAGAAGGGGAGGAGGGAGAGGTGGAGGAGGAGGAAAAGGAGGAAGAGGAGGAGGAGGAGGGATGATAAATAATTCATTTACCTTTTACCCTTTTGCCAGCATTGGTAAAGGTCAGATATTTGCCAAAATCTCACCCCCAAAAGACAAGTACTTCCAGGGAGAAGTGCACATCTACTTGTGTCACAGAGAAAGAAGCTTTGAGTTGAAAAATTAGGAAATTTGGTGAAGAACTACAAGATAATCTTGGCCAATCCCAGAAACAGGTGGTCTTGATGACCCATGGTTGGGCTTCAATGTTTCAGAGTACGATGAATCATGATCAATGTCATCTCTTCACACTAGAGATTATTTAGAAAATGAAGTATATAACTTGCAAGTGGGGACAGGAGGGAAAAAACTGGAAGAGAGGGAGAGAAGGGGTAATATTGTTGAAAAGGAAATGTACTTGTTACCTGACATGTGTGGAGAGCTGCCGGGGCCACGACCAAAGATGGCACTGGCTTCCGCCTTCCACCTTGCTGATGGCGAGTGCTCTCTGTGAAAAACAACTCCTTATATGGCTATGGCTTGGCTACTGGCTTGCTTCCGTGTTTGCGACCCTATTAGTATATGCTGCGTGGCATCTCGGGATTGGCCATCCAGGAGGCTTATAACCGGAGCGCGGGTGCGGAGGGAGGGAGAAGCTTGCAGATGAGGTTCCTGGATAAACTGCTTTGAGAAGAATCCCGGGTCCTGTCTTCCTTGCTGGTCGAGGCGGTCACGACAAATGGTGGCCCGTACAGGGATCTAACTCCACAAGGGATTCAGAACTCCTGGCAGTCAGGGTGGTGCACCGGTAAGTTCCCAGGTAAGTGGGAATCCGAGATTAAAGCGGGCATAATATGGGGCTCTTCTCTGTAGATAAAGAGAGAGCGGGAACCCGGGAAGAAATAAAATACAGGCCTAAAGTGAAAGTAAAAGAAAATAAAATTTTTAATAACTGAGTTGGGTGCCGCGACGTCACATCCAATTTTTCTGGCCCTGGAAGAGCTACTACGCTCAAAAGGACTAAAGTTAAAGAAGGGTACCTTACAGAGGTTCCTTGATGAATGCAACATTGTGGCTCCTAGGTTTATAGTGTCCGGGAGCCTTACAGTAGCCTCATGGGACAAATTAGGGAAGGATTTGGACTTTGCCTATGAACAGGGCACATTAAAGGCAGGAGTCCGCCACATTTGGAAATTGATTAGGGGCTGCCTGGAGGACCAGCGCTGCTGTGAGGTTATAGAAAATGGACAGTCAGCACTGGAACAATTACAGGAGGAGAGGTCAGAGAAGGCGATCAGTGAAAAGAGAGACAATGAACAGGGCAAAAGGGGGCGACTTTACCCAGATCTGTCTGAGCTAAAATCGGAAAGAGGAAGTTTCAGCGAGTTAGAGGAGGAAGAAGTGAGAGCACTTATTCAACAGATGAAAAGGAGCCATATAAAAAAGGGGGTCACTTTTTTATAGCAAACATGACTTGCAATTTGACTAGTACTGCCCATACTGTGGGTGCCAATTGTCATTTTAGTAAGAATTATACGGTATTTAGTTATCAGCCTACCCCCGTGTGTGTGGTTTCCCCTTTTGTGCTTTTGGTAATTAACAACACATCTGTATGCTCAGATGATGTGTGTGCTTGTACTAATGAAACCTGCTATTTTGCTACCTGCTGGAGTTCTCAGTATCCGTTAGCTATAGTTGCACGCATTCTGCATTGGGTGCCTTTGCCAGTAGATGCTTCTCAAGCTGTAACCTTGTTTAGGCATAAGAGATATTTTGGCATCATTGCGGCCATTGTAACTGCTATAGCTGTGGCTGCTGCAAGTGCGACGGCTGCCGCTGTCTCCATGTCACATACTGTGCAGATGGCTCAGACTTTAAATAACTTGTCGGCTACTACAGCCAGAGCTCTGGATTTACAACAAGTGGCCAATGCACAGTTAAAAGGAGGACTGATGCTGTTAAATCAAAGGGTTGACCTTGTGCAGGAGCAGGTTGATATCCTGTGGCAGTTGGCTCAGCTGGGATGTGTTCAAAAATATGAAGGGCTTTGTATTACCACTGTTCAGTATTATAACTATACCCAGGCAGCAAATTTGTCTAAACAACTGTCAAGTTATCTTTTAGGCAACTGGACAGGGGAATTTGACCAATTGATGTTACAGCTACAATCGGCCATTGTCGCGGTAAACTCCAGCCGGATGGATGATGCCCTGTTACAAGATGTTTCCTCCTGGATTTTGACAGCTGTGGATCATTTGAAGGAGGGGGTGGGAATGGGCTCCCTTATCGGTATCCTGGCATTGGTGATCTTGCTGTGCCTGTGGTGCATATGCCGGATTAGGAGCTCTCAGCGCAGGAGTATGGCTATGGTGGTCCAGGCCTTCACTGCCATTGAGGCCGGACAGTCCCCCTACACGTGGCTTGCCACGTTAAAGTAATAGCACAGGGTGTAAGGCAAACGCACTGCACTTGGGAATCACTTCCCGGCGTGAGCCCAAGAAGAGCATGTTGGGTTGCAAGTGGGTTGATGCCCAAGATCCCACCTCTGCAAAAAAGGCATCGGACGGGCCTGGTCGTCACTGGGGAAGGCGCCCCTCAGGCGAAGACCAGTGCAGGGTCCTCTCATTAATGTTTTAGACAGAGGCCCAACTTCTACTCTTACCTGTTGCTTAATAAAACAAAAAGGGGGAGCTAAGGAGAGCTGCAGGGGGTGCAACCAAAGATGGCGCTGGCTTCCGCCTTCCGCCTTCCGCCTTCCCGATGGCGAGTGCTCTCTGTGAAAAACAACTCCTTATATGGCTATGGCTTGGCTACTGGCTTGCTTCCGTGTTTGTGACCCTATTAGTATATGCCACATGGCACTTCGGGATTGGCCATCCAGGAGGCTTATAACCGGAGCACGGGTGCGGGAGGAGGGAGAAGCTTGCAGATGAGGTTCCTGCATAAACTGCTTTGAGAAGAATCCCGGGTCCTGTCTTCCTTGCTGGTCGAGGTGGTTGAGACAGACATGTAACTGTAAACCCTCTATACATCATTTTACAGTAAAAATTTAAAAAATATTACCCACATAAATGGAAACAGGGTTTATCTCTATGCATCTGTCTCTTATCTCTGTCTTATATGTGTTTTGACTTCATTTTATCCTTCTTCAGATGAATCTTTCCATCCATTAACAGCTATAATTCATGGTATCCTCATACATCTGGACCCAAGAAGAAAAGACTTCTATTCTTAGTGTCCCTGTAGCACATAAAAGGAAAGAATCTGATTGGATCTGTCTGGATTAGCTCAGAATCAATCACCAAACCAATAAATATGGAAATATTTTATTCTTCTTGAGTGAATTTGGATCTTGACATGATGCCAATGAATAAAAATAAAGTTGAGCCCACCTAAACCAATGAATAAAAATATAGTTGAGCCCACATAAACCAAAGGAAAGGCAGAAATTTCCCAAAGGAAAGGGCACTTACCTATTGATAAAAACATAGTAGTACACAAACAGAAATCTGTTCAAAAAGCAAGTTTGTACTTAATGGAATCCAACACTTAAAAATAGAAAACTGTATTTGTATTTCTTTACCTTAAAAAGAATATAATTTTAATCATATCACGAACTACTAGGGATACTTACAAGATATAAAAGGCCCTCATGATTCTAGATCAGATTATAATAATAATAGTAATATCTAGTCAACACTGAATGATTGGCCAGGAATAACATTAATTGCATTCTTAAAATAAGTCTTCAGGTCAATTACATTTTCAAATGAATATATTGAGACTTAGAGGGTAAGTTTTTTTTAAGTCATTTAGCAAAGTAGTAGCAGAACTTTCTTTGTGTTATATTCATTGCCATGTTATGTGATCTTGTCTGAGATGTTATAAAACATTCTGAAATAGCCCTATTATTTCCAAAGATACCACTTAAGAACTGAAAAAAAGTATTAACAGAAGGCTTTATTCTATTTATGTTTATAAATTAATGTATATATTAAGTTGAATGATAATTACTATATAATTTTACTGAGATTATTAGTCTCTGAAAATTTAAACATATTCATCTAAAAGTTAAATTGTAAGAATTTTGAAGACATATTTGCCAAACAAGTTCAGTCCTTGTCTAAATTTTCACAAAATTAGAAATTAGTGGAAAAGAATTTAATGTGCTTTCATCTACTAAAAATGGTAAAATAAAACTCAGTCACTTTTCTATTAGGGTGTTTTCAGAGAAGTTTGGGTAGAATGTTAAGGAGGATATTTTAAATCATTAAAATTAAAATTATCCTTTACAAAGAATTTAAAATTTACCAGGTGTTAGTGGATTATGCCTGTAATCCAAGCAACTCAGGAGTCTTAGATCTGAGGATCACAATTTGAAGCCAGCCTAGACAGGAAAGCCTATGAGACATTTTTTGTAGATTATAAGTCTGGAATTCAGGACCTGGGGGCTGTCCCTGAGCTTTCTTGCACAAGGCTAGTGCTCTACCACTTTGAGACATAGTTCCATTTGTCATTTTCAGGTAGTTAAATGGAGATACAAGTCTAATGGCCTTTCCTCACCTCGCTGGCTTTGAATCACAATTCTCAGATCTCAGCCTCTTGAATAGCTAGGATAACAGGTTTAAGCCATCAGAGCCCAGACCTACGAAACTTACGTATCTACAATTCACTACCAAAAATGTCAGAACTGGGGCTGTGGCAAAAATGGTAGAAAACTATTCCCGAGCAAAAATGCTCATGGACAGTGCCCAGTCCCTGAGTTCAAACCCTAAGTCCACACACACACACATACACACACACACACACACACACACACACACACACACACACACACATTTACCTAGGAATGGTCCATGGCTCACACTTATAATCCTAGCATCTCAGGAAGCTGACATCTGAGGGTTGTGGTTCAAAGCCAGCCCTGGTAGGAAAGTCCCAGTGAATCACTTATCTCTAAGTAACCACTTAACAACACAGAAATGGAGCTGTGGCTCAAAGCACTCAAAGCACTAGCCTTGAGCAAAAATGCTCAGGGACAGCACTCAGGCCCTGTGTTCAATCCCCACAACTTCAGGGAGAAAAAAATACCTGTAAAATGTTTTTCAAGAATTCCTTTCATGTTATCATTTGTCAATCAATAAATACATTTTGAGTATTGTATATTTAAAATATGGCTTAGAGTAAGCATTTGATATTTCTGTAGAAGGGGATCCCTTAATAATTAATAATCTCAATAAATAATAATATGGGATCCCTTACCTCACAGACCAAAGAGTGTATGAGAAACAGAAGAAAAGACAAATGCTGAGGAGTGCCACAAGCTATGGAAATGTATAAAAACACCCCAACACAGCTACTGTGCCTTTGAATTTCTGTCGTTGGTGTCTGTGTGAATGCCTACAGTCCTGTATAATTTATCATGTCTCTGTGTATCTGTGCATCTGTCACGTGGATGTGATTGGGTCTTTGAAGAAGCACCATGGAAGATTTTTGTAATACATCATAGCTTCACAATAGAGTCCTGAAGTTTTCCTAGCAAGAAAATAATATAAAAATGAATTACTCTTGATGGGAATATAAATAATTAAAACTATTTCAACACCATAATAGTGTATGTTAATTAGCATGTATCAAAATAATAAATAATCTGCACTTGATACTTGAGATCAGACTAAAGTACAAGCCTTTTAAAAGTTAAAATTTGAATCTATGTCCCTAAAGATGTACAGCAAATACTTTTTGACAAAAACTACTGGTGGACCCATTGAAACAATGAGATATACAAGTCGTTATGTCAAAAAATGAACTTTACAACTTTGGTGGAGGGGAGGATCGGGTGGGGGGAGGGAGGAGTATGGGAAGCGGAAGCGATGGGAAGGGGAAACAGAGGAGACAACAATGCTTGATAAGAAATGTACTCGTTATCTTGCCCATGAAATTGTAGCTCCTCTGTACGGTATTCTCACAATAAAAAAAATAAATAACATATTCATGCCCTGTCTACCATTATCTTTCACAAACAGTACAGATCTGTGCAGAGGTAACATTCTTACTGATCAATATACACATAACTTTGAGAACTGAAGGTGCTGCTCAAGTGGTAGAGTGCTAGTCTTAGCAAACTTAAGAACTTGAGATCAAACGAAAAAGGCACTAAGTTTTGAATCAAATTATTTTTCTTATGTACTTTCACAGATTTAAGAAATTCATTGGGTGTTGATCGCATGGTTATTTTTTCCTAATTTTTCTTTCCAAATGAATACCTAGTTAGGTAACTCTAGCACTTTAACAAATAAATTCCAAAATTTGAAAGCTTAGTAGTTTATGAAATATTATATACTCATCCATTGTATGTGTTTCTGGCTGGAGTGCAGCCTTTTACAAAAATAATTCAAGTACTCAAGCTGTTTTATCAGGTCGGTCACCTGTCTTCTCTGGTAAAGAAGAAACATTTTCTTCACAGGTTTGCGTAAAAGTGAATCACAACACCACCTTTTCCCTTTCCATTGTCTTTGACTTTGCTTAGGCCTGACCTAAGGCACTTACCACCTTACCAGGTTTTGTGTTCAGACTCAGGGCTTGAACTCAGGGCTTAGAAGTTGTCTCTGAGCTGTTTTGCTCAAGGATAGTGCTCTATCACTTGAGCCAAAGCTCCACTTCTGCTTTTTGGTGATTAATTAGAGATAAGTGTCTCAAGGACGTTCCTGCGTGGGTTGACCTTGAACCAGATCCCAGCCTCCTAAGTAGCTAGGTGTGAGCTACCTGCAGCCAGCTCATATTCTACGTTTTTTGGGTGAAGAAATGTATAAAAAATTCCTTTAATGAACAAACTTTTCTTACTTTAGCAAGTCAATAAATTTGGAAAATAAAAATGCCTATAGTGAGAAAAAACTATATAACTTACATAAACTATACATTGCAACCCTATTATATGTTAAGAATTAAATAAATTAGCTGGAGATTATAATAAATATAAAATTGAAATCATACTTTTTGTTTGTTCATAGGAAAGTGAGCAATGTTTGGGGTTGTAGAGGAGGAGGGTATATATATTTTCCACGGTTTGTCCTTACAAACTTCTGAAAGGCAAATGTTTGCCTCTTGTTGGCTTCTGATTCTAAACTTCACAAATTTTACATAAACTTCAGCTCTTAAACATAGACAATAGTTTGAAATCAAATTTTATAAATCTTGGAAGTGAAGTTTGTATTTTTGGCTAGGTTATCTTTGAATGGCTAGGTCCTTATTTGTATTCCTATTGACTGGCTGGCTCTTTCTTGGACCATGGTTCAAATTTTGGACATGGGGAACAGCTTGAGAGGGGGATTCTTATATCTGCATCTTATCTGTCCTATTTCATGCACTTGATCATCACTGCATTTCATCTGGGCTTCAGTATTTCTCTGTGTGCACATTTCCTCTGATGAGACATTTAGGGCTCTGCTTGTTTTCAGGACACTTTCTACAAAACAGCTTTCTTGTCAGACAGAATGGCATCCATTATCAAATGGATAGGTTAGGCTAATTTGATTGGGCACTTTATTGGTCTCACATTTTTTCTTTGCTTCAATTCCTTGTTTCAGCTGGACCATTACAATAGCCACTGAACAGGTCCCTATCTCCTTGTTATCATCTATCCTTAGCTTAAAGTCTTATTTTTTTGACTGAAGATTGAAATCTTAATCTTAACCACTTACCTACATTTCCTGGATCTTCATAGTAAGATACCTTAAAATCTTTTCAGATATATGCTTTTTTGATTCTAACATCAGTCATCTAGCTGACTTAATACAAATATAAATTCAATTAAATTTGTTAGGTATATGAATTGAAAGCATCTTGTGTAGTTTCTGAAAGATTCATTAATGCACTCTACCTTCTACTAGATGTATGTGTGCCTCTGTCTGTGTGTGTGTGTGTGGGGGGGTGGGTGGGTGTGTGTTCTGGGCTTTGAATTCAGTGCCACAGAAATGTCCCATTGCTTTTTGCTTAAGGCTGTGCTTTACCACTTATGCCAGAGCTCCACTTCAGCTTTTTGTTGGTTAATTGGAGATAAGCATCTCATAGACTTGTCTGCCTGGACTGGCTTCAAACTGTGAGTATTAGATCTCAACCTCCTGAGTAGCTAGAATTACAGGTTTAAGCCACCAGCAACATCTGGCTTCTAATTTTATTGTCACAGTTATTATTTTCTCTTACTAATTATAATGCTTACTCAAATCTTAGCCTTCATTAAAACTTCCCAGATTATCTCTCTTCCTCATGTACCATAGCACAGTATTGAAATTTCTCTTATAAGTGATATTTCCATGTGCCATATATTTATTCTCTTCACTGTTTATTTTCATTCTGACAAAATTGAAATGAGATTTTGTTTACTTTAACAGACCTTATAGTTTCTACAATATTTTTTATAGGTAGGAAGATCTCCATACATTGCAAATATACTTTACGAAGTATAACCACACAATTTTGTTGTTTCAAAGAGAAACACTGTGAAGGAGAGAGAGGAATTTCCTGATAATTGTAAGGGAAAACAATGAAGTATATGGCTGAGAGGAAGCAAACTCCACAAAAATAGAGCTCAGTATTGCAAAGATTACCCTAATTGAATTAGCTGATTTGGTTTTGCTATAACAGAAGCAGCCCTTTGAGTGAAAAGGTTAAGTTAGAGAATTTTTTTAGTATATAGAGAGAGTAGAGATCTACAGGGTAGGTGGCACAGTTTGAGATAGTTAGAATTAGCCTCAGTTGACCAGAGCATCAAAGATTTGAAGTAAGCTCCCTTCTACTGAGTGCTTGGGATGGAGAATCCGAGCAGATGTTGAAGACGTTGCCTGCTGTGATATACAGGAGTGTGATAGGAAATGTCCCAAGCCACAGGCCTGTGCCACTTCTAGAGTGTAAACCCTTGCTTTGCTTCACTCCTTCCTTAGTCAAGAAATTCTCAAGTTGTGGCTTTCATGGTCTGCACATCTTTGTGGTTCCTTTCCCTCTCTCATCTTTGAATGTTAGGTAGCTATTTTCAGAATGGTTTATTCCTCCTTCCACACCTCTAAAGCACCCATGTTCTCAACTATGAAAATTTTATCCAGTATGTGAAGGAAGGACACTTTTAAAGATGATGTCGTATTGTCTACTGGATGTGGTCCTGTGGCAGGCAAGCCAGGAGTTTGAGTAAGCCAGAATCTGCACAGGGTACATGCAAACTGCAGAGGATCCATGAGAAGAAGACAATGCATCCTGACCCAGTCCTAGTTTAGGCTCTCCTCTACTCTCATCACTTGAGCAGCCATTCATTTAAAAACTTAATGCTAGCACAGAATGACCATATCACACATGCTCCATAACAAACATGTCATGTGGAAGAAATCCAGAACTGACAGCCAAGAGATGGAGAGTTGAGGAATGATTCCTGCTTAACACTAGTACTATAACTCTTATATCAACCCTCTATCTAAAGTAATCAAAGACAGTAACAGAGCTTGGGTTGTAGTTCAGTGGCCGAGCACTGACCTATCTTGTCTGAGACCCCAAACTTGATTTCAGTACTGAATAACAGAGTCCAGACAGTGACAATCACTGAATAAGGATGATATGAAGACAAATGTGAAATCGCATGGGAAACTTTAATCACTTGTAATGTCTTGCCTTTTATTATGAAGACAGACTCTTTATTTCCTATATGTTATCCTCTAACATCATGGAGATTTGACTGTTTCATTAAACATCATTCTGCATGTAATTAATTGTTTTTTTAATCATGATTCCAGTTTTTGGTGGCCATATCACGTCATGAAAAGTATTATTACTTTAAGAAAAACAAATAAAAGGATTTTGCTTTTTAAATTAAGAAAATTATCTAGACATGACATAACTTTTGACAGCAGGAACACTTGTGAGGCAATCTGTATAATTTGGAGTGCAGGAGCATTCAACTATGTATGATTTAATTGATTATGGAAGAACTTCATTTTGGAATGCTATGTTACCTTAATGTATTTAATTTCATAAAGAAGATGAGGGGAAAACACCAGACTTTTGATCCAGCTCAACAACTTCTGATATTTATGACTGCTGGAAAGTCACATAATGTCTTTGGGTTTAATTTTATTTGCGAATCACTCAGAATAAATATTATTTAAACATTTAAGTTTCATTATAGTTTTAAAATCTAGACTATTTTAAATTATTATAATTGTTCTGTATGCTGATTCTAGGTCTTTAACTCAAGGCCTAGGCACTGGCCTCTACAACTTGAGCCTTAGCTCCACTTCTTGCTTTTTAGTGGTTAACTGCAGATCAGAGTCTCACAGACTTTTCCGTCTGGGATTGCTTTGTAATGTAATCAGCCTCTTGAGTAGTTAGGATTACAGGTGGGAGCAACTAATACCCAGCAATTACTTTAAAAGTGTGTTTTCTAGGGTTTTTTTTATTTTATTAAGTTAATAAATACTTGGCTGTGATTAACTTCCCCAGCACCATGAAAATAACACCCCAAATAATGATATTCATAAAATAAAGTTGTCAAGATGAAAAGAGCAACTTTTCAAACAAAGTATTAAAATGTAATTGACTTTGGAATAACCTGCCTAAGCATGGCTCTCAAATTCTACTAAAAGCAACATTCTTGAGACTGCTTGCTTAGTGTGCAAATTATCATCATCATTAAAAGATCAGTGACCATGTGGAGCCTCCATGATTAATGAATTTTATGGCCAAAGGGAGAGATCATAGTTAATTGGCCTGGCGGACCTCTTTATTTCTGCCTCTTTTGGGGAAGAGCTGGATGCAGAGGTGCTTCCTTGAGGGGCAGGCAGGGGTCTTCCTGTTGTGGAGGCCACACTCTTCATCTGACCCCATGATCTCATCCACCTCCTCTCTTCTTGTTGAAACTGAGGGAAGGACATTCTTTGAAAGACAAGGAGAAGCCGGGCGCTGGTGGCTCATGCCTGTAATCCTAGCTACTCAGGAGGCTGAGATCTGAGGATCGCGTTTCAAAGCCAGCCCGGGCAGGAAAGACCGTGAGACTCCTATCTCCAATAAAACCACCAGAAAACCGGAAGTGGCGCTGTGGCTCAAGTGGTAGAGTGCTCGCCTTGAGCTGAAGAGCTGAGGGACAGCGCCCAGGCCCAGAGTTCAAGCCCCACGACCGACAAAAAAAAAAAAAAAAAAGAAAAAGAAAGACAAAGAGATTATGGTCCCAAGAGAAGGTTAGATAATTATACTTGGTTGCTGATGGAAAGCAAAATAGGAAAATATGAAAATAAAATACATTGCAAAAAGGAAGACAAAAGTAATAAGGGAGAGCTAATTGCCCTGGCTAGGTAGTTAGGGACATAAAAAGGCAGCTGGAATGAATGACAACACGACAAGAACTATGATACTGTGCAGAATGTCCCTCTTGTTCCATCAGTAACTGGTCTCAGATGTCTTAGCGCACTCCCCTGACATGTGCTGGAGTGAAGCACCTGTCTCCCCATCCATGGTCATGGAAGGACCCATTCCCAGTCATGATCCCAGTGGAGGGCCCAATAAAAGAAAATCCCAGCTCATAGGAGTCTCTTCTCGGTTTTTCTTATGTTTTCTCTGCTTCAAGCACTTTTCTGCCCTTTAATCTTTATTTTTTGTACCAGTACTGGGGTTTGAACTTAGTTCCTGAACAATGTACCTTAGTGTTTTTGTTCAAGAATAATGCTTTGCCATGCAATTCACAGCTCCATTTGTGGCTCTTTGGTGGTTAACTGTAGATACCAATCTCATGGACTTTCCTACCTATGCTGGCTTTGAGTCATGATCCTCAGATCTCAGCCTCCTGAATAGCTAGGTTACAAGGATGTAATCAGCAGAGAAGAATTCAGACCTACATGATATTAGAAATGCAAATTGCTTACTGGAAAACTCCACACACTTTCTTTTTACACATAACTTCTTTGCTTTTTCTTGTTCCTAATGTAGTAGAAACGATCGTCTCTTGGTTTCCTACCACTTGATTTCACAAACATGAAAAGTGAGATCTTATCAGGGACTCAGTTTCTTTGTATAAAAAACATTTCTACTTGTAAAGATTCTTCAAGTGAGGAACTCCACAATTTCCTTAATTTTAATGAAAAGGAATACAAAAAGGTTATTGGTGAAGTCTCAAGATTAAAGCAGTGGTGGATTAAATTAAGTGTAGAGAATTTGAAAAGGTAAAGCAGAGATAGTTAGGAAGTCTAATCTTATTCAAGTGATCTTTGATCAAGTCAGCAAAACCTTAGAGGAATTAAGACTGTCTGACCTGTTCATGCCTTTCTGGTCACTATTTTCCTTTCCTGGACTCTTAGATTTTCCTCCTCTATGTTAGTGCTATTTTTTTTTTCTGCTGCTGCTTTTGGTTTGTTTAACTATTGAGAAAATTCTTTTCCAGGACCTCTTCAGTGTTTTCCTTTCTGTTAATTCTTTCCCTTCTTAAAAAGTTGTCCTGAATTCTCTTGGGATATTATTTTCCTGTTTATTTCCCTACTTTCTTAACTAAGTCCCTAAGAAAACATTTCGTGTCCTATATTCCTTGTTCTCTATTAATTCTTCATCAGTCTCTATCTGCGGTCTGGCTCCTCAGAAGCAGACTCTGGGACATGGATTCAAATGCAAATAGCTTACATGGAAAATGATCCTTGGTCATACAACAGGAGAGGCACAACAGTGAGATAGGAAGAAGGCAGCCATTGAGGGTATGCGGTTAAAACTGATGCTGATGATTTTCAACTATTTGTCTCCAGCTTGTATCTCAGCTTCAGAGTCCAAATTCACAAAACTTCTGAAACCCAACTGCTACAAACATTGGCATAAGGAAAACATCCAAGTCCTAGCACTCCTAATCCATGAATATGTTGACATTGAATAAATTACTTCTCCAAGTTCCAGGCAATGCTCATGCAAGAACAGGGACAATAACAATGACATCAATATAAATGTTTTAATTATGAAATGAGGTTGTTTATGTTAAGCAGTAAGAGGCGTGCCTGTTACACTGGAAGCAGTAAATACTCACTCAGGATCTGTCAATGCTGATGACACAAACCAATTTCTTTTCTTACTTTTTAAAAATTAGAAACTCACTATTTATTAATCCCAAATGAAATAATGTCTCTGGTCACCGTCTTTGAGATTTGCATATGCCATTAAGAGAGAGGTTTATGAGGAAACTTTAAAGTTGGTAAAATGATGGCACTGACATCACCCAAATCTACAGGTCTATACTAACATCTCCCAACAAACTAATTTCCTCTTACACATTCCATGTCTTTGTTAACAGCAATTCCATCTATCACTTGCATCAGAAATTTTAAAATGCTACCAGAATCGTTCTCACTTTCAACATGAGGTACCACATCCTACCAACTCCGACTCTCACATACTTCTTAAAATTGTCATATCCTCTACATCCTTCTTTTTCTGCCTAATGCCAGCCCTCAGAATGCCTTGCTTATATTAAAATACTTTGGAGGGTTATAGTATCTGATACAAAATAATCACTTAATAAATATTTGAATGAATAAATATCATCAAATCATTTCTAATACAGCAAATGATACCATACTACTCTGGCTGCTTTGGAGTTGCCCTAGATTTCACATTTTAACCTCTACCCTTTAACTTCTACCTTCAAATATACCTTGATTCCAAGTGGCTTTTAACACCACCCCTCATCTGTCCACCTAGACTTTGTTCCTCTTGACTTTTAAGGTGCCAAAGCATTTATTAGTCTCACTATTGAAAGGCCACCAATGAAAGATCTTCACATCTGCTGCAGGGGACCACGTGGAGGCAAGCAGGCACAGCAGACACGTTATTACAGAGTTTATTAGATGAGCCATATTTCCCCCAAGAGGGAGCACATGGCACCTGTCCAAATGCAGGTAGCAGGAGGTTCTGGGGCAGGAAGTGAGGTAGGTGGGAGATCACGTGGGACCTGGAAGAGAGAGAAAGGGAGGGGCCAGCTGTATGGCGGGAACTCCGGGGCTGAGAGGAGCTCAGGTCTAGGTGGAGCTGAGGACGAAAGGTGAGCAATATGCTTACAACTAGGACTTTTTATGTTATCTTTCTGTGTTCTCTATTGACTTGTCTAACATTGTTAGACAAGTCCATTCCCTCACCTTGTTTTGGTCATATTCACCTCTGTGACATACTACCAACAAACAAAACCCTCAGTTTTTGCAATTGTAGTTTTCCTGCTTGGACCACTCTTTCTCTGGGTCTTCACCAAGCTGTGAATTTACAGTAGTTTATCTTATTTTTTATGGGTCTTTGGGTTAGAACTCATGGTCTGGGAGCATTTGTACTCCAAACTACCTTGCTACCACTTGAGCTACAGTGCCACTTCCAGTTTTTTGGTGTTCAATTGGAGATAGGCGTTCCATGGACTTTCTTGCCTAGGTTGGCTTCAAACCATGATCCTCAGATCTCAGCCTTTTGAATAGCTAGGATTACAGGCATTAACCACAAGTGCCCAGCCATAGTTCAAAGTTTTAATTTCCCACAATTATCTCCTTCTCTGTATTTTTACATCTTACTGCCTTTCTCCATCTTAGAATGTAAGCTTCTTAACATAGAATTTATGGCTTCTTTTGATTGTCATCTAGATCTTAAGACCAAAGTTAGCATATAGCAGCACCTCAATAAATATTTGTTAATAAATATTTATTGATTACGGTTTAAAATGAGCACTCAATGAGATGTACGAGACGTTATATCAAAAATGTACTTTACAATTTTTGGAGGGATAGGATGACAGGAATTTTAAGGGGAAACAAAGGAGGAGGCAACAATGCTTGACAAGAAATATACTCTCATTACCTTGCTCATGTAATATCAATATCAATAGGAAAACATCAATTATCTTTTATAGGTAAGAATAGGAAATTAACCTGGAGAATTAGAAAACTGATTAAAATGATACTTCCACCTTGCTCCTTTTTTGAAAATTCCTTTATTGGGTTTGCGGTCAAGATGGTGGAGGAGAAGCTGGAGGCTAAACAAGCTCTCACATAGAAAGCAGTTTTAGAGTTCCAGTGAACAGTCCTAAGCCAGACAATCACACCAAATGTGCCATCACAGGACAGAGATTTAGGCCACAGAGGGAAAATCTAGGCAAGGAGACAGATCTGAGCTCTTGCCAGAAGCCGCTGCCACCCGGGGGCAACAGTGGCAGTGGTGGCCGAAACCGCCATACCTGAATCACACAGAGTCCCAGACCAAGGAGCCAGACACAGAGGGTGAGCAGATTCTACTCAACACCAGCAACAACCGACAAGGAGCAGACATCTTCATCCTGCAATTCACAGACCAGAGATGACCCAGGAACCAAGACTCGGCAAGAGTAGAAGCCTGACATCCTTACTCTTTCTCAGGGAGCAAAGGAGAGAAGGCCACCACTCCCCCCCCCAGTACCAGAGATCTCCATCTTGGATACCGACAAAGCTCAGCGGAGCTGCTAGCTCCAACTCAGGCCTTGGAAGAAAAGTAGAGTCATTTAGCAGGTCACAAGAACCTAAACTGACCTGCCAGACTCAGCTCCACCCAGGAAAAACTCACCCAGCTCGAGTGCCAGCCCTAGGACTGGCTTTCTTCACTGGGTAATCAGAGCCAGAGGCTGCCCCTCCCTTTAGCAGCCTTGACAATCAATTGAAATTCAGTAAACAGAAACCCTGAGAATGGCTCCAGGCTGGGCTCTGTGAGTTTCTCACAAACCAGCCCCCGGGAAAAGCTACTGTTTGTTGAAAGGCCTCAACTCTACCCAGAGCCTAACCTCATCACAGCATCTCCAAACTTGAGGAAAAAGCCATCTTCCTCTTTTATGATACTCAAAGCATATCTCCCTCACATTGAACTAACCTGGGAGGAGGATCGCAAAATCCTGGGTAAAGCAGAGCATGTTTCTGCCTGTTCCAACAAACTGACTTAAGAAACCAACCAAGCCACAGGACCATAAGCAGACCAGAGACTCCAACAAGAGGGTGCTTACAGCCACAAGGAAGATACAGGACTTTTCCCAATCTTCCCAAAAAAATCAAAGAACTTTTTTTTTCTTCTTTTTTTTTTGTACCTTTTATAAAAAATTTTTTTTTCCTTTCTAAAACTTTTTTTAATTTTAAATTTTTACCATTTTTGAAAAAAAATTCTAGCAACCTTTTTTCTTATTATAATTGTTATTTTAGGAGTACATATGTGTGTGTGTTTTTCTTTCCTTTTGTTCTTTCTTTTTTTAAAAAAATTTCTTTTTGTTTTTAGTTCAGCTCTACTTAACTTCTGATCTTTTTTTCTTTCTTTCTTACCCTTTTCACCTTTTCTTCTCTTTCATTCTTCTTTATGTGACTTAATTGTTGTTCCGCACATCCTCAGATAAACCCATAGTTGACTATGAGACCCTATCCACCATGGTGTACACAATTAATCCATAAATTTACTACTCAATTCAAAACCTCTGAGACTCAAATTCCTTAATAGCAGTACTACCTCTTTATACCGATATAATATATTAAGGATTTTTATTTTTAAATTTTTCACATCTCCTTTATATCCCCCTCCCTTCTCTCATTATATTCACGTTCTTCTCTGAATAGTTTGCATTCGTGCTGCATAATATTTTTAATTTTTACTTTTCTATTTTTTCTGGTCTCTTTTTTTCCCTTTCTCTTTCTTCTTCTTTTCTCTCTGTCTGCTTTCATCCTATCCAACCTATTTCCTGCTTTGAGATTAGGAATTAGTTAACTCTCCCTGTGCCTTCCCACATCATTTTCTTCCTATTTTTTACCCACATCTCTCCCTAACCCTAATAATTTATGGTTTTCCAAATTCTCTACGGTTCGGAGCCTATTAATTAATATATAGTTGTTTAATGTTGAACAGATATATCTGTTGAACTAGACTGTATCTGCAGACTATTGAGTGTGCAAATTCAGACTTTGGTTGATGCTTGCCTTAAGTTAGTGGTCCAGCAAAAAACTAGTGTTATTTTCATCCCAAATGGGCAGAGTAAGCCGGAAAACCACAAGAAAAATGGCAACTGCAGGTGTCACAATTCCCACTCATGATTATCAGGGGACAGAACACATAATGAATAATCCAGAGGAGAGTTTCCAAATAGCTCTACAAACACTGTTGGAAAACATGATAAATAAAAAGATTGAAAACATACAAAGGACTCTGTATGAGCGTGATAGGGAGAGAGAGGAGGCAAACAAAAGGTCAATGCAGGAAAAGATTGAAAACCTAAATAGGACTCTGTATGAGCATGATAGGGAGAGAGAAGAGGCAATCCACAGGAATATACAGGAATATCATGAGTGAGAGGAAGCTACTCAAAAACTGATACAGGATTTGCATGAGCAGCTTGAGAATACTCAAAGAGAAAGGCAAGAATGGCATGAACAGGCTGAGAACACTCAAAGAGAACTACAGGAATGGCGTGAATGGGAGGAAGCTAAGCAAAGAGTAATACAGGAATTGAGAGAGCAGGATGAGAATGCACAAATATCACTAAAGGCATTCATGGGATCCATTAACAAAGAGCTGAAGGAAGTCAGGAATACCACAAAGGGAATGCTGAATGGAACCCAAGAGGAGGAATGGGAGTCCAAGGAAAACGTAAACAATCAACTAAGTGACTTGAGAATAAACACTGAGCAACAAATTAAGGAAGTAAAGAAGTTCATACAAGATCTAAAACAAAGCTTCAACAAAGAATTTGAAGCCAATTCAGCTGACCAATTAGAAGGAAAAGAACAAAAAACAAAGTAGAGAGTCTTGACAGCAGGTTAATCCATGCAGAAGATAGAATCTCGGGGATTGAAGACACTTTAGATATTATAGAGAAAGAACATACAACCTTCCAAGACTAGTTCAATTAATATGATAGATCTATCCAAAACTTGGAAGACTCAGAAGGCCTAATCTAAGGATAATCGTGTAGAGGAACACCTAGAAACAGAAGTTAATGGTCTAGAAAATTTGTGTAACAGCATCCTATCAGAGAATGTCCCAAATATGCAAAAAGATAGGCCTGATCAGATACAAGAAGGTTTTAGAACTCCAGATAGACGAGACCAGAACAGGACATCCCACCATCACATTATAATCCACACAGTAACAACTCAGACCAAGGAAAAGATCCTTAAAGCTGTCAAGGAGAAAAGATTAATCACCTATAAAGGGAAACCAATTAGAATCACCTCAGATTTCTCAGCAGAGACAATCAAAGCAAGAAGAGCCTGGAATGATATATGCCATGCCTTAAAAACAAAGAATTCTGAACCAAGAATACTGTACCCAGCTAAACTCTCCTTCATAACTGGAGGCCAAATAAAATCTTCCATAGCAAAGAAAAATTGAAATAATACATCTCCACGAAACCAGCCCTACAAAAGATGTCCTACACATAGAGAACCAACAAGAACATATTGTAGGCCAAGTAATTGCACTCAAACTGTGAATCCAAGAACCATAGGAAGAACCCAGTTATCACAGCCCCTAAGAAGGTATAACATGGCAGAAACTCCCAAATACCTCTTAGTCCCATCTCTTAACATTAACGGACTTAACTCTCCAATTAAGCGACATAGACTGTCTAGTTGGATTAAAAAACAAGATCCTTCTATCTGCTGCCTTCAGGAGTCACATCTTGCCCGTAAAAACAAACACATTTTCAAGGTGAAAGTCTGGAACAAAATCTAGCAAGCAAAGGGCCCCCATAAACAGGCAGGAGTTGCAATCCTAATAACATATAACTTCAAATTAAAATTTGTGAGAAGAGATAAAGAAGGTCTTTACATACTAATGAAGGGATCTCTCCTTCAGGAGGATATTACAATTCTAAATATCTATTCGCCAAACAACGGAGCACAAAAATTTATCCAAGAAACATTACTTTCCTTCAAATCCCTCACAGATCCAAAGACATTAATTGTTGGGGATTTTAACACACCACTCTCCCCACTAGATAGATCAACTGGTCAAAAACTCAACAGAGAAACCGCAGATCTAAACAGCTGCATAGATCAACTAGATTTAACAGACATCTACCAAATATTTGACCCAATAGCATCAGAATACACGTTCTTCTCAGCAGCACATGGAACATTTTCTAAAATAGACCACATTTCAGGCCACAAAGAAGGTTGTCCAAATACAGAAATGTTGAAGTTATACCTTGCATTCTCTCTTACCACAAGGGAATATAATTAGAACTCAACATCAAAAGCCACCAAAGAAAGTCCGGTAACACATGGAGGCTGAACAACACACTGCTGAATCACAAGTGAGTCATGGAAGAGATTAGAAAGGAAATTCAAATGTTCATGCTATTCAACAAAAATGAACACACAAATTACCAGCTCCTCTGGGACACAGCAAAGGCAGTACTCAGAGGCAAGTTTACAGCTCTGAGCTCCTACATCAACAAATTGGAGAGATTTGAAACCAACAATTTAATGGCACATCTAAACCGCCTTGAAAAAGAGCAGCAATATAAACCCCAATCCAGTAGAGGGAAAGAAATAATTAAAATTAAATCAGAATTAAATGAATTAGATTCCAAAAAAACTATAGAATGAATTAACTAAACAAAGAGTTGGTTGTTCAAAAAAATTAACAAAATTGCCAGACCCTTAGCAAATCTTATCAAAAAAAGAAGAGAACACACCCAAATAAAAAAACTCAGATATGAGAATGGAAACATCACCACGGAAACAACCAAGATTCAGAACATTATAAGGGAATAATTCTCAAAACTTTATGCTAATAAGTTTGACAACTTGGCAGAATTGGCCCTTTTTCTAGGAAATATTGACATGCCAAAACCAAACTAGGATGAGTTAAACCATCTTAATAGGCCCATATCAAGCATTGAAATAGAAAGAGCAATAAGAGCCCTTCCATCTAAGAAATGTCCAGAACCAGATGGTTTTACAGCGCAATTCTACAAGGCCTTCAAAGCAGAGCTCACGCCAATATTCCTCCAACTCTTCAATGAAATCACAAAAGAAAGCTCACTACTGAACATATTCTATGAAGCCATCATAACCCGCATCCCAAAACCAGGTAGGGACTCATCAAAGACAGAGCACTATATACCAATTTCTTTGATGAACATTGATGTAAAACTTCTCAACGAAATTTGGCCAATTGACTTCAACAATTCATCCAAAAAATCATACACCATGATCAAACAGGGATGATAATCAGGGATGCAAAGCTGGTTCAATACACGCAAATCAATGTATATTATTCATCACATCAAGAGGAGCAAGGATAAGAACCACATGGTTATCTCAATAGATGCACAAAAAGCATTCAACAAGATCCAACACCCCTTTATGATGAAGGTTTTGGAAAAATTAGAAATCCATAGAACATTCCTCAATACAATAAAGTCTGTATATGAAAAACGTACAGCCGGCATTATACTTAATGGTGAAAAACTAAAGTCATTTCCTCTTAACTCAGGAAAAAGACAAGGATGTCCACTCTGTCCACTTCTCTTCAATCTAGTATTAGAATGCCTAGCTACAGCAATAAGACAAGATGCAAACATAAAGGAGAACCAAATAGGGAAAGAAGGAGTAAAACTCTCCCTCTTTGCAGATGGCATGATCTTGTATTTAAAGGATCCCATAGACTTTACTCCCAAATTTCTCAAGCTGATTCAAAACTTTGGCAAAGTAGCAGGATATAAAATTAACCCCCAAAATCAATGGCTTTTCTGTATGCCCAAAATGAGAAAAGTGTGGCTGAAATTAGGAATGCAACTCCATTAGTAATAGCCCCACAAAAAATAAAATACCTAAGAATTAGCTTAACGAAAGAAATGAAGGACTTCTAAGATGAAAACTATTAAATCTTGAAAAAGGAAATCAAACAGAACTTAGAAAACGACAAAATCTCCCATGCTCCTGGATTGGCATGATTAACATCGTGAAAATGGCAATACTTCCCAAGGCTATCTACAAATTAATGTGATACCTATCAAAATTCCAACCTCATTCTTCAAGGAAATAGAAGAGGCAATCCAAAAATTCATAAGGAACAATAAAAGACCCCGAATAGCAAAAACACTCTTCAATGGAAAGAACTCTGCTGGAGGAATATCAATACCAAATTTCAAACTCTACTATAAAGCCATAGTAATCAAAACAGTTTGGTATTGGCATAAGAACAGACCTCAGGACCAATGGAATAGAATTGAAAACCCAGAAATGAACCTACAGACCTATAGCCATCTGATCTTTGATAAGGGAGCTAAAAATATAGAATGGAAGAAAGACAGCCTCTTCAGTAAATGATGCTGGCAAAATTAGTTAACTACTTGTAGAAAACTAAAGCTAGAACTTTATATATCACCCTGCACCACAATCAACTCCAAATGGATCAAAGTCCTCGGAGTCAAAGCAGACACAATGAAACCATTACAGGATGGAATAGGAGAAACCATAGGTCTCCTTGGAGTAGGCCAATATTTTCTTAATAGAGACCCGGAAAGACAACAAATCAAATAATGGTTGGACAAGTGGGATTGCATGAAGTTGCAGCGCTTCTGCATGGCAAAGGACAGCTAGCAAGATCAATAGAAAGCCCATGGATTGGCAGAAGATCTTCACTAGCCATACAAGGGACAAGGGTCTCATATCTAAAATATACTTGGAACTCAATAAATTAAATCCCCCAACAACAAATCCTCAAAGAAACAACTGCCCAATAAATAAGTGGGCTAATGACTTGAAGAGAAACTTCTCTGAAGAAGAAAGAAGGATGGCCAATAGACACATGAAGAAATGCTCAACCTCCCTAGCCATAAAAGAAATGCAAATCAAAACAACATTGAGATACCACCTCACCCCAGTTAGAATGGCAAAAATCAAGAACTATAATAACAACAGATGCTGGAGGGGATGTTGACAGATGGGAACCTTACTTCATTGTTGGTGGGAGTGTCAACTTTTTCAACCACATTGGAAAGCAGTAAGGAGGTTCGTGAAAAGACTTCATATAGAGCTCCCCTATGATCCAGCAATCCCACTTTTGGGCCTTTGCCCAAATGTTTACAAACTAGACCACACTAAAGCTACCAGCACAACTATGTTTATTTCAGCATTATTTACCATAGCTAAGATATGGAACCAATGCAGATGTCCCTCAGTAGATGAATGAATCAAGAAAATGTGGTATATATACACAATGGAATTCTATGCCTCCATCAAAATAATGACATTGCCTCATTTGTTAGGAAATGGAAAGGCTTGGAAAACATTATACTTAGTAAAGTAAGCCAAGCCCAAAGAAACATAGGTCCCATGGTTTCCCTTATTTGAAATATCTAGTATATGTATGAGTCAAGCAAAAAAGGTCAGGTAATGTGATGTTAGGAAAACGAACCATTAGATATGTATTTCAATTTTGTTTTTATTTCATGGGTTTTTTTCTCACGCATTTATAAGATATCTCTTTGTTGCTTTGTATGTCCCTCCCCCACAGTATCACCCCTGCTTTCACTATATTTGATGTCGGTATAATTTGTGGAGGAGAAGGGAAATAACAAGTTGTTTAAGGATACAGATGGACCCGTTGCAACAATGAGAAGTACAAGTTGTCATGTATAAAACGAACTTAACAACTTTGTTGGTGGTGGGGAGAATTGGGTGGAGGGGCAGGGTGAAGCTGGAAAGGGATGTGAAGGGTAAACAAAGAAGGAGGCTGCAATGCTTGAAAAGAAATGTACTCATTATCTTCCCCATATAATTGTAACCCCTCTGTACAGTATGTTCACAATTTAAAAAAATAATTGTTTGAAAAGCTATAAAAGATAAATCCTTACCTAATTTGACTAAAAGGAAAGATAAATCCAAATAAATAAAAGTAGTGATAAAAACATACGCAGCACAAAAATACCAATGGAATTAATACAATCATGAAGAAATTCTTTGAAAAATCGATATTCAAGCAAATTGGAAAACCTAAAATATGGGTACATTTCTAGATACATTGACCTACCAAAATTGAGCCAATAGGAAGTAACCACTTAAATAGACTTAAAACAAATGATTAGATTAAAGCCTTAATAAGCAGTCTAACAAAGAAAAGCCCAAGAACTGATGGATTTACTGCCAAAATCTACCAGACTTCTAAAGAATAATTACCATTAGTACTCCTGTACCTATTGGTGAAATAGATGAAAAAAGAAAAACTACCAAACTCATTCTATGGAACCCATATTATACTAATTCCAAAGCCAGATAGGGTGACTAGAAGAAATGAACTTATAGACCACTTTCTGTACTGAAGATAGGTCCAAATATTCTAAACAAATACTTACAAACAGAATTCATCAACATATTAATAGATCAGTTGAGTATCAGTTGCTCACACCTATAACCTTGCCACTCAGGAAGCTGAGATCTAAGGATCATAGTTTAAAGCTAGGCAGAAGAGTAAGATTTTTACCTCCAATTAACCAGCAACCAAGCTGAACTAGCAGTGTGATTCCAGTGGTGGAAGGTCATCCATGAACGAAAAAGCTGAGTGAGAGCAAAAGGCGAGTTCAAGTTCTAGTGCTGGAAAAATAAAAAACAAAAACAAAACGCAAACAAAAAATATACAAAAAAAACAAACAAAAATTCTCTCACTTTTGGATCAAGTTGGCTTCATTCCAGGAGTGCAAGCGTGGTTTCAACTGGAATTTATCATCTGTAATTTTAATTGTAATTTACCATCTAAACAGAATCAAAGCTCAAATCCCATGATCATTTCAGTTGTTACAGAAAAAAAAAGCCTTTGACAAAATTTAGTGTACTCTTATGATTAAAAAACGCTCATAAGAAAGTAGGAATACAATCTTTAGGATATCTATGACTTCATACATTGATCCTATTTTTGGTGGTGAGAACATTCTTTCTTGTGGAGGTTGCTAAATATTCAATAAAGAGTTTCCTCTGTTTTCAGTTTAAAAAATTCCTTTATTGCCAATAAAATGCAGGATAGTTAAAGAAATACGAAAATTTCCTAAGGTAAAGCAAATTGCTATATGTTTGCTGGGATAAAATGCCCAGCAGCAAACTTAAGGGAAAAAAATCAAATAACAATGGTGAATTCAAAGACCACCTTCTGTTATTCAAATCACTTAGTAGACAAAGAACCATTTAACATAATATATATTGAATATTCTTTCATCTCTCAATAAATTACCACAATACTGACACCTTCATGAAATAGAGCATTCCCAGTTTAACTACTTTGATGACTGAGTTGAAATTAGATGAAAGGGGTGGGGGTGTAATTGACAGATGTTTCTGGTTTAGGGGCCGAAAGTTGCTCTGGAAATTGCAGTTGTCATATCCATGTCATACCTGCACCTTGCACTTGTCCTGGAAATTCTCAGCAAGTTCTCTTGATTTCCCTTGAGAATCCCTGTACTAAAAACAGCTCTTATGGTAAACTTGAGCTGAGAAACAAATTGTCTCAAGAACACTCCCATGATTTCCATTACCAGAGTATACTGCTCCTTTTAATTATAGCACAGAGATTTATTTTGAGATATATAAGGGGAAGAGAAGCTACAAGAATATTTTTAAGGACAGGGACAAGAGAATGATCCTGTCAAGTTTGGCACTGTCATGATTGAGGGGAGAGCTTTAGGCCACATGGTGTGATAATTTGGCAACATAAACCTCTTTTTTATTTCTACTTAGGTCAATAATGACAAAATAGAATATGTGAACTTTTTAAAGGTAAAGATTTCAGGTTCATATGTCAATGCCAAACTTAAACAAAAATACACATATATTTTGAATTGCTTATATAGCAAAAAGCCTAGCAACATTGTTATGTTTGTTTCCCTGAAGTGTAAAAGGACAAATTTGACATCTTTGAAAAATTAATGATTGAGGAGAAGCCTGGTGTCTCATGCCTGTAATCCAATCTACTGAGGAGGTAAATATTGGGAGGGCTGTGGTTCAAGGTCAGCCTGAATAAAAAGTTGGAGACACTCCATCTCAATCAATTAAAAACTGGGTGTAATGACTCATTCCAAGTTTAAGTGGGAAAGATAAACAAGAGGGCTGTGGTCTAGAATAGTCCAGGCATAGACCAGAGGACCTCTTTAGAAAAATAACTGAAACAAAAACAACTTGGGGAATGGCTCAAATGGTACAACACTTGCAGGGCAAAACCATGAGCTCAAATTGTAGTACTGAAAAAAAAGAAATGAAAAATTATATTTTTTGTTTATTCTTACAAAATATTGAAAATTGACATTTTCTTTTTGATATCAGATTGACATAAAAACGTACAAAATATTTGGCTATGATGGTAGAAAATTCTAGCTGTTGACATCAAATTTTTCTGTTCTTTCTAGGCATCCAGCTAGACTGTATTTATTGCTGACAGTATCTTAAAGTTACTGCAAAGTGACTCCAGTCAATAGAATGAGAGCAAAGAAAATGCATAGTCCTTTCGGGCCAGTCCATAAGAGGTACCTTGTGTAGTTGTCTCTGTCCCTTTCCCTTCAGGTTTGACAAAAATGAAAACAATGTTTTTTTTTAATTTAATTTAATTTTATTTGTGAACATTCTGTACAGAGGAGTTACAATTACATGGGCAGGATAATGCATACATTTCTTACCAAGCATTGCAGCCTCCTCCTTTCATTACCCTTCACATCCCTTCCCAGCCTCCCCCCTCCCACCCAATCCCAATCCTTCTCCTTCCCTCCCCTTCCCCTCCCCCCCGCACCGACGTTGTAAAGCTCGTTTTGGAAATGAAACTTGTACTTCTCATTGTTGCAACAGGCCCACCTGTATCCTTAAACAACTGGTTTTTCCCCATCTCCTCCACAAGTTATACTGACATCAAATATAGTGAAAGCATGGGTTATATTGTGGGGGAGGGACATACAAAGCAACAAAGAGATAATCTTATAAATGCGTTAGAAACACATGCATGAAAGAAAAAATCATTAAAATACATATCTAAGGGTTCATTTTCTTGACATCACATTATCTGACCTTTTCCGCTTGACTCACACATATACTAGATATTACAAATAAGGGAAACCATGGGACTTATGTTTCTTTGTGCCTGGCTTACTTCACTTAATATAATTTTTTCCAAGTTTTTCCATTTCCTAACAAATGGTGCAATGTCATTCTTTCTGATGGAGGCATAGAATTCCATTGTGTATATATACCACATTTTCTTGATCCATTCATCTACTGAGGGGCATCTGGGTTGGTTCCATATCTTAGCTATGGTAAATAATGCTGCAATAAACATAGTTGTGCTGGTAGCTTTAGTGTGGTCAGCAATCCCACTTTTGGGCATTTACCCAAATGTTTACAAAGAAAACAATGTTTTTGAAAACAACTTAATGAAATTGTTAAAGCCACAGGATAAAAAATATGAATCTTTGAATCATTTGGTAGGAAGTTATTTTTCAATCAGGCTTTGCCATCAGTGAAGGAAAATTTCTCTCAAATGGAGCCTCTGAGATATGGGAATTTATTTTTATTTTATTTTAATTTTTACTTTTTGCCAGACCTGGGCTTGAACTTAGGGTCTGGGCACTGTATCTGAGCTCCTTCTGCTCAAGGCTAGTGAGCACTTGAGCCACAGTGCCACTTCTGAATTTTTCTGTTTATGTGATACTGAGGAATCAAACCCAGGGCTTTATGCATGCAAGGCAAGCATCCTACCTCTAAGCCACATTCCCACATCTGGGAGTTTCTTTTATTAACTACATCATCTTACCAAATGCAGATTAGACTAATTAGAAATTAAGTTTCTATTAGTTCTGTTACCAACTTTTCATTGTGCTAAGAATTTAAAAATTCATATTTTTATATTTTTCTCACTGTATATGTAGTTTCAACAATAAGTCCCCATTGGGAAAATTTTGCTTCCACTGGTATTATGTCTTACATAACTTTCCTGACTGAATGTTTTCTCAGAGCCAGGAATTTCGTAATGATAACTTTTTTAAGTGAGTTAACAATGAAATTTAGAACTGTGGGCATATATTTAAAGGGAAACGAAGATAAAGTAGATTCATTATGTTAATTCCAAGGTTCACAATCATTTTTTCCAAAGGTATCCCAAAATAATCACCTCTCAAATAAATTGTTTGGAAATCAGGACACAAATTATCATTTTTATTCTGTTGGCATAAAGATAGCTTTTTGAAAAATGAATAATGACCAGTCTTCAAAAAAAGACAAAATATCTCCTCACCTTGGTGTCCTCTTATTACCATATTGACAGAAGATAGCTTTATCTTATATATTTACTGACTAAAGACAGACAGTCTCCCCACTTTTAAACAAAGTTTCTATTCAGAGACACAATCATAGGTCACCGTATAATTCTCTATATAAGAAAATTTTATTTTTCAATCCTATAATTTCCATTTTAATGCTACAAATACTTTTGTTACTGGTTGTAAACAAAGATTCTCATATAAGGAATTAATCAATCACAGTTACAAAGTCAGACTATGAAAATGAGAAAACAAACTGTTCTTGGGTTTACTAAATGAAGGTTATGGAAATAAATTCCAAGGTGTTGACTCATGCATGTAATTCTATCACTCTATCAGCACTCAATTTGTATATGTGAATATTTATGAATCCCTGGAGGTTTATAAGTAACATGAATAAGAATTTTTGGTAAAGAAAGGCTGGGAAGATCTTTTTACCTAAAGTTTGAATAAAAGCTCAGCTCCTAAATGTGATAAACTTACTTTGGAACAGACATAAAATTTAGTTTTTGTCAAGGTATTAACTAATTCATTGGTATCTTGTTTTCTTTCCTGATTAATGTACCCACCACAGCAGTGACTTCTGAGTATTTCAAAGCTTTACAAAATGGAGCTGGACATTTGAGTACTATCAGTAGTGAATTACTAGTTGGCACTGTCTCAACTGCCTTTCAGCGAAAATTCATTTTGCTTCACATTTCTCATTAATTCTTATTTCTCCTTTTCTTTCTTTCTTTCTTTTTGCTCAATTTTTTCCTCTTCTCCTAGACTTAGCCCATTCTTTTCATCCTAGCTCACACTCTAAGAGGATAGTATTTTGTGGCATCTTTGCTATTGCATTTTATCCATCATTTCTGCATTCCAGATTCTCCCCAATCTGTTTCTTTAATCAAAGCTTAAAGAAACAGTAGACTAGAATCAGATGGCTTAAAGACCATTGCCACTTATAATGGATTGTCTTTAACGTTTCAAAATTCTGTCAAGTGGTCATCTCTCTCTTTCTCCCTCTCTTTCTTTCTCTCTCAAAAAAGTAGGCATAGAAATGAGCAACATTTCAATATCTAGAATTGAAAATCTTAGAATTCTAGGACAGTATAAAATTACCTATAGAATTCCTAGCATATAGGAAAGACTCGAAAAATATTAAGGCTTTAGTTTTTGCTGCATATAATTTATGGCCAAACTTTATAGCTTAAAACAACAATAGTTACCTTATTCCTTCTCATAGTTTCTGTGGATCAAGTAGTCCAAAGGGCTATGTTGGTCTGTCCTTGCTCAGTCTCTCATGCAGTGCAGTCTGAAGTCAACCTGGACTAGTCAGCTGAAGGAAGGACAATCTGGCTTTGATTGTCTACTTGAAGCCTCTCTTTCTCTCTATAATGACTTTTGCATGGAGCTGTTTGGGTGTACACACGGTTGAGTGATTTAGGAAATCAAGATGAAAGCTATTCACAGACTACCTTATCCATTGGTATTTTTTTTACTCCGATATCTACAGTACTGATTTGATGTGGGAGGCAGGTTGGCTACCTAAGATTATGAGTTCAAGGAGATGTAGATCATCAGATTGCACCTTGGAGACTGGCTGTCATAGCACTGATTCCCTCAGAGGAAATAATGTGACTTGACTAGAATTCCTGGAATGCTTTCAAAGTTTTTGGTGATAATGTATTCCTTTTTATGATAATTCAGCCCAATTATTTCCTGTTTTGGTTTCTTCCTTCTGTTCCTGCTTTCTTTCTTTTTTATTATGAAAATACTGTACAGAGGGGTTACAATTACTTGGGCAAGATGAGTACATTTCTTATCAAGCATTTTACCCTCCTCCTTTGTTTCCTCTTCCCATCCCTTCTCGTCCTTCCCCACTCTCCCACTCAATATGCCCTCCACCAAAGTTGTAAAGTTTGTTTTTCCACATAACAACTTGTACATATCATTGTTCCAATGGATCCACCTGTATCCTTATTTAAACGATTTGTTCTTTTCCCTTCCCCTCCACAAATTATACCAACCTCAAATAAAGTGAAAGCAGGGGTTATACCATGGGGGAGCGACATACAAAGCAACAGAGAAATAATCTTATAAATGTGTTAGAAACAATCACCTGAAAGAAAAAAAAAACATTTGAATACATATCTTAGGGTTCACTTCCCTAACATCAACTTATCTGTCTTTTTCTGCTTGACTCAGACATATACTAGTTATTGCAAATAAAGGAAACCATGGGACGTAAGTTTCTTTGGGCCTGGCTTACTTCACTGATTATAATTTTTTCCAAGTCTTTCTTTCTTTCCTTCTTTCTTCCTCTCTTTTTCCAGTTTTCTTCCTTCCTTCCTTCCTTCCTTCCTTCCTTCCTTCCTTCCTTCCTTCCTTCCTGCCTGCCTCCCTCCCATTCTCTCTCCCTTTCTCCTTCCTTCCCTCCCTCTCACGTTCTCTTTCTTTCTTTCTTTCTTTCTTTCTTTCTTTCTTTCTTTCTTTCTTTCTTTCTTTCTTTCTTTCTTTCTTTCTTTCTTTCTTTCTTTCTTTCTTCCTTCCTTCCTTTCTTTCTCCCTCCTTCATTCCCTTTTCTCTCTCTTTCTGCCTTTCTTCCTCTTTACCTCCCCCTCTCTCTCACATTTAATAATTTTGTGGATAATTGCAAGTGTTAGAATACAATAAGTATGGGTAAAATTCTACATCAGAACCCAAAGGCTTCCTGAAAATTCTGCAGGCCTCTTAGTGATTCTAGTTTGCCATCTTATGTCAACCCCATTCTACTTAATCCCAAAATGCATGCCTAACATGCCTTCATTCTTGCTTAAAATCCTTAATGGTTTGTTTCTGCAGAACATAGTCAACCACTTGAAACAGACATACATGTCTAAATACTGGTTTCTAAGTTTCTATTGCAACCTCATTTTCCATCATTTAAAATTATACTCCACAACGAAACTATCCCATTAGGGGCTGAGAAGACGTTTTTAGATGTAACACATGAGGTTTTCACATGCCCCCAATGATCATTGTTATTGTCACAAAAGAGTTGTTCATTTTTAATGCATACTTAATGACAAGCATTGAACAAAATATATTACAGGTTACATTTCAATAAAACCTTATACCAAGACCTTCAGAATAATTCTTTCAATTTCAGTTGAGATAATAGACTTAGATTTTAATTTCTGTTCAGTTAATTCATGAGAAAATTCAAGCTTACCTCTCTCTGCCTTAAAAGGCTATTTTCTTTTAATGCCATAAAGAACTTTGATTGTCAGGAGGTATTTACTGGGGTTAAATCTTAAACCTTCCATTTGGAGGCAGAACAACTTCATACAGATTGAATTATTTCTCCAAATGCCCATTTTTTCATTTATAAAAATTAGAATATAAGAAAGCACCGTATAAAATTTTTCAAAGCACTTATAAAACTTTCATGAGAATCAAATTCCGAAATAGTTGAGCTGCTACTACTATTTTATCTAATCAGGAATATTCTCCACTTACTTCAAATGACACATTGTAATTTGACACCATGTCTAATTTGATCAGATGGAATTGTTTTCCCTCAAGTTCCTCTGTGACTTTACTCTTGTATCTATTTTCATATCTGTTTTCTATTAGAAGAGACATTCTGAAAGTCTTAAGTTATTCTATCTTAGTCGAAGTACCCTTCAAATCAAACTCTGAGCCAAAGACCTCTGAGTCAAATAGACTTCTGACAGATGCAAAGAACATGGGTAGGTAAGGAAGAAAGCACTCAGAAGAGGGAGGGCCACTGACAAGTGATTTGTTATCAAGTCAACTATTGTCGTAGATAATTGATCACTGCTATGATACAGCCAAACTCTGGAAATCTATGTGGAAACTTACTTGTCAGGATTACCCATGCCAATGAAATCACACTTTTATATTCCTCTACTGATTAGCTATTGGTTATGGGTTATTTCTGCACTAGTCATTAGCTATGGTATATTCCTGTACTTGTACCTGTACTCTTTAACAAACCATATAATTTTGCTTGTAGTGTTCATAGACAAAGTGAGTTTTCAAGGCTGAAGGCAACCCAACAAAGATTCCAGTGCTTCCTTTGACAATCAGCCTGCTATAGAGAATAGAGATGGAACAATGGCAGTGACTTCTGTGTGTGTGGCTCACTGTAAATGTCCTCATTGATGTGCTTATTCATCTGCCTTTGAACTTTTGCAATCTCTGTTCACTTGGAATTTTCTTCTGTAATGATAGTAAGGAGTGTGCAACCAATAAATGTTTAAAGATACAGAGAAAAGGGATTTTTAGTATGACAATAAACTATAGAATCAGTTTTAGCTTTTTATTTTCCCTTAGCTGATTAAAAACTAAAAGAAAAGTTATTACAACTCTAGGAAGAAGGCCTGACGCTCAGCATATGTGGTTTGAGCAAGATTCTAAGAAATACTAATGAAGATTTTGGGCTTGCTGCAATAGACAATGAGTTTTATAATAGGGACACAACTGCAAGTTAGGTAATCAAGTAGGTTAGAGTTGTTGATTGGCCCAATGACAAGAATTCCTGAGCAAACTGCATTGTACTAAAAGGGAGGTGCTAAAAGGTAATAATAGTAAAGTGTTACCTGAATTTTATGTCTCTAATAGTATTCAGGTTATTGCTTCTGCATATTACAAATGATTAGATTCAAGTAGTGTTTGGAAATAATGTGTGATGTAGACAGAGCTCTAGAAATGAAAATATGTCATGTCTATCTACATGAATTTGGAGTATCAATTTCAACACTTGTGAGGTTAGGAGATCATAATTTTAATTAAAAAAAGTAAATGAGAAATTTTAAGTTTAGATATCAGTATCTATTGAATACCTCCATTTAGGTGTTGGTATATCACAGCTGTATTCCTAGCTACTCAAAATGCGAGCCAATGCAACAGTGATACTCACAAGACAGTATGTTGGAAATGAACTTTACAACTTGGGTGGGGAGGAACCTTTCAGAGGAGGGAAAGTGGGAGATAAATGAGGGAGGGGTAACAATGCTCCACAAGAAATGTACTCACTATCTTTTGTATGTAACTATATCCCCTCTGTATATCACCTTGACAATAAAATTAAATTTAAAAAAAAATAGAAAAAAGGGAAATGTACTAAATAGCTGACTTAAGAAATTGTAATCCCTCTGTACTTGAACTCTATAACACTAAAGTAAATTAATTAAAAAAAATAAAGAGTCTAAGATCTAGCCCAAGTAGGAAAGTCTGTGAGATTCTTTTTATTTTAATTTTTTTACGATTTTTTAAATTTTTAAATTTTTAAATTTTTTTATTGTGAAAATACTGTACAGAGGGGTTACAATTACATGGGCAAGATAATGAGTACATTTCTTATCAAGCATTTAGCCTCCTCCTTTTTTTCCCCTTCCAATCCCTTCCCATCTTCCCCCTGCCCCCCACCCAATCCTCCCTGCCCCCCCCACCAAAGTTGTAAAGTTCATTTTCGACATAACTTGTACTTCTCATTGTTGCAATGGGTCCACCTGTATCCTTATTTAAACGACTTGTTTTTCCTCTTCCCCTCCACAGATTCTTTTTATTTTTTATTTTTTTTTTGTCACTCATGGGCCTTGAACTCTGGGCCTGGGCGCTGTCCCTCAGCTCTTCAGCTCAAGGCGAGTGCTCTACTACTTGTGCTACAGCGCCACTTCCGGTTTTCTGGTGGTTTATTGGAGATAGGAGTCTCACGGTCTCTCCTGCCCAGGCTGGCTTTGAACCGCTTTCCTCAGATCTCAGCCTCCTGAGTAGCTAGGATTACAGGTGTGAGCCACCAGCGCCCGGCTCCTCCACAGATTCTTATCTCTAATTAACCACAAAAAAACAGAAGTGAAGCTGTGGCTCAAATGGTAGAGCACCAGCCTTGAGCAAAAAACTCAAGTTCTGAGTTCAAACCTTAGTACTGGCATAACAAACAAACAAATATAAATTATCAGATTGAGCCAACATTTTCCATAATGAAATATGAATTGTCAAATCTCCTAATGGTTCTTAAGACTCACAGCTTGCATTAGTATAGATCTTCAGAATTTTTATGTGCTGGTATAATTTTTATGAAGACCATGATGTAGCCAAAGAAAACTTATCAGTGTTAGCAGAAAACAAGCCCAAGTTGTCACCCCTAGACCAAATGAATCTTGAATAGTCTTGCAGTTATTAACTCCCTCAAAAATGATGTAGACACAAACTTATCCTTTGAAGAATGGGATATCTGATAGTGCTGCTCCCGTTGTCACCCCTACTATCCTCCCCTAAAGGCTTTCTGTGCTTTAGCTGAATAGTCATATACAATCTCCCTCAAAGAAGCTGCACACCAGCTCCAATCCTCCTCTAATTATTTAGCTTATGTTATTTAAATGTAAACTTAAAAAAGGCAGGGATAACCACTCTTAACTTGAAGAAATTTCCATAGCATACTAAAACATATTTCTGGGAGGTTACCTGAAATTTTGTACTTGGAACATTTTTTGAAGTTCTCCATATAATCCTCAATCTCTATTTAGAAATGGAAAGATAGACATCTTTCATGTCCATGTTATACCTTCCATTCTAGTGGATGGCATTGACAGTTGCTTAATTATTTCAAGTGAGTGTTATATAGTACAATCTAGGCAGAGGAGAGAAATTCAAGAAGTAGGAGCAATGGAAAATACTAAATTAAATAGTAATGTGTCAGAAAGGGAGAGATGGCATCAGAGATGCCTTGGAAAGTTATCTTTCTTTTTTTTTTTTCAATAGAGAAGACAAATGAGAACTTGTGAAGTCAAACTGTTGAGGGGGAGAGAAGATTAGATGGCAGTTGCCCTTATTTTTTCTCCATAGTAGGAACTAGAGTTTCATCCAGGAAGTGAGTAATATTAAGATAATTTCTGAACTGGGACAAAACATTGAGAAAATGTTCTGCAGAAAACGACAAATGTCAAAAGCTATGTGCATATGACCATATAAGATGACACTAAGCAAAATGAATCCCAAGATAGGGATACAAGAGGTTTTATCTTTCTTGCTGTTGTTTTTAATGTACTTATAATACACTATGTGATTTTTTTATTTCTCTTGAATTTTCTTCCTCCATGGTATAACCCCTGTTTTTACTGTATTTGATTCTGGTGCCCTGCATCTTGTATATACATTTTTTTTAATTTGGGGAGGGGAAGGAAAATAACAAAAAGCTGAAATGATACAGGTTGACCAACTGTAACAATGAGATGTAAAAGACACTATGTTGAAAATGAACTTTATAACTATGGTGGGGAGAGAGTTGGGGACTTGGGTAGGGGAGGGACAGTAAGGAAAAAACAAAGGACGAGGGAACAATGCTCGATAAGAAATGTACTCATTACCTTACTCATGTAACTGTAACCCCTCTGTACAGTATCTTTACAATAAAAATCTGTATTTTTTAAAAAAGAAAATAACAAATGTGAGTGAAGTTTTAAATGCCAAATAGGTTTAAAATTTAATACATTTGAGATAACCAAAACCCACTTAGGAACAAAAGGAACCAACTTAAAGTCCTTCCTTAGGAAAGTAAATAGTAGCCTTAGAATGTTATACAGGAATTTGATCACAAGATAGAGAGAAGTCACAGTCTGAAAGGTCTAATCAGGAGTCTGTATTAAAAAGCAAGCAACTGTGAGAGACACATGTTCCCAAGAAATTCACAGCCTCAAATATACTTAGTACTGTTTTAAAACACTGAGGCATGTAGGTAGTAAAGAAAGAGCAGAATAACAATTTTAAAAAACCAGATCAACTATAATGCAGAGTTGAGAGGGATGCCATGGTGACTTGAGGAGGGCAAAGAGACATGAGGCATGGCACAAAATGATGGCTGAGGTGCTGGGACCTAAATAAGTTCATGGTCAGGGACAGGGTCATGGGGAACTTGAGAGTTCAAAGAGTCTCATGAGTTCGTGGTACAGGTCTGGCAGGTCTAGTAACCGACTGTCCAAGTCCGTGTCCCTGCCTCTAGGAATTCAGGCATGCCTATCACTTAGGGATAGGGGTCAGAATTCACTGTAAGAGTTTTTAGAAAGTCTCTCATCCAACAAGATGTCAAAGATGTTGCCAGTTAGAACCACTATCCATAATTCAAGAATAATCAGAGAAAAATGAAAAGCAGCTTCAGCTGGTGAAATATGGATACTTTGTCAAAATAATACTATCTTTTCCTCACCACCATCTTGATGTGTTAATAGGTGTTAGGACATTTTCATTGAGAACTGTAGAGGTGACATAGGACTCTCTTTGAACTACAGCTGTGTTGTGGGTTGTTAAATTGTAGATGTGTTATAGGTTGCTTAGCTTCAGAAAAAAAAATGTGTTCCAGAGAATACTTGTCCTTGCTCATCCTTTATTGTTCCCCCTAGATAAATGGCCTTTGATCGATCCTGATTGTTACCCCTGGATAACTTGATTTGCTTCTGAAAACACACTTTGCTAGTCCCATATCCATGTGACATCTGCCTCGATGTGGCTTTTGCCTTCATAAACTTTGTGCTAGCTGCATTAGGGACTGCAAGTTTTTTTTGAGGGGGGGTATTAATGAGTCCGCTTGCAGTCACTGGCTCATAGTCATTATGAGTAAATGATGCTTCACTTGCAGGCGCTGGTGGCTCACACCTGTAAGCCTAACTAGTCGGGAGGCTGAGATCTGAGGATCGTGGTTCAGGCACGAAAGTTAGTGAGACACTTATCTTCAATAAACCACCAGAAAATCAGAAGTGGCACTGTGGCTCATGTGGTAGAGTGCTAGCCTTGAGCTAAATAGCTGTGGGTCAGCGCCCAGGCCCAGAGTTCAAGCTGTACGACCAACAAAAAAGCGGGGGCGGAGGGCAGGGAATGGCACTGTATTTCTAAAGTGCTGTGTTGCATTGTAACTACCTAAAGAAAATAAAAATATAATAGAAATTAATGATTAATTTTTAACTAATTGTTTAAATCTAAACCATAATAAGGCTGGTTATGAAATCAAACAGACGTGAATTTAAATTTTGATTACATCTCATTCCTTTCAGGAATAAATCAAATTTTAGAGGGCTTCTTTTAGGAAAAATAGTAAATATAAAAATAAAATTAGGAGTGAAGAAAGTGTCAGGTTGATGCTGTGACACAACCTCTGGTCCTGTATTATGTGTCATGATGTGGCTGTGTTGTTACAGATATGTCCTACTTTGTGATCACTGTCAATGGCTAACCATAGGTATGTCACTACTACCCCCCAAAATGTGTCATCACTTGCTACTATTCTCTCCACTGTCACGAGAGGAAAATGATGACAAAAGTTGGACTGATTTCGATTGAACTATCTTACTTTTGCAAAGCTAGGAGAAACATATGACCATAATTCTAGGATGTGTGTGTGTGTGTGTGTGTGTGTGTGTGTGTGTGTGTGTGTGTGTGTGTGTGTGTGTGTGTGTGTGTGTGTGTGCTGGTACCAGAGCTTAACTCAGGGGGCCTCATTCTCTCATTTAACTTTTTCATTCATGGCTGGAGCTCCATAACTTGAGCCATATTTACACTTCAACACCCCCCCAAACCCGAGCCACCCCAGATCCTTTTTTCTTTCTGGTTAACTGGCAATAAGAATCTCTTGGATTTGTCTGCCTTGGCTGGTTTTGAATCATGATCCTCAACCTTCTAGGTATGTAGGATTACAGGTGTGAGTCACCAGCCTAGCAACTCTAGGACCTGCTACAGAGCCTTGAGAGATTCCATTATGCAAGTGAAGGAGCTGGAGACCAAGCTACATGATGTCCTGGTAATTCATGTGGATTCATTTTTGACGTTGGTTAGTCACACTATATCTATAAATACCCCTTATATTTCTCACAGGTCATACGCTGGGGAAGTAAAGGAATATATGATCCATGGTCCAAAGTAAATGATCAATGGTGAATAAAGATAAAAAATATTATTAAATTTTGCAAACCAATGGCAGATCCTTTTGTGAATTTGACTATGGGGTAAGTACCATCCAAACTCTCAAAGGCTATTGAAGGTTTTGTGTGTTTGGGCTTTTTTTCACTTACAAGAAGTCAGAGAGTGCTACTTAAGTATTTTTTTATCTTGCGAGTAGCGCCTTGGAGAATTCTGACAGAGTTTGGAGTCCCTGGGGAGAGAAGCAGTTGCAAATGGGGCGTGGAAGGTCAAGCAGCTTCAGTCCATAAGGAAGGACTTCATCTTCTTACCCTGCTAGCTAGCTGTAACAAGCAAATGGATACTTATATGAACATTTCTATATCTTCATATATTCCTGATGTAAACACAAATAAACTATTTTTTTGCTCATGGTGTGCTGGACCCTCTTGCTTTTGCCATGTTACCTAAACTTCACAGCAAAGCTATACTCAGGCATGTCCTTGTATGGGTCAGACAGAAAAGGAGAGAGAACAGCTTCTTCAGTCATCTCTGGGATGCTTGTGAACCACTGGAAAAGCCTGGAGATACATTGCTCTGTGCAGGTGGCTCTCAGCATCACTGCCAAAGTACCAGAACCAGCTAGCTTGGCCTCCCTCCACATTGCCCTGGTCCTAGGGTGAGGCCATCACTCAAAGCCAGTCTCTAGAATTCTATATATCAAGTAAAAGAGGACAGAGCCAAACTTTATTAAAAGGAAGTAAAAGCCAGAAACTGGGATGTGAGTGAGGGGTAAGAGGGTTGGAAAGCGGGGTGCCTCTCGAATTTGAAGAGAAGGCTAAGTAGAAAAAGACAATTTTTGATAATGGTAAAAGAAACTTTTTAAATTTAAATTTAATTTAATTTATTGTAAAGGTGATATACAGAGGGGTTACAGTTACATAAGTAAGGTAATGAGTACATTTCTTGTCGAACATTGCTGCCCATTCCCTCATTTTCTCTCACTTTCCCTCCACCCCAATTCCTTCCGAAAGCTGTAAAGTTCGTTTCCAACATAGTGTCTTGTGAATATTGCTCTTGCATGGTCCACCCTTTTTCCATTGTTTCACCATTTTGTTATTCCCCTTCCCTTCCCCAAATCAGTTAAAATTTTATACAAGACATAGGGTACCAAAATCAGAAACAGTGACAACAGAGTATAAACCAAAGGGAGGAAATAAATAGAAGAAAAAAGAAATAACTTCACACAGCATATTAAAAACTGCAGCAACATTGGAAGTGGCACTGTGGCTCAAGTGGTAGGGCGCTTGCCTTGAGCTGAAGAGCTGGGGGATAGTGCCTAGACCCAGAGTTCAGGCCCCACAACCAACAAAAAAATAAAATTAAAAATTAAAAATTAAAAACGACAACAACAACAACAAAACTTGTTTGCATATCTTGGAGTTCATTTCTATTAGCAATATTTTATATGGTCATATGTACAGAGCTATTGAGCTATTGTAATCTTCTGTTTGGATTATCCTAGACATATACTAATTATTACAAACGAGGGAACTCATGGAACCTATGTTTCTTTGGGTCTAGTTTACATCACTTAATATGATTTTTTCCAAGTCTTTCCATTTCCTTACGAATGGGATGATATCATTCTTTCTGATGGAAGCATAGCATTCCATTGTGTATATATACCACATTTTCTTGATCTATTCACCTACTGAGGGCATCTGGATTGGTTCCATATCTTAGCTATGATAAATAATAGTGCAGTGAACATAGTTGTGCTGGTAGCTTTAATGTGGTCTTGTGTGTTATCATTTGGGTAAATGCCCAGGAGTAAGATTGCCGGATCATAGGGAAGCTCTAGGTTTAGTCCTTTGAGGAATTGCCATACTGTTTTCCAGAATGTTGAACAAGTTTACATTCCCACCAACAATGTAGTAACCTTTCTTTTTAGCAGCATCTTACCAGCATCTGTTATTATTTGTGCTCTTGATAATGACCATTCTAACTCTGGTGAGGTAATCTCAATGTGGTTTTGATTTGCATCTCTTTTATGACCAGAGATGTTAAACTTTTCTTCATGTGTCTATTGACTATTCTTGTTTCACCTCCAGAGAAGTCTCTTCTTAATTCTTTAGCCCACTTATTAATGGGGTGGTTCTTTCTTTGAGGATTTTTTATTAGAGGGTTTAATTTTTGAATGCTAAGTATATTTTTGATATGAGATCCTTGTTTGTTGTATAGCTAGTAAAGATCTTCTCCCAATCTGTAGGCTTTCTCTTTATCATGCTAGCTATGTCCTTTGACATGCAGAAGCTCCACAGTTTAATGCAATCCCATTTTATCCAGCTTTTCTTGTATTTGTTGTGTTTCTTGATCTTTATTTAGATAGTTTCAACCTGTGCCAAGGAGTCCTAGTGTATCTCCTACCCCTTCCTGTAATATTTTCAGAGGATCTGCTCTTACTTCAAGGTCTGTGATCTATTTCGAGTTGAGTCTGGTGCAGGGTGATATGTAAGTATCTAACTTCACTTTTCTAAACATGTATAGCCAATAGTTTTAAGCCAGCCTGGACAAGAAAGTGCATGACATTTTTATCTTCAATTAGCCATCCAAAAGCTGGAAGTGGCTGTGGCTCAGGTGATAGAGTGCTATCTTTGAGCAAATAAAGCTCAGGGACAGCACTGTAAGCCCTGAGTTCAAGCCCCAGCTCCAACACACACACACACACACAAACACACAAACACACACACACACAACATGGAGGCACAAATTCATAACCAAAGTAATCTTGCTTACGCATTTTATTTTAATAAAAGTTTCAAAGTGAATATCAACTCTAGTTCTGGCAAAATTGCAGGGATGCTAGGAATGGGTGGCAAGTCAAAATAAGAAAAAAATGCCAATGACCATCCTGAAGTGGAAAAAGGAAAGATAAAAAAATGACTTCATTCTCCAGGAAATGGACATGGAAAGGAGAATGAGACAGATGATGAAGTGAGACCACTGAACGCCCTTGTGGAACACACTGCTGCATTGCAACATCTAGTGGACTCAAGGTAGACATGGCACTTGTTCCCATAGTTGCTGTACAAGCAGTAGAATCCCTTTGGCCAAACCCAGGTGTGGAATCTATTGAGGATAGTCCTGTGAACCAACTTGGAGAACTGAACTACATAAAACTATGCTTAGCACTATTTAGACTGACAGAATGCAGAACATGGAAGTGTTCATATGTGTATATGGCTATCTGTAACCTTTGTAGGAAAAATTCTAATATGATTTACAAGAAAATACAGATACAATCATGGGCATACAAATCTGCATGTTGCTAAATAAATTCAAACTGAAATCTTAGTCAAATCCTGAAGTCAAATTAACCTTTAATTAACCTCCTTCTTAATTAATCTCCTCCTCTTCTTCTTCCCCCTCTTCCTCTTCCTCCTTAAGTTAGTGGTGTTTTAGCTTGTTAGGCAGGCATTCTACCACCTGAGCCATGTTTCCAGCCATTTTTGCTTTATTTTTCAGATAAGATCTCACCTCATGGTTATTCCCAGGTGGCCTGAACCATGATTCTCCTATTTATACTTCTAATATAGTTGGGATGGCACACAGTACCAGTCAGCTATTGATTCAGAGGTGATCTTTCCAATTTTCTAACCAAACTGGTCTCTGACTCTGCCTCTTCAATAACTGGGATTATAAACTTAAGCTACTGCAACTGACCTTGTTAAATTTTTGTTGTTGGTGGTCATAAATCTTGAACTCTGGGCTTGGGCACTGTTTCTGAGAATAACACTTGAGTTGAGCCATAAGGCCATGTCTGGCTTTTTCTGTGATTAATTGGAAATAAGAATCTCATGGACTTTCTTGACTGGGTTGGCCTTGAACCACAATTCTCAGATCCTCAGTAGCTAGGATTATAGGCATTAGCCACCAGCACATGGCTTCTTGTTGAATTCTCTAAGGGAAAGAATATATTCTATGCCTGTTGATTCTCTTAAAGTGATGCTTGGCATACAGTAATTATTAATTATATATTTGCTGCATGAAGGGCAGATAAATGGTGAATAAAGGATAGTTGACTTCAAGCCATTCATAGGAATGGGTCTATTCTTCATGAGCTATGTTCCACTTGTAATACTTCTAGCACAAATTAGTCACAAATATTATAGCACATAAATTGTTAGAAATCTTCCTTTACCCATGAGAAAAAGGGAGGCTTCAAAGAGTGAATAACTGAGAAGATGGCTGAACTAATTTGCAATCTGATCTGTTCTCGAATCCCAGGGATTCTGGCTCTGAACAATGTTGTCAAATTATTACCAGGACATATCTTTAATCAATTACATGCAGAAATATTCTCCTATGTTATTCTGTATGGAAAGCATAAGCGTGTTCATGTTTGTACATGTGTGCAATGATTTAGACTCTCCAGATTTCTTCAGCAATATTTCTATGGGATGCTCAACTCTATATCACATCCATGTTTAACTGCTGTTTTGAACCACTGTCTTTTCCTCTTTTTCATCTAGTATATTAGAATTTTTTTTCTTTTTTTGCATGTGGATAGTTTGTGGAATTAGCCATGTATAGTATTAAACATGATTCTAGGAATCCTGATGTTGAAAACAGTTTGTACTCCTCATGCACATGGCCTGTTCTGTGTGTGGTTTCTGTATGAGCAACATTTCTATATTCTTGTAGTACAATTACTTTATATGAGCTATGTGATCTCACTCTTGCCATCTCAGATGCCCTCTGCAACTAGTCTTACACCACTGTGCCTGTCATCTTCATTAAAGGGTTACCCAAGCTTTGAAACGGAGTGTAGACCTTGGCAGCTCTTTTCCCAGGGCACATCCTTCTCCATAGTGCATTACAGATTTTGATTCCCTCTGCTGCTCCATCATCCATGACCCAGAAACTGGCTTTCATTGACTTTCCTATTTTTAATTTCAGTCTCAGTTTCATTCTTCCATTACTACCATTCTCAGTCTCTGTAATGCCACATTTCAGTTCATGCTCAGCTCACCTTTCACTTTCTTCATTGAGCTTCTCAATTTTCCTGAGCATTCATTTTTTCTTTGTTAAGGCTGCATTTTGAAGAATATTCTCAGTGTATAAATGGGGTTTTAGCGCATGCTTTGGAGAAAGCACGTAATTTATTTCTGATTATAGATTATAAGTTATAGCAAAGCATCGTTCATATACAAACAGCTGTAAGCATGAGGGCTGGAGTGGACAGGGGCCTCTGTTGCCAATGCTCCCAGAGGAGAGGCAGATTAGAAATGAATGTGCATTCGGCAGCAACCAGGTAGTGAACTTGCTATGAAGAAAAAGCAGCAGGGGGAGGAAACAGCAGGAGAGATGAAGGAGCCACACTTTGGTAGAGTGAAGAGCTGCTCTGAAGACTGGACACTGAATTGAAGGACTAGACAACACAGAGTCCAGGAAGAAATGGCTTAAGGCAGAAAGATGTGAGAAACACAAAGCCTGAGGTGAAGGCCAAGCCAGGACATTTCAAAGACAAACAAGAAGGCCACCCCTCTTGCAGACTGGAGTTCAAGGAATCCCAAGGGTAATCCAAGGGTGGAAGGCTGGAAGTGGAGGCTGAGATCTGATCTGAGGATCATGGTTCTCAGCCAGCCTGGGTAGAAAAACTCTGTCTCAAATTAGCAAGCAAAAAGAGGCAAAGATGTGGCTCAAATGGTAGGGTTTTGAGACAAAAATGCTGAGAGAGTACAAGGCCATGAGTTCAAGTCCAAATACTGGCATGCATGTGTACGCATGCATGCACACATGTATACACACACACACACACACACACACACACACACACACACACACACACCCTCATATATAGAGAGAAGAGGAGGAGAGGAAGGAGGAATAAAGGGAGGAAGGAAGGGGGATGTTAGGAAAGAAGAAATAAAAAGGAAGAGAAAGAAAGAAAGAAAGAAAGAAAGAAAGAAAGAAAGAAAGAAAGAAAGAAAGAAAGAAAGAAAGAAAGAAAGAAAGAAAGAAGAAGGACAGAAGGAAGGAAAGAAAGAAACAAGGAAGGAAGGAAGGAAGAAAAGAAAGAAAGAGAAGGAAGGAAGGAAGGAAGGAAGGAAGGAAGGAGAGAGAGAAAAAGAAAGAAAAGAAAGAAACAAACAAAAAGAAAAAAAGAAAGGAAGGAAGGAAGAAAAGAAGGAAGGAAGGAAGGAAGGGGGAAGGAAGGAAGAGGGAAAGAAAGAGAAAGGGAGGGAGAGAGAGGGGAGAAAGAAAGAAGGAAAGAAGAAAGAAAGAGAATGAGGTGGTTATTGTCTGATCTCAAAAATTCAAGAAGGCAATGGATAGGAAGAACCAAATGAATTACACACTAAACAAAAATTCCAGCTATTGCTACGGTATGTAGTGGGCAAGAAGAAACAGTGGAAATGTAGTATGCAGGTAGGTGACCACTAGAGCAAGACCTCTGTATAACTCAGTAGTGTGTCCGTAATGTGATTACAGGGATATTTTGCTGTAATATGTGAAGGAAAACAAGGAGGTAAAAATGATTCCTGTGCTTAATGCAAAAGGAGAATGGAGATGTCAATAATGATTTGGAAGCTTGGGGATGGGTGCACATAACTGCTTTGTATGGGGGTGGAAAAGAAATTCAGGAGTTCTGAATAGAGCTTGTCAAGGTGGCGTGTACCTGTAATCATAGTTTCATGGGAGGTGGAGATCAAGAAGTTTGGGATGCAAGGCTAGTCCTAACTAAAAGCTAGTGAAATCCTATCTCATTCAGTAAGCTGGGCATGATAGTTCCCACTTGTGATCTCAGCTAGGTAGGAAGATTGCAGTCTGGGGTTTCCCTGAGCCAAAAGTTAATGAATAACATTTCGTCCTCCATTAGGCCTATGCCTCATTAATTCACTCTGGATAAATCTATAGATTTAAAAAGTCTTTTAAATGCTAAAAAGCTATCTGAGTTGTGGTATAAAACATAGGGAGCATCATCATTTATTCCTCACAAGACTTCTTCACATGCTGTAATGGAAATAAAATAGGCCTAAAGTTCAAGAGAGAGAGAGACAGAGACAGAAACAGAAACAGACACTATGAAACAGAGATAAAAAAGAGAGAAACCCTATCTGAGAAAATAAGCTTAACAGCGAAAAAGGGCTAGAGGTTTGTGCTTGCCTAATAAGCACAAGGCCTTCAGTTCAAATCGTAGTATTGGGGGCTTGGGGGCAGGGGAGGAGAACAGAGAATGCTTAAAGGGGATACAGTAATCAAGATGTCTTGTGTCAGAAAATGACACCTTGAAAGAAAACCTATTTGTATAACTACTTAAAGGCAATATATTTTTAAGCTATATGTTCACTTAAAAGAAAGAAAAAGAGCTCTTATTTGTGTTTGACATGCTAGACTTACAAATATAAAATTCAAATAATAAAAAGATGCTTTATCTCTGTTTTAAATGTATCAATTCAAACAATAATTCTATTAACATTGTGCTTTTTTTTCTTTTCTGAATGCAAAGACTTTGTATGAATTATTTTACTTTAAATATGTCTTCCCTTCCCTCCCCAAAATTTCTGATCTTTATCCTCACACACAAAACCATTTTGTAATTGATTTGCAAAGGGAGTTTTGCTGAAAAGCTTGTGTTTATAGTAAGTACCTATGCATTATTTAAAATATACAAGGCTGAAAAAATTCCAAGCTCATTTAGATTTGAAATCTGAAAAGAGAGCCATAAAGGCAGACAGTGTTAGAGTTTGGGCCATGAGCTCCCTCGGTCCACTCAGCCTCTGATATTCAGCGGTAACAAGGCAGAGTACGATGAGGTCGGCTTCCTGAGAACCTCCATGTCCTCTGGGGAGAGGACCATTAACTTTTAGACGCTTGAATACTGGCATGGTTCAGAGTTCAGAACAGACTGGCCTAGAAGTAAAAGAACCTGCCTTGCAGTCCCATCCCTGCCGCTTACTGGGATGTGGTCTTATGTCTCCACACTTTTGAAACAGAGCCGCCATTATGAAGCTATTGCAGGGCTTTTGAGGATTACTTACAATTATATAGAGATACCCTCAAGGACCAGGAAACAATATGCATATAAGTTTTATTCTGAATTATAAATATCTGTTAAAAATCCCATAGATACAAATATTTTATGGATAAAATTGAACTGAAAAAGAGATTTAAGGACAGTGCTGATGTATGCAGCAAAGAAACTTTCTAAATCTTGAAAGTAATTCTTTAATTTGTCACAAGTTCACAGTGGTGCTACAGAGCTTTTTTTTACTGGACACTGACTAAGGCATAGGAATGAATTCCCTTCTTTAAAAAGTGTAACAGGCTTTTTAAAGTGTCCTGGGTCTATACCAGCATCTACATTGAGAGAAGGCATATGAATTTCCCTTTTTATGTAAGCAATTTTTTATTCCAGTGAAGTTTTGAGTTAGTTTATGGAGCAATCTCAGTAAAAATGATATAGTTAATGAAATAGATTTACAAGAAAAACAAAAGAAAAGAAAGTATAAGGGAATGTTTTTACACAAAAAAATTCTGAGGGATCATTGTCACAAATTGATTATGATTTGTTTCTGAGCTTCTTGGGAGGCCCAGAACAAAAGGAAACATGAATAATGACTCAGTAGTAATTTCACAGGGGCAAAGAATTTGCTTTGTTTCCCAAGAAAAGACACAAATTTGCTCAAGTAGATACAACTTGGACAGTCTAAGCACATCTTCTCCTTTCTTCATTAAAATGTTGAGACTTGAATGGTTATGAGACTTCAGACTGAGAATCAACCTTGGAAATTTGAAGGTGCCACATGGGAGAGATTGCACTTTCTAAGTGCAATCCAAGTAACAATCTGGAAAGTTAACTATGATTAACAAAATATCAAGAAGTACTAAATTCCCACAGCAGATAAGGCATCAAGTTAAAAATATGAAACTATTTCTTTCTGTATTATACCATTGCTTATTCCTACTTTTATTATCCAAGACAAGAAAACTTTTCAAGTTTATGTTTTCTTTTTCTCTGAAAAGTTCTGATTTTGAAATCAAAGACAAAGCAATTATGCTCAGGAATCAGATGAACAAGGCAGGATATCGGTAAAAAGGAAAACAACATTTAAGAGGATAGAGAGTTATCTGGGTGCTATTGATGGATACCAATCAATCATCAAAGGCAGCAACATGTTGAACTTGTGACTAAATAACTAATTTTGGTGTGAATATTTTAAGTGTAGTTTTTCCTACATTGCATGTTTTTACTTCTTGAATGCTTTCTCTAAACTTTACCAACTTGGAAACTATCCAGTACACAAACCACAAAATTTCAACTGCTGAAACCATCACATATCACAAAGCACATGCAGTTAGGTGCCTCTCCACACTTCACTTCTCCCCTTACCCTGCAAAAGAAAAAAGTGATGAAATAAGAATATTAAAAGTAGTGTGAGGGAGTTCCGGGAAGATGGCGGAGGAGAAGCTGTAATCTGAACAAGCTCTCGCATAGAAAGCAGTTTTAGAGTTCCAGTGAACAGTCCTAAGCCAGAGAATCACACCAAGTGTGCCATCACAGGACAGAGAGTTAGACAAGAGAGGGAAGCCAAGGCAAAAAGAAACACCTGAGTGCTCGCCAGCAGCCGCCGCCACGGCGGCGGCAGGGTCGCAAGCGGCGGAGACCGCAGCCGGGGGCCATACCTGAGTGCTCACACATAGAGTCCAGGATGAAGGAGCTAGACGCAGCGGGCAAGCAGATTCTACTCAACAGCAGCAAGAACTAACAAAGGGCAGACATCTTCATCCTGCAGCTTGCAGACCAGAGACGACCCAGTATCCAAGACTCGGCGTGAGTAGAAGCCCGACGTCCTCACTCCTTCTCAGGGAGCAGAGGAGGGAAGGCCACCCCTCCCCCCACAGCACCGGTGATCTCCATCTTGGATACCAACAAAGCTCGGAGGAGCTGCCAGCTCCAACCCAGGCCTTGGAATAAAATGAGTCATTTAGCAGGTCACAAGAACTTAACAGCAAAGTGACCTGCCAGACTCGGCTCCATCCAGGGAAAAGTCACCCAGGTCAGGCACCAGCCATTGGAATGGCTTCCCTCACTGGGTAACCAGAGCCAGAGGCTGCCCCTCCCTCTAGCAGCCTCAACAATCAATTGAAAAACAAAATCCCTGAGAACGGCTCCAGGCTGGGCTCTGGGAGATTTTTTTTGCACAAAACAGCCCCAGGAAAAAGCTACCGATTGTTGAAAGGCCTCAAATCTACCCAGAACCTAGCCTCACCACTGCATCCCCCTCTTTTATGATTCTCAAAGCAGATCACCCTCCTAGAAAACTACCTGGGAGGGGGATCTCAAAATCTTGGGTAAAGCAGGGCATTTTTCTGCCTCTTCCAACAAACCGACTTAAGAAACCAATCAAGCCACAGGAACTCAAGCTGACCAGAGACTCCAAAAAAAGGCTGGTTACAGACAAAAGGGAGATACAGATACAAGATTTTCCCACCCCTCCCCCCCAAAAAAATCAAAGGACTTTTTCTTTTCTTTTTTTTTCTTTTTTTTTCTTCTTCTTTTCTTTTTTTTGTTTGTTTTTTGTTTTTTGTTACCTTATATATATATAATTTTTTTTCTCTTTTAAAACTTTTATTAATCTTTAATTTCTGCCTCTTCTGAAAAAATAATTGATTTCCAGTAACTTTTTTTTTTCTCCTCTTAAAATTTTTATTTTAGGAATATGTAAATGAGCATTTTCCTTTCTTTTCTTATCTTCTTTCTCTTTTTCTTTCTTTGATAATTATCTTTTTGTTTTTTGTCTAGCTCTACTGAACTTCTGATCTTTTCTTCTCCCTTTCCCATCCTTAAAGTTTTTCACATCTCCTCTATGTCCCTCCCTTTCTCACAACATATTCACATTCCTCTCTAAATAGATGGTCTTTTAATCTCTACAATAACATTAATTTTTACGTTTCTATTTTTTTTCTGGTCTCTTTTCATTCCCCTATCCCTCTCTTCTTTTTCTCTCTCTCTCTACTTGCATTCTACCCAACCCCTTTCCTGCACTGTGATTAGGACATAGTTAACTCTCCCTGTGCCTCCCCACACCAATCTATTCCCATTTTTCACCCACATCTCTCCCTAATCCTAATAATTTCTGGTTTTCCAAATTCTTTTCTGCGGTTCGAAGTCCTTTAAAATATAGTTGTTTGATGTTGAATAGATGTATCTGTTGAACTAGATTGTATCTGTAGACTATTGACTGTACAAATGCAAACTTTGGTTGATGGTTGCCTTAAGATAGTGTTCTAGCACAAAACTGGTGCTATCTTCATCTCAAATGGGCAGAGTAAGCCGGAAAAACACAAGAAAAATGGCAAATTCGGGTATCTCAATTCCCAATCTTGATAATCAGGGGTCATATCACATAATGAACAATCCAGAGGAGAGTTGACAAATAGCTCTACAAACACTGGTGGCAAACATGATAAATGAGAAGTTTGACAACTTACAATGGACTATCTATGAGCGTGATAGGGAGAGAGAGGAGGCATCCCAGAAGTTTATACAGGAATACCATAAGCGTGAGGAAGCTACTCAAAAACTGATACAGGATTTGCGTGAACAACTTGAGAATACTCAAAGAGAAAGGGAGGAATGGCGTGAGCAGGCTGAGAACATGCAAAGAGATCTGCAGGAATCCCACGAACGTGAGGAAGCTAAACAAAGAGTAATACAGGAATTGAGAGACCAGGTAGAGAACACACAAAGATCACTAAAGGCATGCATAAAATCCATTAACAAAGAGCTGAAGGAAGTCAGGGAGACCACAAAGGGAATGCTGAATGGAACCCAACAGAAGGAATGGGAGTCCAAAGAAACCATATCCAATCAACTAAGTGATTTGAAGACAAACACTGAACACCAAATTAAGGAAGTAAAGAGATTCATACAAGACCTAAAACAGAGCTTCAACAAAGAACTTGAAGCCATCAAAGCTGACCAATTAGAAGCTGACAAATTAGAAGAGATTAAAATCAAAGAAGAGAGTGTTGACAGCAGGTTAGACCATGCAGAAGATCGAATCTCAGGGATTGAAGACAGCCTAGATATTATAGAGAAAGAACATACAACCATCCAAGACAAGTCCAAGAAATATGATAGATCTATCCAACACCTGGAAGACACCATCAGAAGGACAAACTAAAGGATAATGGGTGTAGAGGAGCACCAAGAAACAGAAGTTAATGGTCTAGGAAATTTGTTTAACAGGATCCTAGCATATAACTTCCCTAACATGCAATAATATAGGCCTATTCAGATACAAGAAGCCTTTAGAACCCAAAATAGACCAGACCAGAATAGGACATCCCACCATCACATTATAATCCACACAGGATCAACTCAGAACAAGAAAAAGATCCTTAAAGCTGTCAGGGAGAAAAGGGTAATCACCTATAAAGGGAAAACAATTAGAATCACCTCAGATTTCTCAGCAGAGACAATCAAAGCAAGAAGAGCCTGGAATGATGTATGCCAGGCCCTAAAAACAAAGAAATATCAACCAAGAATACTGTACCCAGCTAAACTCTCCTTCATAACTGAAGGCCAAATAAAAAGCTTCCACAGCAAAGAAAAATTGAAACAATACATCTCCACCAAACCAGCCCTACAAAAGATTCTTAAAGATGTCCTACACATAGAAAACCAACAAGACCACAATAAATGCCAACAAACTGCACCCAAACTGAGAATCCAAGAACCATAGGAAGAACCCAGTTTTCGCAGCCCCCAAGAAGGTAGATAACATGGCAGGAACTCCGAAATACCTCTCAGTCCTATCTCTTAACGTTAACGGACTGAACTCTGCAATTAAGCGACATAGACTGTCCAGTTGGATTAAAAAACAAGACCCTTCTATCTGCTGCCTGCAGGAGTCACATCTTCACCGTAAAAACAAACACATTTTCAATGTTAAAGGCTGGAACAAAATCTACCAAGCTAACGGCCCTCATAAACAGGCGGGAGTTGCAATCCTAATATCAGATAAAATAGGCTTCAAATTAAAAATCGTGAGAAGAGATACAGAAGGTCGCTACATACTAATTAAAGGATCTCTCCTTAAGGAGGATATTACAATTCTAAATATCTATTCGCCAAACAATGGAGCACCCAAATTTATCAAAGAAACTCTACTTTCACTCAAATGCCATATAGATCCAAAGACATTAATTGTTGGGGATTTTAACACACCACTCTCCCCACTAGACAGATCAACTCGGCAAAAACTGAACAGAGAATCCCCAGATTTATACAGCTGCACAGATCAACTAGACTTAACAGACATTTACCGAACATTTCACCCAGCAGCATCGGAGTACACGTTCTTCTCAGCAGCACATGGAACGTTTTCTAAAATAGACCACATTCTAGGCCACAAAGCAAACTTGTCTAAATTCAGAAACATTGAAGTTATACCCTGCATTCTCTCTGACCACAAGGGAATAAAATTAGAACTCAACACCAAAAGCCACCAAAGAAAGTCCGGTATCACATGGAGGCTAAACAACACACTGCTGAATCAAGAGAGGGTCATGGAAGAGATTAGAAAGGAAATTCAAATGTTCATGCTATTCAACAAAAATGAACACACAAATTACCAGCTCCTCTGGGACACAGCAAAGGCAGTACTCAGAGGCAAGTTTATAGCTCTGAGCTCCTACATCAACAAATTGGAGAGATCGGAAACTAGCAATTTAATGACACATCTAAACCTCCTTGAAAAAGAGCAGCAAGATAAACCCCAATCCAGTAGACGGAAAGAAATAATCAAAATTAAATCAGAATTAAATGAACTAGAATCCAAAAAAACTATAGAAAGAATCAACAAAACAAAGAGTTGGTTCTTTGAAAAAATTAACAAAATTTACGGACCCTTAGCAAATCTAATCAGAAAAAGAAGAGAACACACCCAAATTAATAAACTCAGAGATGAGAATGGAAACATCACCACGGAAACAACCAAGATTCACAACATTATAAGGGAATACTTCTCAAAACTTTAAGCTAATAAGTTCGACAACTTGACAGAAATGGACCTCTTCCTAGCAAATATTGACATGCCAAAACTAAACCAAGATGAGTTAAACTATCTTACCAGGCCCATATGAAGCATTGAAATAGAAAAAGCAATAAGAGACCTCCCAGCTAAGAAAAGTCCAGGACCAGATGGTTTTACAGCGAAATTTTACAAGGCCTTCAAAACAGAGCTCACACCAATTTTCCTCCAACTCTTCAATGAAATTGAAAGAGAAAGCTCACTACCGAACACATTCTATGAAGCCATCATAACCCTCATCCCAAAACCAGGCAGGGACTCATCAAAGAAAGAGAACTATAGACCCATTTCTTTGATGAACATTGATGCAAAAATTCTCAACAAAATTGTGGCCAATCAACTTCAACAATTCATCCAAAAAATCATAAACCACGATCAAACAGGATTCATTTCAGGGATGCAAAGCTGGTTCAATATACGCAAATCAATTAATATTATTCATCACATCAACAGGAGCAGAAAAAGCATTCGACAAGATCCAACACCCCTTTATGATGAAGGTTTTGGAAAAATTAGGATTCCATGGAACATTCCTCAATACAATAAAGGCTGTATATGACAAACCTACAGCCAGCATTATACTCAATGGTGAAAAACTAAAGCCATTTCCTCTTAACTCAGGAACAAGACAAGGATGCCCGCTCTCTCCACTTCTCTTCAATCTAGTATTAGAATGCCTAGCTACAGCAGTAAGACAAGATGCACACATAAAGGGGATCCAAATAGGGAAAGAAGAAATAAAACTCTCCCTCTTTGCAGATGACATGATCTTGTATTTAAAGAATCCCATAGACTCCACTCCCAAATTACTGAAGCTGTTTCAAAACTTTGGCAAAGTAGCAGGTTATAAAATTAACTCCCAAAAATCAATGGCTTTTCTGTATGCCCACAATGAGAAAAGTGTGACTGAAATTAGGAAAGCAACTCCATTTGTAATAGCCCCACAAAAAAAATACCTAGGAATTAACTTAACCAAAGAAGTGAAGGACCTCTATGATGAAAACTTTAAAATCTTGAAAAAGGAAATCACCACAGAACTTAAAAAATGGCAAACCTCCCATGCTCCTGGATTGGCAAGATTAACATTGTGAAAATGGCAATACTTCCCAAGGCTATCTACAAATTCAACGCAATACCTATCAAAATTCCACCCTCATTCTTCAAGGAAATAGAAGACGAAACTCAAAAATTCATATGGAACAATAAAAGACCCCGAATAGCAAAAACACTTCTCAACGGAAAGAACACTGCTGGAGGAATATCAATACCAAATTTCAAACTCTACTATAAAGCCATAGTAATCAAAACAGCTTGGTATTGGCATAAGAACAGACCTCAGGACCAATGGAATAGAATTGAAAACCCAGAAATGAACCTACAGACCTATAGCCATCTAATCTTCGATAAGGAAGCTAAAACAATAGAATGGAAGAAAGACAGCCTCTTCAGTAAATGGTGCTGGTAAAATTGGTTAACTACATGTAGAAAACTAAAGCTAGATCCTTATATATCACCCTGCACCAGAATCAACTCCAAATGGATCAAAGACCTTGACCTCAAAGCAGACACTCTGAAAACATTAAATGATGGAATAGGAGAAACCCTAGGTCTCCTTGGCTCAGGCCGAAATTTTCTGAATAGAGACCCGTAAACACAACAAATCAAAGAAAGGTTGGACAAATGGGATTGCATAAGGTTGCAGAGCTTCTGCAGGGCAAATGACATAGCTAGCAAGATCAATAGAAAGCCCACCGATTGGGAGAAGATCTTTACTAGCCATACAACGGACAAGGGTCTCATATCTAAAATATACTTGGAACTCAAAAAATTAAACCACCCAACAACAAATCCTCAAAGAAACAACTGCCCAATAAATAAGTGGGCGAAAGACTTAAAGAGCAGCTTCTCTGAAGAAGAAAGAAGGATGGCCAATAGACACATGAAGAAATGTTCAACATCCCTAGCCATAAAAGAAATGCAAATCAAAACACCATTGGGATATCACCTCACTCCATTTAGAACAGCAAAAATCAAGAACTCTAACAACAACAGATGCTGGAGGGGATGTGGATAGAAAGGAACCTTACTTCATTGTTGGTGGGAATGTAAACTTGTTCAACCACTTTGGAAAGCAGTATGGAGGTTCCTCAAAAGTCTTCACATAGATCTCCCCTATGATCCAGCAATCCCACTTTTGGGCATTTACCCAAATGTATACAAACAAGACCACACTAAAGCTACCAGCACCACTGTGTTTATTGCAGCATTATTTACCATAGCTAAGATATGGAACCAACCCAGATGCCCCTCAGTAGATGAATGGATGAAGAAAATGTGGTATATATACACAATGGAATTCTATGCCTCCATCAGAAAGAATGACATTGCCCCATTTGTTAAGAAATGGAAAGGCTTGGAAAAAATTATATTAAGTGAAGTAAGCCAGGCCCAAAGAAACATAGGTCCCATGGTTTCCCTTATTTGCAATATCTAGTATAGGTATGAGTCAAGCGGAAAAGGTCAGATAATGTGATGTTAGGAAAACGAACCCTTAAATATGTATTTTAATGTTTTCGTTTCTTTCATGCATGTGTCTCTAACGCATTTATAAGATTATTTCTTTGTTGCTTTGTATGTCCCTCCCCCACAGTGTAACCCCCGCTTTCACTTTATTTGATGTCAGTATAACATGTGGAGGAGATGGGGACAAACAAGTCGTTTAAGGATTCAGGTGGACCTGTTGCAACAAGGAGAAGTACAAAATGTCATGTCAAAGCAAGTTTTACAATGTCGGTGTGGGGGGGAGGAGGGGGGTATGATTGGGTGCGGGGGAGGGTGGAGCCTGGGAAGGGAGGTGAAGGGTAAACAAAAGAGGAGGCTGCAATGCTTGGTAAGAAATGTATGCATTATCCTGCCAATGTAATTGTAACCCCTCTGTACAGTATGTTCTCAAATAAAATAAAATAAAATTTAAAAAAAAAGTAGTGTGATATCTAAAAAAGATGTTCATGCAGTTGAATATATAGGGGATTCAGTAGTTGAATATAAATTCAAATGAACTGTCCCTCTTTAATTTATACATTTCTTTCCTGTATTCATGAGTAAGAAATGCATATTTATTGTAAAAAATTATTTTAAGTAGACAATCTTGAGAACAATGAGAAAAAAATCATCTGTAAACAGCCTGAACTGTTATTGTCTTAATGAATTACCTCTAGCATTTTTCTGTTTATTTCACTAAAATATTTATGGAATTTTCTAGGGGCAGAGTCTATGCTAAATACTCTCTTTTATTTAGATACTGAGGATTAAACCTAAATGTATGTACTTTAGGCAAGAGTTCTATCACACTCCAGCCTTTCACTTTTATTTTGTTTTTGAGATACTATCTCACTCCCTTTGTCCAAACGGGACTGAAATCTATGATTTTATCTTCCTGCAAGTAACAGATGTGCACCACCAATCTAGGTGCTAAATATACACATTATTCATTTAACTCAATACTCCCTCAACAGTGTGTGCGTGTATACACATATCTACTCAATATTCTCTTTCTCTCCCTTCCCTCAACTCTTGTTCTTTTCTGTTTGGAAGAGATTAGGATCAGTCTCAATCACTTCATGACACTCTAACCCTGAAGCTGGAAAGGTCGGCACCAGGACAACATGACAAGAGAGAAGAACTCTGCCAACCAAGTCTAATGTGCCAATCTTGCCTCAGAAAATAGAATTGAGGACCTGAAAATGAGGCAGCAGATAGGAGTCTGTGATGGAGCTTAATTCTATTTTCAGCCACAGTTCATTCAATGAGTGGAGCAATCAAGCCTGGAGGAAAAATCAAGAGATGGAGAAACTATGTAAGCTTGTGTCTGGGGGTGGGAAGAGAGAGGGAGAGGAAGGGAAAGACAGAGGGGAAGGAGAGAGAGGAAAAATGAGACACACAGACAGACAGACAGACACACACACACACGCACGCACACACACAGACTCACACACACACACACACACACACACACACACACACACACACACACACACACACAAAGAGAGATTGCATTCTTGGAGCATTTCCAATTGCAAGGAGATTTTACTGTTTTTCCCCAAATAGACTTCTATCTTCCCTTCAAATACATTTTGAACTTAAACTAATTGAGTATGTTCCTTTAAGATACCATGATAATGTGCATTGATAATGACTATCTTGTTCTGTACAAGGCATCATTCCAACTATTTAATGTTCATTTATTTCATTAAATACATTTTAATTGTTATATCAACCCTCTCTAAAATGTGTGTCACTGCCTTCATTTTACATAGGACGACAGAACCTCAAAAACTTAAGCACGAGTCACTGGTTAGGAACGGCATGCTCACATACTACACCTGCTCCCCCCCATATATACATTTATTTTTCTGTTCCCTTTGGCACCTCCTCACCTTCAATAGAACAGAAATGGACGTCTTTTTTAAAATATGTGTGCAAACCAGCATCAAGAATACAAGAACAATATAAGAAATGGGAAAATACAATTGAGTGAAAATCTGAAAACTCCTATGCCCCAGACCTGTATTTCTGTCCTGCACAGGGAGGGGCCTCTTTCTACTTCTACTCTCCCAGGCCTCCTCAGCAGGTCCCTGGGAACTAGTTGGAGAGGGACTAGTAAGTCTTTTCAAATGAAAGACATCAGTGAATTTACTATAAGAGTCAAAGGCAGAGGAATTAAAATCCACATAGACATTGACTGCTTTCCTTTACCCTGACTTTCAAAATTCTTTACTTCTTCACATACCTCAAAAAGACAACTGTTGCTTGACACCCGTGGCTCACCCCTGTAAGCTTAGCTACTAAGGAGGCTGAGATCTGAGGATCACGGTTCAAAGCCAGCATGGAAGGGAAAGTCCATGAGACTCTTTTCTCCAATAAACTAAAAGAAAACTGGAAGTGGCACTGTGGTTCAAGTGGTAGAGTGCCTTTATCAATTTTCCTAGGGAAAATTAATTTGTATTCCTCCAAACAGTCTGATGGTTGGCAAATGTTGTGAGCTCCCGAAGACACTCCTAGATGTCTGTCATCATTTCCAACTTCAAAACTTTTGCCTTCAATGAAGGTTTCTGAAGAACATCGATACAATCAAAGTTAATCAACACAGCTTTATTGTACTTGGTCTCATAAAAAATATAATAGCTCTACTTTCAATGAAGGAAATTAATGATCATGGCCTTGAGAAATGGCCCTTCATTTGAAATGTGTGTGTTCTATTACTGTCATAAATTTTCATGATGCTTTTTTTTCTTGAAAACAGTCCCTGAATATTCCTTCAGCAAACATTTACTGTGCAGTGTTGCAGGATACACTGAGTGTTGGGAGCCCAGAATGCCCTAAAAGTTCCACCTGCCTTATGTATTATGTACATAATAAAGTTTGAAAGTCTGGATCATTTTAGCAACTGAAGGAAAAATCATTTCTGAAAATATAAAAGTCTCTTTAGTATGAAGAATAGGCCTGAGGAACTTGTCTTCCTGGTTTCCAGCCAGGATATCTATCTATTTAAAATCACTTAACATCAGAATATGTAAGCAAATGTTTAAGGGCATGAAATGATTACAACCAAGTATGTAGTATGCACATGTTACTTGGGTATGGTAGTTTCTATTTTATTCATAAAAATGGATTGAGAAAAAGATTATTCTCCACATGAATGACAATGTCCCCAAATTGTTTCTTTATTACCCATTCATTATAACTCTAGCTTTTGTTGGGAGATGAGATCCTTGTTCAAAAAACATAACTGAGGGCCATTGTTACATTCTTCTTTCTGTCATTGTCAAAGATGTTTCAGAGAAAAGAGACCTACAAAGATATGAGTCCTGGCACATATTGTAAATGCCAGCATTGAATGATATCCCCATGGTAAGAAAGAGAAACTTCACAAATTTTCACCCACCTGAACAACCCATCCTGTTGCTTTGCCTCTGAGCCAGGATGAGTTTTCCCATTTGTCTTTCTGTGGCACAGCTACTGTGGAAGGAATGTGTCTTTTCCTTTATTTGGCAGATTTGGAGTCCTAACTCCTCTTGCAAACATTCTGAGAAGCTTTCGCCAGGTCACAAGAAGTACAGATGAAATTTTCATCCCATACTCTCCCCTCACAGTAATCCTGTCCTGAAAAACTGCTTACTAAATAAAATGGAACAATGATTGGACAGTGATATAAACCTGAGCGAGCATTATCATACTAGTCATAACACCAGAGAGGAACAAGCAGAAGAATCATTATCTGAGTGTCACAACTATCAATTGACCTACTACACCACATGCTTAAGTGAGGCAATTAATAGATGTTTTGCTAGCTGCCAGTGGCTCATACCAGCAATCAAGCTACTCAGGAGACTGAGGTCTGAAGATTGTAGTTCAAAGCCAACCCAGGCTAGAAAGTCCATGAGATTCTTATCTCCAATCGACTACCAAAAAGCTGGAAATGGTGCTGTGGCTCAAGTGGTAGAGTGCTAGCCTTGAGCAAAGCAGCTCAGGGACAGCACTCAGGCACTCAGGCCCCAGAACCAACACACACACACACACACAAAGATAGATAGATGCTTCACGTTTTCCTGGCCACTTTCTTTTTTCTTATGCTTCTTTTGGTGAAGATTTTGTAAGTCAAATAATCTTGATGTCAATTAATATCTATGCTGTATTGGGCTTATTGTCCTCAGCTTCATCTTCCTTGCCTGTGGAATGAAGACATTTCTTTGCAAAATTCGTGCAGTGGGTGAATCCAGTCTTAGGTGTTCAATGTACATGTGTGAAAATATCACCAGGTAAATTGGGGGTGGGGTTGAGAGAAATGGAGAAGAACGATCTAAGTGGTGACATTGATCAAGATGTACTGTACTCACAAACTGACATGTTAAATTAGAACTCTTTTGTAAAAGTACTTAGGTATAATTTTTTAAGTAGAAAAAAATGAAACCAGTGCATCAGTGCAATCCATAACTCTGAGGTCTAGATTGTGCATAGCTGCCTCTTTTAAAGAATATAGGACAGAGAAGAGTGGAACAAATCATTTCCAGAATACAAGTGATCAACTCTACCACGAAGTTAACATCAATAGTGATGCTGACCTACATCCTTGATTTCATGCACAGAGAACACATTTTCCCCTAACTCCCCCAGGATTTGGAACTCAGGGCCTAGATTCTGTCCCTGAACTTTCTCCTCCCTACCGCTCACCCCAAACACACAAAGCTAGTGCTTTTACACTTGAGCCATAGCTCCAATTCTGGCTCTTTTCGTTAAATGGAGATGAGTCTCATGGATTTTCCCAGCCCAGGCTGGCTTCCAATCATAATCCTCAGATCTCAGGCTTGGATTATAGGTGTGAGCGACCAGTGTCCAGCGTGAGAACACACTTTTTCTCTGTAATTCTCCTCCCCAAAACCTCATAGCCACAATCTTAAGAGAAAAGATTGAGAGCCCACAACTGAAGAATATTCTACAGAATGCCCTGTCCAATACTCCAAAAAAGGGGAGAAATACCATCTCTTTTCCTTTGGTGAAAACAATAGATGTTTGATTATTATATGACAATAATAATAGATATTATTATAATGCTCACAATATGTATTCCCATCCCCATTGCTACCAGGCTTGGTTATATAACGTACTTTGACAAATGACATATGAGAAGTGATGACATGTATCTTTTCTGAGTTTTAGTCATGTGGTTTTCACACTGTTCTCTTCCCTTGGGATCCTCCAGCAGGCAGTCTGAATCCCAGAATGGACAGCATGCTGAGTGGCAGTGGACATGGATTAGGCTTGTAGCATGAGATAGTAATCAAAGTTGTAAACTATTGCGTCATTGGAGTTGTTATCCCACCGTAAAATTAAGTTCACATTGAGGCCCAGCTCTAGGTAATCTAGGCCTTTTTTGTCTCCATTCCCTCCTGTTCCCTTCTCATTTTTCCTGAATATTCTCTCTTCTACCAGCTTCTCCTCAGGTGACACCAAATCCTGAGTCTCCTTATCCTAGAAACACTTTTCAGGCTTAAGCATTGTGGCTTCCTTTCTTACATTTTCTCTTAGCTGTTTCTTCACTTACTTCTTTCTGGAGTTTTCAGCCAGAAGCTCCCAAATGTGATGGAGCCTCAGATAAAATCCCTCTGCCACATCTCCCTTGCTTGCTTTCACTCATCTCATGTTGGCATACTACGAAACCAGAATAAGATGAAGCTCCAGAAAACCCTTTGGATAGAAAAATAAACCACCGCATGGGAAGTGAGGGTTGTTTTAGAAGAGATTGGGAGCTGAACACAGGCAGGAAGGCTCATGGCTGCAGCCTCAGCTGTCTTCTGAATCATTGCCCAGTTTCCATCTGTCAGTCTTTTCTCCAAAGTCAATGGGGCAAATTCTGCATTTCTTACGGACTCATCCACATTCACAGACCTAGTTAGGAATCCAAAATGACTTAAAATATAGACTCTCCACATCATAGAAATCTGTACCAGAGAAAATGGGCAGAAAGAACTTCAGTTAATCAGGTTCAATTCATTTTTACATGTTTATAATTTATTTTATTTTATTTTTTTGGGTCCGGTCGTGGGGCCTGAACTCTGGGCTGGGGCGCTGTCCCTCAGCTCTTCAGCTCAAGGCTAGCGCTCTACAACTTGAGCCACAGCACCACTTCTGGCTTTTTTTGTTTATGTGGTGCTGAGGAATCGAACCCAGGGCCTCATGCATGCAAGGCAAGCGTTCTACCACTGAGCCACCTTCCCAGCCCCACATGCTTATAATTTAACTGAGAGAACAATATCAAATTCACTCAGCCTTCATAAAATCAAAATATCAAAGCAACTACTTTTTACAGGAAGTAAATATTCACATCATAAATCGAGTTTCTAAAGGGGTGGTGTTCTCAGAAAGTAAGGAATTAGGGCTTAGGAAACATTTCAAACACATTTCACATCAGCATCAAGATTAAATTCATTAGCACAGGCTGCAAAAGTTGCTTACTCTCAGCAGGTAAGAACCTATCATTTTTTTCTGGCCGTTAGTAAAAAAAGATGGAAGAGTTTGATTTCCTTTTTCAATTTCAATCTTCAAAGTCACATTGTCTTCTAAGGAAGTCATTTATCTCACTCACCTGAAAATACAGAATATGTCTTCACAGGAGGGTCCTCTGGGCTTCAGGAAGCAAAATAGGAGGAGTGAAACAGGCTGCAAGGTGCTTGCAGGAATAGAATATGTTTGACTTCTTCCACAGCCAAGCTAGCTTTGAGCGCTTGTCCTTTCCACAACTCAGGTGGGACGCTGGTTATGTAGGAGGGGAGAAATACCATAGAGTTTCAGAAAAAGTTAAAAGAAAGGTGCATGGCTTTTCTTCTCAGAACAGAACCTTTAAATAGGATATGTTTTTTCTCTTCACAAAACACTTAATTATACAGTAATCCCCTTCACTGTATTCCCCTTCTGTAGTTAGTTACCTGTGCTCAACTCTGGTTTGAAAAGATTAAATGGAAAAAATCTCATATTTTGGAAGATATCACATTCACATAATACCTTTTTTCTTTTTTTTTTGTTTTTTTGCATATAAGGTCTCACTGTATATCTCTCTCATTATCTTCCTGCCTCAGCTTCTGTTTCCTAGGATTATATGTGTGCATTTCCACACCCATTTCACATTACATTTTTACAGCATATTGTTACAATTCTTCTATTTTATTAGTTACTGTTATTATTGTCTTACTGTACATAATTTATAACTTAAGCTTTATTGTAGCTATAATTGTCTGGGTAAAAGCATAGTATATATGGTCATCTTGGTATTTATAGGGTTGCTTCCAGAACTGATGAGCATACTAAAATCAGCATAGGCTCCAGTCTCATATAGAAAATAGCATAATATTTCATACAAAGTAAGTTACACTTTAAATCACATCAAGGTTATTTCTATTACCACCATACATATAACAGTATATAAATAGTTGCTATATTGTCTGCTTAGGGAGCAACAAACTTTTCCTATCTTAATTTCTGGTTGGTTGAACCCCTAGATGTGGAAATTGTAGATACTGAGGGTTAACTGTATAAATTGCTTCATTGATTTCACGTGCTCACGTGGAATGCCTCTCCAGAGACTAATCAGGAACTACTATAAAGATCAAAAAGACAGAAACTTGACCTTCTTATTTTTCCATAATTACCCACTAAATAAAATATGAATAAGTTTGATTCTGTACCTCCTCCTCCTCCTCCTCCTCCTCCTCCTCCTCCTCCTCCTCCTCCTCCTCCTCCTCCTCCTCCTCCTCCCCCTCCTCCTCCCCCGCTCCTCCTCCTCCTCCTCCTCCTCCTCCTCCTCCTCCTCCTCCTCCTCCTCTTCCTCCTCCTCCTCCTCCTCCTTCTTCTTCTTCTTGTTTTTCTTCTTCTTCTTCTTCTTCTTCTTCTTCTTCTTCTTCTTCTTCTTCTTCTTCTTCTTCTTCTTCTTCTTCTTCTTCTTCTTCTTCTTCTTCTTCTTCTTCTTCTTCTTCCTCTTCTTCTTCTTCTTCCTCTTCTTCTTCCTTGCACATGCTAGGCTTGGTATCTACCACAGTTTTAGAGCTTCTAAAAAGCTAGTTTGAGAATTTCACAATGTTTAATAATCAACACCAATTTCCGTTTTCTTTCCTAGGCTCCAAAACAGGGGAAAGTGGGGGAGGCATAAATGGGACAGTCATCTAGGGAAAACTTTGCTGACTATCATATTTTAATTTTTTGTTCAGTTGGAATTTAAAAAATATATAACCATATAATTTAAGTCCTATTTTTAAAAATTTCTTCATAGGAAAAAAGACCAACTAAACAATTTTTGTCCTTTTTATGTATAAAGCTCACAATGTTGTCTCTGTAATAATTTTTAAAACATTCTTTTGAATATGACTTCTACCATCTCCTTGGAGGCGAAGCTGAATTCTACATATTAAATATTCTAATCAATAACTAGGAAGTATAAATCAATAGAAACAATTAAAATATGTCAAACACAATAAAAAGAACAATTATCCATCAAACAGATGCTTATCATCTTGACAGTTTGGGAACAACAGTTTCAGAATATACAGAAATACTGAAAGAACATCTTTTAATTCATAAGAAAGGGGAAAATATTAAAATATTAAAAACAAACATGCAGCAATAGATAATGCCTGTAATCCTAGATGCTCTGTAAGCTAAGATCTGAGTATCATAGTTCAAATCCATCCCGGGAAAGAAAGTCCTGTGAGACTCATCTCCAATTAATTACCAAAATGCCAGAAGGGGAGATGTGGCTCAAGTGAAAAAGCACAAGTCTTGGGCAAAAAAGCTCAGGGGCAGTATTTAGACCTGATTTTAAGCCCAAAGACCAGCGTGCATTTGCCCATACACACACACACACACACACACACACACACACACACACACACACACACACACACACACACACACATTATTGAAAGACAAATACCAATGCTTTTCCTAATGTATTGTTTCACATTGTAATAGGACTTAAGGCATTAGTGGGTCTAGATTCCTACTATAGTATATATGTTTGAATAGGTTATTCAGAGAAAACTTTATTTGGAAAACTCTAATACTCAAATTGTAGCTTATTTTTTAAAATATGGGCGATGGACCAAGTATATTAATGACCAGGTATAGTTATAAGGGATAAAACTCTGGCTTGATTTTAACATCATTATTTTATTTTTTTAACAATGGAAGAAAGATATTTGACTTGAAAGAGACACAGGATGAGATTCAGAAGAGATGGTGAGTCCATTCTTTGTAGAAATGGGCACATCAGACTTTTGAAGATATTATTCATTTTTTGGCATAAGACTTGATTATTCAAGTATGTGCAGTTACTAGATAAATAACTTAATATAGAAATAATAAATAAGTGTTATCAGTGCATACAAAACAATTGGTTCTGAACATCTATATTATGCAATGATTTGTACTGTTCATGTCACAGAACTGACTTAGAAGGCTGATTTAAATCAAATATATATATTTGGTCAGCGTTAAATCCTCTTTTCCAAATTCTGCCTCCTCGAAAAAAAAAAGGATATTACCTATTTTATCAGTAATCAGGAATAGTAAGTTATTTTAAGTATTTATATATTTTATCCAAGTATGATCCTCCAATTTATCATTCCAGGTGCTAGAGTCTAACCATCATGGTGATGGATAGTCATATCCTAATGGAGAAATATGTAGCTTGCCCTGCTTGCATGCTCCCCAACCTTCCCTTCCATGGCTCTATATTTACATTTAGTAAAATTCACTCATCTAATAAAGTCAAGGACAATGGCAGCTCCTCCTTGAAGATTCTTCTGTCAAGAATAAGCAATCAATCATTAATTTGATAATATTGCATTATAATGCAGTCAAATATAGAAATTTTTGAGCTTTTTTTCCATGAAATTTACTTCATGTGATTGTTGATTTATAGTTGGTGGTATTGGACTTAAAACAACGTACGAGTTTCAAAGATTTAAATAAAAAGTTGCACATTGCCTTGTCTAGTGACAAATTAAAGAGAGAATTCTAGGTTCTTATATTCATCCCAGTGTGCTTTTGTTTCCTTGCTGGCTTTTTTCCTACAGTGATGACCAATTTCATTATTTGGCATAGCAAAGTTTTCTCATTTTTGTAGTCCTGATTTTATCATAGGTGTTATTTTCCTAAGCATTCTGCCCATGATAAATTAATCTATTATTATAATCACATCTTAGAACATTCATATTCAGTAATTATTCTTATATTCCTTAATAACATCTCATTATATTTTAAAAATTGTATTAATTTATATAGTCAGCAGTAGGGCTGAACTCAAGGTCTGACTGCTGTCTCTTAGCTTTGTTGCTCAAGGTTAGTACTAGATCACTTCTAGATGTTTGGTGGTTAATTGGACATGAAAGTCTCATGGACTTTCCTGCCCAGGCAGGCTCTGAACTGTGATCCTCCTGAGTAGCTAACATAACAGATGTGAGCCACCAGTCCACAGTATATATAGCACATTACTTTTAACAATAGAAGAAAGTAATTTTACTATAGAAATTTTGTCTTTAGGAGAATTCTTTCAATGTTTGATACAAACTTTTACATGTTTAAATATTATTTTGGTATCACTGTTGGTTTTTATAATTTTTCCACTTTGTATTTGCCTGTATTATTTGTACATAGACTTTTTCACTGTTATTCATACATACTATATAACGCTATCACAATTCATCCCCTTTATCACTTTATCTCTTTTCTACTTCCCTCTTCTTGAAACAATTTCAACAGGTTTTATTGTACTCTTCTTACACACACACAATATGAACAGAATATGTAGAAGATAATACTGCACCCTCCCCCTCCATGCCCTCTTGTTTTATCTTCTCCCCTTCCACTGGTACCTCCCCTCAAACAGGTTCTGTTCTGTTTTATATTTCTGTCTTTCATTTTTACAGCTAGATACTGCATACAAGCAAAAACATATAATATTTTACTTTCTCAGCATATTTACTTTTGCTTAATATAATGGTATCTAGTTCTATCCATTTTGCCATCAATGACATATTTTATTGCTATGTATAGTTGAAAACTCCATTGTGGATATATTTCAAATTTTCTCATGAATTTTATTTATATATGTATATATATATTGGGTCAGTCATGGGGCTTGAACTCTAGGTCTGGGAGCTGTCCATGAGCTCTTCAGCTCAAGGCGAACGTTCTACCACATAAGCCACAGTGCCAATTTTGTTTTTCTGGTGGGTAATTGGAGATAAGAATCTCAAGGACTTTCCTCATATTTTATCCTAGGATTACAGGTGTGAGCCATGGGCGGCTAGCTTAATTTTATATTTTATATATTTATCTATTTGTGTGCAATACTGGTGTTTGAACTTAAGGGCTTTCATTCTTGCTTGACCATTTTGCGTTGCTCACAACTGGTGCTCTACCACTTAAGACATGCATCCAGTACTAGGTTTCTGCTGGTTAGTTGTAGAAAAAGATCTCTCAGATTTGTATCCCTGGTCTGGTTCTGAACCACAATCCTCAGATCTCAGTCTCTTGAGTAGCTAGTATTAAGGGCATGAGCCTCAGGCAGCCAGAATAACTTTTATTTTTTATAAGTAGATTGCTTAAGATGTTGGCTTGGGTTTCCTGAGAGAAATTCATGTTTAATTTCTTGTTTCTTTTAAGGTTATCAAATGAATATCTTTAAATTTGCAAGATGTTATTATGTCAAATATGAAATAATATTTTTATGTTACTAGGTGGCACCAAGTTTCCTTTTAGATAGAAAATATTTGGCTGGCTTCCAACCAAAATCTTTACATCTCAGCTTCCTGAGTACCTAGGATTGTAGGCATTGGTCACCTCTCCTGGCTGAGACAAATATTTTTGGTAAGGAAAATCACTGTGATGTGGAACATGAGACATGATGAATATAGACTAAACGGGAATATTTTGAAAGCTTTAACAAAACTGAAGTTATCACAAATTTGCAGGCTTCAGTGAGGAGAAAAATGACAAAGAAGTTACAGAAGCAGAGAATTGGAGACTAAAGAAAAGTTAGTGAATAATTCCCTGTTAGCAGAACTACTGATGATTTCTTTTTAGAAAACTTCAGCTTGATATACTAGTACATGCCTATAATTCTAATTAATTATGAGATAGACACTGGATGTTTGCTGTTGGTATGGTAAAAATATAATACTGAAACTCAAATCTCTAAAGCAAACTGGTGCCATATGTTGATAAGAGAGGCAGAAGTTGGAGGACCACTGTTTGATGCAGTTAATATGAGACTATCTGAAAAGCAAACTAAAGCTAAACAAAGTGCTAGGGGTATGGATCAAGAGCAATTATCCAGCAAGTTTGAGGCCCTGAATTCCATACCTTCTACTGAGAACAAAAGACAAGGAAAAGGAAAAAGGTTCTTGTTACAATTTTCAAGATATTTTCTGTACAATTTTCTGCTATAATTTCCTTCTTCAATTGCCGTAAAATTTTGAGAAGTCACTTACACAAATGACTACCATTATTTGTGGAAATCAAGGGAAAGTCTTTGCAACCAGTTTTGTAAGACAGAACAACTCTGTAAAATTGAATTCAATGAGATGAAAATGAGAGGTAATGGTTTCATGAAAATGCACTTAATAGCTATGTGTCAGAAGTTGAGGAGCTCATTAAGAGGATTTACTTCCTAAAAGAACAGGAGGATTGAGTTGATTTTATATTAATTTTTAAAAATAGGTTAAATTTGGTTGGTATTTTAACACCTTTAAACAAGGTGTTAAGCCAGTAAAATTATTGTTGAGATTTTTTATAAAAGCTATAAGACAATTGTTACATAGATTTTTAGAGAAGCTATTCAACAATTGTTGGATAAATCCCAACAATGCAAATATGTGTTCTCTGTCATCTGGTGGTGTTACATACCTCATCATCTAAGGTTGGGAGAATATTATCTTCATTTTCAGAATACAGAAATGGAGGCAAGAAGAAAGGTGGTGTATTTCTGAAGGCTGATGTGTAAATTACATTTGAGAATGAGCAGAAACCAGAATCCATGAACAGAAACCAGAATACATGGCTCAAATTCAATTCATTATTTGCAAACCTCGTGACTATACTAATATCTGAAACTCTTCTGCTGGCTGGGTAACATGGAACTGTTTCTTAGAGTTGTCATGTGTTGTTTTTGGTAAAAAGCTAAAAATATTGGTGCTTTATAAAATTAAAGAATATGCCTTTTGTAAAGTGTTATGCACAGAATATGAAACAAGAATTCCATGAACTCTGAAGTTCTTCATGCAGTTTTTCTTAAAATTATTCTTTGAAGAATCAAGATAGTGAAATTATTCACATTCCTTTCATTCCAGAAAGCATTATCTGAACACATTTGAGAAGACTTTCTACAACAGTCTTATAATATATGGGCTTTTGGTGTACTTATTTGTCTTCTCTCTGTATCTTAATGGGGTTATTATTGTCTTATTCATGGGTTTAAGAGTCCTTTATATATTATGAATAAAGCAATTTGTCAAGATCTTTATATTTTGTTTCATTAGCAAAAATGCCTGCTATGTGATTGAACAGAAATTGATGACATCTTTGCCTGATTTCTGAGCAACTAGGAATTCTTTCATTCTAATTCAGTACTCTTTATCAGGTCAAGAAAGTTCCCATGTAATAATTTTGACAAATTTTTACCATTCTGATATTTTGAACAGGACAGAATTATTTTAGCGTCACAGCAGGGAATTCCCCTGTGACATGTCTCCTCTACAGGCATGGAATCCCCATTTGCAAACTGCTGATCATACTGGAAGCAAATTTTTGCTTGTTAGGAATATCGAATTTTTGGCCTATGTACTCAGGATTTTTTTCCCAGAAAACATAAATCCACACATAGATATTAGTCATAGCTACTTGAATTGGAATTAGTAATTATTCTTGATGTGCCACATCTCTATATAAAACTATGAAAAACACAGTTTGTAACAGAATAAACATGAGTATATCACTTAGAATGTGGGTATGGTTAGTAAACTCTAGGGGATTTTCTAATAGCTTTCAGACTTTTCATAAACATAAATGAGATGGTTTATACCTATAATCCTAGCTTCTTTGAAAATGGACATGTGGGTAGTGGGAGTTCAGGGTTAAGCTGGAAAACATACGAGACCTCCATCTCAGTCAATAAAAGCGGGGTGTGCCAATGTGTGGGTGTTATCCTACCTGTGTTGGACATCCAACTAGGAAGTTTACTATCCAGGTAGCCTAGGAATAAACAAATGCAAGACTCTACCTCAAAAATAACCAAAGCAAAAATTGCTGGATGTGGTATGATTCAAGGGGTAAGGTGCCTGCCTGGCAAATGCAAGGCTCTGAATTCAAACCCAAGTACCTACCAAAAAATGAAATAAAATGAAATAATTCTCTAAATAACTACTCACTTAGTGTAATTATCTTATGTATTCTCCAAATAATCTTGTAGTGAAGGCATAGAATTGAATAAGCCAGATCAATATAATACTCCAAAATCATAGAGTGGCCCAGAGGTCAGCTTTATGATTATTCAATGTCTGGATCTTCCTGTTCTTAGATCCACAATCTTATGGGGGGGGAAACGAATGTATTTATTTACATTTATTTACACCCTTCATCCAGTTTCACATGTTGAAATACTATCTCAAATGTAATGTTACAGAAGTGGGCTTTTGTGTGTATGTGGATGTTAATTAAGTCATGGAGGCAAGCCTTCATGAATGGGATTTAAATAAACAAAACCAAAGAGATTTCACTCCTGATCTTTAATACAGTGCATCACTCAGAAAAAAAATACTGACTATGCTGGCATTGCAATCTTGGACCTCCAGGCTCCAGAATGTAAAAATAAATTTAGTGTTTATAACCAATTCAGTGTCTGTTAATGTGTCATCATAAGTCAAAAGGATGAACAGTAAGCCAGCTGAAAAGGACTGTTGTGGTTTCTCTACCAAATTTCCAGAGTCCCTGTGATACTGAAAAATGTTAAGGCTCCTTAGGGAAAATGTTTTAAAACTGCCTTCTTGTCCAACTCTGACTTCACAAAGTTTGGAATATAAGGAATGACATCAAGTGCCCAAGATACCTAAGACAGGACACTTGATCCTCGTCTGCTTTGCTCTTCAGCACCTGGTACAAATTTACACTATATAAACAAGTCAACTAAAGGCAGTTATAATACATTTTAAAATGCATAGCCAGAAAACACTTTATAAACACTCTCTCATTATAGTCTCATTGGCTCCCATGTCCAAAATAGGAAACCAAGGCTTAAAGAGAGGTAGGTAATTTACCCAAATTTGCAAAATTGATATATTTGTACAGTTAAATGCAGACAAAATTGTATCCATACTTAGGCTGATATACCATATGCATTTGTTTTTCTGCAGAAATAAAAGGCTCACGAACTTTTTTTCCATGTTCTAAACTCATATGCACTACCGTGATATCTCTATCCTGGCTGCCCCCAAGTCATATCAGCTGAAGTTGATACATCTCTACCCACTCAAACACAAATAGATAAGAATTGGGCAACTGTACTTTTAAATCCCCATGCAGTAATAATGTGTATTTAACAGTATGAAATCCTGGGCTAGAAAATAAAACTTCTATGATGGTGCTAGGCCCACCTCACATATCTTTCTTTGTCTCTTCCTTCCTTCCTTTTTAGGGCTTGGGATTGAACGCACGGCCTTGTGTATATTAAGCAATTGCAACAAAACTAAGTTACATGGCAATTTCAATCGCTCCAATTTGATTCACTGCTACCCTGTTCCTGATACTTTGTATTACTTGGTCATAGTATTTGGAGACTACTAAACTTCATAAGCGTTTCATCTTTTTTACTCCCTTCCCATGTATCAAGACACTGTGCAAGAAAGAATTTCCTGACCTCCCCAGACAGAGTTCATGGATCATCATCAGGTTCTATTTTACCATGCATAGCACTCTATTATTACATTTATAATAACAACTCACTTAAATAATTGTTCTCTTCTTCAGACCATTGGTAGACGATTGTTCAATCCTATATTTTATATAACCAGGAATAGAAATTTTCTTGTCATGTTTTCCTCTTTTTGACTTGGTAAAATTTTCCTGATTTTGTAGAACTGTTTATTCTCCATGAATATTGTTTCAGGACATTTCTGCATAATGTCTATAATAAAATTAAGAAATTTCCAGCCAAAGAAGACAACACAGCATTCTAGATGTTAATGACTGTACTCTGGGTTCCTGTGCACTGGGCACTGCATTTGGCATCTCAGTTTTATAACAATGGACAATCTATATTGAAAGTTGCTTTTTTTTGGTTTCCTATTTTGTGCCATATGAAGTATTTAAGGTGTATAGCCAGTTAATTGTGGAAGTATGAGCTGGTAATCTTTTCAAAAATTTTTTGTAAAGATAATGTATAGAGTTGTTACAATTACATGAGTAAGGTAATGAGTACATTTCCTATTGAGTATTGTTACCCCCTCCTTTGTTTCCCCCCTAAATTCCCTTCCTTCCCTATTTCCCAACTCCTCTTTCCCCCTACTTTCGAAGATGTGAAGTTCGTTTTCAACATAGTGTCTTGTACATGCCATTGTTACAATGGATCAAACTGAATCCTTGTCTCAGCATTTTGTTATTTCCCTGCCCCTCCCCAAATTAGAAAAATGTATATACAAGATGGAACCGGGGTCATATGAGCTGGTAATCTTTAGCCTTCAAATCTTAAAACAAAAACAAGCAATGCATGAAAAAAAATGTTCATAATGGAAATCTCAGCCTCCTGATTGATGCTCTGATTCTTCCATTAAAGTATAATCTTGTTAGAATCAAGTTCCAGGCTAAAATGTAAATACCCAGGGAAATGATGACATTAAGTTGCTAATATTTAATTATGCCTTCCTATTAATGAAATAATTTGGAAAATGTTTTTTAAAAAACTGGATAATAGCAAGAAGGATTTTAGAAAAAGGCATTACAGTGGGTAAGGTGTGTAAAATTGTACAAAACTGGAACTACATGCTGGGAAAAGAACAACTTCACAGAGAGGGGTAACTTATTTTTTTTTAGATGAGGCAAGTTAAGATGGATTATTATGTTAGAAGAAAGTTTCTATTTGGTTTTTTCTAACAACTAGCAGAGACTTATCTGTTTATAAAAAATAAATACTAGAATGAAAAATTCAAAAGACCTTTAATGATGCATTTAATATTTTGGAGACAACAAAGATTTTCAGGGTAGAGACAGTTCAATAAACTATAGTATTTATAAGCACTGGACTCCCATGTAATCATTATAAGTGATGTTCTTAGAAGAGTGCAATTTCTTAGGATGTTATTAGATAGGAAATATATGCATGATATAATGCGATGTAGACTCACACCTGTAATCCTACCTACTCATAGGGGTGAGATTTGAGGATCATGGTTCACAGCCAGCCCCCATAGGAAAATCCATTTAACCATCAAAATGCCAATAGTGGAGCTGTGGCTAACCTTGGGGGAAAAAAGTAAAGCCGAGAATAATACGCAGGCACTGAATTCAAGTTCCAGTTTTGGCAACAAACAAATGAATAATCAAACAAATATATCACCCCAAAGTTATATGAAAATATGTATATGCATATATGCATGGCAGAAGGTCTAACCGTAGTGTTCCAATATTCACCTTGTAGAAGTCCAAAATGGGAACAACATAAACATTTACTTAAAGAAAATCAAAAGTGACAATATGTTGGAAATGATCTTTACAACTTGGGGGGCATTGAGAAAGGGAGGAAAAAGGGAAGAAAAATAAAGGAGGGGGTAAAAAGTTAGACAAGAAATGTAATTATTACCTTACTTATGTAACTGTGACCCCTCTCTACATCACCTTGACAATAAAATTAAAATGAAAAAAACTAAAAAAAAGACAACCAAAAGCATTTACTTATGTTATTCTATTTAAAAGTATATTTTAAAAGAATTATTGGCATGTTTTAAAGTTCTAATGCATTGCCCTACTCTACTGGATTATACTGGAATATGGAGAGAATTATTTACACATGAGTCCATAAGTAAGGACCCCAATGTGATTGTTTCTAACGTATTTATAAGATGATTTATTTGTTGCTTTGTATGTCCCTTCCCCATGGTATAACCCCTGCTTTCACTGTATTTGATGTTGTTATAATTTATGGGGGGGGGAGGGAAAAAACAAATCGTTTAAATAAGGATACAGGTGGACCCATTGCAACAATGAGATGTACAAGCTGTTATGTCGAAAAATGAACTTTACAACCTCGGCAAGGGGTGGGGGAGGGGGCCCGGAATGGGAAGGGATGGGAAGGGGAAACAAAGGAGGAGGCAACCTTGCTTGATAAGAAATATACTCATTATCTTGCCCATGTAATTGTAACCCCTCTGTACGGTATTTTCACAATACATTTTTTAATTAAAAAAAAGAATTCCACAAAGAAATGCCAACGTGGACCAAAGGGCCCTACCCATAATACCTTGCTTCTACAGCAAATCACACAATCCCCCAATCCACATAATTTGATCATTTAAAGGCGATTGATGAATCAACTTCTCCATTTGTAGAAATACATACCTGTGACAAGGATGGAAAAGGCACCGAAAGCCAAAATGAATGTTACACAATTTTGTGGAAGATTCCATAGATAAAGGAATGTGTCCCACACATTTCCAACTCTCAGTCTGGGAAAGTCAGTCATCCTTACCATACTAATAAAAACACAAAAATGCTAACTGTGGGATTCAAAAAGATTGCATGAGAATATGTGTTCATTGTGACAGCACAGTAACTTCAGTGCAAATTACTGTGTCTCTCTTTCCTTGCCTTATTCCCAACTCATTCTTCAATTCTGAAGGGGAGATTCTGGGGAGCCAGTTCTCTTTGCTCCAATAATTAATGAAAGGAAACAGGTTATTGGAGATAAAATTTCTACACATAGTTCTTGGAATCTCATTCTTTATTAAGCTTACTGAGTACTAATGGGATTATAAAACACAAGAACGTCTTAATTTTTCCACTAATTTTTTAAATGCCTCTTGTAAGAAGAATCAAAAATAACGAAAGAAACACCTCAGAAACCTTATAAAGATATTTGTTGTGTATGGATGCCAGGAAAATTAGAAATGTCACATGTAAATACCAAATGATATTTACAAAGCACAAACCCTAATTCTTCTGTGAGCTAATGTGATAATTACACATTTAAACATTCCAACAAAATCACCATTGAGAATACCACAGCCAATTTCAATCACAAAAGAAAAGCTGCAAAGAATTGCTAAAATTTTCACCTATTCATTCCTAAAGTTGAGACAGTTGACTCTGCTGCTGTTGACTGTTTGATCCTTTTCCTCCTCACAAATAAATGTGCCTATGTAGAACAATTTATATCTATACATTAAGTTAATGGGTGTCTAGCCTTTCTAGTCTGATCTTCAGTCTGAGTAGAAACGATGGAGCATAAGTAGTTTATGAACATGGACCATCCAAAAACAAGCAGAAACACGCTCTAAACCAATTCTAACAGAAACATCTGTGATAATGGAAATATTCTATATATACATTCTCTAACAGAGTAGCCACTGACTATATATGGCTACTCCATCTCAAATATGAATAGTGTCTGAGAAATTAATTCTTCCAATTTCAGTTAAATGAAAATTTTTTTAATTTTAATTTTTTTATTGTGAAAATACTGCACAGAGGGGTTACAATTACTTGGGCAAGATAGTGAGTACATTTCTTATCAAGCATTGTACCCTCCTCCTTTGTTTACCCTTCCCATACCTTCCCATCTTTCCTCCCCCCACCCCATCCCACCCACACAGGTTGTAAAGTTCGTTTTCGACATGACAACTTGTACTTCTCATTGTTGCAACAGGTCCACCTGTATCCTTATTTAAACGACTTATTTTTCCCCTTCCCCTCCACAAATTATACCGACATCAAATACAGTGAAAGCAGGGTTTATCCTGTAGGGGAGGGACATACAAAGCAACAAAGAAACAAATGCGTTAGAAACAAATGTATGAAAGACAAAAACATTTAAAATACATATTTTAGGGTTAATTTTCCTAACATCACATTATCTGAACTTTTCTGCTTGACTCATACATATACTAAATAATGCAAATAAGGGAAATCATGGGACCTATGTTTGTTTGGGCTTGGCTTACTTCACTTAACATAATTTTTTCCAAGTTTTTACATTTCCTAACAAATGGCGTAATGTCATTCTTTCTGATGGAGACATAGAATTCCATTGTGTATATATATACCACATTTACTTGATCCATTCATCTACTGAGGGGCATCGGGGTTGGTTCCAGATCTTAGCTATGGTAAATAATGCTGCAATAAACATAGTTGTGCTGGTAGCTTTAGTGTGGTCTTGTTTGTAAACATTTGGGTAAATGCCCAAAAGGGGGACTGCTCGGTCACAGTGGAGATCTATGTGAATTCTTTTGAGGAACCTCCATACTACTTTCCAAAGTGGTTGAACAAGTTTACACTCCCACCAACAATGAAATAAGGTTCCCTTGTGTCCACATCCCCTCCAGCAACTGTTCTTATTAGACTTCTTGATTTATGCCATTGTAACTGGGGTGAGGTTGTATCTCAATGTTGTTTTGATTTGCATTTCTTTTATGGCTAGGGAGGTTCAACATTTCTTCATGTGTCTATTGGTCATCCTTCTTTCTTCTTCAGAGAAGTTTCTCTTTAAGTAATTAGCCCCCTTATTTACTGGGCAGTTGTTTCTTTGAGGATTTGTTGTTGGGGAATTTAAGTTTTTGAGTTCCAAGTGTATTTTAGATATGAGACCCTTGTCTGTTGTATGGCTAGTGAAGATCTTCTCCCAATCCGTGGGCTTTCTATTGATCTTGCTAGCTATGTCCTTTGCCATGCAGAAGCTCTGCAATTTCATGAAATCCCAATATCCCAATTGTCCAAACTTTCTTTGATTTGTTGTTTTTCCAGGGCTCTTTTAAGAAAATTTTGGCCTGCGCGAAGGAGACCTATGGTTTCTCCTATTCCATCTGGAATTGTTTTCGTTGTGTCTGCTTTGACTCCGAGGTCTTTGATCCATTTGGGGTTGATTGTGGTGCAGGGTGATATACAAGGGTCTAGCTTTAGTTTTCTACAAATAGTTAACCAATTTTGCCAGCACCATTTACTGAAGAGGATGTCTTTCTTCCATTCTATTTGTTTAGCTCTCTTATCAAAGATTAGATGGTTATAGGTCTGTAGGTTCACTACTGGGTTTTCAATTCTATTCCATTGGTCCTGAGGTCTGTTCTTATGCCAATACCAAGCTGTTTTGATTACTATGGCTTTATAGTAGAGTTTGAAATTTGGTATTGATGTTCCTCCAGCAGTGTTCTTTCCGTTGAGGAGCGTTTTTCCTATTCAGAGTCTTTTATTGTTCCATATGAATTTTTGGATTGCCTCTTGTATTTCCTTGAAGAATGAGGGTGGAATTTTGATAGGTATCGCGTTGAATTTGTAGATAGCCTTGGGAAGTATTGCCATTTTCACAATGTTAATCTTGCCAATCCAGGAGCATGGGAGGTTTTGCCATTTTTTAAGTTCTGTGTTGATTTCCTTTTTCAAGATTTTAATGTTTTCATCATAGAGGTCCTTCACTTCTTTGGTTAAGTTAATTCCTAGGTATTTTATTTTTTGTGGGGCTATTACAAATGGAGTTGCTTTCCTAATTGCAGCCACACTTTTCTCATTGTGGGCATACAGAAAAGCCATTGATTTTGGGGGGTTAATTTTATAACCTGCTACTTTGCCAAAGTTTTGAATCAGCTTGAGTAATTTGGGAGTGGAGTCTATGGGATTCTTTAAATACAAGATCATGTCATCTGCAAAGAGGGAAAGTTTTATTTCTTCTTTCCCTATTTGGATCCCCTTTATGTCTGCATCTTGTCTTATTGCTGTAGCTAGGCATTCTAATACTAGATTGAAGAGAAGTGGAGAGAGTGGGCATCCTTGTCTTGTTCCTGAGTTAAGAGGAAATGGCTTTAGTTTTTCACCAGTAAGTATAATGCTGGCTGTAAGTTTGTAATATACATCCTTTATTGTATTGAGGAATGTTCTATGGATTCCTAATTTTTCCAGAAACTTCATTATAAAGGGGTGTTGGATCTAGTCGAATGGTTTTTCTGCATCTATTGAGAAAACCATGTGGTTCTTATATTTGTTCCTGTTGATGTGATGAATAATAAAAATTGATTTGCACATATTGAACAAGCTTTGCATCCCTGACAAGAACCCTGTTGATCATGGTGTATGATTTTTTGAATGAATTGTTGAAGTCGATTGGCCAAAATTTTGTTGAGAATTTTTGCATCAATGTTCATCAAAGAAATGGGTCTTTAGTTCTCTTTCTTTGATGAGTCCCTGCCTGGTTTTGGGATGAGGGTTACGATGAATTCATAGACTGTGTTTGGTAGTGAACTTTCTCTTTCAATTTCATTGAAGAGTTGGAGAAGTATTCGTGTGAGCTCTGCAATAAAGGCCTTGCAGAATTCCGCTGTAAAACCGTCTGGTCCTTGACTTTTCTTAGCTGGGAGGTCTCTTATTGCTGTTTCTATTTCAATGCTTGATATGGGCCCGTTAAGATGGTTTAACTCATCTTGGTTTAGTTTTGGCATGTCAATATTTGCTAGGAAAAGGGCCATTTCTGCCAAGTTCTCAAAATAATTAACATAAAGTTTGAGAAGTATTCCCTTAAAATTTTCTGAATATTGATGGTTTCCGTGGTGATGTTTCCATTCTCATCTCTGAGTTTTTTTTTATTTAGGTGTGTTCTCTTCTTTTTTTGATAAGATTTGCTAAGGGTCTGTCAATTTTGTTAATTTTTTTGAAGAACCAACTCTTTGTTTTGTTGATTTTTTTCTATAGTTTGTTTTGGATTCTAATTCATTTAATTCTGATTTAATGTTAATTTTTTCTTTCCGTCTACTGGAATGGGGTTTATCTTGCTGCTCTTTTTCAAGGAAGTTCAGATGTCTCATTAAATTGTTGGTTTCAGATCTCTCCGATTTGTTGAGGTAGGAACTCAGAGCTATAAACTTGCCTCTGAGTACTGCCTTTCCTATGTCCCAGAGGATCTAGTAATTTGTGTGCTCAGTTTTTTGAATAGCATGAACACTTGAATTTCTTTTCTAATCTCTTCCATGACCCACTCGTGATTCAGCAGTGTGTTATTCAGCCTCCATGTGTTACCGGACTTTCTTTGGTGGCTTTTGGTGTTGAGTTCTAATTTTATTCCCTTGTGGTCTGACAGAATGCAAGGTATAATTTCAATGTGTCTCAATTTGGACAATTTTTCTTTGTGGCCTAAAATGTGGTCTATTTTAGAAAATGTTCCATGTGTATTCTGATGCTCTTGGGTAAAATATTTGGTAGATGTCTGTTAAATCTAGTTGATCTATGCAGGTGTTTAGATCTGCGGTTTCTCTGTTGAGTTTTTGCGGAGGTGAGCTATCTAGTGGGGAGAATGGTATGTTAAAATCCCCAACAATTAATGTCTTTGGATCTATGTGGGATTTGAGGGAAAGTAGTGTTTCTTGGATAAATTTGTGAGCTCCGTTGTTTGGCGAATAGATATTTAGAAATGTAATATCCTCCTAAAGGAGAGAAACCTTAATTAGTATGTAGGGACCTTCTTTATCTCTTCTCACAAAATTTAATTTGAAGTCTATTTTTTCTGATATTAGGATTGCAACTCCCGCCTGTTTATGGGGGCCATTTGCTTGGTAGATTTTGTTCCAACCTTTAACCTTGAAAATGTGTTTGTTTTTACGGTGAAGATGTGACTCCTGCAGGCAGCAGATAGAAGGGTCTTATTTTTTAATCCAACTAGACAGTCTATGTCCCTTAATTGGAGAGTTAAGTCCGTTAATGTTAAGAGATAGGACTGAGAGGTAATTGGGAGTTCCACCTTCTTGGTGGCTGCGAAAACTGGGTTCTTCCTATGGTTCTTGGATTCTCAGTTTGGGTGCAGTTTCTTGGCCTCTATTGTGGTCTTGTTGGTTTTCTATGTGTAAGACATCTTTAAGAATCTTTTGCAGGGTTTCTCCTATTCCATCCTGTAATGTTTTCAGAGTGTCTACTTTGAGTTCAAGGTCTTTGATCCATATGGAGTTGATTCTGGTGCAGGGTGATATATAAGGATCTTGCTTTAGTTTTCTACATGTAGTTAACCAATTTTGCCAGCACCATTTACTGAAGAGGCTGTCATTCTTCCATTCTATTGTTTTAGCTTCCTTATCAAAGATTAGATGGCTATAGGTCTGTAGGTTCATTTCTGGGTTTTCAATTCTATTCCATTGGTCCTGAGGTCTGTTCTTATGCCAATACCAAGCTGTTTTGATTTCTATGGCTTTATAGTAGAGTTTGAAATTTGGTATTGATATTCCTCCAGCAGTGTTCTTTCCGTTGAGGAGCGTTTTTGCTATTCGGGGTCTTTTATTGTTCCATATGAATTTTTGGATTGCCTCTTGTATTTCCTTGAAGAATGAGGGTGGAATTTTGATAGGTATCGCGTTGAATTTGTAGATAGCCTTGGGAAGTATTGCCATTTTCACAATGTTAATCTTGCCAATCCAGGAGCATGGGAGGTTTTGCCATTTTTTAAGTTCTGTGTTGATTTCCTTTTTCAAGATTTTAATGTTTTCATCATAGAGGTCCTTCACTTCTTTGGTTAAGTTAATTCCTAGGTATTTTATTTTTTGTGGGGCTATTACAAATGGAGTTGCTTTCCTAATTGCAGCCACACTTTTCTCATTGTGGGCATACAGAAAAGCCATTGATTTTGGGGGGTTAATTTTATAACCTGCTACTTTGCCAAAGTTTTGAATCAGCTTGAGTAATTTGGGAGTGGAGTCTATGGGATTCTTTAAATACAAGATCATGTCATCTGCAAAGAGGGAAAGTTTTATTTCTTCTTTCCCTATTTGGATCCCCTTTATGTCTGCATCTTGTCTTATTGCTGTAGCTAGGCATTCTAATACTAGATTGAAGAGAAGTGGAGAGAGTGGGCATCCTTGTCTTGTTCCTGAGTTAAGAGGAAATGGCTTTAGTTTTTCACCAGTAAGTATAATGCTGGCTGTAAGTTTGTAATATACATCCTTTATTGTATTGAGGAATGTTCTATGGATTCCTAATTTTTCCAGAAACTTCATTATAAAGGGGTGTTGGATCTAGTCGAATGGTTTTTCTGCATCTATTGAGAAAACCATGTGGTTCTTATATTTGTTCCTGTTGATGTGATGAATAATAAAAATTGATTTGCACATATTGAACAAGCTTTGCATCCCTGACAAGAACCCTGTTGATCATGGTGTATGATTTTTTGAATGAATTGTTGAAGTCGATTGGCCAAAATTTTGTTGAGAATTTTTGCATCAATGTTCATCAAAGAAATGGGTCTTTAGTTCTCTTTCTTTGATGAGTCCCTGCCTGGTTTTGGGATGAGGGTTACGATGAATTCATAGACTGTGTTTGGTAGTGAACTTTCTCTTTCAATTTCATTGAAGAGTTGGAGAAGTATTCGTGTGAGCTCTGCAATAAATGCCTTGCAGAATTCCGCTGTAAAACCGTCTGGTCCTTGACTTTTCTTAGCTGGGAGGTCTCTTATTGCTGTTTCTATTTCAATGCTTGATATGGGCCCGTTAAGATGGTTTAACTCATCTTGGTTTAGTTTTGGCATGTCAATATTTGCTAGGAAAAGGGCCATTTCTGCCAAGTTCTCAAAATAATTAACATAAAGTTTGAGAAGTATTCCCTTAAAATTTTCTGAATATTGATGGTTTCCGTGGTGATGTTTCCATTCTCATCTCTGAGTTTTTTTTTATTTAGGTGTGTTCTCTTCTTTTTTTGATAAGATTTGCTAAGGGTCTGTCAATTTTGTTAATTTTTTTGAAGAACCAACTCTTTGTTTTGTTGATTTTTTTCTATAGTTTGTTTTGGATTCTAATTCATTTAATTCTGATTTAATGTTAATTTTTTCTTTCCGTCTACTGGAATGGGGTTTATCTTGCTGCTCTTTTTCAAGGAAGTTCAGATGTCTCATTAAATTGTTGGTTTCAGATCTCTCCGATTTGTTGAGGTAGGAACTCAGAGCTATAAACTTGCCTCTGAGTACTGCCTTTCCTATGTCCCAGAGGATCTAGTAATTTGTGTGCTCAGTTTTTTGAATAGCATGAACACTTGAATTTCTTTTCTAATCTCTTCCATGACCCACTCGTGATTCAGCAGTGTGTTATTCAGCCTCCATGTGTTACCGGACTTTCTTTGGTGGCTTTTGGTGTTGAGTTCTAATTTTATTCCCTTGTGGTCTGACAGAATGCAAGGTATAATTTCAATGTGTCTCAATTTGGACAATTTTTCTTTGTGGCCTAAAATGTGGTCTATTTTAGAAAATGTTCCATGTGTATTCTGATGCTCTTGGGTAAAATATTTGGTAGATGTCTGTTAAATCTAGTTGATCTATGCAGGTGTTTAGATCTGCGGTTTCTCTGTTGAGTTTTTGCGGAGGTGAGCTATCTAGTGGGGAGAATGGTATGTTAAAATCCCCAACAATTAATGTCTTTGGATCTATGTGGGATTTGAGGGAAAGTAGTGTTTCTTGGATAAATTTGTGAGCTCCGTTGTTTGGCGAATAGATATTTAGAAATGTAATATCCTCCTAAAGGAGAGAAACCTTAATTAGTATGTAGGGACCTTCTTTATCTCTTCTCACAAAATTTAATTTGAAGTCTATTTTTTCTGATATTAGGATTGCAACTCCCGCCTGTTTATGGGGGCCATTTGCTTGGTAGATTTTGTTCCAACCTTTAACCTTGAAAATGTGTTTGTTTTTACGGTGAAGATGTGACTCCTGCAGGCAGCAGATAGAAGGGTCTTATTTTTTAATCCAACTAGACAGTCTATGTCCCTTAATTGGAGAGTTAAGTCCGTTAATGTTAAGAGATAGGACTGAGAGGTAATTGGGAGTTCCACCTTCTTGGTGGCTGCGAAAACTGGGTTCTTCCTATGGTTCTTGGATTCTCAGTTTGGGTGCAGTTTCTTGGCCTCTATTGTGGTCTTGTTGGTTTTCTATGTGTAAGACATCTTTAAGAATCTTTTGCAGGGTTTCTCCTATTCCATCCTGTAATGTTTTCAGAGTGTCTACTTTGAGTTCAAGGTCTTTGATCCATATGGAGTTGATTCTGGTGCAGGGTGATATATAAGGATCTTGCTTTAGTTTTCTACATGTAGTTAACCAATTTTGCCAGCACCATTTACTGAAGAGGCTGTCATTCTTCCATTCTATTGTTTTAGCTTCCTTATCAAAGATTAGATGGCTATAGGTCTGTAGGTTCATTTCTGGGTTTTCAATTCTATTCCATTGGTCCTGAGGTCTGTTCTTATGCCAATACCAAGCTGTTTTGATTTCTATGGCTTTATAGTAGAGTTTGAAATTTGGTATTGATATTCCTCCAGCAGTGTTCTTTCCGTTGAGGAGCGTTTTTGCTATTCGGGGTCTTTTATTGTTCCATATGAATTTTTGGATTGCCTCTTGTATTTCCTTGAAGAATGAGGGTGGAATTTTGATAGGTATCGCGTTGAATTTGTAGATAGCCTTGGGAAGTATTGCCATTTTCACAATGTTAATCTTGCCAATCCAGGAGCATGGGAGGTTTTGCCATTTTTTAAGTTCTGTGTTGATTTCCTTTTTCAAGATTTTAATGTTTTCATCATAGAGGTCCTTCACTTCTTTGGTTAAGTTAATTCCTAGGTATTTTATTTTTTGTGGGGCTATTACAAATGGAGTTGCTTTCCTAATTGCAGCCACACTTTTCTCATTGTGGGCATACAGAAAAGCCATTGATTTTGGGGGGTTAATTTTATAACCTGCTACTTTGCCAAAGTTTTGAATCAGCTTGAGTAATTTGGGAGTGGAGTCTATGGGATTCTTTAAATACAAGATCATGTCATCTGCAAAGAGGGAAAGTTTTATTTCTTCTTTCCCTATTTGGATCCCCTTTATGTCTGCATCTTGTCTTATTGCTGTAGCTAGGCATTCTAATACTAGATTGAAGAGAAGTGGAGAGAGTGGGCATCCTTGTCTTGTTCCTGAGTTAAGAGGAAATGGCTTTAGTTTTTCACCATTGAGTATAATGCTAGCTGTAGGTTTGTCATATACAGCCTTTATTGTATTGAGGAATGTTCCATGGATTCCTAAATTTCCAGAACCTTCATCATAAAGGGGTGTTGGATCTTGTCAAATGCTTTTTCTGCATCTATTGAGATAACCATGTGGTTCTTATTGTTGCTCCTGTTGATGTGGTGAATAATATTAATTGATTTGCGTATATTGAACCAGCTTTGCATCCCTGAAATGAATCCTGTTTAATCATGGTGTATGATTTTTTGGATGAATTGTTGAAGTCATTGGCCAAAATTTTGTTGAGAATTTTTGCATCAATGTTCATCAAAGAAATGGGTCTTTAGTTCTCTTTCTTTGATGAGTCCCTGCCTGGTTTTGGGATGAGGGTTATGATGGCTTCATAGAATGTGTTCCGTAGTGAGCTTTCTCTTTCTATTTCATTGAAGTGTTGGAGGAGTATTGGTGTGAGCTTTGCTTTGAAGGCCTTGTAAAATTTCGCTGTAAAACCATCTGGTCCTGGACTTTTCTTAGCTGGGAGGTCTCTTATTGCTTTTTCTATTTCAATGCTTGATATGGGCCTGTTAATCTGGTTTAACTCATCTTGGTTTAGTTTTGGCATGTCAATATTTGCTAGGAAAAGGTTTTTTTTCTGTCAAGTTCTCAAACTTATTAGCATAAAGTTTTGAGAAGTATTCCCTTATAATGTTCTGAATCTTGGTTGTTTCCGTGGTGATGTTTCCATTCTCATCTCTGAGTTTATTAATTTGGGTGTGTTCTCTCCTTTTTCTGATAAGGTTTGCTAAGGGTCTGTCAATTTTGTTAAGTTTTTCGAAGAACCAACTCTTTGTTTTGTTGATTTTTCTATAGTTTTTTTTTATTCTAATTCATTTAATTCTGATTTAATTTTGATTATTTCTTTCAGTCTACTGGATTGGGGTTTATCTTGCTGCTCTTTTTCAAGGAGGTTTAGATGTGTCATTAAATTGTTAGTTTCCGATCTCTCCAATTTGTTGATGTAGGAGCTCAGAGCTATAAACTTGCCTCTGAGTACTGCCTTTGCTGTGTCCCAGAGGAGCTGGTAATTTGTGTGTTCATTTTTGTTGAATAGCATGAACATTTGAATTTCCTTTCTAATCTCTTCCATGACCCACTCATGATTCAGCAGTGTGTTGTTCAGCCTCCATGTGATACCCGACTTTCTTTGGTGGCTTTTGGTGTTGAGTTCTAATTTTATTCCCTTGTGGTCAGAGAGAATGCAAGGTATAAATTCAATGTTTCTGAATTTAGACAAGTTTGCTTTGTGGCCTAAAATGTGGTCTATTTTAGAAAACGTTCCATGTGCTGCTGAGAAGAACGTGTATTCTGATGCTGCTGGGTGAAATGTTCGGTAAATGTCTGTTAAGTCTAGTTGATCTATGCAGCTGTTTAGATCTGCGGTTTCTCTGTTGAGTTTTTGCCAAGTTGATCTATCTAGTGGGGAGAGTGGTGTGTTAAAATCCCCAACAATTAATGTCTTTGGATCTATATGGGATTTGAGGGAAAGTAGTGTTTCTTGGATAAATTTGGGTGCTCCTTTTTTTGGCGGATAGATATTTAGAATTGTAATATCATCCTGAAGGAGAGATCCTTTAATTAGTATGTAGTGACCTTCTTTATCTCTTCTCATGAATTTTAATTTGAAGTCTATTTTATCTGATATTAGGATTGCAACTCCCGCCTGTTTATGAGGGCCTTTAGCTTGGTAGATTTTGTTCCAGCCTTTAACCTTGAAAATGTGTTTGTTTTTACGGGCAAGATGTGACTCCTGCAGCCAGCAGATAGAAGGGTCTTGTTTTTTAATCCAACTAGACAGTCTATGTCGCTTAATTGGAGAGTTCAGTCCGTTAACGTTAAGAGATAGGACTGAGAAGTATTTGGGATTTCCTGCCATGTTATCCACCTTCTTGGGGGCTGTGAAAACTGGGTTCTTCCTAAGGTTCTTGGATTCTCAGTTTGGGTGCAGTTTCTTGGCCTTTGTTGCGTTCTTGTTGGTTTTCTATGTGTAGGACATCTTTAAGAATCTTTTGCAGGGCTGGTTTGGTGGAGATGTATTACAGCATGTATTACAGGATGGAATAGGAGAAACCCTAGGTCTCCTTGGCTCAGGTCAAAATTTTCTGAATAGAGACGTGGAAGCACAACAAATCAAAGAAAGGTTGGACAAATGGGATTGCATAAGATTGCAGAGCATCTGCAGGGCAAATGACATAGCTGGCAAGATCAATAGAAAGCCCACCGATTGGGAGAAGATCTTTACTAGCCATACAGTGGACAAGGGTCTCATATCTAAAATATACTTGGAACTCAAAAAATTAAACCACCCAACAACAAATCCTCAAAGAAACAACTGCCCAATAAATAAGTGGGCGAAAGACTTAAAGAGAAGCTTCTCTGAAAAAGAAAGAAGGATGGCCAATTGACACATGAAGAAATGTTCAACATCCCTAGCCATAAAAGAAATGCAAATCAAAACAACATTGAGATATCACCTCACTCCAGTTAGAACAGCAAAAATCAAGAACTCTAACAACAACAGATGCTGGAGGGGATGTGGACAGAAAGGAAACTTACTTCATTGTTGGTGGGAATGTAAACTTGTTCAACCACTTTGGAAAGCAGTATGGAGGTTCCTCAAAAGACTTCACATAGATCCCACCTATGATCCAGCAATGCCACTTTTGGGCATTTACCCAAATGTTTACAAACAAGACCACACTAAAGCTACCAGCACAACTATGTTTATTGCAGCATTATTTACCATAGCTAAGATATGGAACCAACCCAGATGCCTGTCAGTAGATGAATGGATCAAAAAAATGTGGTATATATACACAATGGAATTCTATGTCTCCATCAGAAAAAATTACATTTCCCCATTTGTTAGGAAATGGAAAGTTTTGGAAAAAAATATATTAAGTGAAGTAAGCCAGGCCCAAAGAAGCATAGGTCCCATGGTTTCCCTTATTTGCAATATCTAGTATAGGTATGAGTCAAGTCGAAAAGGCCAGATAATGTGATGTTAGGAAAATGAACCCTTAAATATGTATTTTAATGTTTTCGTTTCTTTCATGCATGTGTTTCTAACGCATTTATAAGATTATTTCTTTGGTGCTTTGTATGTCCCTCCCCCACAGTGTAACCCCCGCTTTCACTATATTTGATGTCAGTATAACATGTGGAGGAGATGGGGACAAACAAGTCGTTTAAGGATTCAGGTGGACCTGTTGCAACAATGAGAAGTACAAAATGTCATGTCAAAACCAGCTTTACAATGTCGGTGTGGGGGGGGAGGGGGGTATAATTGGCTGTGGGGAGGGGGGAGGCTGGGAAGGGAGGTGAAGGGTAAACAAAGGAGGAGGCTGCAATACTTGGTAAGAAATATATGCATTATCCTGCCCATGTAATTGTAGCCCCTCTGTTCAGTATGTTCTCAAATAAAATAAAATTAAATAAAAAAAAATAAAAAATAAAAAAAGAATCTTTTGCAGGGTTGGTTTGGTAGAGATCTATTGTTTCAATTTTTCTTTGCTATGGAAGGTTTTTATTTTGCTTTCAGTAATGAAGGAGAGTTTAGCTCAGTAGAGAATTCTTGATTGATAGTGATTTGTTTTTAGCGCATGGCATACATCATTCCAGGCTCTTCTTGCTTTGATTGTCACTGCTGAGATATCTGAGGAGATTCTAATTGGTTTCCCTTTACATGTCATTAATGTTTTTTCCTTGACAGCTTTAAGGATCTTTTCCTTGGTCTGAATTGATCCTATGTTGATTGTAATTTGACAGTGGGATGTCCTATTCTGGTCTGGCCTATTTGGAGTTCTAAAAGCTTCTTGTATGTGAATAGGCCTATCTTTTTGCATGTTTGGGAAGTTCTCTGCTAGGATCCTGTTAAACAAATTTCCTTCACCATTAACTTCTGTTTCTAGGTGCTCCTCTACAACCATTACTCTTAGATTAGGCCTTCTGATGGTGTCTTCCAAGTGTTGGATAGATCTCTCATATTTTTTGGATTTCTCTTGGATGGTTGTATGTTCTTTCTCTATAATGTTTAGGCTCTCTTCACTCCCCGAGATTCGATCTTCTGCATGGTCTGACCTCCTGTCCAGGCTTTCTACTTTGTTTTTTATTTTTTTTCCTTCTAGTTGGTCAGCTTCGATGGCTTCAAATTCTTTGTTGAAGCTTTGTTTTACATCTTGTATGAAGTTCTTTACTTCCTTAATTTGGTGCTCAGTGTTTATTCTCAAATCACTTAGTTGATTGGTTATGGTTTCCTTGGACTCCCATTCCTTCTCTTATTTTCTATTCAGCATTCCCTTTGTGGGCTCCCTGACTTCCTTCAGCTCTTTGTTAATGGATTCCCTGAATGCCTTTAGTGATCTTTCTGTATTCTCATCCTGCTCTCTCAATTCCTGTATTACTCTTTGATTAGCTTCCTCCGGTTCATGCGATTCCTGTAGTTCTCTTTGAGTGTTCTCAGCCTGCTCACACCATTCCTGCCTTTCCCTTTGAGTATTCTCAAGCTGCTCATGCAAATCCTGTATCAGTTTTTGAGTACCTTCCTCACGCTTATGATATTCCTGTATAAACTTTTGGATTGTCTCCACTCTCTCCCTATCCTGCTCATACAAAATTCTTGGAATGTTTTCAATCTTTTCATTTATCATGTTTGGCAGCAGTGTTCGTAGAGCTCTTTGGGAACTCTCTTCTGGATTATTCATTATCTGTTATCTGTTCTGTCCCCTGATTATCATGAGTGGGATTTGAGATACCGGGACTTGCAATTTTTCTTGTGTTTTTCCGGCTAACTCTGCCGATTTGGGATGAAATTAACACCAGTTTTGTGCTAGAACACTATCTTAAGGCAAGCATCAACCAAAGTCTATATTTGCACAGTCAATAGTCTGCAGATACAATCTAGTTCAACAGATACATCTATTCAACATCAAACAACTATATATTAATGGGCTACAAACCACAAAGAAGAATTTGGAAAACCAAATTTATTAGGTTTAGGAAGAGTTGTGGGTAAAAAATAGGAAGAGTGATGTGGGATGGCACAGTGAGTGTTAACTAAGTCCTAATCTCAAACCAGGAAATAGGTTGGATAGGATGAAAGTAGAGAGAGAGAAAAAAAAGAAATAGAAAGGGGAAAAAAGAGACCAGAAAAAATAGAAAAGTAAAAATTAAAAATATTATAGAGATTCGTAAACAAACTATTCAGAGAAGAAAATGAATTTAATGAGAGAAAGGGAGGGATATAAAGGAGATTTGAAAAACTTAAAAATAAAAATACTTAAAATATTATATAGGTATAAAGAGGTAGTACTGCTATTAAGGAATTTAAGTCTAAGAGGTTTCGAATTGAGTAATAAATTTGTGGATTAAGTGTGTACACAATGGGGGATAACGTCTAATAATTGACTACAGGTTTATCTGAGGATGTGCAGAACAGCAATTAAGTCACATAAAGAACGAAAGAGAAGAACAGATGAAAAGGATAAGAAAGAAAGAAAAAAGATCAGAAGTTTAATAGAGCTAAACAAAAACAAAAACAAACACAAAAAATAGAGAAAAACTCACACTCACTTATAACCCTAAAATAAAATTCTAAGAGGAAAAAAAATTACTATAAAACATTTTTTTTCAAAAAAGGTAAAAATTAAAGATTAAAAAATTTTTAGAAACAAAAATTTTTTTATAAAATATAGAACAAAAAATTCTTTGACTTTTTTGGGAAGGGCGGGAAAAATCCTGTATCTCCCTTGTGTCCATAACCAGCCCCTTGTTGGAGTCTCTGGTCTGCTTGTGTTCCTGTGGCTTGGTTGGTTACTTAAGTCAGTTTCTTTGAACAGACAGAAAAATGCTCTACAACCCTCCTCCCAGGTTAGTTCAATGGGAGGGAGGTCTGCTTTGAGTATCACAAAAGAGGGAGATGGCTTTTTCCTTGGGTTTGTAGGTGCTGTGATGAGGCTAGGTTCTGGGTAGAGTTGACGCCTTTCAGGAAACAGTAGCTTTTCCTGGGGGCTGGTTTGTGAGAAACTCACAGAGCCCAGCCTGGAGCCATTCTCAGGGTTTCTGTTTACTGAATTTCAATTGATTGTCAAGGCTGCTAAAGGGAGGGGCAGCCTCTGGCTCTGATTACCCAGTGAAGAAAGCCACTCCTAGGGCTGGCGCCTGAGCTGGGTGACTTTTCCCTGTGTGGAGCTGAGTCTGGCAGGTCAGGTTAGGCTCTTTTGACCTGCTAGATGTCTCTAGATTTATTCCAAGGCCTGAGTTGGTGCTAGCAGCTCCACCAAGCTTTGTCGGTATCCAAGATGGAGATCTCCGGTACTGGGGGGCGAGGGGTGGCCTTCCCTCCTCTGCTCCCTGAGAAGGAATGAGGATGTTAGGCTGCTATGCACGCCGAGTCTTGGTTCCTGGGTAGTCTCTGGTCTGTGAACTGCAGGATGAAGATGTCTGCTCCTTGTCAGTTCTTGCTGGTGTTGTGTAGAATCCGCTCATCCACCTCGTCTGGCTGCTTCGTCCTGGTCTCTTTGTGATTCAGGTATGGCGGCTGCAGTCGCTTCCGCCACCACTGCTGCTGTGGCGGCGGCTGCTGACAAGTGCTCAGGGCTGTCTCCTTGCCTGTATTTTCTCTCTCTGGCCTAACTCTCTGTGTGATGGCACACTTGGTGTGATTCTCTGGCTTAGTACTGTTCACTGGAGCTCTGAAACTGCTTTCTTATGTGAGAGCCTGTTTAGCCTCCAGCTTCTCCTCTGCCATCTTCCCCTCGAAGCCTTAAATGAAATTTTATGTAATGAGATTCATCTACTCACTGGGAACTGGACAGCTCAGTTTCCAAATTAGGAAGCTGAAATTCTCAAAAACATAGTGATAAAATATAATCCAAGCAGGGCGCTGGTGGCTAATGCCTGTAACACCAGTTAATAAGGAGGCTAAGATCTGAGGATCATGATTCAAAGCCAGCTCAGGCAGAAATCTGTGAGCTCTTATCTCCAATAAACCACTAGAAAACCAAAAGCGGCACTGTGGCTCAAGCGGTAGAGTGCTTGCCTTGAGGTGAATAGTGCAGGGACAGCGCCCAAGACCAGAGTTCAAACTCCACTCCCAACCAAAACACACACACACACACACACACACACACACACACACACACACACACACACACACACACACACACACACACAATCCAAGTGAAGAAGGTTCCATTGGATACTAAGTGCATGTCTGTGAATTATCTAAGTTTTTCTCTCTTATAGCAGTTACCACTCACTTAGATTGACAGCGGGAGGAAAGGCGTGGGAGATAAACACAAGCTACTTGGTATACTGAGAGCTGCTCCTTGAAGGTAAGGGTTGTGCATGAATCTTTTCTATATTTAGTAGACATCAAAGTGTGTAGAATCCTGTAGTTATAAAAATGTATTTCAACATGTACAACAGATGCTCTGTTTATCAAAATAGGAGAGAAATCAGACAGGTGGATTCTATAAATATACAAGCAATATATAGAAAATTTGCTACATTCTATTCCATGATAGGCTCTGGAATAAACTTTGGTTTTCTGTACATACTAGGTAAATATTCACACACTAAAAAACAGAAGTGTAATCCTTTATTACGGTTAAAATATATAGAATATCTTAATGAAATGTATTTCTGGACCTATTTTTTCCTTAATTTCTTCCACTCCTGCATTAAAAATGGCTCTAAGAGAAAAGTTTCTAGATGTGTAAAATATGAACTCCATCTATTTCGTTTGTTGAATTTGTACTTTAGATAGGATTTAAGTCCTTATTTCATCTTTAGGCTTAGGGCTAGGAAAAGAATAAGTAATCTCAACAGATTGTCATGCCTCACTTTTAAGGAGAGTTATGTATTTATCAGGAGAAATATGTATTGGTCTTGGTAGCTAGGAAACTTCAAGAAACAAAACAAAAAGAACAATTCCACAGCAGTCTCAAGTATTTGCATATCTTCAAGTGAACATTAGTTGCTCTTTATTCTATAGTATATTTACAAGGATAGTTTTACAACCTATTTCTAAGCTATTGTCATCCTCCAGAGTAAAGTTCAGGCATGCCTATTGCTCATTATATAGATCGCAGTTGCTCAAACTCAGAACCCATTTTTTGTATAGGTTTCACCTGGCTACCTTTACCTCACTCAGTAGCACTGAGGGCTGGGAGATTTATTTCAAATATTTAAATACACACAAACACACACACACATCACTGGCTTTCACTATTGCTGTAAAAATTAAGTCCCTTTTGTCCCTTACCCAAGAGTATCATAAATCGTGTACCATCCATGAAAATGTGACAAGTTCATTATTAACTTGCAAGTAGGTTAAATCTCTAGCCTCATACAATTCTACATATTCATATGAAGAAAAATATATACCTAGAGTTTTGGTGTGCTTCTACATTATGAAGCTCTCAATTTTCATTTTTTTAAAAAATACATTTTTATTGTAAAAATAATGTACAGAGGGGTTAGAGTTTCATGAGGAAGGTAATGAGTACATTTCCTATCAAGCATTGGAAGGCAGCTCAGTGGTAGAGTGCTTGCCTTGTAGGCATGAGGCCCTGGGTTCAATGCCTCCGTACCACATACACAGAAAAGGCCAGAAGTGGTGCTGTGGCTCAAGTGATAGAGCACTAGCCTTGAGCTGAAGAGCTGAGAGACAGCACCCAGGCCCAGAGTTCAAGCACTATGACTGGCAATTAAAAAAATCTGTATCAAATTCATCATATTTGCCCTATTTTAGAAATTGGAAGTCACATATTTCCATCAGAACTAACTATATTTAATGGTACAACTTTCTACGGTGTTTTTAGGACCTAATAATTTGTGGATATGCCCCAAGGCTTTTTACTAAAAACTGAGGGAATAGGTCCAAAAATGGAAGCCGATAAACAGTCAGAGCATTATTATGTAGCTTTAGTTCACTGTTACAAAAGAGGAGTGCAAATCAATATGATGGTTCATCGTTACAGGACCAGAAGACATACTAGAAACTAACATCAGAGAAGAGTCAGTCACTGTAGGAAAACGCAAACAGGATGCACCAAAGGATGCAATCATCAGTGTCCAAATAAGCAACACAGAATGGTATAAAGTCATTGCAAGCATATATTTGATGAGTGGTTCACATAAGAATATATAAAGAACAACATCCCAACAATAACAAACAACCTGATTTTACACTGTGCAAAGAATTCAGATGTTTCTCCAGAGAAGACAATTAAAATGTTAACATGCACATAAAGGTGTTTAACGTCACTAATTACTAGGAACGTGTAAGTCAAAACAATGAAGAATATGACCATTTCATATGAATTAGGATAACTACAAAAAACAAAGTAACAATACTGACAAAAGTGTGGCAAAATTGGAACCTTTCTATGGGAAACAGTATGGCAACTTTTCCAGCAATTCAAAACAGGATTATTCATGCCTATAATCCTAACCAGTCAGGACAAGAAGCTGAAATCCAAGGATCATCGTTCCAAGCTAGCCTGAGTAGAAAACAGGAAGTGGACCTGTGTTTTAAAGTGGTAAAACACTAGCCTTGAGGAAAAGTTCAGAGACAGTGACCTGGCCCTGAGTCAAGCCCATGACAGAAAAAAAAATGAAAGGAAGGAAAGAGAATTGTCATATGATCCAATGACTCCACTTCTGGGCATATACTCTAAAGATCTAAAAGCAGGGTCTTGAAGAAATCTTTGAGCACTCATATTCATTTTGTACAATACTAAAACATGGAGGCAATCCAAGTGGCCATCAACAAATGAATACATAAAATAAATGTGGTTTATACATACAGTGGTATATTACTTCAACTTTAAAAAGAATTATTTTGTGACAGATGGTATATTATGGCTGAATCTTGGGGACACTGTACTACATGAAATAAGCCAGTCATAACAAGATCAAATATTGCATAATTCTACTTATATCAGTTACATAGAACAGTCAAATTGATAGAGACAGGAAGCAAAATCGTACTTGATGGAGATCTTGAAGCAGAGGAGAGTGGAAAATTATTTAATGAATATAGATTTTAATATTGGAGGATGATATCAGTGTGGACATTGAACTTGTACAATATTGTAAATATACTTACTACTATGTTGTAATCTTAAAATGATTAAAATAATAAAACCTGGGAGAAGAGAAGGAGAATGATGAAAGGGTAAATATGATCAGGGTACATTGTATGCCTATGTGGATATATCAAAATGAAATCCACTTATATAACTAGGTAATGCTAATACAAAGTGTAAAAAGATGATCAATTTTAAATTGTTTGCATTTGACCACAATTTCTGGAAAAAAAAGAAAAAAACAACCACAGGCTGGGAAAAAAATTTAAATTTCCAGTAAGCAATAAACCTGGGTTCAAAACTATATCTCACTTAAGTGTGTGAAGATGTTTTGTAATGTAATGAGAGAAGGCTCAGAAAAATCACCCCTTTTGTACAAAAATACATAGTGAATTTGCCGTAATTTGGATGTTATCATACAAATTTTAAAAATATAATAGCATATGTAGCATCTGAGATATGTTTCCTCTTTTTCTTAAGCTTCAAAGTAGTTTCTACTTGCACACAAAATGCATCATCTATTCTGCTTACAAAACAGTAAAACATTACAGGTGAGGTCTATAGCCCTTAACATACATAGCAATACATCTGAGGTGCCTACCATAATATCCACCCTTCCTTTCTGAATCAATAAAGACACCTTTCCATTTAACTGAACACCAGGCTAAGTAAAATAGTGATAACATTTCCCAATAGTGATAATATTTAGATAACAATACAGAGAAAAATTTTTGGGAGGTTATTGTGAATGGGGTTGCTCCCTTTATTTCCCTCCCTTCTTGTACATTGTCAGTGTACAGGAAGGCAACTGATTTTTGTGGGTTTATTTTGTATCCTGCTACTTTGCTGAAGTGATTTATGATTTCTAAATGGATGGAGTTCTTGGGATTGAGAAGGTATAAAATCATGTCGTCTGCAAAAAGGGATAGTTTATCTTCTTCTTTTCCTATGCAGATCCCTTTAATATCTTTTCCTTGCCTTATTGCCCTGGATAAGGGTTCCAGGACTATATGGAAGAGGAGTGCAGACAGGGGGCATCCTTGCCTTGTTCCTGATTTTAGGAGAATTGGTTTTAGCTTTTCCCCATTACGTATAATTGGCTATTGGTCTGACATAAATGGCTTTTATTGTTTTAAGAAATGTTCCTTTTATTCCTATTTTCTCCACAGCTTTTAGTATGAATGAATGTTGATTTTTATCAAAGGCCTTTTCTGCATCTGTGGCGATAATCATGTGATTCTTGACCTTGGCTCTGTTGATGTGTTGGATTACATTTATTGACTTATGTATGTTAAACCATCCCTGCATCTCTGGGATGAAGCCTACCTGGTCATAGTGTATTTTTTATGTGTTTCTGGATTCTGTTAGCTAGAATCTTATTAAGGATCTTTGCATCTGTGTTCATCAAGGAAATTGGCCTGTAATTCTACTTTTTGGTTGGGTCTTTGCCTGGTTTGGGGATGAGTGTGATATTGGCATTGTAGAATGAGTTTGGGATAGCTCCCTCCTTCTCTGTTTCTCTGAAGAGCTTGAGGAGTATGGGTAATAGCTCTTCTTTAAAGGTCTTATAGAATTCTGCTGTGAATCCATCTAGTCCTGGGCTTTTTTTTGTTGGAAGACTTTTGATAACTTCCTGTACCTCGTTGTAGGATATTGGCTTATTTAATTGGTTTACTTCTTCTTTGCTCAATTTGGGCAACTTGTATTTCTCTAAAAATGCATCTATTTCTGCCAGGTTTTCTTCCTTTAGAGAGTATAACTTTTGAAAGTAGTCCATTAGGATTGTTTGGATATCTTGGGTACGTGTGGTGATTTTTCCCGTAGCATCCCTAATCCTGTTAATAAGGGTTTTCTCTCTTTTTTTTTTAAAATTAATCTTGCCAACGGTCCATCAATTTAATTTATTTTTTCAAAGAACCAGCTTTTTATTTGGTTAAATTTGGCTATAATTTTCTGGTTTTCTAATTGGTTAATCTCTGCTCTTAATTTGGGTATCTGGCTCCATCTAGTAACTTTAGGTTCCATTTTTTTCTTGTTTTTCTAGCTGTTTTAATTGCAACATGAGATTATTTACTTGGTCTGTTTGCATTTTCTTGATGTGGGCACTGAGAGCAATAAATCTGCCCCTCAGGACTGCTTTTGCTATGTCCCACAAGTTTCTTTGCGAGGTGTTTTCATTTTCATTGAGTTGTAGGAAAAGTTTTATTTCTTCTCTGATCTCTTCTGTTACCCAGGCATTGCTAAGAAGTGTGCTGTTCAATTTCCCTGTATTAGAGAAATTTCTGCAGTATGCTTTGTTATTGAGAACTAGCTTAATTCCACTGTGGTCAGATAGGACACAAGGGATTATGTCGATCCCTTTGTATTTGCTTAAGTTCTTTGCATGAACTATGATATGGTCTATTTTGGAGAAAGTTCCATGAGCTGCTGAGAAGAATGTGTACTGTGTTGTTTTAGGGTGAAATACTCGGTAGATGTCAGTTAATTCCGCTTGAAGTATGGCCTCACTTAATTCAGTAGCTTCTTTGCCAATCCTCTGGTTGGTGGACCTGTCCTTTGGTAAGAGTGGTGTGTTAAAGTCTCTTAGTATTATCGTATTGCAGTCTATTTTATTCTGTAAGTTTGAGAGTATTTGTTTAACCTATGTGGGTGCACCAATATTTGGGGCATATAAGTTGATGATGGTAATATCCTCCTCTTGGATTGTTCCCTCTATTAATATGTAGTGTCCGTCCTTGTCTTTCTGTACTGATTTTAATGAAAAGTTTATTTTGTCAGATATCAGGATAGCTACACCTGCTTTCTTACTGGGGGAATTTGATTTGTAGATCCTTTTCCAACCCTTTACTCTGAATTTGTTTGTATGTTTGGCTGAGTTTTTGGGGTTATGAAGATATAATGTCGTTTCATCTGCACAAAGGGATAGTTTAACTTCTTCTTTCCCTATGAGGATCCCTTTAATGTCTTTGTCTTGCCTTATTGTCCTGGCTAATTGTGCCAGGACTATATTGAAGAGGAGTGGAGAGAGTGGGCATCTTTGCCTTGTTCCTGATTTTAGGAGAATTGGTAGTAGCTTTTCCCTATTACTTATAATATTGGGTATTGGTCTGTCGTGTATGGCTTTCATTGTTTTAAGAAATGTTCCTTCTGGAAGTGGCGCTGTAGCTTTAGTGGTAGAGCACTCGCCTTGAGCTGAAGAGCTGAGGGACAGTGCCCAGGCCCAAAGTTCAAGCCCCACGACCGACAAAAAAAAAAAAAGAAATGTTCCTTCTGTTCCTATTTTCTCCACAGCTTTTAACATAAATGAATGTTGTATTTTACCAAAAGCCTTTTCTGTGTCTGTGGAGATAAGCACGTCAATCTTGACTTGGCTCTGTTGATGTGTTGGATTACATTTATTGACCTATGTATGTTAAACCATCCCTGCATCTCTAGGATGAAGCCCACCTGGTCATAGTGTATGATTATTTTGTGTGTGTTTTCTGGATTCTGTTAGCTAGAATTTTGTTAAGGGTCTTTGAATCTGTGTTCAAGGAAATTTGTCTAATTCTCTTTTTTGGTTGAGTTTTTGCCTGATTTGGGGATGAGTGTAATATTGGCGTCATAGAATGAGTTTGGGATAGTTCCCTCCTTCTCTGTTTCTCTGAAGAGTTTGAGGAATATGGGTATTACTTCCTCTTTATAGGTTTTATAGAATTCTGTTGTGAATCCATCTATTCTTGGGCTTTTCCTTATTGGAAGACTTCTGATTGCTTCCTGCATCTCATTGTGACATAGTGGCTAATTGATTTACTTCTTCTTTGCTCAGTTTGGGGAACTTCTGTTTCTGTAAAAATGCATCCATTTCTGCCAGGTTTTCTTTGTTTAGAAAATATAACTTTTGAAAAGACTCCTTTAAAATTGTTCAGATATCCTGGCTACTTGTGATTTTTCCTATGGCATCCCTGATCTTGTTAATTTGGGTTTCCTCTCTTCTTTTCTTAATTAATCTTGCCAACGGTCCATCAATTTTACTTATTTTTTCAAAGAAACAGATTTTTGTTTTATTAATTTTATCTATTATTTTCCTATTCTCTATTTCATTAATTTTCAGCTATTAGTTTGATTGGCTTTGTCTAGTAACGTTGGGTACCATTTTTTTCATGTTTTTCTAGCTGTTTTGATTGCAATATGAGATTTTTTACTTGGTCTGTCTATTTTCTTGATGTGGGCACTGAAGGTAATAAATTTGCCCCTTAAGACTGCTTTTACTGTGTCCCACAAGTTTCTTTGTGATGTATCTTCATTTTCATTGAGTTGTAGGAACTTTTTAATTTCTTCTTTAAGTTCTTCTGTTACCCAGGTTTTTCATAGAAGTGTGCTGTTGAATTTTGATGTATTTGAATAATTTCTACGGTTTGATTTATTATTGACAAGTAGCTTGATTCCACTGTGTTTGGACAGGACACGGGATTCGGTCAATCCCCTTGTATCTGCTTAAGTTCCTTGCATGAACTATGATTTTGGAGAAAGTTCCATGAGCTGCTGAGAAGAATGTGTATTGTTGTTTTAGGGTGAAATACTGGGTAGATTTCAGTTAGTTCTGCTTTTGGCTTCACTCAATTCAGTAGCTTCTTTGCCAATCCTCTCTTTGGTAGACCTGTCCTTTGATGAGAGTGGTGTGTTAAAGTCTCCTAGTATTATAGTATTGTGATCTATTTTATTCTGTAAGTTTGCTTAACATATTTTGGTGCGCCAATGTGTGGGTAATATAAGTTAATAATGGTAATATCCTCCTCCTGGATTGTTCCCTGTATTAATATGTAGTGTCCTTCTTTGTCTTTTTCTATTGATTTTAATGAAAAGTTTATTTTGTTAGATATCAGGATAGCTACTCCTGCTTTCTTACTGGGGGCATCTGATTGGTAGATCCTTTTCCAACCCTTCACTCCGAGTTTGTATGTTTGGCTGAGAAGTGGGTCTCCTGAAGGCTAAAATGGATGGGTCATGTTTTCTGATCCAATCTGGAGTTCTTTTTCTTTTGATTGGTGAATTAAGACCGTTAATATTAAGAGATAATACAGAGAGATGCATTGTGGTCCCTGTCATTCCCTGTTTCTATAAGATTTTCTTCTTTCCTTTCCTTCTGTGCTTGCTCAGTTAGAATTCTATTAAAGCCTGTCTGGTGTGGGTCCCTGTTCCTGGTTGCTTTCTTCATGTTGTGTTCCCCCTATTGTATTCTTTGTAATGCTGGCTTAATGTTTATGTATTGAGTTAGTTTTTCTTTACTTTTAAAGTTTTTCAGTTCTCCATCCACTGTGAATGCTAGCTTTGCCAGTTATATCAGTCTGGGTTGGCAGTTATTGGCTCTCAGGGCTCGTATGGTACTTCCCCAGGCCTTTTTTGCATTCAGTGTCTGTGTGGAGAGATCTGCATTGATTTAATTTTTTCCCATTGTAGTATACCTGCTTCTTCATTTTTGCTGCATGCAAGATTGTTTCCTTATTTTTCAGATCTACCATTTTTTACTATAATGTGTCTAGAAGTGTTTCTCCTGGGATCTTGCTTCTTTGGTATTCTATATGCTTCTGTTATGTAGGTAACTTGTTCTTTTTTGAGATGGGGGAAAGTTTCACAGAATATCTTTTTGAATAGGTGTTGCATTCGCTTGCTTTGATATTCCTCACTTTTGTCCACTCGAATTATATGAAGGTTAAATTTCCTGGAACTATCTGCTTGCTCTTGGATTTCCCTTTGGCATAATTTAAGTGATTTTTTTTCCATATCTGAGATTTTTTTGGTCCAGTTGGTGTATTCTGTCTTCTGTATCTGACACTCTACATTCCATTTTGTTCACTTTGTTAACTACAGCTTCCATTGTGGTTTGCATGGACTCATTTCTGGATTCAATGTTGGTTCTCCAAGTACTAATCTCACCTCTTAATGAGGTGTGTGCTACCTCTATTTTTGTACTAATCTCACCTCTTAGTGAGGTCTGTGCTGCCTCTGTGTTTGTACTAATATCACCTTTTAGTGAGGTGTGTACTGCCTCTATTTTTGCATGCACCTCCTGTGTGATACCTTGCATCACTTTCAATATTTTGTCCCTGTGTTCTTTAAATTTCTGGTCTATTTCTCACTTTAATTCTTGAGTCATTACCTCCTGCATCTCTTGGATGTAACTTTGTCTTCCATTCCTGCTTTGCTCCCACTGGGCCTCTCCCCTGGGTAGCTGCTGGCTTTTGGGGGTAGCTTGCTATACAGGGTGTTGATAAGGCTTGTAATTTTTTTTCTGTTATTTTCAGGGATTATTGTAGACTAATCTGAAATTTTGTTTTGGTCAATATATGTCTGCTTTGCTTGGTTGCTGTTTCTGTGCTGGTAGAGAGAGTTTGTACCTGCCTGGTCTCAGTTCTGTTGTTGGCCAACCTCTAGCTTCTACTCTGACCGATGTAGGGTTCTGTTCTCAGCTCTCTGCTGTAGAACAATGGCAGTTCCCACCTATAGAAGGGTTGAGCAGCCTAGAATGTTCCTGTTTATTCCAACAGGTGCTTTTGGTGAGATCGGATGTGCTGGATGTACTCTCCCATTTGCTGGAGTCTGCTATGGGCTCCTGATTTTTTTTGGCCGGTTGTGGGCTTGAACTCTGGGCCTGGGCGCTGTCCCTCAGCTCTTCAGCTTAAGGCTGGTGCCCTACCATTTGAGCCACAGCACGACTTCTGGCCCTTTCTGCATATATGGTGTTTGGGAATCAGATCCAGGACCTCATGCACACAAGACAAGCACTCTAATCCTGAGCCACCTTACCAGCCTGACCTCCTGACTATTATCAGGTGCTGGCGGCCTGTGTTGTCCAATAACCAGCCTATGATATATGGGTCGGGTTCTGGTTGGGTTTTTGCTTCTGGTTCTCTTGTGCTGGACCCCTGATCTTTTGCTGTCAGAGGCATGATTCCAAGGCAGGTGCAGTTCCTTGTTTCCCCCCCCCCCTCTGCTGAGACATATGCTAAGCTTCTGAATTCAGTTGGGAAGAGTTGGTTGTGTTGCTCAGGCACTGGATCCCCAGGCCTTGTCCCGGCCCCTGCCCTGGGGCATGCCAGTTGGACCTGTGCTGCTGTGTATTCTGCCTAGGTTACACAGCCTGGAGTACACATTTCAAATTTCTTCCACTGTAGGCTGTTTTGACCCAAGGGCACTGTTCCTGGCTTGGGCATTTGCGCTCCCTTCCAGGGGCGCTCTTGCTCTAGCCTGGCCAGCTGGGTGTGCTCCATGGGCTGGTGGAGCTCTCAAACTATTCCCAATTTTAGTGGATCCTGTGGGGGAGGAGTCTGGGTCAGGGTCTGGGGATTCCCACCAGCTCTGGTCTCCTTTGAGGGATACACTGTCCCCTGGGGAGTACTCACCCTGGAGTTAGTTGTTGTTTCTGTGTGATGTAGGTCATTGGTTGCCATTGCAATCAGAGTTCAGTTGAGATGGTTGTGGGCTGGGCAGGGTGGTGATGGCTCTGTGTGTTTCACCTCAGTCTCTGTCTCTGTTGATGCTGTTTGGGTTGGCGCCACTGGATGGACCTCCGGCCAAGGAGTTGGGGAAGGGGTAACCAGTTAATGAGATAATAGTCTAACAGACTTTCTTACTCAGGTTGTCTTTAAACCTCGATTATCAGATCTCAGCCTCCTGAGTTGCTACGATTACAGGCATGAGCCACTGGCACCAGCTTTTTTGAAAAAGCAACAATTAATAAGGCAGATACCTTAGATCATGCCTGTAATCCTAGCTACTCTAGAGGTTAAGATCTGAAGATGATGATTTGAATGTAGTGGTGCAAAAACGTTTGTGTGAGTCTTTTATCTCCAATAAACTGCTCAAGAAAATCCAGAAGTGAAGCTTTGGCTCAAGTGGTAGAGTGCACTCTTGAGCAAAAAAGAATCTCAGGGACAGCACCTAGATCCTGAGTTCAAGCTCCATTTCTGGCACACACACACACACACACACACACACACACACACACACACACACACACACACACACACACACACACTGAAAAGTAAATAGACAATGTGAAGAAATCAAGGACAAAAAAATTGAATATTGTAAGGACTTTTGGGTTTAGAGGCATGACTCAGTTTGTAGGACAATAGCTAATGATTGAAACTTTCAGGTACCAAGGACTTAAAAAAAAGAATTATCTGCCCTGTATTTCCCTTTTTTCATATTCTCATTTGGGAACTATTTTCTTTTTTAAAAAAACCAAATATTGCTGTTTTAGTGGTGATATACAGCATGGTTACCTTTCTCTATGTCAGGTAACTAGTACATTTTCTTCCTTTTACCTAGTCTCATCTGTTCCCCCATTCTCATCCATTTCCTCCCTCCCATCTACACCCTCGAGTTCCATAGTTCACTTTCAACAATGTCCAGTACAGCCAGTGGGCTCTACTGCTGCAATTTTTCATCCACTTTCAACTGATTCTGTACCCTTCCCCTATCTTTCCTTAGATGTGCACGCATATTATATAATGTATATTGGGTTAAGAATACAGAGTTATCACAAAATGAATAGATGAATTAAGACAAGTTCCTTTGTTTCCTTATCTTTGTAATTTTATTCAGTTATATGTATTGTTTTATACACATAAGAAGAGGTGCTTGGGTATTACAATTTTGTGATTTTCTCCAAAGCCTGTCCTCTTCTGTTCTTATTATATATGATGCCTAGAATATTGTACAGTTTGTCATATCCCCTTGAGTTTTAAATCTAACTTTCACATATCAGGGAGAAAATGTGCCATTTGTCTCTATGATCTTGGCTTAACTTTCTTAACATGATTTATTCTAGTTCCATCCATTTCCCTGCAAATGACATTATTTTTTTCTTTCTAATGGCTCTTTCTGTAAAATTTCATTGTATATAGATAGCATAATTATTGGATCCATTTATTTATTGTGGGGCATCTGAGTTTTGTACATAACTTGGCACTGTGAATTGAGCAGCAAGGAACATGGTTATGCAAGTGTCCTTGTCATATCATGGTTCATGATTCTCAGGTTAGATGCCTAGAACTGGTATGGGATGGTATTAGAGAAGGCCTGTATTTAGATTTTTGAGCAACTTCCAGACTGCTTTCCAGAGTGGTTGTATTAGTATACATTCCCACCACCAGTGCAGTAGGATTCCTTTTCATCCACTTCCCAACAGCATTTGTTTTCAGAATTCAGAATATTTGGGTAAGATGGTACCTCAGGATTGCTTTGATTTACATTTTTATGGCCAGGGATGATGAAACTTTTCTGATGTTTCTTTGCCATATTTACCTCTTCTTCTGAGAAGTCTCTCCTTACCTCCTTGCCCATTTAGTGATTGGTTTATTAGGTTTGGGAGGGGTAGTTTCCTGAAATCCATGTATACATTGAATATTAGCCCTTTGTCTGATGTATTGCAGGTAAATATCTTTTCCCAATTTGTTGGTTGTCTTTTTAGTTTAGTGGCTATGTCCCTAGTCTTTGCAGAATTTCTTTCCTTTGATGTAGTCCCATTTGTTGGGTCTCTCTCCTATCTGTTGTGCCCCTGGGACTCTATTCAGGAAGTCCATGCCTGTACCTACAATTTCTAATGTCATCCCTATTCTGTGTTACAGTAGTTTGGCTGATTTTATGGTAGTTAATCCATTTTGAATTGATGTTAGTGCAAGCAGAGATCCACTTCTAGTTTTCTGACTATAGCTGCCCAGTTTTCCCAACACCAATTGTTGAAAAGGCTATGATTTGTGTGTGTGTGTGTGTGTGTGTGTGTGTGTGTGTGTGTGTGTGTGTGTGTGTGTGTGTGTGTGTGTGTGTGTTGGTTTTGGGGCTTGAACTCTGGTCCTCAGCGCTGTCCCTCAGATATTCAGCTTAAGGCTAGTGCTTGAGCCACAGTTCCACTTCCCATTTTCTTGTGCTTTATTGGAGATAAGAGTCTCATGGGCTTCCCTGGCCCTGCTGGCCTTGAACAACGATCCTCAGATCTCAGCCTTCTGAGTAGCTAGGATTAAAGGCATGAGCCACAGGCAACTGGCAAGGCTATGTTTTTCCACTGTACATCTTTCACTCCTTTATCAAACATCAGATGATTGTAAGTATGTGGTTTTATTTCTGGGTCTTTTGATCTTTTTTAATACATTTTCAATGTAAAAATAATGTACAGAGGGTTTACAGTTACATAATCTAGGTGATGAGTACATTTCCTATCAAGCATTATTACCTCCTCCTTTGTTTAACCCCCATCATGTCTTCCCTCCCACCTCCACAGCTACACTCCCCCTGATCCCGCCTAAATTCTGATGATCGTTTTTCCACAAAGTGTCTTGTGCATCTCATTATTACAATGGGTCAACCTGTATCTCTATTTAAGCATTTTGTTTTTTCCCTTCCCCTCCACAAATTAGAGAAGCATATATAAAATATGCATGACATCGACATTACATACAGGGAAAACACGGGTTATACCATGGGGGAGGAACATACAAAGAACAAAAAAAATCACATGATATATTGTAAATACGTTAGAAACAAGAGAAAGAAAGAAAAAACCACTTATGTCCCTATCTTGTGGTTCATTTCACTTATTTGGTCATATGTACATACCTTTTCTTTTTGGAGTGCAGGATAAATGTGTGCCAATGGAAAATGACCCAGTCTATGTTTAGGAAAACCAATAAGTGAGGTCCAAAATCTAGTTTCAGTTGAGGAAAGGGAATCTGTCCTCACATAATATCCAGAATAATCTGTCCTGCTGCAGGGGATCCAATATCCAATTGAGAAATTATAATCTCTCCCTCCCACGACTCAGGAAAAAATTCTATCTTTTATGAGGAAGTAGATCTCTTTAAGGACTCTGAGGCAGAATTGCTGCCTGAAGGCAACTTAGAGGCCAATCTAGATTTCGAGATTCCTTCACCTCTTCCCGGGAAAATTTTTCTTTTTCTTTTTGTCCTTATTGTTGTAAAATGTTCATTCTATTTATTTTTCTAACGTTATTAAAATGCCAATGTTTATATTATGTTATACAATTCGTGAATCCTAAATGTGTTTTTTTTCAGCCTACAATCTAAAGCACCATGCACTTGTTTTGTTTGTGGGAAAACACAGAGTAAGAGGGGGCTGTAAAAGAGAGACTTATGGATATAAAGGGGACTGTTAAATGCACAGGCAGTGGCAAGGAAGCCAGGCCATGCCTGAATGGGGTGATAAGGTGGCTCCAAAAGCTCTAGGACATAGCAGATCAGATGTCCTTAGAAAGCAGTTCTGTCAATTGTGACAAATGCTACAATGTTTATAATGGTATATGGGACTCTCTTCCAACAGTGAATTCAAGTCTGTATACATATTTATTGTGCTTTGGGAAATATTGAAGAAAAATTTGGCTCCAATAATATCCAAAATGTACTTAGGGCTGAAAATATTTGACAAAATACATAGGAAATACCTATATTGGAAAGTGAAAGCCATCATCAATAGAAGAAAGAAGGCTTACATAGATGGACAAAGACAAAATCAGGAAGGAAAAAAATCCACTATTAAATCAGTTATATGCAAATATTTGTTATATTCTTTATATTTTTATAGTATATTATATGATGTATAAGAATGAATATGATTTTTCATACTACAAAGGCATTTATCACTTTCAGTCTTGAGTATATTTTTCACAAATCTAGTGTAAATCATTATTGGGGAAAGTGGTAATATAACTTTGATTATAATTATATGAATATATTTTTTGATTCTAGATATAATACTGATTATAAATAGATGAATAAATATATACACATATTTTCATATCTGTCTATGAAGTGAATAGAATGAAACTTAGTACACTATGTATAAAAAAGCAGCTATGAGTTGAGTATAGGAGTCTCAGGTCTGTAATCCTAGTGATGTGGGAAGCTGGGTTCTGAGGTTTAGTCTCTCTTACCCCCATCGCATTAGATTTTGAGAGGAGTCCTGGGCCCTCCAGTGTAACAAAGAGACACACATGCAGTGGGATCACACTCCCTGCACCCAGAGGAAAGTCAGTAGAAATCAGAACAAGCCTCTTATCTTATGACAGTATACTCAGTTCCTGTGCCAAGATGGACATCTGTAGAACATCATATTGAAAGTTTGCATTCCCTCCAAAAGTGTTTCTGACTATGCTGAATTAAACCTCATTTTACCTTCCAAGCTTCAAACACATAGAAATATGTCAATGGCTCAAGAGAGATGGAGAAAGACTTACAAATACACAAAATTGTATACTCTGCTTCAGTAATTCAATGACAAATCATCAAAGGCATGTTTTGAATTTTTCTTTCTTTTTAAGGAAATGGAAATATAGAGTTCATCAGGGAGTGGGTGATAATTTGGTTGCTGAGTTGTAGAATGCACTTCTGGGCATGGGACACACTTGGCTTGGTGAATTTCTGTGGGGATGTGTGTCCTCACGCAGCTTCACAAAACAATAGCCATAACTTCTATGATGCCACAGCCATCTTTCCATAGCAGGAAATAGGTGTCAGGCACTGATCTTGCCCTGAAGTGGCCTCAGCGGCACAGAAAGGCACAAAGAATGCTAGCCACCAGACTTCAGCTTGAAGAGCTGGCTTGACCAGAAACTAGCATAAATTGAGCTGGAGAAGGCTGATCTCCAAGTAAGGTTCCTGAGCACTAAGGACCAGGCATTATTACAGATGTTGCCGAAACAGAAGTGAACGTGGATCTCTCCTTAGCAATTTCTTGCTGAAAAGAAAACCAGAAGTCATAATGATAATTTCTATAAATCAGAGACATGACATTGGTCGTTTTGTGGCAACAACTTCAAAGTGGGGATGCGAGGAGACATCCCTGAGAAGGAGATAGTTAGCTTGAAAGCCATCATCCATGCAATTATCTAGAAGCAGGTACTGCAGGCAGTAAGAGCAGTAAGTACATCCCCAATTAATGGGAATCGACGTGACTTGCTTCAGAAAAGGAAAACAGCACTGACATGCTTGCTTGTGAAGTAAGAATGGAAAGCTACAATGAAGAAAAAAGATCAGAAATGAAGATAAGAATAAATTAGATAGATATTGGATGCTGCGGGTTACAAAATGAAAAATTCTCATGTTATTCTAAATCTGACATGACCCCTGGAACCAAAGTGCTCAAATAGGAGCTAGACACATATGATTCACCGAGAGAATACTTTTAAAATGTGACTCTAGCCGGGCTCTGGTGGCTCACAACTGGAATGCTTGCTACTCAGGAGGCTGATACCTGAAGATCATGTTTGAAGCAAGCCCAAAGAGTTAATTTGGAAAGACTGTTCTCCAATTAACCACCCAAAATATCATGTGAAACAACTGGTAGAGCACTAGCCTTGAGAAACAAAAACTAAGGAACAGTACCCAAGCCCAAGGTTCTAATCCCTGGAATACATAAAACAAAGAATCCAACAAATAAAATTTAGTGCTCAGTAGATCATCACTTAGCATTCTAGTTCCATATATCTGGTATGACCTTTGGAAATTATATCCTTAGCAAATGCTCTCCTCTGATATTCTGCTTCATTATCCGCTTTCAAACCCCTGGCATCACCAATGTCTGCTCCCATTTAGCATACCAGTCTGCCACTGGAAATTTTTTTTTAATTTAATTTAATTTTATTTGTGAACATAGTGTACAGAGGAGTTACAATTACATGGACAGGATAATGCGTACATTTCTTACCAAGCATTGCAGCCTCCTCTTTTTTTTACCCTTCACATCCTTTCCCAGCCTCCCCCCTCCCCCCATCCCAATCCTTCTCCTTCCTCCCCTCCCTCCCCCCCCAAACCGACGTTGTAAAGCTCGTTTTGGACATGACAACTTGTACTTCTCATTGTTTCAACAGGTCCACCTGTATCCTTAAACAATTGGTTTTTCCCCATCTCCTCCACAAGTTATACTGACATCAAATATAGTGAAAGCAGGGGTTATACTGTGCGGGAGAGACATACAAAGCAACAAAGAGATAATCTTATAAATGCGTTAGAAACACATGCATGGAAGAAAAAAACATTAAAATACACATCTAAGGGTTCATTTTCCTGACATCACCTTATCTGACCTTTTCCGCTTGACTCATACATATACTAGATATTACAAATAAGGGAAACCATGGGACCTATGTTTCTTTGGGCCTGGCTTACTTCACTTAATATATTTTTTCCAAGTTTTTCCATTTCCTAACAAATGGGGCAATGTCATTCTTTCTGATGGAGGCATAGAATTCCATTGTGTATATATACCAAATTTTCTTGATCCATTCATCTACTGAGGGGGATCTGGGTTGGTTCCATATCTTAGCTATGGTAAATAATGCTGAAATAAACATAGTTGTGCTGGTAGCTTTAGTGTGGTCTTGTTTGTAAACATTTGGGTAAATGCCCAAAAGTGGGATTGCTGGGTCATAGGGGAGTTCTATGTGAAGTCTTTTGAGGAACCTCCATACTGTTTTCCAAAGTGGTTGAACAAGTTTACATTCCCACCAACAATGAAATAAAGTTCCTTTCTGTCCGCATCCCCTCCAGCATCTGTTGTTGTTAGAGTTCTTGATTTTTGCTGTTCTAACTGGAGTGAGGTGATATCTCAATGTTGTTTTGATTTGCATTTCTTTTATGGCTAGGGATGTTGAACATTGCTTCATGTGTCTATTGGCCATCCTTCTTTCTTCTTCAGAGAAGTTTCTCTTTAAGTCTTTCGGCCACTTATTTATTGGGCAGTTGTTTCTTTGAGGATTTGTTGTTGGGGCGTTTAATTTTTTGAGTTCCAAGTATATTTTAGATATGAGACCCTTGTCCGTTGTATGGCTAGTAAAGATCTTCTCCCAACCCTTGGGTTTTCTATTGATCTTGCTAGCTATGTCATTTGCCCTGCAGAAGCTCTGCAACTTTATGCAATCCCATTTGTCCAACCTTTCTTTCATTTGTTGTGTTTCTGGGTCTCTATTCAGAAAATTTCGGCCTGAGCCAAGGAGACGTAGGGTTTCTCCTATTCCATCCTGTAATGTTTTCAGAGTGTTTGCTTTGAGTTCAAGGTTTTGATCCATTTGCAGTTGATTCTGGTGCAGGGTGATATATAAGGATCTAGCTTAAGTTTTCTACATGTAGTTAACCAATTTTGCCAGCACCATTTACTGCCACTGGAAATTTGAACATATATTTTTATTAATCATCAAAATTCTGATAATCTTTCAACACACATCAAATGAGTAGTAACTATATTCCTCTATTCTATGTGTTTTAATCCTCCTTTGAGTTAAAAAGCCTTAACTATTAAAAACTATAGAAGAGTTATCAAATTAATTCTACCATCATCATTTTTCCACCCAATCTTGTTACATTAGTTATGTGAATTTTTGTTTCTTTATATGTTGCTCCGCCACAATATAATCCCTGTTTTCACTGCATTTGATGTCGGTGCCATGCATCTTCTATATATATTTCTCTAGCTTTGGGAGGAGAGGGGAAAAATCCAAATGCTTAACAATGGATACAGCTTGACCCCCTGTAACAATGAGATGTAAAAACACTATGTTGAAAAACTTACTTTACAATTTAGGCAGGAAGGAAGGAGAGAGGAGGGAGTGTACTTCTGGAGGTGGGAGGGAAGGGATGGTAGGGGAAAAACAAAGGAGGAGGTAACAATGCTTGATAGGAAATATACTCATTATTTTGCTCATGTAAATGTAACCCCTCTGTACAGTATTTTTACAATAAAAACATTAAAAAAGATACTATATGAAAGTTTGCACATGATACCTTATAACTATAATTCTTTCAAGAATTAGGGTTTTACACAAACATCCTGATTGCTTTGCCAAAGGATAAGAGATTTAATTAAGGTACCTAGCATCTTGGAAGGAAAATACTATTGGCTTTAGATCAAATTCATTTATCTAATACTGAGGAAATGAATTTCAGAAATGGCAGAGGCAACGTGTATCATAAAAATAACCTTATGAGGTACAACCAAGATTCCCAGATCAAACTTCCTGGAAAAAAGCAATGAATGAAAAGCTACTAATACTTCTAAAATGAGCCTATTGGTGATGGTTCATGCTTGTTATGCTAGGTAATTAGAAGTCAAAGATGAAAGGATATCAATTGAAAGCTTGGCCAGGAAGAAAACCTTCCTCTCTGCAACCAGCAGACAGGAAGCATCAGCTCTGTGCCTGATGCCCAGCTGGCTGGACGGTCTCTGCCCACATTCCGACACACAAGACCAACCCAATCTGAAATATTATCAAATACATTCAAATAATATCTCCTGTTTGGGAGATAATCTTTGAAAGATATAACAAAAACATTTCACTGATTTCCTTTTGAAAAATTCAGAATGAAAGGGGAAATATGTTCTCACTGACTGAAGGGTAAGTTAACGACCAGAATGATGTTAATGGGGGTAGAAGCCCATTTGGTAACTTATCCACTCAACCATCTTTCCTCACTTCTTGTCACATATCCTGAGCAGTGAGATTTTGTAATGGAAAGTATGTGTGTGAGCATGCAGCTTGTAAAAGTAGTAATGAAATGCTAGGCACTGGAACTCAGGCCTGTAAAACTAGCTGCTCAGAACCCTGAGATATGAGGAACTGAGTTCAAAGCCAACATGAGAATAAAAGACTCTTACCTTCAATTTACCAGTAAAGGCAAAAAGATGAGCTGTGCTTCAAATGCCAGAGTGCTAGCATTGCATACAAAGCTAAGGGACATCCAGGCCCTGAATTCAAGCCCCAGTACTGGCTCTCATACACAAAAAGTAACCATGACAACATCACAGGTTATAAATATATTAGCAAGGGATGTAGGAGAATGGGAGGATGACAGCATTTACCTCACTTTTAATCTCAAGCATTCTGTACAGCGTAGCCCAATCTGTGAAAAGCTCTAGGTGAAATCTTCCTCAAAATCAGATTCATCCTCATATCCCTCTGCACATTTATCACACACACACACACACACACACACACACACACACACACACACACACACACACACACACAAAGGTCTATATTTTGCCATCTAATTTTGAAATATATAACCATACACATATGCTTCAGAATTCTGTGCCCTTGATTAGGTTACATAGGGAGCACAATATATCCAGGGTCTGGCTCATTCTTCTAATCTTAGCTGCTCAGGAGGGTGGGATCTGAGGATCACAGTTTGATGCCAACCTAAGCAAATAACTCCTCAAGATTCTTATCTTCAATTAAGAAGCAAGAAGTGGAGATGTGGTTCAAGTGGCACAGTGACAGCATTGAGTAAAATAATCTAAGCAAGATTTCCAGACCCTCAGTCCAAGCCTGTGTACTGGCCCACTAACACTCCATAAGCCAAAAATCCCTGAAAGACCAAACCAAAAATATGTCAATTTTTTGCTAACTTATGAAGTGAAATCCAATAAGGCAACATAGCTTTTGGTTGTTGAAGATTTGGTTGGAAAACCAAAAATTCAACGTGTGCTTAAGTGATATAACAAACAAGCAACGAAATAAAAATTTCCCAATAAAAATCTGGAACCCCTGACCAAGAGATTTTTTTCTACGTTTTTGAAAATTACTTATTTTTCAGTAAGTGAAATAGTATAAACCTCTATTGTAAGTTATAGGAGTCAGTGTAAGCTCCAAGGAAGTGAATGTAAAACTAAAATCACACACAGCATTACAAGTTTCTATGCCTCTGGTGAGACACTAGAAATCTGTAATTGTGTAGCCTCTAGAAAGGAGAAGGAAGATGCTCAGCATCATTGGTCATAAAAGAAATGCAAATCAAAACCACATTGATTCCACCTCACCCCAGTTAGAATAGCCATTTTCAAGAGAACAAATAATAGCAGATGTTGACCAGGATGTGGCTAAATATGAACACTACTACACTGTTGGTGGGAATGGAAGGCAGTATGGAGGTTCCTAAAAAGACTAAACATAGAACTCCCGTAAGATCCAACTATCCCACTTCTTTGCCATCACCCAAATGATTTCAAAATAGAGCACAATAAGCTACCAACACAACTATGTTCATTGCAGCATTGTTTACGATAGATAAGATATGGAACCAACCCAGTTGCCTCACAATAGATGAATGGATCAAGAAAACGTGGTATATTTACACAATTTTATGCTTCTGTAAGAAAGAATGATATTGTCCCTTTCATAAGAAAATTGATAGACTTGGAAAAAATCATATTAAGTGAAGTAAGCCAGGCCCAAAGAAACATAGGCTCTATGATTTCCCTTATTTGCAATTAGTATTATCCTGTTAGTCCTGAAAGAAGATTATAATAGCTGAAGTACTATAAACATATGTGTGATCATACAAAATGATGCTAATTGAAATGAACACGAAGATATTGAAACAGCAGGTCTTATTTTGTTTAGTTGTCAACCTTGATATAGCCAATGTACAGTAACTAGTTCTTTCTTTTTACTTTATTTCATTTTTCTTTTCAAATTAGTTTTATCCCTGGCAATTCTTGTCTTTGATTCTGGTACCCTCCATCCTATATATGCATGTATTTGAGGAAAGGGAAGGGAAATAACAAAATGCTGAAAGATGACCCAGTGCAACAATAATAGGTTACATTAAAGCGGGAATGATCTTTACAACAACATGGGGGACATGGGGGGAGGAAGGAGTGGAGGGAAGGGATAGACAGAGAAAAACAATAGAGTGGGAAACAATTTTCAATGAGAAATGTAACTTATTCGTGTAAATATAACCCCTCTGTACAGCATCTTTACAATAAAATATTTTTAGTGTAAAAATGAATTTTTCCCATCAAATGTCAAGCTGATACCATTGGAACTTCTGAGTTCATGTGAAAGAGTGTTTTAGGAGTTTCAAGAAGCTAGTACTAAGTACAAATAACCACAATTTAGTGATAATAAGAAAAGCTCTTTTTATTGTACTATATGAACAAAAGAAAATTTCTTTTTGTTTCTGTTCACTTAGAACTCTCTTTGCCATCTGCATTGTTCCAAAGTCAAACTAATCACTTATCCTTATCTTTCTTTGGTATCTAGCTTTGGCATGTAATCTGAGATATAAGCAGTATTCTTTTTTCAATTTGGAGGCCTAGCAGGGAGGTGCTCCTTCCTGGTCAAGAGGTTAGACTGGAGGACCCAGCACACTTGCTGTGGTTTCTTTTGCACAGCTCACTGAGGTACTTACTCAAATATGTTTTCAAATTCTACCAATAACTCTTATTAGTATGAAGCACTTAATTAGAAGTCACTTTCTCAAACTCCTATTTGAGTAATAAATAGAATAGGAAAAATGTTGTTTGCTATTTTTATCACTACATATCTTAATGTCTAAGTATAAAAGCCAGACTTACTCTAAGGGCCTAGAATAAGTAAAATGACTTCTAGAGCTCAGATTATTTCTTTCCACAGAAGATGACAGCAGCAGAAACTGGCAGAAGGAAGAGAAAGTTTAATGTCTCCTTAATTCTTAAGTTTCAATGCTCATTGAGGAATCCTCAGGACTGAGGACAGTTTAAGGACGTAACAGATCCTGTGTTGTTTTCTATCATAGGAAGCAGACAACAGTCTCCCATCACTCTTTAGGTGACACACATGAGTGGTGTTCTTGGTGGGTCCTGAGAGGGTCCAGGACGGCTCTGTCATGATCACTGGAGACTCGGAATTGCTCTCTAACAGAACGACATAGAGGAATGTGGTAACAAGACCTGAGATAGGGTTTTGTCAGATCTAAGAGATTTGTAACAGGCACTAATGCCTTCTGACTAAGAATGTGAATATATCATCAGGGTCCGGCACACAAATTTATCATGACGCGTTACCTTGCACCATTTCATAATGAAAGCCAAGAAAAGATAATTAATGCCCTCTGGACATGTTTTCATCAATATTTATTAGATAAAAAGTTATAAAATCAAGTTCATGATGAGGAAAAATCCCAGATGAAAACCAAATTTCAGGGACCTTTACAAAAACTGTTGTTCTGTATATATCATATGTGACAAATTATTAAAACTTAAAGAAGCTGTGTAAGTTAAATTGATTCTTTTGTAATACTGCTGCAACTTTATTTTACATTTCAACTACTTAATAAAAATAAGGTAGGCCAAGCATCACCAGTGGCTCACATCTAGCTTTAACTGTGGCTATTAAAAAGGATGAGAACTGTGGAAAGTGAATTGAAGCTACCGCAGGCAGGAAAATCTGTGAAACTTTTATCTCCAATTAACTGTTCAAATCCAGAAATGGATGTTTGGTTCAAGTTGTAGAGAGTTAGCTATAAGTAAAATAGCTAAAGGTCAGCTCCCTGAGTTCAAGCCCCACTACACACACACACACACACACACACACACACACACACACACACACACACACACACACACAACCTATCTCAAAAATAACGAGTGACCAAGGACCAGAAGAAAGATAATATTTTTTCTTTATTTTCTTTCATTTTTGTCATTTTTTCATTTATCTCTCTTTAGGAATGTAAAGGGGGCATAGCAATGGAGGGACAAAGGATGAACAAATGCAGCAGTGGCACTCAGTTGAGACTATGTTGAAAGTGCACTATGAAACTTGTTGGTGGGGAAGGAGGGGAAATCTGGAGGAGACGCAGGGAAAGGGTGACATTGTCCAAATAGAAATATACTCATTGAAGTAGAGCTTTGGCTCAATATCAATGCCATTCTTCAGCAAAAGGGCTCAGGAACACTGCCAAGGCCATGGGTTCAAGCCTCATGACTATAACAAAAACAAAGACAAAAATAGGTAGTCATTACCAAACGTATGTAACAAACATTCTACATCACAGTAATAAGAAGAAGAAGGAGGAGGACGAGGAGGAGGAGGAGGAGGAGGAGGAGGAGGAGGAAGAGGAGGAAAAGAAAAAGAAGAAGAAGAAGAAGAAGAAGAAGAAGAAGAAGAAGAAGAAGAAGAAGAAGAAGAAGAAGAAGAAGAAGAAGAAGAAGAAGAAGAAGAAAGAAGGAGAAGGAGGAGGAAGAGGAGGAGGAGGAGGAGGAGGTGGAGGAGGAGGAGGAGGACGAGGAGGAGGAGGAGGAGGAGGAGGAGGAGGAGGAGGAGGAGGAGGAGGAGGAGGAGGAGGAGGAGGAGGAGGAGAAGGAGAAGGAGAAGAAGGAGAAGAAGAAGAAGAAGAAGAAGAAGAAGAAGAAGAAGAAGAAGAAGAAGAAGAAGAAGAAGAAGAAGAAGAAGAAGAAGAAGAAGAAGAAGAAGAAGAAGAAGAAGAAGAAGAAGAAGAAGTTAATAAAAACCAAACCAATGAGAGAAAATCTAAGAGAGCAAGGTAAGGGGTGACATTTCCAAAAAGAAATATACTCATACCTGACTTATATGACTATAATCTATGTGTAAATTACCTTTATCATAATATAAAATTTAAAAAAACAGAAATATAGTGCTGGAGGCAAATCTGAAATGGAAGAAGATCAGATTAATATCCAATACCAATTTCAAACCCTATTATCAATTTCTCTTTCAAAAATGGCTCTTCTCATCACTTGTACTTTCCCTAGCTTATGAGATGGGGTGCAAATATTTAAAGGGTGAGGAATGAGTCATACATACAAGAGGAATTTAATAGTACCTGTAAAGAGCAGTACTTGCTAGAACACATGTTGCCTAGAACACATGTTGATACCATGTTTTCTGAAATATACAAACCTAGTTGAGCTTGCATACAAGCTCCACTCTATACAAGCTGTGGATTCAAAGTTAACTAAAGTCTCTGGACCTCAAATTCTTCATAGGTAACAATAGTTATCTCACAGGATTATGTGACCTGGATGTCATCAAACATGGTGTGGGTTGTGTTTTAAATGTGTGTGCAACACTCAAACACTGCTGGGGCGAGTAAAAACTGGCGTGATGTTTACCATATTACTTAACAGTAATACAACACCTACTACAAGCTCACACCTATAATCCTACTTATAAAAGAGGTTGAGGCCTCAGGATCTAGGTTCTTTGTCAGCCTGGACCGGAAACTGGATGAGACTCATCTCCAATGACCTCTAAAAAGGTTGGAGGTGGAGCTTTGGTTCAAATGGTAGAGTGCTAGACTTGAGCATAAATCTCAGGACATTGACCAGGCCCTGAGTTCAAGCCCTAGGGCGAACACACACACACACACACACACACACACACACACACACACACACACACACACACACACACACACACACACACACACACACACAATTTTGTATATTCCTATCACGTCACTTAATACTTTTTCTCTTCCAAGCTCACCAGTTGTTGTTGTTGATGATGATGATGATGACAAGGACTTGCTGTGAAGCTCAGGGTGCTATTAAACTTACAATACCCTTGGGTACTGGGGTTACAGGTATGTGTACCATACTTGACTTTACTCAGTAACTCTACTTATAACATTTTTCTGAAAGAAATTTATTCAAATTCATGAAGATACTATGGCTTAAAGTTGTTCACACTAATTTTCAAGTGTACAAAATGTAAATAATATAAGTGGATATAGTATTATGCTACCACATGGTAATTCCAGCCAAAACTCAGGAACCTGACACAAGAGAATAAGGATTTGAGGTAAGCCTTGTCTACAATGTAGGACTTCTTCTATAAAGGAAAAAAAGTATAAATATTAATCTACTAGGAAATATATAATATGTTAAATTTATATAATGGAACAAATAGATCATTGTTAATGAAAATAAAATGGCTTTTACTAGAAATGAGGAATCAAATGTGCTCACTGTGTAGGTGAGTTAGAAAGTTCTTACCAAAAGCTACATACTTTTCTTGTTTTCTATTCTTCCAAAATTGTTTGCTTTCCAGATTCATGCCTTATCTTTCCTTGCTGGTTTCTTTAGCTTATTTCATACATGCCCACAGGGTCTTCAACTATCATTTATTTATGTGAAGAGCTTGCAAATATCTCTCTTCAGTCCAAACTCTGGTATGCACCTCTGTTCCATATATTCAACTACCATAAATACTTGTGAAAGAAAGAGTAATCCTGTCTTTCTATTACTGGATATTAATGTGTCAGTAAACTTTAGGAAAATAAAGGAATAACATCAATAAATATAACTGATTATTGTAATAGTAATGTTAAACATTACTACAATGCTGATTATTTTCTGAGCAATTTAATATAAAGCTGAAGGAAAGCAACGTTTTTGAGTGCTGATATTGGAGTTTAAACTCAAGACCTTACCTTCGCACTTATGCATTTTCCCTCAAGGGCGGTGTTTTACTCTTGAACCACAGGTTCCCTCCAAATTTATTTGGGGGATTATTTAGAGATAAGAAACTCATGGTCTTTCCTTCTTGGGCTGGATTTAAACCTGGATCTCAGTTCTCTGAGTAGATAGAATTACCAGTGTGTGCTAACAATGTCCAGTTTCAAGGAGAGGGCAAGTTTCTGATTTCAAGCTCCAGTAATAGCACAAAAACAAAAACAAAAGTTATGACATATAAATATAGTGATAAACTAGGAACCCAAACAAACCAAATGTGGGTATCTAGATGGGCGAAAGACTTAATAGCATTATTATCACTATTACCTTTCCTAGCATTTTGAATAACCTGAAATTATGGATTAAAGTCATAGCTTAGTTGGTAAAGTACTAGCTAAAGAGCAACAACATCAAACACCAAGTACAAGTCTCAGTCTCAAACTTTAAATGAAATCTGAAATGATTTTTTCCTTAAATGAAAATTGACCATAGGAAACCCCTGATACCTAAATGTATGGTCAAAGAAGAAAACTGGAAAATGTTCAGGAAGACAGAATTTTAAATCTCAGTGATTACCATATGGACAGTAGATCAGACCATGTGTAACTTCATACTACATGCAGTGGGCTACGTTAAGGACTTAAAAATTGTAAACATTTACACTCCTCAAAAAAAGAAAAAACAAACACAACTTACCAGGACACTGGGGATTCACATATGTAATTCTAGCTCAGTGCTCTGCTACTTGAGCCACAAACTCCATTTTCAGCATTTTTGGTGTTTAGTTGGAGATAGGAGTCTCACAGGTTTTCCTCCCCTGGCTGGCTTTGAAACAAAATCCTCAGCTCTTTGCCTACTGAGTAGATAGGATTACAAGCTTGAACTGATACTCTTATTTTTCTATTCTATTCTTCTTTTGCTTTTCTATTTAAGAATCATTTCGTTAAGTGGCAAAAAAATCCTGCTTTTGAACACAGCAGAGAAAATCAATGAAAATAGAAGCTGTGTCTGAATAGATCAATAAATGGATATATATTTTAAAAGACGTATCAAAATACAAAATAACAAAACAGAGAAGAAACCAGTTGCCAATAACCAAAACAAATGAGTACTTTATCAGAAATCCTACCGTTATAAAATTTAAAAGTGCAGTAATAAACAACTTCAGATGATTTATTCAAAGATGAAACCTATCAAACCTACTTAAGGAAGAACGAAAAAAATGGAATCTACACAAATTTTCTCAATTTACATTTAAATGCATTGCAATCTATAAAACTCTAGGTATTGATGAATTTATTATTGACTTTTCCTAAAACTTTGAAGAGATCATTTTGATTCTACAAAAATATTTCCTTAGAAAGTGAGGAAATACTATTTGCCCTCTTAAAAGTTTCTCATAAAAAATATCTGGCTGAATTTTGTCTGGAATTATACTCTATGTACTGAACAGTTAAGGAGAATTGTTTCAGGACATTGAGTCTTCTAATCATTAAGTACTTGATCGTTCATTTACTTAGTCCTTATTTTTTTGTATAACATTTGAAACGTTTTATAAAATCCATTCAAGATAAACTTCTGAATTGGAAAACCTTTTGGAGGGAATTTACTCAAAGCAGAATGATATATTTTAGGCATCTCAGTATTTAGAGCTGTGAGTATGAACTCCATGAACAGTATAACTTGTCTTTAAGGAAGTTTTTAATACATAGAGCATAACTAAGAAAAATTGTAGGTGATAGAGTAACTAAGGGAGGCCAGGACGTGGCCAACTGCCTCCATAGGAAGACAAAAGCTTGGGATGTACCCTGAGGGACAACTCTCCTGTCCTGTTCTGTCCTGTCGAGCTACTTGTCATGTATTGGGTACCTGCACAGGGAGGGCTGGAACTGCTCTCACAGCACCATGAACGTGGTTAGCTTGCTGCCATCCAAGGCCAGCAGCAGAAATCAGATGAAGTGGAGCAGGGATTGGATGGAGGGCGGCCCGTGCTTGATGGATGTTGCTTCTGTGCATACATGATGAAGACCACAGACCTAGTTTTGTTTTCCAATAGAGAAACTGCAGCACTGCCTGAGCCACAAGTATGTCCACTTGCCATGGAAGCTGTGGGCCGTGGAGTCCTCTACCAGCATGTTGGCGCAGCCCTCACCATCTGTGGAGTGTAGAAAGTAGTATCAAGATTCCCAGTAGTTCGGCTCTTTCCACAGGGTCAGGGCCCAAAATGGAAGGAGCTAAGGATGGCCCCATTTCCAGGAACCCCAACTGGAACACTTCAGGGCTCTGGAGAAGGGGTCCATCAACTGAACACCCTAGCCAGACACTCCATCCATTTCTGCCATCTACATCCATTTCAGGGACTCCAACACCAGCATGGACAGCTCTGCTGTGCTCTTTTGCTGGCCATGAAGGAAGAACAGCAGTATGCTCCTGAGCACATGAGCTCTTGGACCTCAGAGGGCTTGCTCTGGGACATGTACCTGAAGAAGATGGTCCAGTACATTTGGTGTGCCCCATACTGGCCGCCATTCTCCATGCAGCTTAACTTGCATGTGATTGTGGGCATCATTGTGAGAGCCTTCCTGCTCCACCATCGCTGCTGCCAATGTGGCCCAAGTAGTATAATCTTTAGAAAGACTAGGACAAAGCCTGAGAATATTAATGCAAGAAATTGGGGTACATCAAAAAGAGGGTGGGGAAAGTGTAGACAAATGACGGGAGGAAGGGTCAGAATGTAGTCAAGCTCATTGGGAGAAAGTGAGGGAACAGAAGATGTTGTATGAAAGGAAATGTTCTCATCTGACTTATGTAAATGAAATCCCTCTACACAACCTCTTTAAAATAACTATAATCAGCTGGGCACAGGCCACTCAGGCCTGTAATCTTAGCTACACAGGAAGCTGAGATCTGAGGGTCTCAGTTCAAAGCCAGCCCGGGCAGGAAACTCCATGTCACCCTTATCTCCAATAAACCACTAAAAAACAGGAAGTGGCGCTCTGGCTCAAGTGGTAGAGTGCTCATCTTGAGTGCAACAGGTGAGGGATAATGCCCAATCCCAGAGTTCAAACCCCATGCCTGACAATAAATAAATAAATAAATAAATAAATAAATAAATAAATAAATAAATAAATTAATTAAATTAAATTTGCTAAAAAGGAATTCATTGCCTATACTGCAAAACTAAGAAATATAAGGGAATGGTGGGTCAGAGGGGGGTGTGATTATTGTAGGTGTGGCACAAATCAATATGCACTGTATTCATAAACTGCTTTTGTTATATGGCAACTCCTTTGCACAACTACTGAAAGATAATTGGCAAATAAAAATAATAATTGAATAGATGTAAAATAAGATACAGGAGAAAGAAATGGTTGATAGATACTTCTGATATAGAACAGGGCTTCCTATTACATTGGGACCCTATAGAAGAACTCTACTGTTTTTGTAATATTTCAGAATAAGATGAGATTCATAAAGCATAGTTCATTATGATTTTTCAAAAATAATTTAAGTAGTTGTTAATAACCCAACAATACTAAATTCCTATATTATCTACATGAACAAATGTAATTTATTATCATGGTTTGAAAGAAAAATCTATGGAAACACTTTTATTTTTGGTAAGACATGAAGCTTGACCTCTGGGCCTGGGCACTACCCCTCAGCTCTTCAGCTCAAGGCAAGCACCTTACCACTTGAGCCACATAGCCATTTCTGGTTTTCTGGTGGTTAATTAGAAATAAGAGTCTCATGCACTTGCCTGCCCAGGCTGGCTTTGAAGCGCAATCTTCTGATCTCAGCACCTTGACTAGCTAGGATTACAGGTGAGGGCCACCGATGCCTGGCTAAAATTCTTAATTCCAATTAATAAGCAGAAACCCAGAACTTGAGGCTTTGCTTAAAAGGGGGAGTGCAGGTAGAAAGTGTAAAGCAAATACTAGCAGAGAGGCAAGCAGAGAAAGAGAGAGAAAGAGAGAAAAAGCGAGAGTAAGAGAGGGAGGGAGAGAGAGAGAAAAATGTAAAAACAAGAAGCAACCATGGGAGGAGACAGGCAAAAGAGTGTAATGAAAGTGAATATTATGAAAATAAGTAGTATGAAAATAGGAAAATATAATGGAGTCCATTATTTTGTACAATAATAAGACAATATATCTAAAAGAAATTATTTAGACAGTGATGAGAACATATTAGCTGGTGGGGAAGATATTATTTACATTCACTTAGGCCCCAAACACAATCTCTGAAGATGCTCCTATTCTATCCGGGCCAATGAAGTGGCCACTGCCAGTTTTTGCAGCAAAAAAAGAAAAATGTCATTCTGAGAACCAATGAGAGATAATGGCCAGACACAAGTGCCAGGCCCTGGGTTTTGTTCTCCGATTTGAAAAAAAAAACTAATCTTATTTAGTTTATGACTTACTTCACAGAAGAAATAAATGTATTCACTCATTCATGGATGCACATATTGATACATTTTCGGGCTCATTTGAGAAAATTTACTATGAAAAAGCATAACAGAAGTCACATACTGATGGTTCATGCTTGTAATCCAAGCCACTCAGGAGGCTGAGATTTGAGGATCATGGTTTGCAGCCAGTTGGTGCAAAATCGTCTATAAGTCTCTTATCCCAACCAGTAAAAGACCAACCAGCAAAAAAACTATAGCAGTGTCTCAAGCAGTAGAATGTTAGCCAAGAGCTATAAAGCTACAGGGCAGCACCCAGTCACTGAGTTCATGTCCCAGCAGAACTGGCAGAAAAAAAATGAACTCGAATTCAAAACAGCTTTATTAGGTTCAAAATAGTTCATAATCATTGAGAATAATTTGCTATTTGGGGCCAAACAAAACAATTATTTTTCTACTAATGACACAGAATAAAACACTCCTTAATTAGTTCTAAATCATGTAGGATTTAACTATGTGGAACTGTACCTTTTCTAATGATAGCAGAAAACTGTATGTATTATATCCCAGGACTGTAAAACATATAAAATTAGATTTGTGCTCCATGGACAAAGTTTCATGATTCATAAAAGAGTATCTTCACAGTACTTAAAGTTTTTATATACTCTACACTGATCCTTTTTCCATGCTGTATTATTATTGAGCATAACATAATTGTTAGTAAGCCTTGTCTTTACATTGGAAAATTCCCAATGCTGAACTTTCTAAACTTTCCTTTCTTTTATAAAGCAAATAAAACTATGATGGTATGTGAATATCATCAGTAGAAAAGTAAGTGAATGCCACCTCTACAATGCTCTGGACCTGCTTGATCATCTCACCCAGCTGCAGTTCTGTGTTCTTTCAGGCATCCTTTTAGGCTGATTGATCTTCTCCTTAGTGCCCAGGTTAGGGTGCCCAGTAACTTCCCTCCAGTCTCCAAGGTTAGCTCGTGGTTGTTTCTTCATTGCAGAAAATAGATTTCTGTATTCTACAAAAAAATAAATGTGATTGGGTCAAGCCTCTACTGTCATAAAGATTTTATTGTACATTAGTCCATATTTCCTCAGATAATTCCTTAAATATTCAATTAATGGGAGGAAGGGGCTTGGAGGGAGGGAGGGAAAAGAAGGCACTATACAAAAGGAAATGTATTCATTATCTGACTCATGTAATTTAATCCCTCTGTACATTCTCTTTATAATACCAATGTAGACATGGCCACATATTCACCTAACAAAACTAATATGTTACACATATTGAGAAGACAGTATACTCCCAAATAAAGTGTACTTAAATCATTTGCAAAGCCACTCCGGCCCCTTTGCCTCTGCCACTCCTGGTCCTTTTGTCCAAGATGGGGTGCCAAAGGCACTGCCTCCTGGGCTCCAAGACCGCTGCTGTGAGGGTCTGTGGGCCACAGGTCAGCATCTCCAACACCAAATTTGCAAAATGGGGCGGGTCAGCGCAGCTTGTTATGGTCCACAATTCTGCTGCAGTGTGAAAAGGAGGAGGGCTGTACATGAGGCCTCTGGTTCCAAGCACCCTGCTAAGGCTAGAGTCCTTGGAAAGCCATACAGCAGCAGGGGGCAGCCACCAGGCTGTGAACCTCCAAGCTGGCAGTGGAGACCAGACAGCAAGGCCTCAGGGACCTGGGCACCTTGGCTCATCGCACCACGCCTTGCCCAGTGCCTCGACCTTGCAGCTACTGCCTGAGGTCTGGTCTTTGGGCCCTGCCCAGCAGCTGGGAGTACCAGATGCTACTCAGCAGCCTGAGTCCCCTGCTGCCAGCTGAGCACCCAAGGACTGGATTCTCCACCAGGTCAAGCGCCTCAGGGAGACAGTCAGTGGCTGTACACATGCCGACCTCATCTGGATGGCCTGTGTGACTTTCTGGCTGCCTGCAGGATGAGCAACCCTGGCAGAAAATCCCGGACTGCCAGCGGCTGCCCTAAGCCCCTTCGCTCAAGGTGGAGCCCATGCACCTGCGCTTCAGGGACAATGGAGACGATGGCAGGCAAGGAGATGCAGCAGCAGCACCACTGCTACCTCCATGCAGCCGACAGAGCCCCCAGGGCTGCCCGTGACATCAACCCCCTGGGCTGTCTGCTCCTGAACTGAGGCTGCCCATACAAGCAGTGCTCACTTTCCTCTATGGATGCCCTGCCCCTGCCCAATCCCCAGGTGTCACTGCCTCCTCTGCCACCTTTGCCCTGGACACTCAGCTGCCATAAGGGCCCCTCATAGAGTTCATAGTGGTTGAGGGCGCTTTTGCAGGACAGCCCCCAGGAAAGAGTGATAGGAGACTTGAGTCTGTGGGAAAAGGTATTCCGCACATATTTTGATAGAATATGAAATCAGATGAAAACAAAAATTATCAAATTTTTAAAAAGAAATTAACCAGGCATCAATGGCTCACAGCTTTTATCCAAGCTCCTCAGAAGACTGAGAGCTGAGGATCAAGAGTGGAAGCCAGCTTGGGTAGGAAAGTCCCTGAGATTCTTATCTCCAATTATCTACAAACAACAGCAGCAGCAGCAGCAGCAGCAGCAGCAGCAGCAAAACCCCACAAGTAAAGCTGTGGCTCAAAATGATAAAGTGTTAGCCCTGGGCATGAAGCTCCAGGACAATGCCCAGGCCCAGAATTCAAGCTTGATGATCCCCCTTCCCCAACAACAACTACAACAACAATAACAAAAATAAAAATTAAAAAAAATATTCCAGTGACATCCTCTAGACCAACTATATGTTAAACATCTTGCATAGTATCCACATGCTCACTAGGAGTGTGCTGTAATATTCTAGGACAGGGTCAACAAACATGTTTTGTAAAGAGTGGGCCATATGGTCTTCAATAATAACTACTCAAATTTGCCTTGCATCATGAGAACCTACAAAAGTTGGATGAGGCTATGTTCAAATACAACTTTATTTATAAAACTGGGAGGGTCTCACGTTTGATTACAATATTCGGATTCTTGATTTTAGGTTACAAACACCAGTCCATAGCCAAGATCCAGAATATTCCAGTAGTTTGTTTCATTTATTTATATTAATTACAGAAGATGTAATAATGTAATTTTAAAAAAGAAAGCACTCAATTGCAATACAATATGTTATATTTGATCACCTGAACTGAAAAACTCATCTACTTACAATAGTCAATTGCTAGATTTTTCAGATTTACTAAAAGTAATTTGTAAAGATCTTAAGGTAAACAAAAATATCTAGGAAACGTTACTCTGACATATTATGAAATATATCCCTAACTCGGTTCTACTTTTCAATAACTTAGAGCAAATTGGGGAATCCATCCAAGAGAGCGAAATTCTGAAGAAAGACTGGTCTTCTACACACTGCACTGCAGCTCCTGGATAAGAAACCAGGGATCACCAAATATCCACACTGCTTTTCACACTGTAATTCCCTCTCAACAGACTACCAGCACATAGAAGAATTTTCACCAGAACCTGAGTGCCTCACTTCTTCTGTGTATTTATATGCACTATTCTAAGGCTTGAAGTCAAAACCTTGGTTCTGTCCCAGAGCTTTTCACTGTAGGCTAGCTCTATACCTCTTTCAGCTTTCTTTGGCAGTGAATTGGAGATGAGAGTCTCACAGACTTTCCTGCCCAGGCTGACTTTGAACTGAGATCCTCAGATCTCAGCTTCCAATTAAAGGTATAATTAAAGGCATGAGCTACCAGTGCCCAATAAACTGCCCTACTTTTCTTGATTGTTTTTATTTTGTTTGAGATCAGGACTTGAATTAAATATTTGACACGTTTTCTCACTAGGTATCACTCTGCCACTTGAGCCATATATCCAGCAATCATTATTTTGAATAGCTGGAAATCATCAAATTTTCTTAATATGGTCTGTACAATTACTGTTGTTCTAAAACTCATCCTAATCAAAAAAGTCTTATTTATGGACCCTAGAGATCATCTGAACAAATTCTCATAATATTGCTTGAAATTGCTTATCACTTTAGGAACATGATTTTTTAAATTATTGTTTTACATAGCAGAGTTGTCATTAAACAAAGCAGTTTATGAATACAATATGCCTTGATCAATGCCACCACTTTCAACATTCTCATTAATCCCTCCCCTTCACACACCTTCCCTCACTCTTCTCAATTAATGGTAGGATATTTACTGGAATCCTCTCTACATTTTCCCCTTTTCCTCCTCTTCATTCTCCAACCTTTCCTCCCTTCACCCTACTTTTGACTACCTATGACCCTATGATCCAGCAACTCTACTCCTGGGGATTTACCCAAAAGATTACAAACCAGGATATAATAAAGCTTTCAGCACAACCATGCTTAGTGAATCAGCCCAAATGCCCCTCAAGAGAGAAATTAATCAAGAAAATGATGAATATTGACCATTTGTAACTCTCATATCTCATTTTTTCTGCTGGTATCCCATTGACATTGTATAGTCTCTGTACTGCAGTGAGCAACACGTAGAAACTGAGGTAAAAGATTTTCAGTGTTATCTGTTAGCCATGGATTCCTTGATGTGAGTTCTCTGCTCACTCTCGTTGTCTGTTCATGCCTTTGAGTGCTAATAAAAATCATATGCATTTTTCTTCCTTTTCAATTCTTTCAAAGCCTAAAAAACTTTGTCTCTTTTGAGTAACTAATTTTAAAGAGAATATCACCAGCTGCCACCTCTCCGTGGCCTTGAAATTAAATGTTCAAATGGGACAATGGCTTTTTGGTGGGAGAGGGGAATTTTGTATTCAGAGGGTTTTGTATTCAGAAGATCTGTGCTTGCTAGACAGGACTTAGGTAGTACAACAGCTAGCAGTCAACTCCTTTTGACATACTTCTAGACATTTTGTTTATTTGAGGTCTTGAGCTTTTTGCCCAGGGCTGATCCTAGATTGATTGAGACCTGGCTACCTATGCCTGCCACATAAGTAGCTAGGATTACACATGTGAACCATTATGGCCAGCTCATTTTTTTGAGATGGGTGTCTTAGCAGTTTTTTCTCTGGCCTGGCCTCAGACCATGATCCTGTTTTATTTCTGCTTCCCAATCAGGTGGTATTACAGATGTGGGATACTATGCTTAATGCACTTGACACCTTCGTAACTAAAATTTCTTCTAAAATTCCAAGCAGGATGTATGATTTTTCTTACTCATTATATGTAACCATGAAGAATACTAAATAAGACATAATAAAGGGGTTATAATTTAGATTATTTTAGTCACAGTGATAAAAATACCTGAACACTTTTTAAAATTTTTTGGAAAGTAGTATCTTGTAGGACCAAATAATGCATCTAACTGTGTTCTCAAGCATCTTTTATTTAATAGGATTCCATCTACTTGGTGCCATTGGTGGTTCATCACTCCCAGGTGTTCTACAACCTCTATTCTCTCATAGAATTTGCTTTCAATATCATCTGTGAAGGTGTTCAGCTAAAGCAACAACTGGCTATCAAAGCCCACTGATTGCTATCCATTCGTTGTAGTGCATCTCCATTCAAAAACTCCTAAAACGCATGCCCAAGGAGCAAAAACACCTACATCCTGAATGGAAAACTGTCCCATTGAGTGGATTTCCCCCTAGCAGATGCAATGCTCACAACATTAATAACTGTGAGCAGCATTTTTCTACCTTTTCCATGTCCCATAAGGATGCTGCTTGGAGTGGAGATTCTGGCCATTACACATTTGTGAAAAGGAGGACATATGTCAAACAGACTGAAAAGTTTGAGGGTGTACAAAAATAGATGCTACAAGTCATTGGAACAAATATCAGGACCCCTCTCTGGCCAGGAGTTCCTCTGAGAGTCAGTTGGGACAGCTTTGCAAGTTTCTAAACTACCCTGAGAGCTCATGGAAACAATATCCTGGGAAACAGAAATGATGTACTCCAGACAGACTCTTTATGCCCTTAAGGAGTGTCACAAATATACAGAGCTTCTCTGTTCCTTGGAGCACTGTCAAGACCCTAGGGAAGCTTGGATAACTCCAACTTCTATACTAATGTGAAAACTGCACAAGGCCAACCTTCTTTTGTTGTGCTTAGTAATTGTACTCTTTTATCCAGGAAAGATCTGGCATTTCCTATGCAGACATCTGAGGGGAGCATAAACAAGTGTTAGGTGTTTTGTTACTAAAGCTTGCATAGATTTTTTTGGGGGGGTCCGGTCATGGGGCCTGAACTCTGGGCCTGGGCGCTGTCCCTCAGCTGTTCAGCTCAAGGCTAGCACTCTACTACTTGAGCCACAGTGCCACTTCTGGCTTTTATTTTTTGCTTATGTGGTGCTGAGGAATCGAACTCAGGGCCTCATGCATGCAAGGCAAGCGTTCTACCACTGAGCCACCTTCCCAGCCCAAGATAATTTTTTTTAATGTGTTGATTCTGGGGTTTGAACTCAGGGCCTCAGCATTGAGTTTCTTTTTCCCCAAGGCTACTACTAAAATTGGAGCACAAATCTCTTGAAATTTCCTGCCAAACTCCATAACTAAGATAGGTAGAAATGCAAGCATGAGTCACTTAAGTATTATATCATGTACTCAAGTTAGAATGTGACAGGGAATAACAAAAATATCTATTGATACTATTATCTTTGATGATGAAGCCATTCTCCTTCTCCTTTTCCTCAAAGCCTGAGAGGTCATTTAAAGTAATAACATGGCTCCTTTATCTTCAGCATTGCTAAGGGTAAGTACACTGCCCACAAACAACTAGTTTCGTATTCAATTATATACACACAAAATGAAATATCATGGAAAAGCAACACATATATATTTGCAAAAAGCTAAAATGACTTCTTCCTTGTTCTCTTACTCAAAAGATCATTTGCCATGAAATAGATTGTCCTTGAAAAAATTGTGTTAAGTATGTCAGGGTTAGAGAGACAAAGACATATGTCTTCTCTCTGTGGAAGTTAGATCTAAATTATAAACATTCATGAAAAAACATATTCAGGGTCCTAGGCATACATACAAGCTGAATAAATTCTGGTATACTCATGGAAGATTGAAAGAGTGTAACTCCTTTAAACAACTCAGAGTTTAACAAACTGAATACCAGGAGGCTGAAACATGTGTTCCATATGTGGAGAGTGGGAGGAGGTCAAGGGGTAGAGGATGGTGATTGGAGGGAGAGAAGTTGGGTAACCAAACACAGTCCTAATAGTCAATGTATATGCGTGAATATAAAACCAGGTAACTTGAGAACATAGAGATGGGGTTGGGAGATATGTGGGAGAAGGATGAATGCAATGACATTGATCAAGATGCATTGTATTCAAAAAGTGACATGCTGTCAGTAAAAGTCCTTTGTAAAAGCAATTAAATAAGAAAGTCATATAAAAAGTAAGTCACACCCCATGTCTACTGGCTCAATTTGCCTCCTCCAAGTGATCTGTGAAAAAAGCTCAGCTGCTTTCAGATAATTACCTCAAGTTTCTTCAGGAGGAATTTCATTTGCACTGCGGAACTCAGAGAGTGCTCAGGCCACATCTCTGTGATTTCACCTTCCAAGTCATTCATCCAGGTCATCATTTCTGTGACTCTCGATGGAAATTTCTCCATCGGAAGCCACAACAACAGAATGATTTCCCCTTAATTTCTGCAGTTGACAAGTCAGGATATCACAAAAGAATTCTCATTTGATAAAAGGTCTTGCTACCATAATTATGCAAGTTACCCACAAACCCAACACAACATTTAACCTTAAAATACATGACCCGCCCTTCCCACACCCAGTAATGATATAAAACTTTTACATAATGTAGCACAGTACCAGATACTATGAGAAAAATGTAAATCTTATTTTGCCCTTAAGAAAGATCTCATTAGAGGTCAGTGAAGTAACTAAGACCTAGATTAAGTGGTGCCACAGAAAAATAATGTCAATAAAAATTGTTGAATTGGAAAAAAATATTTTAGAATATTTGTGGGCTAACAATCAAATGCTGATTCAAATACCACGATCTCCCTGTATCATTTGAAGCACTGGTGGGCTTTGGAGAAAGCATCCCTAACATCAAACCCAGACCTTCCAACTACACAGGCTACAGCAGAAGGGGAGTCAGGGCAGAATCCTAGCCATAGCCTTCCTTTTCTTAGATTCTCTATAGCACATGCTCAGGCTAATTTGGAACCATGAATATGTGTTCTTGCACACTGTGTACACACCTAAACACAAATCCTCCCACATAATTAGGATCTCATGAGAATTTAGATGGGAGCCCACTTATCTCAAATATGGACATGAGATAATGACCTATGAACTTGGTTAGACACTGACCAGGAAGATGGAGATCTGGAGGTGAAGCTGAAGAATCCCTTGAACAAGACCTCTTTGTAGCAGGTGAAGTGCTATTTGAGGAGGGTGGCACAATCCCCAGATTCAAACCCATAACCAAGTCTATAGAGGCCAGGAAGGGACATGGGACAAACACCAAGCCCTAGCCATCCTTCTCTTAGTCCCACTGTAACACATTATCAGGTAAATCTGGCAACAGGTAAATGAGAACCTGTGTGCATGTGTGTGCGTGCGTGCATACGCACACACACACACACACACACACACACACACACAAACTTCACGCATGATTCTGTACACTCTGGAGGATATAGCACCCCTTACCTCAAAACAGGGGCTTCCTGAGGGTAGCACATCACTACAGTCAGTGTATGAAAAGTTTGGTGAAGGCAGTAGACTCAATGGCTCCAACCCCATTGCCACTCTCAGTTGACACACTGGACGCAAGCAATCCCCACTTATGCCTGAGAAGAAAGCCCAGGTTGTCAAACAGCCCCCACCTTCCTTCTCAAGTGGACTCTTAAGCATACATTCATTCCTATCTGAAGCTACATGTGTACAACTGCGTAACCCTTCATCGTGCCTCAGCAACCACACCAGGGGAAGGGACATCTTAACTCAAAATGGGGCCTCAAGGCACTTGGGCACATGTGTTCCAGCAAGATGGAGATCTGAAGAGGTCTTTGGACACTAGGTCCCTCCAGCAGTTGAGAGACCACTTGGGGGTGGGTGGCAGTGTTAATGGCTCCAGTACTACAACCACCAGTGAATGTGTGAGCCCTGCACTACAGGTTTTAGTAAGGTGGACTCTAATCCCCAGCCTTCCTTCTCTGGTGACTGCCACAGCCTATGTCCAGACCAACCTTGTACCACATGCATGTGCATGTGCGTGTGTATACTTAAGTGTGCATTTCATGGACATCCTTTCACCCACGCCTGTTGAGAGAACAGAGGCTTGGAGAACAGGGTTGAGGGACTGAGGGCAGTGGGAGGAGAGTGGGCAAGGTGGCAGGGGAGCTGGGGAGGCTGTGGAAGGTGGGGGTGGGGAAATAGGAAGGACCGGGTAGAAGGGACAGGTCCACTAAACCCACTTAACTCAAAATAGGGTCTTCCCAGGATGGATTCCACAGGGAACCGGAGCTGAGGGATGAGGGAAGATACTCACCTAAATCTTTGTTTTCCAAGAATGATAAGTGCAGTACTGACATTAGACAAAAAAGCCTAAGCCAGGAGGTGAAGTGGGGAAGACTTACTCTAGGCCTTCCTTCTCTGGCAGCTCTCACAGACCTTGTTCAAGAAATTTGGCACCACTTCCAAGCATGCTATGGGAATGCCTTGTGCATGAGCAGATGTCCACACATGCCCGCATGCATGCATCTGTTCCCATGGGAAGATGAGTAGAACTGGGAGAAGGGAGGGGAAGAGGAGCCTGAATGAGGGATGGAGATGAAAGTTGGGATAAGGTGTGGTGCCAAAGTGGGAGGTAAGGTTGGGGTCAGAAGTGAGGGTGAGGGTTGGGCTGGAAGGGGACTGAGGAGTGGAGCTAGAAGTAGTAGTAAGTTTGAGGCCCGATGTGGGGTGAGAGGTGGATCTAAGAGTGAGGGTGAGGGATTAAGCCAGAAATGAATGTGAGGAATGGAAGCAGAAGTGTGGATGAGGTGTGGGACCTAAGTTGGATGTGTGAGTGGGACCAGAATTGGTGTTGAGGTTGGGGCTAGAAGTAGGATGAAGGGTGCATCAGAGCATGGTTGTGAGGGGTGAGGTTGGAAGTGTGGGTAGGTTGATAACAGAAGTAGGATGAAGGGTGGATCCGATATGGTGATGGATGAGGTCAGAAATGGGGAGTGAATAGTGGAGTCGTAAGTGGGGTGTGGGTGGATACAATACTGGGAATGAGGGGTAAAGCTGTAAGTGAGGGTTGGGGTTACAGTGGGGGTGAGGAAGTGAGGTGAGTGGTGGATCCAAGAGTGGGGTGAGGGTTGGAGCTGAAAGTAGGGGTAAGGATCTGGCCCAGAAAAGGCGGTGAGGATTTGGTCAGGTAGGGAGACAGGCCCACTTACCTGGAATCAGAGTCATCATGGGATGTGTCCAGCACCTGGGGCCACACAAGAGGAAGGTGGAGATCTGCCTCACTTGAAGCACTAGAGTCCCTCTAGTACCACATCTCAGAAGCAGGAGGTAGCAGCAGCTTCCCCACCTCCAGCCCTACAACTGTCAGCAGATGCCAGGAGACCTAGGAACCTCAAACTACAGTAGCCTCTGTCTATGGTGACTGTATTGCCAATGTGCAGGTCAGTTGGGCATCACGTACATGCATTCAGATGTACATGCACACACATTCCCCTCACCTACGCATGTTGGCGTGGCCTTGGGTCCAGAGGGACAGGGTGGGGCAGGATACAAGGTAGGCTGAGGGGGAAGGAACACGATTGGTGTGGGCCAGGCTGTGAGGAGGGGAAGTCAACTGGAGGATAGTGGAGCCTAGCAAAAGGATATGGTTCCAAGAAGAGGTTTGGGCCCACTCAACTAGAAAAAGAGTTGTGTTGGGATGGCTTCCATAGTGTAAAGAAGGAACAGTGGAGGACTTGGAGGGGACTTGATGGATGGTGGAGCTTACCTAGAATCTGGGTTGTCCAGGAACATTTCCCGGGAGAACCATTCTGGTGAGTGTATTGCCTATGTTCTGGCCAAGCATTCATCTCATATAAGCATGAGCACACATTCCCACATCCATGAATGTTAAGGTGACCTGGGAGGAGGACAGAAGGAGCAAACAGAGTGGTCCTGGGGTGAGGGAAGGAATGAGGATAGGAGTAGACAAAGCAATGTTGGATAGGTGTCTTTCCAATGTAGATGAGAGGGGTCAGAAAGAGGGGTTGGGCTCACTTCACTAGAAACAAGGGTGTATGAGGATGGCTGCAGCAGGGGGACAGCGGCAGAGCGATGGGTGGGGAAGAAGAGGATGACAGGTTGTCTCCATGGTGTTGCCTTTCTATGGTGCAACACTGGTTGGGAATGGACATGATTAAAACTTTCATCACTTTTTTAAAAAAATAATCAATAGATTTTTAAGTTTCCAGTTTTAAATTTCCAATTTTCCATGCAGTTAGGAAGTTGAGATGATGCAAAGAAGTCTCAAAACTGTATGTCATTTAGTTTCGGTGTGTCTATGGGGGTGCCAGTCTGATGTTATTCTTCTCTAGGCTAGGACTCTAGCATTTGCTATAGTTTTACTTTCAGATCTTTTGATTATGCATAAGAGAAAAGAAATATCTCTCTTTCCTGCCTGGTCTAGTTTCAAACTACAATTCTCAGCTCTCAGGCTCTTGAATAGTCAGTATTACAGGCATTAACCACTGCCGCCCAGCTGTGTTACCTAAATTTAAATCATATGGTATGCTGAGTGTTATCCACTCATTAATTTGTGCAACAGTGCTGCCAAAAATAAATAGTAAAAAAACAAGATATTACTGAGATTTTCCTAAACCAAAAAAAAAAATAATGACCCATAATATGCTCAATTTAAGTGATGAATTAAAAATTATGCAGCTGTTGAAAAGCAACATATATTTGGTCATTATGAGAAAAATGATTCAAATAGCCAGAGTAATCAAGATACAGAGAATAAGCAAGGTGCGTGGGAGGGGGGGGCGTTGGTTGTGGGGTTTGAATTCGGCCTGGGTGCTCTCCCCTAACACTTCTGCTTAAGGCTGGTGCTCTACCACTTGCGTCACAGCGTCACTTCTGACTTTTTAGTGGTTAAGTGGAGATAAGAGTTTCACAATCTTTCCTGCTCAGGCTGGCTTTGTACCTCTATCCTCATATCTAAGCCTCCTGAGTAGCTAGAATTACAAGCATTATTTCCCAGTGCTGCCCTGTTGTGGGTTTTTTTTTTTTAATTTATTTTTTATTGTGAAAATACTGTACAGAGGGTTTATAATTACATGGGCAAGATAATGAGTACATTTCTTATCAAGCATTGCAGCCTCCTCCTTTGTTTCCCCTTCCCATCCCTTCCCACCTTCCTCCTGGCCCCCCCATCCTGCCCGCTCCACCCCCCCGCAACCAAAGTTGTAAAGTTCGTTTTCGACATAACAACTTGTATATCTCATTGTTGCAATGGGTCCACCTGTATCCCTATTTAAACGATTTATTTTCCCCTTCCCCTCCACAAATTATACCGACATCAAATACAGTGAAAGCAGGGGTTATACTGTGGGAGAAGGACATACAAACAACAAAGAAATAATCTTATAAATGTGTTAAAAACAATCGCATGAAAGAAAAAAATAACATGTGAATACATACCTTAGGGTTCATTTCCCTAACATCACCTTATCTGAACTTTTCTGCTTGACTCAGACATATGCTAGATATTGCAAATATGGGAAACCATGGGATCTGTTTCTTTGGGCCTGGCTTACTTCACTTAATATATTTTTTTCCAAGTCTTTCCATTTCCTAACAAATGGAGCAATGCCATTCTTTCTGATGGAGGCATAGAATTCCATTGGGTATATATACGACATTTTCTTGGGAGGAGGATCACAAAATCCTGTTGTGTTTTTTTGAGCAGTGTAAATATGTACAATTTTTAAGTTTTTAATGTAGCCCACTTCATATAGCATTAAGGTACAGATGCTCTGATCTACTGTCTACATGGTAATCACTGAATTTTTAAATTCTGACTTCCTGAACATTTTCAGGATTTCTCTTTTGAATCATACATTTAGGTATCAGATGATTCCTATGGTCATTTTTTCATTTAAGAAAAATCATTTCTGATATTATTTAAAGTCTAAGACTGGAACTTGAACTTGGTAATTGATTCTGTTGCTCATTAACTAGTCCCTTACGACGTGAGCTATCCATTTAACCTCTAATTTCAGGTTTTTCAAAAAACCAGAAAAGATAATAGGAGCATTGTAACTTCAAGAGCAGCCTGAGCTACATGGCAAGTCCCTGCCAAACACACACACACACACACACACACACACACACACACACACACACACACACACACACACACACACACAAAGAGCTGGTGTGTTTGGAGGAGGGGAAAGTGTTATTAATAGCAGTGATACCAGCATAAAAAATTTAGTGTGCGTGCGTGTGTGTGTGTGTGTGTGTGTGTGTGTGTGTGTGTGTGTGTGTGTGTGTGTGTGTGTGTGTGCTGATCCTAGGACTTGAAATCAGTGCCTGGGCACTATTCCTGCAGTTTATGCTCAAGTCTAGCACTCTACCACTTGAAGCAAACCTCCCCCTCACCTTTTTGGAGGTCATAGGAGATGAATCTCATTTACTTTCTTCTCCTGGCTGACTTAGCACCTAGATCCTGAGGTCTCAGCCTCTTTTCTAAGTAGGATTAGAGAAGTGAGCCTGTATTGGTTGTTGTATTACTATTAAGTAATATGGTAAACATCATGCCAGTTTATACTCTTTCAAGCAGAGGTTGAGTGTTTCACACAGACCTAAGACACAACCCACTCCATATCTGATGACATCCAGATTTCATAATACGATGAGATAAGTTTTGTTATGCTAACTTTACCTATGAAGAATTTGAGGTCCAGAGAGTTTAGTTAAATTTGATTCCCCAGTTTGTATATAGTGGAGCCTGTATTAAAGCTCAATTAGGTTTGTTTATTTCAGAAAACATTGTGCCAGCATGTATTCTAGTCAGCATGTATTCTAGCAAGTGCTGCTCTTTGTAAGTACTATTTTCTGCCTGAGAGATGAACTTTCTCCTGTATGTATGACTTATTCCTCACTCTTTAATCTCATAAGCTAGGTAAAGTACAAGTGATGAGAAGAGCAATTTTGAACAGGAAACTGATAATGGGGTTTGAGCTTGGTATCACATACATATGATTTTCTTTTATTTGACTCAAGCCTCCAGTATTATATTTGTCTGATTTTCTTTTGTATTGTTATTATAAATGTGATTTATACAGAGACTGTAATCATATAATTCAGGTAATGGATATATTTCTTTTTTAATTTTTATTTATTTTTTATTGTGAAAATACTGTACAGAGGGGTGAAAATTACATGGGCAATATAATGAGTACATTTCTTATCAAGCATTGTAGTCTCCTCCTTTGTTTCCCCTTCCCATCACTTTCCAGCCTCCCCCTACTCGCCCCTCCCAATCCTCTCCCCCCCCCCACCAAAGTTGTAAAGTTCGTTTTGGACATGACAACTTGTACTTGCACTGTTGCAACGGGTCCATGTGTATCCTTATTTAAACGACTTGTTTTTCTCCTTCCCCTCCACAAATTATACCGATATCAAATACAGTGAAAGCAGGGTTTATATTGTAGGGGAGAGACATACAAAGCAACAAGGAAATAATTGTAAAATTGCATTAGAAACAAATGCATGAAATAAAAAAAAACATTTAAAATACATATTTTAGGGTTCATTTTCCTAACATCACCTTATCTGACCTGTTCAGCTTGACTCATATATATACTAGATATTGCAAATAAAGGAAATCATGGGACCTATGTTTCTTTGGGCTTGGCTTACTTCACTTAATTTAATTTTTTCCGAGTCATTCCATTTCCTAACAAATGGGGCAATGTCATTCTTTCTGATGGAGGCATAGAATTCCATTGTGTATATATAACACATTTTCTTGATCCATTCATCTACTGAGGGGCATCTGTGTTGGTTCCAGATCTTAGATATGGTAAATAATGCTGCAATAAACATGGTTGTGTTGGTAGCTTTAGTGTGGTCTTGTTTGTAAATATTTGGGTAAATGCCCAAAAGTGGGACTGCTGAGTCATAGGGGAGCTCCATGTGGAGTATTTTGAGGATCTTCGATACTACTTTCCAAAGTGGTTGAACAAGTTTATACTCCCACCAACAATGCAGTAAGGTTCCCTTGTGTCAATATCCCCTCCAGCATCTGTTGTTATTAGAGTTATTGATTTTTGCAATTCTAACTGGGGTGAGTTGGAATAACAATGTTGTTTTGATTTGCATTTCTTTTATGGCTAGGGAGGTTGAGCATTTCTTCATGTGTCTATTGGCCATCCTTTTTTCTTCTTCAGAGAAGTTTCTCTTTAAGTCATTAACCCACTTATTTATTGGGCAGTTGTTTCTTTGAGGATTTGTTGTTGGGGGATTTAATTTTTTGAGCTCCAAGTATATTTTAGATATGAGACCCTTGTCTGTTGTATAGCTGGTGAAGTTCTTCTCCCAATCTGTGGGCTTTCTATTGATCTTGCTAGCTATGTCCTTTGCCATGCAGAAGCTCTGAAACTTCATGCAATCCCATTTGTCCAACCTTTATTTGATTTGTTGTGCTTCCGGTCTCTATTAAGAACATTTTGGCCTGTGCCAAGGAGACCTAGGATTTCTCCTATTCCATCCTGTAATGTTTTCAGAGTGTCTGCTTTGAATCCGAGGTTTTTGATCCATTTGGAGTTGAATCTGGTGCAGGGTGATATATAAGGAACTAGCTTTAGTTTTCTACAAGTAGTTAACCAATTTTTCCAGCACCATTTACTGAAGAAGCTGTCTTTCTTCAATTCTATTTTTTTAGCTCCCTTATCAAAGATTAGATAGCTATAGGTCTGTAGGTTCATTTCTGAGTTTTCAATTCTATTCCATTGGTCCTGAGGTCTGTTCTTGTGCCATTACCAAACTGTTTATTCCTTTGGCTTTATAGTAGAGTTTGAATTTTGGTATTGATATTCCTCCAGCAGTGTTCTTTCCATTGAGGATTGTTTTTGCTATTCGGGGTCTTTTATTGTTCCGTATGAATTTTTGGATTGCCTCTTCTATTTCCTTGAGGAATGAGGTAGGAATTTTGGTAGGTATCTCCTTAAATTTGTAGATAGCCTTGGGAAGTACTGCCATTTTCACGATGTTAATCTTGCCAATCCTGGAGCATGGGAGTTTTTCCCATTTTCTAAGTTCTGTTTTGATTTCATTTTTCAAGTTTTTAAACTTTTCATCATAGAGGTCGTTCACTTCTTTGGTTAAGTTAATTCCTAGGTATTTTATTTTTTGTGGGGCTATTACAAATGGAGTTGCTTTCCTAAATTCAGCCCCACTTTTCTCATTGTTGGCATACAGAAAAGCCATTTATTTTTGAGGGTTAATTTTATACCCTGCTACTTTGCCAAAGTTTTCAATCAGCTTGAGTAATTTGGGAGTGGAGTATATGGGATTCTTTAAATACAGGATCATGTCATCTGCAAAGTAGGAGAGTTTTGTTTTTTTTTTCACTATTTGGATCACCTTTATGTCTGCATCTTGCCTTATTGCTGTAGCTAGGCTTCTAATACTAGGTGGGAAAGAAGTGGAGAGAATAGACATCCTTGTCTTGTTCCTGCCTTAAGAAGAAATGGCTTTAGTTTTTCACCATTAAGTATAATGCTGGCTGTAGGTTTGTCATATACAGCATTTATTGTATTGAGGCATGTTCCATGGTTTCCTAATTTTTCCAAATCCTTCATCATACAAGGGTGTTGGATCTTGTCGAACGCTTTTTCTGCATCTATTAAAATAACCATGTGGTTCTTATTCTTGCTCCTGTTGATGTGATGAATAATATTAATTGATTTGAGTATATTGAACCAGGTTTGCATCCCTGAAATGAATCCTGTTTGATCATGGTGTATGATTTTTGGATGAATTGTTGACGTCAATTGGCCAAAATTTTGTTGAGAAGTATTGCATCAATGTTCATCAAAGAAATGGGTCTATAGTTCTCTTTCTTTGATGAGTCCCTGCCTGGTTTTGGGATGAGGGTCATGATGGCTTCATAGAATGTGTTCAGTAGTGAACTTTCTCTTTCGATTACATTGAAGAGTTGGAGGAGTATTGGTGTGAGCTCAGCTTTGAAGGCCTTGTAGAATTCCGCTGTAAAACCCTCTATTTCTCTACTTTTCTTAGCTGGGAGATCTCTTATTGCTGTTTCTATTTCAATGCTTGATATGGACCAGTTAAGATGGTTTAACTCCTCTTATTTTAGTATTGGCGTGTCAATATTTGCTAGGAAAAAGTCCATTTCTGCCAAGTTCTCAAAATTATTAGCATAAAGTTTTGAGAAGTATTCCCTTAAAATGTTCTGAATCTTGGTTTTTTCCGTGGTGATATTTTCATTCTCTTCTTTGAGTTTATTTATTTGGGTGTGTTCTCTTCTTTTTCTGATAAGATTTGCTAAGGGTCTGTCAATTTTGTTAATATTTTTGAAGAACCAAATCTTTGTTTTGTTGATTCTTTGTATAGTTTTTTTTTTGGATTCTAATTCATTTAATTCTGATTTAATTTTAATTATTTCTTTCAGTCTACTGGATTGGGGTTTATTTTGCTGCTCTCTTTCAAGAGGGTTCAGATGCCTCATTAAATTGTTGGTTTCAGATCTCTCCAATTTGTTGATGTAGGAACTCAGAGTTATAAACTTACCTCTGAGTTCTGCCTTTGCTGTGTCTCAGAGGAGCTGGTAATTTGTGTGCTCGTTTTTGTTCTACATCATGAACATTTGAATTTCCTTTCTAATCTCTTCCCTGACCCACTGGTGATTCACCAGTGTGTTGTTCAGCCTCCATGTTTTCCCAGACTTTCTTTGGTGGCTTTTGGTGTTGAGTTCTAATTTTATTCCCTTGTGGCCTGAGCGAATGCAATATAAAACTTCAATGTTTCTGAATTTGGACAAGTTTGCTTTGTGGCCTAAAATGTGGTCTATTTTAGAAAATCTTCCATGTGTTCCTGAGAAAAAAGTTGTATTCTTATGCTGCTGGGTTAAATATTTGGTAGATGTCTGTTAAATCTAGTTGATTTATGCAGTTGTTTAGATCTGCAGTTTCTTTGTTGAGTTTTTGCGGAGTTGATCTATCTAGTGGGGAGAGTGGTGTGTTCAAATCCCCAACTATTAATGTCTTTGGATCTATGTGGGAGTTGAGGGAAAATAGTGTTTCTTGGATAAATTTGGGTGCTCCTTTGTTTGGCGAATAGATATTTAGAATTGTAATATCCTCCTGAAGGAGAGATCCCTTAATTAGTAAGTAGTGACCTACTTTATCTCTTCTCACAAATTTTAATTTGAAGTCTATTATATCTGATATTAGGATTGCAACTGCCGTGTATATTTAGTGCCGTTTGCTTGGTAGATTGTGTTCCAGCCTTTAACATTGAAAATGTGTTTGTTTTTACGGGCAAGATGTGACTCCTTAAGGCAGCAGATAGAAGGATCTTGCTTTTTAATCCCACTAGACAGTCTATGTCGCTTGATTGGAGAATTAAGTCCGTTAAGTTTGAGAGATAGGACTGAGATGTATTTGCCATATTATCCACCTTTATGGGGGCTGTGACAACTTTTTCTTTCCTATGGTTCTTGGATTCTCAGTTTGGGTGCAGTTTCTTGGCATTTATTGTGGTTTTGTTGGTTTTCTATGTGTAGGACATCTTTAAGAATCTTTTGTAGTGCTGGTTTGGTGGAGATGTATTCTTTCAATTTTTCTTTGCTATGGAAGGCTTTTATTTGGACTTCAGTTATGAAGGAGAGTTTATCTGGGTACAGTATTCTTGGTTGATAGTTGTTTTTCTTTAGGGCATGGCATACATCAATCCAAGGTCTTCTTGCTTTGTCGCTGCTGAGAAATCTGAGTTGATTTTAATTGGTTTCCCTTTATAGGTGATTAATCCTTTATCCTTGACTGCTTTAAGGATCTTTCCTTGGTCTGAATTGATCCTGTGTGGATTATAATGTGAGGGTAGGATGTCCTAATCTGGTCAGGTGTATTTGGTGTTCTAAAAGCTTCTTGTATCTGAACAGGTCTATCTTTTTGCATTTTTGGGAAGTTATCTGCTAGGATCCTGTTAAACAAATTTCCTAGACCATTAACTTCTGTTTCTCAGTGCTCCTCTACACCCATTATCCTTAGATTAGGCCTTCTGATCGTGTCTTCCAAGTGTTGGATAGATCTATCATATTTCCTGGACTTGACTTGGATGGTTGTATGTTCTTTCTCTATAATATCTAGGCTGTCTTCAATCCCTGAGATTTGATATTCTGCATGGTCTAACCTGCTGTCGAGACATTCTACTTTGTTTTTTATTTCTTTTACTTCTAGTTGGTCAGCTTTAGTGGTTTCAAATTCTTTGTTGAAGCTTTGTTTTAGATCTTGTATGAACTTCTTTACTTCCTTAATTTGGTGTTCAGTGTTTATTCTCAAATCACTTAGTTGATTGGTTATGGTTTCCTTAGACTCCCATTCCTTCTGTTTGGTTCCATTCAGCATTCCCTTTGTGGTCTCCCTGACTTCCTTCAGCTTTTTATTAATGGATTCCATGAATGCCTTTAGTGATCTTTGAGTATTCTCATCTTGCTCTCTCAATTCCTGTATTACTCTTTGCTTACCTTCCTCATGTTCACACCATTCCTGCAGTTCTCTTTGAATGTTCACAGCCTGCTCACACCATTCCTGCCTTTCTTTTTGAGTATTCTCAAACTGCTCACACAAATCTTGTATCAGTTTTTGAGTAGGTTCCTCATGCTCATTATATTCCTGTATAAACCTTTGGATTGCCTCCTCTCTCTCACTATCATGCTCATACAGAGTCCTTTTTTTGTTTTCAATCTTTTCATTTATCATATTTGCCAGCAGTGTTTGTAGAGTTATTTGGGAACTCTACTCTGAATTATTCATTATCTATTCTGTCCCTGATTATCATGAGTGGGAGTTCAATACCCGGAGTTGCCATGTTTCTTGTGTTTCTCTGGCTTACTCTGCCCATTTGGGATGAAAATAACACCAGTTTTGTGCTAGAACACTATCTTAAGGCAAGCATCAACCAAAGTCTCTATTTGCACAGTCTATAGTCTGCAGATACAATGTAATTCAACAGATAAATCTATTCAACATCAAACAACTATATATTAATGGGCTACGAACCGCAAAGAAGAATTTGGTAAACCAGAAATTATTAGGTTTAGGGAGAGATGTGAGTAAAAAATAGGAATAGAGTGATGTTGCAAGGCACAGGGAGAGTTAACTTAACTAAGTCCTATACTCAAAGCAGGAAATAGGTTGGATAGTATGAAAGGAGAGAGAGAAAATAAAGAAGAAAGAGAAAGGAAAAAAAAGAGACCCGATAAAATAGAAAAGTAAAAATTAAAAATATGCAGGATTGAAAACAAACTATTCAGAGAAGAATGTGCATATAATGAGAGAAGAGGAGATGTGAAAAACTTAAAAATAGAAATACTTAAAATATCATATAGGTTTAATGAGGTAGTACTGCTATTAAAGAATTTAAGCCTAAGAGGTTTTGAATTGAGTAATAAATTTGTGGTTAAATGTGTACACAATGGGGGATAAGGCCTAATCATCCACTACGGGTTTATCTGAGGATGCGCAGAACAACAATTAAGTCACATAAAGAAGAATGAAGGAGAAGAAAAGGTGAAAAGGATAAGAAAGAAAGAAAAAAGATCTGAAGTTTAGTAGAGCTAAACAAAAAAAAAATTAAAGAAAAAAAAAGAAAGAAAGAAAAACGCACACACTCATATACCCCTAAAATAAAAATTATAAGAGGAAAAAAAGTTACTAGAAAAAAAATTTTTCAAAAAAGGTAAAAATTAAAAATTTTAAAAAAAGTTTTAGAAAAAAAATTTTTTTATAAAATGTACAAAAAAAAGAAAAAAAGTTATTTGATTTTTTTTTGGAGGGGTGGGAAAAATTCTGTATCTCCCTTGTGTCCATAACCAGCCTCTTGTTGGAGTCTCTGGTCTGCTTGTGGTGATTGATTTTCCTGTGGCTTGCTTGGTTTCTTAAGTCAGTTTGTTTGAACAGGCAGAAAAATGCTCTGCTTTCTCCAATGTTTTGCCATCCTCCTCCCAGGTTAGTTCAATGGGAGGGAGATCTGCTTTGAGTATCACAAAAGATGGAGATGGGTTTTTCCTCACGTTTGTAGATGCTGTGATGAGGCTAGGTTCTGGGTAGAGTTGAAGCCTTTCAGCAAACAGTAGCTTTTCCCGGGGGCTGGTTTGTGAGAAACTCACAGAGCCCAGCCTGGAGCCACTCTCAGGGTTTATGTTACTCAATTTCAATTGATTGTCAAGGCTGCTAAAGGGAGGGGCAGCCTCTGGCTCTGATAACCCAGTGAAGAAATCCACTCCTGGGGCTGGTGCCCTTGCTGGGTGACTTTTCCCTGGGTGGAGCTGAGTCTGGCAGGTCAAGTTAGGTTCTTGTGACCTGCTAAATGACTCTAGTTTTCTTCCAAGGGCTGAGTTGGAGCTAGCAGCTCCACTGAGCTTTGTCAGTATCCAAGATGGAGATCTCCGGTACTGGGGGGGGGAGGCGGTGGCCTTCCCTCCTCTGCTCCCTGAGAAGGAGTGAGGACTGTTAGGCTTCTACTCACTCTGAGTCTTGGTTCCTGTGTCATCTGTGGTCTGCGAACTGCAGGATGAAGATGCCTGCTCCTTGTCTGTTCTTTCTGTGTTGAGTAGAATTTGCTTGCCCACCATGTGTGGCTCCTTCGTCCCGGACTCTGTTTTGCAGGTATGGCGGCTACAGCCACCACTGCCACCGCTGCTGCCACAGCGGCAGCTGCTGGCAAGTGCTCAGATCTGTCTCCTTGCCTGAATTTTCCCTCTCTCGCCTAACTCTCTGTACTGTGATGGTACACTTGGTGTGATTCTCTGGCTTAGGACTGTTCACTGGAACTCTAAAACTGCTTTCTATGCGAGAGCTTGTTTAGCCTCCACCAACTTCCCAGAACTCTGAATATATTTCTTTTTGGAAGTGTCACCATTTCCCTTGCTCTCTGTTTTTCTCACTCACTGGTTTAGTTTTTATTATCATTATTATTAATATTATTATTATGGTGATGTAGAGGGGTTAGTTACATTCGTGTGGTTATGACTACATTTCTTTTGTCTTTGTGGCTTGAACCTCAGGCCTGGGAACTGTCTCTGAGCTCTTTTACTGAAGAATGGCACTCACATTGAGTGACAGCTGTACTTCCACAAGTACATTTCTTTTTGAACAATGTCACCCTTCCCTTCATCTTTTCCAGTGTTCTCCTCCATCCCTACCAATAAGTTCCATAGTTCATTTTGAACATAATATCAACTGAGTACCACTACGCATCTGTTCATCTTTTGTCCCTCATTTCTAGGTCCCCTTTACCTTTCCAAAGAGATAAATGAAAAAAATTACAAAAATGAAAGAAAGTAAAGAAAAAAATCATCTTGATTCTGTTCCTGGTCACTGGTTATTTTTGAAGAAGGTTTTCTCTCTCTCTCTCTCTCTCTCTCTCTCTCTCTCTCTCTCTCTCTCTCTCTCTCTCTCTCTCTCTCTCTCTCTCTCTCTCTCTCTCTCTCTCTCTCTCTCTCTCTCTCTCTGTGTGTGTGTGTGTGTGTAAGTTTGTATGTGTCAATACTGGAGCTTGAACCTAAGAAGCTGACTAGCTTTGTTACTCAAGGCTAACAGTCTATGACTTGAACCAAATTTGCACTTCTGGATTTTTGAATAGTTAATTGGAGATAAAGTTTTCACATATTTTCCTAGTTGGCCTTACTTCAATCCTCTTTCCTCAAATTTCAGCCTTCTAAATAGCTTGAGATACAGGTGTAAGCCACTGGTGGTGCTTGGCCTACCTTCTTTATGTTAAGTAGATGAAATTTAAAAGAAAGTTGCAACAGTAGTTCAAATGAAATTAAGTTTCCCAGCTTCATTAAGTTTTAATACTTTGTCACACTTAATGTGTACAGAACAACATTTTTTTGTAGATGTTCCTGCAATTTGGTTTTCATCTTGGTTTTTCCTCATGATGAACTTGATTTTATAGCTTTTACATACGAAATATTGATAGGAATATGTCCTGAGTGCATTAATGATATCTTGTTGGCTTTCATAGGAAATGGTGCAAGCTAAAACTTGTCATGATAAATTTCTGTGCCACACCCTGATGATATACCCACATTCTTACCCAGAAGACAGTAGTGCCTTTTACAAATCATTTAGATGTGACAAAACCTTGACTCAGGCCTTTTCTACCACCTCCCTCTATGTCCTTCTCTTAGCAATCCTGAGTCTGCAGTGACCATGACAGAGCCCTGATGGACCTTCTCAGTACACACAGCCAAGGTCACCAGTCAGGCATGGCATTCACATTGGGATGCGAGACCGGTGTTTGCTTTCTATGATTGCATGAAACAGGAACTGTTAGGTCCCTAAGCTGTCCACAGTCCTAAGGGTTCCTCATTGAGCATTCGAACATAAGAATTAAGGAGATATCAAATTCAGTCTTCTTTCTGCCAGTTATGCACGTTTTTCTTCTGCTGCTGTCATCTTCTGTTGAAATAAATGATCTGGACTCTATAAGCCATTTTGCTTATTCTAGACCCTTAGGGTAAGTCTGGGCTTTATACTTAGACAAAAGATATGTAGTGATAAGAAACTTAACATTTTTTCTATTCTATTATTACCCAAATATGTTTGCAAATTCTACCAATAATGCTTATTATTAAGAGACATTTATTTAACAGTCACTTTCTCAAATTCCTAACTTCCTCAATGAGCTAAGAGAAGCCACAGAAACTCTCAGGGGCAATTCAGTTCTACCTCTTATTCAGGAAGTAGTGCCAGTGTGCTAGACCTCCAAATTGAACAAAGAATACTGCTTATATCTCAGATTACCCACCCAAACTATACCAAAGAAATCTAAGGACAAGAGATTAGTCTGACTTGGGAACGAACAACACAGATTAAAAAAAAAAAGATGAGTTCTAAGTTAACAGAAACAAAAAGAAATTTTTGTTTATTCATATAAAAAAGATACTTGGGTAAATTTGGGTGCTCCATTGTGTGGTGAATATTTAGAATTGTAATATCTTCCTGAAGGAGAGATCATTTTATTAGTATGTATTGACCTTCTTTAACTCTCCTACATAATTTTAATTTAAAATCTATTTCATCAGATATTAAGACTCCAAGTCCTGCATTTTTATGTGGGCATCTTGTATATACATTTTTTCAAATTTGGGGAGGGGAAGGGAAATAACAAAATGATGAACAAAGGATGTAGGTTGACCCACTGTAACAATTAAATATACTCAACACTATGTTGAAAACGAACTTTACATCTTCAGGGGTGGTGGGAGAGGAGTTGGGAAGTGGGGAAGGAGGGTGGCAGGAGAAAAACAAAGGAGGAGGTAATAGCACTTGATGGGAAATGTACTCATTACATTACTGAAGTAACTGTAATCCCTCTGTACAGTATTTTTACAATAAAAATATATACAAATAAAAAGTTACATTTCTCTTTATCACTTAATTGTGGTTATATGTATTTGGTACTAGCTTCTTGAAAGTCCTAAAGAACTCTTTCACATGAACTCATCTTGGTAATTTTTTGTTGCTGTTGTTGTTGTTTTTTGTTGTTGTTTTTTATTGTGAAAATACCATACAGATGGGTTACAATTACATGGGCATGGTAATCAGTACATTTCTTTTTTTTTTTCTTTTTTTTTTTTTTTCAATCGTGGGCCTTGAACTCTGGGCTTTGACCCTATCCCTCAGATCTTCAGCTCAAGGCAAGCTCTCTACTGCTTGAGCCACAACACCACTTCCGGTTTCCTGGTGACTTTTTGGAGATAAGAGTCTCACGGACTTCCTCAGTTCACAGCCTCCTGAGTAACTAGGATTACAGACTTGTGCTACTGGCACCCGGCATGAGTACATTTCTTATCAAGCAATGTTTCTTCCTCCTTTGTTTCCCCTTTCCATCCCTTCCCATCACCACCGCGACCCCCCCCCCCCCGGCCAAAATTGTAAAGTTCATTTTTCAACATAATGTCTTTTACATCTCATTGTTGCAATGGGTCCTGTATCCCTATTTAAACAATGTGTTTTATCTTTCCCCTCCAAAAATTATACCAACATCAAACACAGTGAAAACAGGGGTTGTACCATGGGGAAGGGACATACAAAGCAACAAAGAAATCATCTTGGAAAAAATGATATTAAGTGAAGTAAGACAGGCCCAAAGAAACATAGGTCGCAGGGTTTCCCTTATTTGCAATAACTAGTATATGTCTGAGACAAGCAGAAACGGTCAGATAAGTTGATATTAGGTGAAATGAAGTCCAAGCTTGAGTTTTTTTTAATACATTTTCATTTGAAAAAATCTGTAGAGAGGGGTTTCAGTTACATGAGTGAGGTAATGTGTACATATACTCTCAGGAACTGTTACCTCATCCTTTGTTTTTCCCCTACCATCCTTTCCCTCTCCACCTCCCCAAATACTCTCTCCTTTCCCTCCACAAGTTGTAAAGTTCCTTTTCAACATAGTGTCCTGTACATCTCATTGTTACAATGGGTCAACATCATATCCCTATTCAAACATTTTTTTTCCTTTCCCCTCCCCCAAATAGAAAAATGTATATACAAGATGCAGGGCACGAGAATCAAACCCAGTGAAAACATGTATTATACCGTGGGGGAGGAACATACCAAAGGAAAAAAAATCACATAATACATTATAAATACATTTTAAAAAACTGTAGCAAGCAACAAAAAATACGTGTTCTTGTATATTAACCCCTCTGTACAGCATCTTTACAATAAAACAATTTTAAAAAATATAAAAATTAAAAAATATATGAAAACTCTAGCTAAATAACTAGTGTATGTTTAAGACAAGCAGAAAAATTCAAAAGCTATGTACATATGACCATATAAGATGACAGTAATTCATTGATTTTCTCCCTCTATGCCTTCCCTCCTCCCACTCCAGCCCCCATCCTTGCCCGCCGCCACAAACTTATTAAGTTCATTTCCAATATAGTGTCTTGTGAGTATCATTGCTGTAATATGACATCTTTTGTACTTCTTTCAGCATTTTGTTATTTCCCTTCTGTTCCCCAAATCAGACAAATACATGTACAAGATGGAGAGTACGATTCAAAGACAGAAATTGCAGGGATACAGCCAATGGAAAAAGAAAAAGGAAATAATAAAAGAAGAAAGAACTAGCTGTAGTACATTGGCTACATCAAGATTGACAAATAAAGAACTACTGTTTCAAAGTGTTGGCATTCATTTAATTTAGCATCATTTTATGTGGTCATATGTTCATACTTCTTGGGATATTATGATCCTCTGTTAGGACTAACTTAGGCTAACACTAATCATTGCAAATGAGAGAAATCACAGAGCCTAGGTTTCTTTGGGCCTGGCTTACTTCACTTAATATGATTTTTTTCCAAGACTTTCCATTTCCTTACAAAAGGGACAATGCCATTCTTTCTGATAGAAGCATAAAATTCCATTGTGTAAATAGACCATATTTTCTCTATCATTCATCTATTTTTTTTGGGGGGGGGGTCCGGTCATGTGGCCTGAACTCTGGGCCTGGGTGCTGTCCCTCAGCTCTTCAGCTCAAGGCTAGCACTCTACCACTTGAGCCACAGAGCCACTTCAAGCTTTTTTCTTTTTGCTTATGTGGTGCTGAGGAATCACACCCAGGGCCTCATGCATGCAAGGCAAACGCCCTACCACTGAGCCACCTTTCCAGCTCTCATTCATCTGTTGAGGGGCATGTGAGTTGGTTCCCTATCTTAGCTTTGGTAAACAATTCTGCTACGAACATAGTTGTGCTCGTAGCATTAGTGTGGCCTAGTTTGAGATCATTGGGATAAATACTGAGGAGTGGGATTATTGCATCTTAGGGGAGTTCTATATTTAGTCTTTTTAGGAACCTCCATACAGTCTTCCAGAATGGTTGAAACAGCTTACATTCCCACCAACAGTATAGTAGTGTTCCCATCTAGCCACAACTCTGTCAGCATCTGTTATTATTATTATTCTCTGGATAATGGTCATTCTAACTGAGATGAGGTGGAATCTAAAGGTGGTTTTGGTTTTGATTTGCGTTTCTTTTTTAAAAAATACGCTTTTTATTGTAAAAATATTGTACAGGGAGTAATAGTTACATGATTAAGGTCAAGAGCACATTTCCTATTGAGCATTGTTGCCTCCTTTGTTTTTGTCCTACCATCCCTTCCTTCCTCACTTCCCATACTACTCCCCTCCTCCCCCTTGCCAAAGTTGTAAAGTTCGTTATCACCATCTCATTTTTACAATGGGTCAATTGGTATCCCTATTTAAACATTTTATTTTTTCCCTTCCCTTCCTCAAATTACAAAAATGTATATACAAGACACAGGGCACTGAAATAAAACACAATGGAAACAGGGGTTAAACAGTGGGGAAGGAAGTCATCAAAGAAAAAAAAATCACATAGTACATTATAAATACGTTAAAACCATAGCAAGAAAAAATAAACCACTTGTGTCCCTGTCTTTGGCTTCATTTCGTTTAATATCATCTTTTATTGTCATATGTACATAGCTTTTGAACTTTTCTACTTGCCCTAGACTTATACTAGTTATTACAAATTAAGAAAACCATGGGACCTATGTTTCTTTGTCTTACTTCACTTAATTAATTTTTTCCATGTCTTTCCATTTCCTAACAGAGGGATGGTGTCATTTCTGACAGGAATTGCCAGTGCACACTGAAAATAAACAAAGATTAATACAGGAATTTCATGAGCATGAGGAAACTAATAAAACATTAATGCAGGAATTGCATGAGTGGGATGGGAATAGACAAAGATCAATTGAAATTCATAGAATCCATAAACAGACAGGAAAAGGAATCTAGGGAGGCCACAAAGGAAATGCTGCATGAAACTCAACAGAAGGAAAGGGAGTCCAATGAAATCATAGTTAATCAAGTAAGGGATTTGAGAATGAACTCTGAAAGCCAAATTAAGGAAGTAAAGAAGTTTGTACAAGATCTAAAACAAAACTCCAACAAAGAATTTGAAGCCACCAAAGCCGACCAATTAGAAGGATAAGAAATAAAAAAGTAAACAAAGTAGAAAGTCTTGACAATAGGTTAGAGCATACAGAAGATAGAACCCTGGGATTGAAGATAGCCTAGATATTATAGAGAAAGAACAGACAACTTTTCAAGACAAATCCAAGAAATGTGATAGATTTATTCAACATTTAGAAGACACCATCAGAAAGCTTATTCTGTTGATTTGCATTTCTTTTATGACCAGCAATGTTGAACATTTCTTCAACTGTCTATTGGCCATTCTTATTTCTTCTCTAGAGACGTCTCTTGTTTTTACAAATTTCATTCTGTTTTTCTCTGAGGAGCTGGAGAGAATTCTTGTGAATTTCTCTCATTTATTTAATTTTTCTGTGTTTATTAGTAGTGCTTAGCCACTTGACTTCAAGCTCTCATTGCCTATCCCCACAACACTGGCATTCTACCACTTGAGGCTTTTAGTTGTTATTTGGAGAAACAATCTGCTTGGCTTTTCTGCCCCAGATGGCTTTGAATATTGAGGGATCAACAGATCTCAACTTCCTGAGTATCTAGTATTGTAGGCATGAAATGAAACTTAGAAGTTGTGATCCTTAAATGGAGAAAATTTGCCTAATTGCAAAATTATTTGTTTTTTATTTTATTTTTGGAAAAAAGTGTCTCTCACACTTTCCCTTAGGCTGGCTTCAAACTAAATCTCCCTGGCTTCATTTTCTGCATGTTGTGATTACAAGCATGCACCATAATATCTTGCACAAAACAAGTTTTTGAATAACAAACTAGTAAGTCAGAGACCTTCACATTCTCAAAAATAAAAATGAAATGTTACACCAAGACTTCCAAGTAGGAGTTCTCACCTGTAAACCTAGCCACTCAGGATGCTGTGATCTGAGTATTGGTGTTCAGAGCAAGACTAGGCAGAAATATCTGAGAGACCCTTTTCTTCCAATTAGCTAGCAGAAGTCTGGGCCTAGAGCTGTGGCTGAAGTGGTAGAGCACTGTCCATAAAGCAAAGAGATAAGGGTCAGCACCGAAGCCCTTTGTTCAATCCCCCAATGCTAGCAACAGAAACAAAGAGAAAGGCAAAGCAAGGAAAATGATATTTTTTTCTAGGAAGTCAAATGCAAGAGGATTCCTTTGACTAATTAGACCTCCAATTATCTTTCTTTTTATTAGCAAATATTAATTATATAAATTATAAAAATATTAATTATTATATATCCACACATGGATACAATGTATCATAGTCATATCCTCCTCCATCACCTACCCAGTCTTATTTCCAGTTAACCACTAAACAGCTAGAAACAAGAGAGGTAGCACAAGTGGAAGAGTCCTAGCCCTGAGCAATAAACATAATAATAAACATAATAATAAACGGGACATTACCAGGTCCTGAGTTGAAACCCTAGTACAAGGACCCCCCACAACAAAAATAAAACAAGCTATAGCATATAATTGTCTACAGGAAATAGTAATATCTGTCATTAAGCTCCCACACATTATAAATAACATGAGGAAACAAATTTTCAAAGCTTTTTGAATAGCATTTTATTCTCTGAGAATAACAGAGTAACAAGACATTGCTCTTGTCTGTTCTGTCGCATGATATTGGATACAAGTACAGGATATTCTCCAGAAAGAGTCTCTGCACAACTTCTAAGGAAACAGAGGCTGCCTTCTTTTTTAAGGGTGAAGGAAATACTTTGTATCTGGGTTTTGATGCCTGTGAATCTATGGGAATTCATCAACATATTAAAATTACATATAATTTATAGCATTATATCATATAATAATAAAGGTCAATTAAGGTACTTTAAACTAAGCAAAGAATAAGTTTAATTTCTAACAAATCAACAACAAACAAGGAAAAAGGAAAAGAAAATGAAACATATCTTAAGCAGCAGGCTGGTGGCTGGAACCTAAAACCCCTGTTTTTAAGGTGAGAACAGAAGGACATTGCTTACAAGGCAGCAGGAGCAGCCAAGTTTTGGGGAAATAATATCAAGATCACCAACATAAATTTTAGTAGAATTCAAATGCTGCTGGTTCATCGCTATAATTCAAGCAAGTCTGTAGGGTGAGATCTGAGGACCACCTTTTGAGGTCAGTCCTGGCAGGAAAGTGCATGAGGTTCTAAGACTACAATAAAGCCACAAATGCAAAAAGTAAAGATGTGGGCAAAAGAGACCATGGACAGAACTCTAGTCTGGACTTTAAGCTCTCAGAATAGACAAAAACAAAAACGAACGAAGAAAAAAACAACAGAAAAATGGGTGGGAATAGAACTGATGAGGTCCTGGGTTACTAAATCCAGTAATGTAAAAATGTAGCCTAATCCAAACAAAAAAGAATAAATTTATTACACACTGGTATATAGAAATTTATTTAGTGAGAATACAAAAGGAATGTCAAATGTAAAAAATGCCATAAAGGTATCTTTCTTTCTCTTTCTTCTTGCTAGACGGGGACTCGAACTCAGGACCTGACACTTTGGTTCATTGGCTATCTGTCTACCAACAGGACCACACCTCCATCACCACATTCTAATGGTATCAGACTCTCATGCTTCTCTCTAGCAGCACTTGCGTCCTTTCGTGTGCCTATTGGTTTTGCATGTGACTTTCCAAGGACTGCTCCAGCTGTAGCCTCTTGAAGAGGGAGAGGTAAATAAGGGCCCACTGCAAAATCTCGTCTAAACTTGAGTGGGGTTCTTCTTACCTGTGATCTTGCTATAGAGGAAGTGAGGTGTGTGGGTGATGGTAGGAAGGCAGCTCAGATGGGGAAAAGAATCAACTGGGCTCTGCACTTACCACCCTCAGCCCTCAGTTTGCAGGGCCACAGCTGTCTGGAGGTTGGCCTCAGGAGGCCCCACTTTTCCCTGCTCTGTGCATTCTCATGGAGCTCCCCATGAAAGCATGAGTTCCAAAGATTGCAGTGACCATGCTACAGCCCCTCGGATTTCATTCTGCAACTGTAGCCACTACTGAAGCTTCCCCTGCACCTACTGCTGCCTCCTTTTTGGCCACTTGCCCTCATTCCTCGCCTGTCAGTTCCAATAAGGGCCTCCATGATCACCCCTCCACCCATGCACCAAATGTCCTCTGGACTTCCAGTGACTCCTGATAGTCAGTAGGACCACATGTCCATTAGAATGACATAAAGATAAATGTTACACAGAAACATGAAGAACTACTATGATGGATTGACCTTCATGGCCTCTGATAATGGAAGCTTTATCCCCATAAGTTTTGCATCACTATGAATTTTTTATTTTCCCACAGAACCCAATATATTTTCCTTCTGCTTCCTTTATTGGGTTTTGTCTTACTATTTCCAAAGAATTATGCTATCACAGACTGGTGCCATGTCTCTGGTGAGAAGAACCAAGAGGTAAAGGATATGGGACCTAGAAAATCCCTCCTTACCAGAAGAGTCCACCGCAGGTCAGAAATGCAAATCTTAGGAGAGTGGGCACAGCGGCTGCCTCCCTCTCTAAAGTATGGCTCACATCTGGAGAGGATTTCAGAACACCTCTAAAACCTTGCCATTAGTTGCCTAAAGGCAGCTATTACCGAACAGTATATTGAATTAGCTCCACCACCAAAGAAACAACCACATCTAGTACATTGAGCTCACAAGGATAGCATGGAGTTCCAGTGAAAATGATCTTTAAAATGAAGAAATGACACTGTCTAAAATACCAAGAAAGAATGGCAATGACACTGGAATAGGCCGAAATACTTTGTGTGCAAAAGAGGGGGACAAAAGAGATGAATTACAGTTGATTGGGAAATGGGCAGTGACAGAGAAGAAGCTAGTAAAGACAATGAATGTGAAGATGGAGAGTGTGTCATGGAAATCACAGATGGTGCTTCTTGTGCAAGTAGTTAGTCTTTGGCAAGTGATGATAGGAAACCTCAGCTTCCTAAGGCAAGACCTGGCTTTATTGCCTATCTGCACTGAAAGGGAAGAATCTCCTGCCTCAGTTTCCTAAGTTGTGGTATCACTGTCATGCACTACCACATTCCTCTTTGAAACATTATCTTTCATGATAATTATTGATTTTCCACCTTTGACTTTGATAGTCTTGCATCTACATTTCTTTTTTTATGGAGGGGAGGGGGGGGTCTGGTCATGGGGTCTGAACTCTGGGCCTGAGCGTTGTCCCTCAGTTTTCAGCTCCAGGCTAGCACTCTACCACTTGAGCCACAGCACCACTTCCGGCTTCTTTTCTGCTTATGTGGTGCTGAGGAATCGAACCCAGGGCATCATGAATGAGAGGCAAGCACTCTACCACTGAGGCTACTTCCTAGTCTCCATCTATGTTTCTTGACCTTGGTATAAACATGTCTCTCTTTGGATATAAGGAAAGGAACATAATTCCAACAACTTCCCATACTGAAACACCTACCTTGGGTACTGTTAACTCACTTTGCTCATCTGGCTTCTGCGGAGACTGTCAATTTGCTCTGCTCCTTAAGAGGCCTGCCAGATTCTCAGCTGTGTACTAGAGGAACACGGAGGTGGAGGGTTTAAGATGGAAATGTGAATGAAGAAATTTACTTCACTGAAACTTCTGTTATTTGCCATATTTTTGCTTGTCATGTTTACCTTGCTCAGAGTTTACATTATTTTAATAGTATGATGAAGTAATAACATTTATTTTCCTCAGCATTTAAGTTTAGTTCTTCGTTTTCTTTGAGACAAAGTTCTAAGAAAAAAACAACTAACCTCATGTGCATTTCCACAAATGGATGTTTTCCTTTTCATATTCCCTTGTAAGACAATAATTCTTGGTTTTTGGAAAGTTAGGAAATAGAAATAGACTAAAACTTTAAACAAAATTCATTTATTTGTGATGTCAGTAGGCTTTGGATTTTTAGTCACTAAAATGTGTGTGATTGTGTTCAGTCTGGTCCACTCCAGTGAGAGCATCCTTCTTTACTAAGTTATTAACAAGTGAATGGATTGCCTGACAAAATTTGGAGATTTTGTTTTTGTTTTCTTGGCAGACCATTAAAACTTTCTTTAGAGAAAATAAAAATCACACTATCTTATCTTCATAGAGTCCACTATGCTTCAGGTAATTCATCTGTAACCTTTAGCACACAATCCAGTATATTTGCTTCTGGATTTATTGGAGCATTCTAGCTGCCACAAACAAGGGAAAATATGCAGCCAGTGTTCTCTGGGTCTGGATTACTTCCCTTAATGTAATGTTTTCCCAGTCTTTCCATGTTGTTACAAACTGTAGTCTATCGTGCTCTGTGATGGATGAGTGGGATATCTGTGTTTGTGTGTGCATGTGTGTGCAGATGTAAACTTATACATATATACTACATTTGAGTGTTATCTGGGTATTGGAAAGTGAGAGACATGAGCCTTATCAACAGTCTTGAGTCTTGTTACCCTTGTGCATGGCCTGAGGTGACAAGAGCTGATAGGCTATGAGGCATAGAAAGAGGATGTTTCTCTCACCATCAACTTTAAGGTAGATATTGAGATCAGCTTTCTCTAACCACGGGTCTTCTATTGTAGTAATCCAGCTAAAGATTCAAAGAAACTATTTTATTTTATTTTATTTTTATAGTCCTGCGTCTCTAATTCTCACCAGGGCACTGTCCCTGACCTACATTTTGCTTAAGGCTAGCACTCTACCACTTGAGCCAAAGTGCCACTGCTGGCTTTTTCTGGGATTAACTAGACATAAGAATCTGCCTGTGTATGCCTTGAACTGCAATCCATAGATTTCAACTCCTGAGTACCTAGGTTCACAGGCATGAGACACCAGTGCACAGCTAGAAACTAAATAATGGGAGTATCCATTATATACCTCCACCTATCTTTGGAAAGATTTTCTAGCATGTTCTGACCAGACCAATGTTAACTACTAATCACTAAGAAAATAATTCTTGACACACTCATTACTACAAAAGAAATCATTGAGCTAATCTCCATAATATGACGCAACATTGTATAACTCTTACATATAATACTCCCAATTTATCTCATTCTTGGATCTTCAAACCAACTTCTAATAAATATGAACATTTGTATGTGTAAAAGCGAGTGCATGATTTTGACCTGTGACTTAAGAAAATAGAACCTTGGGTTGGGAATGTGGCTTAGTGATAGAGTGCTTGCTTAGTATGCATGAAGCCTTGAATTTGATTCCTCAGTACCACAAAAAAGCCAGAAATGGTGCTGTGCCTCAAGTGGTAGAGCACTAGCCTTGAGCAAAAGAAGCTCAGGAGCAGTGCCCATGATCTAAGGTCAAGCCCTTGGACTGGCAAAAACAAACAGGACTAGAATAAAATGGGAACTCTTAATCTTGTATGCACTTCTGAACTTTATAACTTGTAAAATATAATTTTAGCAAATTAGATTTGTTTAAAAATTGAAAACCTATATTACATGCTATCTAATATATGTGTTTTAAAATATAATTGATACCAATGAACCCATATTCTTTGAATAACATACTAATCAAACTTATATGCACCTTTGAAGAAGCAAATTAAAAACTTGGAAATTATTTGAAGAACTGAGACTTGGAGGATTTTCTACATTCTCAATATACCTTATTATGAACAGGAACACTTAATGTAGAAAGCAAAAAAATAGTGGTTCTCTGAAAGGAAGATTAGTAATATATACCATTGAAAAAATAATTCAGGTAAACACAAATAGCACCCCAATTGAGTGCTCTTGGGGGCTAAAAAAGGTACCTCATTCCCTGGATTGTGAACAAGCATTCTGAAATGTATAGCGACAGATAAATACTATTATTAATGATTACCATTTGGTTTATTCATCTACAGGAAATCTCATTCCGTCTAGTTCTTTATATTGAACAAACATTCAAATTACTAAACTATACACAATGTTTCAAAGTTTACATTTTATGAAAATGAAGTGAAACAATATTGGTGCCCAATGAATGTGAGATGATGAGTTTTAAAGGGTTTCATATATCTTAAGACATTTGACTTACATGAATGGTCTGGGAGTATTTAAGATAAATGGATAAGTAGATTACATACATACACACACATACATACATACACATATATGCATGTATATTTCAACAAGTACAATAAAAATCTTTAAAAACAAATCATGCCACTGGTAGCTGCAGATCAAACAATTACACATAAAGAATTCTTTTTTAAAAGACTGAAAATGGCTCATCAGAATACTTGATGAAATTCATATTAGATGCCCATTTCTTCCAATTCTATTACTGATGTGTCACTTCAATATGTGAATCCATTTATTGAAAGCATTTGTCCCTTCTTTTTGAATTTAATTCTAGGAGTCTCTACGTTCCTTGTTCTTGGTGAATAGCATCTTTTTTTATGTTAAAGGTCAGGACAATGGTTGGGGGGTCTTTGTAGTTATCTGATATGGTAAAGATAGAGCCATCAACTACATCATCTCAAAACTGTTGAAAGTCACAGTGGCTGTGATCCTGGGAAGCACAGGTCTATCTAAGTTTACAGGAAAGCCTGGAGAAATCTTCATTTGAACACATTCTCTAAGCTCGATAAAGGGCTTGAAGGGAGCTATTACTTCTGTAACATTCAATAATTCACTACCTAAGGGAAATTCGTGACTGATGGCAATTGTGACTTCAAATATCTTCTTATTTTCTTTGAATACCAGTTCTCTTCCTGGATGAGGAGCTCGTCCACTTCCAGCAGATCTATGCTCCTACTGTGTAATAGTGCTCTGAGGGACTGTTTTGGAATGGGGTCAAAATTCTGTTCCATTGAGCACTGTCTCAGCCCCATAGGCTGAGGAGAGTGGGAGGAGGTGGGGATGGAAGGGAGATGACTCCTTCTTCTAATACAGGAAAGGCTGCTCTGAAAAGAAGTCAGAGGATCCATCTACAGATTAAATGTCCACAATTAGCCAAGCAGGAAGTACCTCAGCAGGGCTGAGTGAAGGAGTGATTCTAGCGGGAGCCATGACCCTGGGTCTTGGTCTGGCGCAGCCTTCAGCTCTGTCTTCTGCAGCTACTCCAGCTATTTCTCATGAAGCTCCAGTGTAGCCCAGCAGCTGCATGTCTGCTTCCAGCAGTGCCCCAGCTCCCCAGTCCTTCTTTGCTAAGTCACCAGAGCAGACCATGCACCGCTACAAATACAACATGCAGGAGATCATACCCTTGAAGCCCAGTATTCCCCAGACAAAGCCCCTATTCCCTGGGCTACCGCCCCAGCTTCAGCTCCAACTCCACCGGATAAGAAGGGACCTGATGCTCCCCCTATAACTCAGGTCAGATTTGTCACTTCACTAGCCCAGGAGGGGCTGTAAGAAAATATCCCATATTGGGGAAGGCAGCAGATGAGACAGTTCATCTGCAGCCCAGTTCTGGCTCCAAAATTTTTGTGGATTTGGGGGTCTGTTGAAAAAGGTGGCCTGTAATTTTCTGGCTAGAAAGTTCATGCCTTCTCCATTCATAAAGTGTTTGGTGATTCCCAACTTGCCACTGATTACTGGGTATAGACTGGCAATCTAGGGATTCCCTTGCTGGTGGTTCAAGGCAGAGGCTTTCAGGGAAAAAGGACAAAGCTGCTCTTCCTGTTATGCCTGGCCCTTGTCCCTGCTTGACCCCCTTCTACCCTGAGAGAATCCCACACCGTGTTTGTTGCTATGAATGGATCTGTTAACCAGGTCCTTTACCTTGTGTTTACTCTGAAATTGGAGAGAAGTTGAGCCAAAGCTGCCCCTATCAAAGCTTGCCCCCACCCCATTTTGCCTGCCATTCATGGTATTGCAGGTTTGCCTTGGCAATATGTATATTGCCCTCTCTCTCTCTCTCTCTCTCTCTCTCTCTCTCTCTCTCTCTCTCTCTCTCTCTCTCTCTCTCTCTCTCTCTCTCTCTCTCTCTCTCTCACTCACTCTCGCTCTCTCTCTCTCTCTCTCTCTCTCTCTCTCTCTCTTGCTCGCTCACTCTGCATCTCTCCATTTCTCTTTTGCCTTTATTTTATTTACACTACTATGTATATACTATATCTGTATAGTATAGATATAGTATATACTTGTATATAGTATATATAGTATATGCTATATGTATATACTATATATATGCTATATATATACTATATACATAGCAGTGTACATATACTATTATAAATTTTGTGTTTTGTAACTTTGTAGCATTTTAAGTAAGGTTGTGTTTATGCTTTGCTGGGTACAATAAAGATATTCTATTGAATAAACCTAGCATTAGAATGCAAAGAATACATGTCTTCTGTTACATTTTTCCTTTATTCATGCTTTCCCTGATTTTTTGAAAAATATCCTCCTCACTGAAATATTCTTTTGTTCCTTGATTATAAAATGAGTCCATTCTCCAGATAGAAGTCTACCAATAATTTTCCTATTCTTTCTGTTTTTATCTTCTTGAAAAAGCCCTCCAATTTGGGCACATGTGAAAGAAATGAAGTTGATTGATAAAGTTGCAGAATATCACTTTCATTAAAATGTTAACCTCTTATAAATACGTTAGAAACAATAACAAGAAAGTAAAAAAAATACTTGTGTCCCTATCTTGGGGTTTATTTTGCTTAACATCATCTTATCTGGTTGTATGTACATAGCTTTTGAACTTTTTTGCTTGTACCACATATATACTAGTCATTGCAAATAAGGGAAACAGTGGACCCTATGTTTCTTTGTGGCTGGTTTACTTCCCTTAGTATAAATTTTTCCAAGCCTTTCTGTACCATGTGATTTTTTTCTTTGTCTGTTCCTCCTCCATGGTATAACCCATGTATTCACTGTTTTTATTGTCGATACTCTGCATCTTGTATATATAGTTCTATAATTTGGGAAGGGAAAATGCTTAAATAGGCATATAGGTTGATCCATTGTAACAATGAGATGTACAAGACACTATGTTGAAAACTGAACTTTACCATTTATGGGGGGTGTGGGGAATTGTAGTTGTGGAGGTGGGAGGGGAGGGATGGTAGGGGAAAAACAAAGGAGGAGGCAACAATGCTTGATAGGAAATATACTCATTACCTTGCTCATGTAACTGTAACCCCTCTGTACAGAATTTTTACAATAAAAAGCATATTTTAAGAAGTCAACCTTTTCTGTTTCAATTGTCTATCAATAAAAATGATTCAGAGGCTGTTGCTTCTCCATTGAAGATGAAGCTCAAATGCTTTCATTGGCACTTCATGTTAGTCAAGTATGTGAGAGTTATTTCAAACCTGACATTGAAATCTTGTGTATTTTACATTCATCAGAATGCAGAATTAGGAAAAAGAAGCATTCAACTTTGAAAATAACAGAGAAGTTCTAGATAAAAGTCACTGAGAAATTGCACGATTTTCAATAACAGAGGTAGTACCACATCTGGTTTTTACTAGGGATAAGTGTCATGAATTCTTTTGCCCTGGCTGGGTGCAAAAATTAATCCTCACGGGGCTGGGATGTAGCTCAGTGGCAAAGCGCTAGCCTAGCAAGTGCAACGTCCTGAGTTTGATCCCCAGAACCAAAAAAGAAAAGACAAAAAAATACAGTTAAAAAAAACCCAAACAAAAAATTAATCCTCACATCTCATCTTCCTAAGTAATCTTTACCACTCAGAGTGAGAATCGAGTTTAGAGTTTGTTTTCAAGACTAGTGCTCTACCGGTTGAGCCACAGTTCCATTTCTGGCTTTTTATTAGAGATGCGTCATGGATTTTTCGCACAGGATGGCTGCAAACCTTAATCCTCAAATCTTAGCCTCCTATGTAGTCCTTACTACTCAGGGTCAGATAGAGTTTGTGTCTGACCATTTGGTTCAAGACTAGTGCTCTACCACTTGAGCCACACTTCCACTCCTGGCTTTTTTCCCTGGTTAATTAGCGAGAAAAATCTCATGAAATTTAATACCTGGGTGGTATTTTACCTCGATTCTAAAATCTTAGCCTCCTGAGTAGCTAGTGTGAGCCACCACTGCCTGGTTCTACACTTGGTCCCTAGCTTCAGGCCCCTGCTCTTCACTCCCTTGATATTATTGGTGGTGTCCTCATTTCAGATTTCAATTGAGCTTAGTGTCCTGCGTCATTCAGTCTCTGGTTCCAGGAATCTATAGCAAGGCTGTTATGACATCTAGCCTAACCATAAGGCAATAAGCCTGGGATAAACAGCGTGGTGTCCAAGCCTGCGGCTTCTTACATCTGTCACTGGGCGAATGATCCCAGGACTCATTTAATGCCACTGCCTTCTTGGAGGCCTCCTAGCTTCCTTACGATCTGACTGCAGGCATGTCATGACCTGGGGTGCAGGGCACTAAGGTTTCTCCTTCATTCCACTGCCATAAATGGGACTTTCAGAAGTCACTTCTCCCTTTTGAATCTTCATTTCACAGAAATTGTGCTTAAAACCCTGCATTCTGATCCTTCCTTCTTCTGGATCTTTGCCTATCTAGCAACTTTGAGCTTTCTTCTGGTCTCAGAAAAGCCAGATGTTCATGCCAACAATTGTACTGATTCAACACCCAGTGACATGGGGGCCCTCTCTACTCCTCCACTTATGCCAGGCTCAAAGGTCTTTCGTACCTAGCATGCATCTTGATTCCTAGGAACCCAGGGCTATGATTTCCCTGAAGAGCCATGGGCTTAAAAACTTTGATGGAGTTAGGCACCAGTAGATCACATGTATAATCTTAGCTACTAAGGAGGCTTTGTTGTAAGAATCAAGGTTCAATTCAGGTTGAACAAGAGTCAATAACACTCCTCTTACAATACCACTGCATTCCAAGACGTGACCCCTCCAAAGATTCAAACCAACTAGAGATGTTCTCATTGTGTGTGGGCACTAGCCTTTCTATGAGCGTATTCCTGAGGGCTCCTCTTGATCCAGGAGCCTTGGAAGGGGCAAAAGCTTCCTCCAGCAGCAGGCTTATTTCCTGTCTATGACCAGCATAGGCCACATCCTCTAGCAAGCAGAACCTCCTTGTCCAAGTTGGGAGAGATGCTGTCTCCAAGATATCTGCTGGGGAGATGCTAGGCAGCTTCATGTGCCTGTGGGTGAGTGGAACCATGGATTCTGCTAGTCCATCCAGCAAGGCTTCATCCAGAAGTCTATCTAGTGCCCAGCCAGCAGAGCCTGGTATCTCCTTGGGTTCCAGCATCCCTACTCTGCAATGTTAGGGAACCCACAGAGCCCACTGTGATGTCTTCGCACTCCAGTTTCAACATTCCATTGCCAGCCACCAGCCTGTCCTTTAACTGTGGGCCTTGGCAGTTTTACCCTCAACAGCATGGGACATATCCAGATAGCAAGCAAGTCTAGATCTTCATTTGAAACCCTGAAGACTACTAATATTGGATCATCGCCTGCCCCCTGACAACCTGGACAGCCTGGCCCTCCCAGCTCCATTTTCCAGCATGTGCTTAGGGGCCTTCGGAGCTCGGCTTCTGCTCCCTACAGCTACACATGTCTCCTGGAAAGAGCCCTTGAACCTGTTGCGCCCCAGAGGTCAGGCCACAGTGAGGTCTCTCTGCCCCCAGCCTGGCTCCTAGCACAACCACAATCAGGGCAGCACTCCCGGGCTCCACTGCAGACCTCTGACTTGGGTCAAAAAAGTTCCTGTGCTTGTGCAGTCCACAGTCAGCAGTCGGTAGTCCTGGAACAGGGGCATCTACTAAGGCCACTCCAGAAGAACTTTTGCACCAAGCAGGTTGATTTTGGAGCAGCTCCTCTTCCAATTGCAGGCCTAGTTTCCATTGAAGCAGAACATGACACTGCAAAAGATCACAGTGCACAATAGAAGAACCTGACAAGCAATGGTCCTGTGCTCAGAAACCTGACAGAGACAGTAAATCAGAGAGAGAGTAAGGCTAGATTGTACCTGCTTCAATATCCTTGCCAAGAAATGTTTATTTTCACCAAGATATAAAGAGGAAACTTCTAACTCTATCTCTGACAAAGTAACTTGTACGAATCTAGACTTCCATAAACAATCACAAAAGTAGAAGGTATGTGAAAAATAAATATATGTATGTAAATATATATATAATACAAATATGTAGGAATATATATTTATATTAGCGTATTCACATATACAATGTGAATATGTATATAATGTATGTATGTATAATGTATAATGTATATTTATGTGTATATATCTATATATATAATGTACAGGAGAGAAAAACTGCATAGTATTTGGAGGAATAATTACCAAAATCTTCCCAATTTTCATTAAAAGCATGAACCCTTATATGCAGGAATCTAGCAGCTCAACAAAAGTCAATTAGCATAATCCCATAGATCCACACTAAAACACATTCTAATTAAATACTCAAAGACAGCAATCCTCCCAAAGCACAGAGACACAACTCCTCACACACAAGTGATCTTCAATGATATTATGACCAATTTTTCATTAGAAAAAAGAGTATTAGGCAGCAAGGGCAACAAATTCAAAGTGCTAAAAGAAAAGGACATATCTAACACCAACCTTTCTTTTATAACATTCCCCCCACCCCAGAGATAGGGGCTGAACTCAGGGCCTTGTACTCACCAGGCAGGCACTCTTCCATTGAGCAAAATCCCCAACCTTACAACTACCCTTTCTAAAACAAAACAAAACAAAAAATATATTTCTTCTAAAAGTGAGAGATGCTAAATACTGAAGGCTCAGGCCTATAATCCTAACTACTCTGCAAGCTGAATTGTGAAGATTGTGGCTCAGAACCAGCCTGGACCTTGTCCCTTCAGGAGTAAATTGTGGGAGACAGGTGTCCTTAAGAAGGATGGAGGACTTTGTGCTGTGTCATTCCTGGAACAAGTCATAGGATAAGGTGGCCATCAAGAATGGAGGCTATTGGCTAGTGTCTCCACAGAAGCAATTTGTAAAATGCAGGAGTGCTCTCATAGGTCAGAGGACATTGACCACTGTCTTAGTGGTTTCAAAAATTCCACGAAAATAACCATAGTAACCTCAAGTCCTCCTGGAATCTCTAGCAACAGTCTTGGAGGCCTAAGAGCTACAGTGTCAATGGTGGCAGGCTGTAATTGGTCCACTTTTTCTCTGACCTCACTTGGTCTGAATCTGATTTGTCCATTTCCCCCATGATGTCACTATGCACAGTTGTGATTGCTCCATTGTGATAGGTCATGTAGGGTATATAGGAAGCCACTGTGCCCCAACATTTGTCAGTTAACAGTGCTGGGAGCTCTCGCTTGGTAAGCTGCTGGATTAACTCAAAGCTAGATTGATGATCTGTTTGGTTGCAGGTTTTGTTGGTTGGATTTTGGTATTTCTTTTTTACTTTTTGCCGGGTTTCCCATTATTTTATTGAGTTAATTTTTCGGAGACTTGCTACCTGCCTTCATAGCAGGAGGATCGCAGAATACAAAGAATCATCCCCGAGCTGCTTGAAGGAGGAGATCATCAAACAATACCAGACAAAAGAACTCCTTGACCAAGTTACCTGAGTGAAACTGTCCCATCACCACTTCACAGACACCGAGATGGCAATTTAAAATACGTCATATGGGAGAGTCCTCCAGGCATTGAATAGAGAATAAGATGGACATTTTTAAGGCTGGATGGCCCAGACACATCATCAAGTTGTACCTGGTGATGGAGAAGAGTATGTATATCTCATCATGGAATTGGCCACTAGGGGCTACCTTCTGAAGTCTATCTGAAAATCCCACCACTTATATAAAGTTGAAGCCAGGAGATTCTTCAAACAAATTGTACTAATTACAGCAGAACACAATCGCACATTGAGACCTTAAGCCCAACAATATCCTTTTGGACAGCAAAGGCAATATCAAGGTTAGTTATTTTGGTCTAATCATCTGGTTCTCCCCGGGGCAGCTGTTGACAAATTTATGTGGTGTTGTGCTATTCCATACCCCTGAAATGTTCCTGCAAGAAAGAAATGATGGCTGGAACTGGCTTCACACCTGTAATCCTACCTACTCAGGAGGCTGAGATCTGAGGATCATGGCTCATTGCCAGCCCGGTGAGAAAAGTCTGTGATATTCATCTCCAATTATCCACTAGAAAACTGGGAGTGGCACAGTGGCTCAATTGGTAGAGTTCTAGCCTTGAGTTGAATTGCTCAAGGACACTGTTCAAGCCCCACAATTGGAAAAAGAAAATATGCCTACAAGGTGGAAATCTGGAGCTTAGGTGTCTTTTTATATTTTGTTATAACAGGAAGATTTCCCTTTGAGGGGAGGATGTTATCCAGGTAGAGTCACTAGTTCTGAGGGCCAAATATGTTGGTCCATATAAACTGTCTGTTTGAGGACAAAATGTAATCTGCCAACTGGTAATTGAGGACCTGAGGGAGAGACAAATATTGAACAAATAATGGAGCACCCATAGCTTAAACAAGTTGCACAATATTCCCTCTGTTCTGATGAGCCAAGACTCAACAAGCTGGAACCCATCATTCTTAAAGTAATGTGTGACATGAGGTACTACCTATATGAGATCCAGGGATCTATAGAGGACAGATCATTCAATTATGCCATGGGCATGTACCTTTTAATTAAAGAAAACTTAGGCTGTCCAAGTAAAAAGAGTACCTTCAACAGTGCCACCGTGCCCAACTCTTGCAGATCCTTCCAACTTACCTCTCCCTATAGAAGGAGAGCCAGTTTACTTACCTGGCTTAACCATTACATCTTGTCATCTGAGTTTCAATTGCTTTATAATGTCAAGCAGTCACCTCTGAAGAGAGGCTTAGGTACCACTCTGCCTGCCATTCCCTTCTGTTTCTTGCAGAAGAACCCCAGTCCTAGCACAGTTCCAGGCCAGGATTCTGTGTTGTTTCCCTTGCCTGGTCTTTCTTTTTAAGCAGCAGTGAAAGATTCCTCTCTGGGGAGCCACAATTTGAGATCATAAACTGTCTACTAAGAAGCAGGGCTGGAGGAGGGCGGTTAGCAGAATATTCCCTTCCTTCTGGGTAGCCTCATAATTAGACCAAAGTATAATTTAAGGCGGAGATTGGGCAGGATGGGTGTGGCTAGCGAATAGCTACCACTCTTCTCAGAATATGCTGCAGTATTCAGGCCCAGGAGCAGAGCAATTCTCGAGAAAGGGGTGGAGAGTATTATAAGACATCAAAGATAATAGCAGTTGAGAGCACAGGGACCTGTTATTGGGATGTGAAAGATTGCAAGAAGTATACTCAAAAACGAATTATAGGAGGGATAATCCCTATACAGCCAAGGCTGCATAGAGAGATCATGTCTCAATCCAAAGGCTGGCTACTGAAGCCAGAGGAACTAATGTTTGCAAGCAATTACAAGTAGGAGATAGTGTTCTACCACTTGAACAACAATGCCACTTCCAGTTTTCTGGTGGTTAAATGGGGATGAGTTTCAGGGACTTTTCTATCTGGACTGGCTTTGACCTACGGTCTTCAGATCTCAGCCTCCCAAGAAGCTAACATTAACAACCTAGGATTACACTCAGGAACAATGCCCAGACACTGATTTCAAGGCCAAAGACCATACAACAAATAATAAAAAAAGGAAAGTAAAAGGGGACAGTGGGTGGAGAGATTCACCATTCATCACATGCATGTCAGGTGTGAATGATCCACAATGTAGGCTAGGAGCAGACAAGGAACCTACCCAAGACACAACTGATCATTTATTTGTGGAAACCAAGTGAAAAGTCAATAAACAAATATATGAAACAACTATAGAAAGATAAATAGTGCAGGTGAGAGTGCCAGAAAGAGTCCTTTGAGTCAAGTGCTGGTGGCTAACACCTGTAATCTTAACTACTCAGGAAGCTAAGATCTGACGATCATGTTTCAAAGTCAGTCTCAACAAAAAATGTCTCTGAAATTCTTATCTCCCATGAACTAGCAATAAAGCATAATTGGGAACTGTGGCCCAAATGATAGAATACTATATTTAAGATTTTAAAAAGATAAGCAACAGTGACCAGGTCCTGATTTCAAACCCGTTCAAACCCCAGAATCCACATACATAGAGAAAAGGTTTCTGTGAAGAGGTAGCACTGAAGCCAAGACCTGTAGATTGAGAGGGAGCCAGCTTTGGGGGCATGTGACAGAGGCAATAGCTAGGGTGAAAGTCTCAGGGCTGGAATAAACCCCATATCAGGAGGAAGTGGTGTGTGGTTGGTTCTGAGTGAGAAAGAGAATGAGGTGAGGTACATCTGAAAAATGGGGGCCAGGTGGGCACTGGTGGTTCACACCTGTAATCTAAGCTACTCAGAAGACTGAGGATTGAGGATTGTGGTTCAAAGGTAGCCTGACCAGGAAAGTCCATGAGAATCTTATCTCAATAACCAACTCTGAAAAAGCTGGAAGTGGTACTGTGGTTCAAGTGGTAGAGCACTAGCCTTGGGCTCAGGCTCTGAGTTCAAACCCCAGTCCTCATACTTCAGCTTTCTGAATAGCTAGGATTACATGTGTGAGCCACCACAGACAGGCAACCCTTTAGTATATATTATCTAACTTAATGGTTGTGACTTTCCCATTAGGAGGGCTCACTCTGAGCTCATCCTATTCTGGTTCATTTTCAGTCGATGGCCAGGTCAGTTTCCCCTCTGGAACTAACTTGTCTGTGGGAGGAGGATAAAGCCCCTGAAGCCCCTTCCCTTGTTGGGTGCATCCTATATTGTAAGAGTGATGAAAGAGGTCCAAGATTAAAGCTGGGCTCCTAAGATGGAGTTCCTATTGTGGGCAACCTGGGCTGGTGTGCAGCTTTGAACAAGTGACTCTGGGAAGATATGAAAAATAACCACACTTAAATCCAATTTTTTTCAAAATCCTCTTGAGAGCTAGAAGAGGAGAGGGGAAGGGAAGATATATTCTGAATAGTTTCCTTCCTGTTGTGACATTGATTGATACATTTTGCTCAAGCAGGAATTACTTCTTATCCTGGGAAGGTCCTCAGTTTACCTTCCCGTGGTTGAGAGTTGTATGAGCTAAAATCCTCAGCTGTCAGCTCTATTTGGGCTACTTGACCCAGAGAAGAGGGCGACCCTTTTTGCAAACTGCTCTGCTCAGAAGGAGGTCCAATTTTCTGATTTTCAATAATGGGGACTAGGTGCTGCTAGAGAAAAGGATGCTATAAAATAGAGTGAGTTTGGAGCTCACACCCTTCAGAGGGAGGCCCAAACTGAGACCTGCTCTGAGGAAAAATCAAGGAACTGAGAGGAAGTTAATATTTTAGGTCATATGGCCAGGGAAGGCCTTTCTGTGGCAGAACTTCTGATCTAGCTGCTGAAAAGATGAACGAATTAAACAAAGTTTATTTTCCTTTTGTGTGTGTGTACAAGTACTGGGGCTTGAACTCAGGGTCCCATACACTTGCTTAGCTTTTTCCTGCAAGGCAGATGCTCTACCACTTTAGCTAAACTTCTACTTTGAAGTTTTTTGCTAGTGTATTGGAGATAGGAGTCTGTCAGAATTGGCTTTCCAGACTGGGTTTGAACATGGATCCTTAGATCTCAGCCTCCTGATAAGCTAGGATCAAAGACAGGAACTATTAAGCATTCAGGTCCACACAAAGGTGTAGAAGAAGTTTCCAGAGAAGAGAAGAACAAATTTGCAAAGGCCTTGCCTGATTTGTCAACTTGTTGGATATTGTTTATTGATTTATTTTTGAACATGGGGCTTGAACACTGGGCCGGGGCACTTTCTTTCAGCTCTTCAGCTCAAGTCTAGCACTCTACCACTAGAGCCACAGAACCACTTTGGATTTTCTGGTGGATAATTTGAGATAAGAGTTTCACAGTCTTTCCTGCCCAACCTGGCAATCCTCAGATCTCAGCCTCCTGAGTAGCTAGGATTACAGGCATGAGCCACCAGTACCTGGCTGGATATTTATTTATATAGGAATACAGCAATATCCTTGTAAATAGTATGAAAAATATTTAAGTTGGTCACTCCATATGAGCCTCACTGGCTTTAAGTTTTCTCTTTGATAGTTAATATGAAGGAAAGCCACAGGGGGATTCACCTCAGTTTATTATAAAAGGATGTCTCTGGCATGTTTTTACAACAGTGTGCACAATGTAAAAGATAATAATGTTATTCATGACATTATACACAGTAGTAGAAAGGTAGAAAACCAAATGTCTCTTGATGGGTAAACAAAATGTGGTATAACCAGCCAAGGGAATATTATTCAATCTTAAAAAGGAATGACATTCTGACCATGCTACAACAAGAATGAATCTTTAAAATACTGTGAAATAAACCATATTAAAAATAAAAACTATATTTATGATTCTACATATATAAGGTACCAAAACATAGTCAAATTTGCTGGCTACCAGTGGCCCACACTTATAAAACTAGCTACTTATAGGGCTGAGAACTGAGGATGGAGGCTTGAAGCCAGACTAGAAAGAAATGTTGCTGAAACTCTTATCTCCAAAAAGTGAGATACAGTAGATGTGAGACTCAACAATAGAACTGTGGAGCATATTGGCAGCAAAGATGGCGTTGGGAGGGGGTTGAGTGGGCAGAGCCCAATTTACTATAGAGCACATGGGCAGCCAAGATGGCGCTGGGAGAGAGTAGAGTGGGCAGAGCCCAATTGATCTTCCGATCAGTGCCTAACCAGCCCATGAAGGCTCAGGTGCATGATAGGGTGTGACCTTGACAGTGATTGGTTCCTCTTCCTCCCTTGCCATGCCACCCGCCGTTTTTATATTTAATAAGGGCTGCTCTCTGTTAATAAATGAGTTTTCTACCTGCTGGATTTGGCTCCCCGCTGCGTCTGATTGTCTCCTGGGCTGGGGAACGGGCGAGCGCCACACTTACCTTTCCGCCACACTTACCTTTCCGCCACACTTACCTTTCCTCAGACCCCATCCATCTTTCGTGGGACGGACGAAGACCCAACATAGAACATCAGCCTTGAACAAATAAGTTTAACATAGAGGGGCTGGGAAAGTGGCTCAGTGGTAGAGAGCTTGCCTTGCATGCCTGAGGCCCTGGGTTCGATTGCTCAGCACCACATAAGCAAAAAGAAAAAAGCCGTTGAAGGGTAAACAAAGGAGGAGGCTGCAATGCTTGGTAAGAAATGTATGCATTATCCTGCCCATGTAATTGTAACCCCTCTGTAAGTATGTTCTCAAATAAAATAAAATATTAAAAAAAGAAAAGAAAAGAAAAAAGCCGGAAGTGGCGCTATGGCTCAAGTGGTAGAGTGCCAGCCTTGAACTGAAGAGCTGAGGGACAGCTCCCAGGCCCAGAGTTCAGGCCCCACGACCGGACCTCCCCCCCAAAAAAAAGTTTAACATCGAATGGAGAATAGAGAATGAATGATGTGGCCAGTGCAGGTAAGAAAGAGCAGGCTTTCTGTGTGCAAAGGACTTCTTGGTCAACAGCACTGTGACAGAACACACAAAGACAGTACTAGGCTGAGAAGTAAGGACAAGGAAGACAGGAGAGTTGATTACCCGTTTTTTTTTTGTTGTTGTTGTATTTGTTTTTCCCAGTACTGGCACCTGGACTCAGGGCCTGGGTGCTGTTCCTGAGCCTCTTTATGCTTTGGGCTAGTGCTCTATCACTTGAGTCACAGAACTTCTTCTTTTTCTGAGTAGTTTATTGGAGAAAAAAGTGTCATGTCATGGGCCTTCTTGTAAGGCTGGCTTCAAATGGAGATTAGTCTTCAGATTTTAGCCACTTGTGTTGTATTCCAATTTAAATTGTAGTATTCCAATTTCCCAGGAAGATATGACAGCACTCAGGCAATTTGGCTGGAAGTTCTTTATTTAGCCATATTCCATCTGTCCTCAGCTCACAGAGCTAGAGAACAGCCCTGTTTGTTGTTCAGGGGGGATTTTTACAGGAAGTGCTTTCACATAGGTGATGTTTACCAAAGCAAGCAAGCAAGGTTACAGAAGCAAATCATAGCCTTGAGTCAAACATGCCTTGGGACATTGGACCTTTGCCCTGATGTTGAAGAAGGGGAATCCTTTTCCCAGAGAGAATGCATGTCAGCATGCACCCTCACACCACACAGAAGCTCAGATGGGGACACACGAGTCAATGCCTCTGACAGTGCGCTGAAATTTTCTGAACAGGAATGATGTTTATTACAACTTCCTGAGTAATAAAGAACTCAGTACAGCTGGTGATAAGCATCATAATTGTTAGTGGCATTCAGCAAAATTTGTGATAAACTGCAAAGGTGCCAGTCTGGGAAGCTTCAGGGAGAGAGAGAAGTTTACTTTTAGCAAAGATGTTTCTGAATTTACATTTTTGTTCCCATGGATATCCTTCTTTACCAAGGGAAAGGGGCTCAGGAGAGAAAATTAGCTACCGCAGGAACGATTGAGGCTAGAATAAACTTTCTTCCAGTGAATAGCAAATCAGATATCACACTCAGTAGCTAGGATTACAAGTTTGAGGCAAAACTGCCTATTTTGATTAATTCTTGTGTGTCATCCCCAGGAATGTGGATTCAAGCCAAGGTGACCCAAGCCTTCAAAGTTTTGTTATAGATATTGACTCAAGCTATGATGTCAGAAATACTGACCTTACTGTTCAGCCTGGAACCAAAAGAAACGGGAGGTGAGAGTTATCTATGTTTGTGGCTTGTAAATCACCAGGATTAGTGGCAGGCTGGAAAGAAGAGAATCAAGAGGGCACATGTGGAACATGGCAGACAGGAAGGCATCAGGGAAGAAGCAGTTTCGGGATGAGCAGTGGATCAGGAGGACCAGATTCTCTGTGGTGCAGAAAGTCTTTCTTCAGAGCCCTCACCACATTAGCCTGTCTTGGGTCACTCCATGTTTGTTTAGTGTTTCAGCCCTCAGTCATTTGAACTCTTAGGGCTTGGGGCTTCCTGCACATCCTCCTGGAGCCTGGCACAGGGTCTAGCCCACATTGGTGCTGGCTGATGGTTGCCTAATGGGGTTGGATAGAGACAAACACTAAATTGGAGGTTTCTGGAAGGGATCGGCGTGCACTTAGTGTCCAGAGGACATGCATGGGACTGTACCTTCATGAGGAAGAGGCCAGAGGACAGTGTCATGTTGCCTCCCTAACACTTTGGTAGAAATGGCAGACAGATGTCACAGGCAGCAGGCAATGCTCTCTGGTTTATATATGTGCATGCACACCCAACATCTGTGGCCCATTAGTGGAACAGTACACACTGATCACAGCATGGACCCCATTTCATGGCTGCGGACACTGAAATCCTGGGGTCTTGGTGTCCTCAGGCCTTGGCCAACAGCAGTGGGGAGTCTGAGACCTTGGAGGCAGGACAATGGCAGGGCTCCAGCAGTATCTGCAAAGCCTGAGAAGCTCGACTCCTCAAGGATAGCTCACAGACGCAGAGGAGGCTGTGAAGAGGGATAGATCCCTGGGGTACACTTGAACCACCAAAACGCACCCTGCTCACTAGCACCAAGCACGTACAGCTTATAGCCCAACAATCCAATTCTGGCTCTTTCTCACCTCACTTGGCAAGGGGGGGAGCCATGGAGGAGCAAGATGCACCATTTCAGTTGAGGAGGGATATATCTGATATCAGACCCACACATCACACCTAGATAGACTGGAACTCTCCAGAAGGCCAAGGTAACAGATATATTCGTTGTCTAACAAGTGTGGAAGTGGGAATCTTGACTGTGAGGACTCCATAGTCCCCAACTTGTGGGTTGGTGGCTGCGACTCCCCCCTGAGGTGGTGACTAAGTGGTAGCATCTGGGTTGCTAGCCTGTAAACAGAAGAAGTGAATGTGGGCTGTGGAGTGGCCTGGTGCCTGGGCCACACTCTTTTGCTGAGTTGTTACTGTTGCCACCATGTGGACGTGCCTAGGCTTGGAGCAAGGTTACAGGGCCTGTGGGGCTGACTGGCTGTGCAGAAGCAGAAGGTGTCACTTCTGCAGGCAGTGACTCTATTACTGGCAGCCCTATGCTTCCTGCTCAACGTGGGGCTGGGGCTCTGCACCATAATCGGCAGCCTGATGGCACCCTGAGGGGTTAGGAGGCAGATAACTGAGTGCCTCAGTATGGTGCTGAGAGAATGCTGCTCCCGAGTCTCCCACCTCTGTCTGGGTTTACTTCAAACCTGCAGCTTCTCCTTTCTCCTCCTCTGTGACCTCAGTGGCAGCACCAGAACAGTCTGTGCTTCTTCCTACTTTTCTCCCAGGTGGGGTAAATTGAGGCTGTGAGGATAGGGATTTGTCCACTCAGTAGAGTCAGAAATAGAACCCAGGGCCCTTGGTGCCCCAGTATGGAAGTCTTATTTCTACTTACCATACTTTACAATCAGTTCTTTCTATTGCCCTCTCCTGTCCCCTGACCTCCTCCAGCATTCTCTTTCTGGAGTGTACCCTGTCTGCACATGTCTGTATCCTGTAGGACTTATGCCCTCATCATCTTTGCTCCCCTCCCTAACTTCCACCTGCATATCCTGTGTCTCTACTCAGGTCAGTCCTTTTCCCATTTAACCACTTGCACAGGGACGCTAGGCCTCCCCACTAATTCTCCCTATTCAGTCTTCCCCATCCTATCTGTATTTTAGGTATTGTTGATTGGGGAGTGAGTGCAAAGACCCTCTTGGAGCTGTAGGCCCCTTGGAGGGAGTGAAATGTGAATTTCTGGTTCTTGAGGAATTTGCCACCTTTGACTCTCCAGTAGTCCAGACGTGTTCCTGTGGAGGGATTTCCCAGAATGTCCCCAAGAGCAGTTCGCTGAGGGTGGAATGCCACATGCCTTCCTTCTCTGCCAGGAACTGATGGGACATGGTATTTTTTGGTATTCCAAACTGTGATCATATTTGATTCTGCCTCTTTGAAACTTATGTACCTGCACATCTGTACGTGCATTTGGACTAAAATAGCAATTTTTCTTCCTGTCTGTGTGTGTGTGTGTGTGTGTGTGTGTGTGTGTGTGTGTGTGTGTGTGTTTTCAGATCTTCAGTCTTAAACTCAGGGCCTGGGTTCTGTCTCTTAGTTTTTATCACTCATGACCAGTGCTCTACCACCTGATCCACATCTCTACTTCTGGCATTTTGGTGATTCATTGGAGATAAGTGTCTTACAGACTTTCCTACAAGGGATCCTTTATTTGTTTGTTTGTTTTTGGTCGGTCATGGGGCTTGAACTCTGAGCTTGTGCGCTGTCCCTGAGGTTTTCAGTTCAAAGACAGCACTTTACTGCTTGAGCCACAGTGCCATTTCTGGTTTTCTAGTGATTTATTGGAGATAAGAGTCTCATGGAGGGCTTGGAAAGTGGCTCAGTGGTAGAGGGCTTGCCTTGCATTCAAGAGGCCCTGGATTCTATTCCTCAGTACCACATAAGCAAAAAGAAAAAAGCCAGAAGTGGCAATGTGGCTCAAGTGGTAGAGAGATAGCCTTGAGCTGAAGAGATAAGGAACAGTGCTCAGACCCAGAGTTCAGGCCCCAGGACCAGACCCAACAACAACAATAACTAAAGAGTCTCATGGACTTTCCTGCCTGGTCTGGCTTTGAACTGTGGTCCTTAGATCTCCCACTTGAGTAGTTAGGATTACAGGCGTGAGCCACTGGTGATTTGGCTTCTTCCATTTTTTGTTTTTCAAGTTTTTCATTGTTATTTAATCATAAGAGACTCAGATTTGCCTGCCCAGGCTGGCTTATAAACGCAATCCTCGCATTGCAAACCTCATGATTGGATTATAACTGTGAGCCACCAGTACCACTCTGGGATTTGTCATTTTTGACAAATGCTAAATGTGTCTATTGAGATGGTCTGAGCATTGAACATTGCACTGCACCCAAGGCAAATTTCAGGAGAATGACAAAGATGTAGAAACCGTTTGGTGCCTCACACACACCATTACATAATGTAAGTTAATGACTTTCTTCCCAGAAATACATAACTCTTATCTTTATACAATGTAAGGTGCTTAAGTGCTTCTTCATATTTATCTAAAATAGTATATACATTGAAAGGAACTCCACCATATGTAAACAAAATATTTTTTGTTAGTGATGGGGATTGAACTCTGGCACTGTCCTTCAGCTCTTTAAGCTCAAGGCGAATGCTCCACCACTTGTGCCACAGCACCATTTCTATCTTTGTCTGTTCATGTGGTGTTGAGGAATCAAACCCAGGGCTTCATGCATGAGAAGCAAATACTCTATCACTGAGCCATCTTCCTAGGTCACTAAACAAAAGACATTTATGTGTCAGCTGGGCACTGTTGGCTGACACTTGTAATACTAGCTACTCAGGAGGCTAAGAGGTGGGGATTGCGGTTCAAAGCCAGCCTGAGCAGGTAAATGGAGCTGTGGCTCAAGTGGTAAAGCACTAGCCTTGAGTAAAAATAGCAAAGGGACAGGGCCCAGCCCCTGAATTCAAGTCCTACTCTGCACTACCAGTTTAAAACTTTTTTAATGATAAAGCAAGTCATCATCCATGGGTCTAAAACACTTGTGAGCAGTTGCTGACATACATGTCTGCCAACCTACAACATCGGCACATGCAACATGATAGACTTATACATTTCTGTTCATTTCAAGGCTAGGTACAATCACATGATTACAATATATGTAGAAGCTGCAATCAGTTTGAAGTCTACGTTCATTTTCTTTGTCAGTGCTCTTGTAAGTGTGTCTGAGCAGTGTCCCTCACAGGAAGAAAAGAAGCTCCTAATGACTCACCTTAATCTCATGTTGTGAGTAGAAATAAGACCGGGCTGTATGTCAATGCAACATTGCTTGGCTGTTTTTGACTCATCCTGGTTCCTTGAAGGCAGAGCCCCATCTTTTGATTCCATGTTAGGGATCTCAGGGGAGGTCACCATCAAATAGGAACTGAAGAATATAACCAGCTCCCCTTCATTAAAACCTCATTATAGTTGAAGCCAGTGGTTCACATGTGTAATCCTAACTACTCAGGAGGCTAGCAATATATGGTTGTGGTTCAATGCCAGCACTGGGTAGAAAAGTCCATGACACTTTTATCTCCAATTAAACATCAAAAAAACTTGAAGTGGACCAGTGTCCCAAGTGGTAGAGTGCTAGCCTTGAGCAAAAAAGCTCAGGGACAGCCCTAGGAATGGCACACACACACACACACACACACACACACACACACACACACACACACACACAAACAAACAAATACACACACATACACACACACTCAAACACACATACACTCCTTTTTGTTAGCTCATCTAATGCTCCCAACAACCATATAAGTCAGGTATGCTTATTTCCATATTACAGAGGAGGAAAATTCCTGGTGTGTCAGTGGACTCAGACCTCAAATCCATGCCCCTGTCCCACTACTTTTTTTGGGAATAAACCTGTGGACCAAGAGACAAACAGGTTACAGGCATTCTGTGGTGTGTGTGTGTGTGTGTGTGTGTGTGTGTGTGTGTGTGTGTGTGTGTGTGTGTGTGCACCAATCCTAGGGTTTGAACTTCGAGTCTGGGTTCTGTCCCTTAGCTTTTATTCTCAAGGTTGGCACACTGTACCACTTGAACCAAAGCTCCACTTCTTGGTCTTTAGTTCTTCATTGGAGATGACTCTCACAGACTTTTCTGCCCAGGCTGACTTTGAATCATGCATGGTTCTCAGATCTCAGCCTCCTCAGTAACTAGGAGTCTAGATGTAACTATTGGCATCAGGCATAGATTCTTCACCCTTCTGGGTAAATCTGTCTTACCTGGATTCCTCAGTGTGAATTGGTTTTAATAATGTTTCACCCTAGGCCAGTTGAGACTTGTATGTCCTTATTACAGAGTCTGGCTGGTGCTTCATTACAGCACTAACTACTCTGCCTGTGATGAAAGTTTTTGAAAAGAAAAAGTAAGCCAGGTGATGGTGACTCACACCTTTAATTCTAGCTGGTGAAGAGGCTGAGATCTGAGGATTGCTATTCAAAGCCAGCCTGGGCAGGAAAGACTGTAAGAATCTGGAAGTGGGGCTGTGGCCCAAGTGGTAGAATTTTAGCGTTGAATGAAGAGCTCAGAAACAGTGTCCAAGCCCTCTTTTCAGACCATAGGACAAACACAAAATGAAAGAAAGAGAAAGAAAGAAAGGGAGTAGGGGCAGGAGGAGAAGGAAAGAGGGAGAGAAGAATTATGGCATTAGTGGCTCAGATATGTAAAAGCAAACCAGTAGTGGAACTGTGTCGCAAAGTGGTAGAGAGTTAGCTTTGAGCGAAAAAGCTCAGACACAGGCCCTGTGATCAAGTCCAAAGAAGACAAAAAAGAGAGGGAGGGGATAGAAGGAGAAAGGGAAGGAAGAAATGATCTAGTTCAAGAGTTGAGTGAAATAGAAACTTCTGGGTATCCGGGAACCTACAGACAACCAGGAGGCATAGTTTTTTAACCACACATCCTTGGCTGGTGCTGACAGTCAGATTCCCCCCACAGAGTCCATGCTGTGCTTGAGTTCAGGCCTATTGAATCCTCCCTGGGCCTTGGGACTGAAGATCTAGCCTTTGCTTCATTTGTAAAGACTAGGAACCCGAGGACATCAAGGACCTCTCATGGCAAGAAGAGTAAGACATGGGTATCCATTCCTTGAAATCAGATCCTTTCAGTGACATGCCTACTCTGATCCTTCTATCCTATCATCTAAAAAATACCTACATCACCAGCACTCCAGGAAAAGAAAGGGAGCCCCCTCAATGGCTATAGGGTGGGTCTCTCTATCCCATTTGACAGTCCTGGTCCAGCACAGATTCTGCCAGCCCTCTCCTTCTCTCTCCCTCCCTCCCTCTATTGTTTTGGGGAGTCTTCAATGACCAGAGTATAGAATGGGCTGCTATGTCCCCATTGGCAACAACAGTATTTAGCCATTTTCCTCAAAATCACAGCCAGAGCACGAGTGATTAAAGTCAAATTCAAATCTGCCAGCAAGTCATAACATATAGGGCTAGGACATTTATCAAGGCTGTGGGCCTCTAGTGACCTCAAAGAAAGCCAGTGAGATGGGGCAGGGAAGAGGCTGCAGTGGGACTTCTCTTCTCTGCCCTGCACCTTATAAGGCTTCTCAAATCAAGGTCAGGCCAAATAATAATGACAAATAATAAATATTGATTACTAACAACTCCTGTATTGAGACATGAAGGTTTCATTTATTTTATTTTTACCCCATCAAATGTCCATACCCACCCCATGGAGTATTTATTATTATTGATGTTCTTTCTTAAACTTCATTCACATATCAGAAAATGGTATTCAGAGAGATTAAGCCACTGACTAGAGCCACACAGCTCAAAATGCAAATAGTAAACATAAGAATACTTTCTGAGGCAGGTGCTGGTATCTCATGCTTGTAATCTTAGTTACTCAGGAGGCTGAGGTCTGAGGATCATGGTTTACAGCCATGATCTCCGATTAACCACTAAAATGCCTGCAATGGAGCTGTAGCCCAAGTTATAGAGTGTTAGTTTTGAGTGAAATATCTAAGGGACAGTGCCCAGATCTTGAGTTCAAGCTCTGGTACTGGCACCAAAAAATAAAAACAAAATAAAAAGGCTTATAACCTTCACCCAAGACTATCTCCCACACACCAACAAAAACCTGGACCTGAAGGTGTGTGTGGCTCAAGAGGTAAGTACTAGTCTCAAGCAGAATAAGCTAAGGGAAAGTGTCTAAACCCTGAGTTCAAGCCTCCCCACTATAAACTTGTGTGTATATGTATATGTGTGTATATCTATATACACATATATAAAATGTGTCCACACATATGTACACATGCATGTATGTATACACATATGTGTATGTGTTGATTGGGGGATATCAGGCCTGATATCTCAAGCAAAAGAAAATTTTTGCATCATTCAGCCTGTAGATGGAGACTCAGAATTTCTATACTGCAGTTAAGTGAGGATACTCAAATTTTGAAATTCATCAAATCATTGGACAAAGCCCATTCTATTTAGGAAGGGTAATCATCTTTTTTTGCTTTGTTTTGTTATGTTTTTGTTTTTTGCCAGTTCTGGGGCTTGACCTCAGGTCCTGCGCACTGTCAGTGAGCTGCTTTTGCTCAAGGACAGTGCTCTACCACTTGAGCCACAGAGTAACTTCTAGGTTTTGTTCATGCGGTATTGAGGAATCAAACCCAGAGATTCATGCATGCTAGGCTAGCACTCTAACACTAAGCCACATTCCCAGGCCATAATAAATCTTCTTTACTCCAAGTTTAAAATTATTTAAATTTATCTATTGAAATTTACCCATGTGATTAAAATGGTAATCACATCCAAAAATTTTTTAATTTCTTTCCTTTTTTATTGCGAAAATACTGTACAGAAGGGTTACAATTACTTGGGCTAGGTAATGAATACATTTCTTATCAAACATTGTTGCCTCTTCCTTTGTTTCCCCTTACCATCCCTTCCCATCTCCCACCCACCGACCCTTAATCCCCCCTCCCTCCAAAGATGTAAAGTTTGTTTTTCTCCATAACGACTTTTATATCTCATTGTTGCAATGGGTCCACCTGTATCCCTATTTAAACAATTTGTTTTTTATTTGTTAGGAAATGGAAAGACTTGGAAAAAATTATATTAAGTGAAGTAAGCCAGACCCAAAGAAACATAGGTCCCAAGGGTTCCCTTATATGCAACAAATAGTATATGTCTGACATAAGCAGAAACGGTCAGATAAATTGATGTTAGGCGAAATGAACCCCAAGATAAAGATTCAAATGTTTTTTCTTCCTTGCGATTATTTCTAACAGCTTTATAAGATGATTACTTTGTTGCTTTGTATGTCCCTTCCCCACAGTATAACCCCTGCTTCCAAAAGTCTTTTCATAGCAACATTTACATTGATGTTTGACTAAAACATGAGGCACTACATGCTAGCAGAATTAATGTGTTAAAATTCACCATCTCTAGCCGTGAGTTGTTCGCTCATGGCTGTAATTCTAGCTATTCAGGAAGCTTAGAGCTGAGGACTGAAGCTTTATGAGACTCATCTCCAATTAACTATCTCAAAAAACTGATGTGGAATTATGGTACCAGTGGCAGAGTGCTAGCCTTAAGCAAAAAAACCAACGGATGGTGCCCAGGACCTAGTACAAGCAATAAAACTGTGTGTGCATGAGCATGAACACACAAACACACACACACATGCACACATATAAGCACATGCACATACACACCATTACTACCACTATCACTAGAATATCATGACTCTAGTCACAGGAGATCTGCCACAGTCAAATTGTGAGACAGGAAGTAGAATGGTGGGTTTCCTGAGACTGTGGAAAGGGATGGATGGAAGGTGCTCTTTAATAAGTGCTTAATTTCAGGTTGGATTCTGAGAAAGTTCTAGAAGTTGGTATCAGAGAGGGTGCATGAAAATTTGAATGTACTTAAAGCCACTGAAGTGTACAATTGTAACTGGTTGAGATGACACATTTTATGCTATGGTTATTTTCCCAGGATGAGAGAATAGATAACAATACAGCCAGGGAGGGCCTGGACAAGAAAAGATAGCAGGAGGCGAGGGCCCTTATAGTGTTCACTCCTTCAGTTTCCCACCAACAAATATCTGCTGTTGAGCCACTTGTGCTGGGCTTATGACAGGTTGGAGCAAAGGCAGTGGGTGGCTACCTGTAATTGGCCCTCTATCATTTGAGCCACATCTGTACTTCTGGCTCTTTTTAAGTTAATTGGAGATAAAACTCTCAGATTTAGCTGCCTGGGCTGGATTTGAACTTCAATCATCAGATTTAAAGATTATTATACTATCTTAAAGAAATGATTGGAACTTGCTCTTTTGTTGTTGTTGGTTTTGGTTGTCAGGCTTGCATTTGGGTCCCAGGCTCTGTACCTGAGTTCTTCTATTTAAGGCTAGCATTCTACCAGTTTTCATTACTATACTACTTTTGGTTTTCTGGTGATTAATTGGAAATAAAGTATCACAGACTTTACTGCTCAGACTGGCCATGAACCTTGATCCTCTGATCTCAATCTCTTTAGTAGTTAGGATTTCAGGTGTGAGCCAATTACACCTTGCTGGGAACCTGCTCCTTTATGAAGGAAGGCATTCTGATTATCTCCATTTTCCAGATATAGAAACACAGGCAACAAATTAAAATGACTTGTCTATGATGTCACACGTTAGTAAATGCTGGAGCTGGGTCTTTTATCCTGGTCTTTCCAATGGCAAATCTCACCCTCAAATAATACTCCATTAGTGTGTTGCCTTTGTTATCCCCTACCCTCACATTCCTGTAGCAAGGAATCAAAAACACCCACAGGTGTGATTAAGTACAGGCTCTGTCTAATGAAGAGAGTGCCTGGGTTTGAGTCTCATCTTCACTACTGAAGTTGGATTGAGAGGTTTGTTGGGCCGGGATTAAAAGTTTGTGTTTTTGGCCCTGGCAAATCATTGGTTTTGTTCCAGTAGCCTGGTCTGTAAAGACTAAGATAATGATTACCTATCTCATAGGTTTATTACCAAGTTCACAAAGAAAAAGGTGGGTTGGTGCCTAGCATATACTCAGCAACCCATTGATGTCAGCTGTTTATTTCATTGAGTAAAGATGGCAGCCTATGGCTGGGAGTCCAGCTCAATAGTAAAGCCTATACTTATTTAGCATGGTGTGGAGGAGGAAGTTTGGGAGGGGCCAGGAGGAAGAATCAAGAAGAAGGAAGAAGAAACGGTAGAATGTGGCCAGGCACCAGCAGCTCAAGCCTGTAATCCTAGCTACTTAGAAGGCTAAGATCTGTGGATGGTGGTTCAACCCAGCCTGGGCAGAGAAGTCTCTGAGACTCTCAAGTCTAATAAAGTACTCAAAATAGCTGGAAATGGCATTGTTGCTCAAGGGGTAGAACACTACCCTTGATTGAGCACAATTTGGCTCAGGGACAGTGCTCAACCAATGAGTTCCAGTTCCAGGTATGGCTAAATCAATCAGTCAATCAATAAAACAAGGAGTACAAGTGGAAGATTCGGTTGTGTGTTAGCCATGTATTTTTTTCTTGCTATGACAAAATATTTGACAGAAATATCCTAGGAAGTTATTTTGCTCAGTGTCATAGATTTCAGGCATTAATGGCAGAGAAGAACATGGAGGACATGGAGCATGGGGAGGGGTAAGAGAGGGAAAGGGAGTGCTTCGATGGGAAGATTCTCTTTTCTCTTCATTAACTCCGTATGGAAAGCCAGCATACCGAATGGTGCCACCCATGTGCAGGAGGGATATCTGCTTCGGTTAATCTGTTATGGAAACCCACCAAACACACCCAGAGTTATGCTTTAATTATTAGCTGGGCGCATCTAAACCAAATCAAATCAATCCCATTGAAGCTCATCCTCAAGATTAACCATCACAGATATCAATTTCATTTGCCTCCAAATTTACATTCCTTGTTATCTCTCAACTCACCAATCATTTATAATTCTTGTTTTTTTTCACATTTAGGCTAGTGTGTGTGTGTGTGTGTGTGTGTGTGTGTGTGTGTGTGTCCTACTTAATGGTGAAACCACATATACTTTTCTCCTAAAATCAGCAACAAGGGTACCATATCTACTGTCACCACTTGTAAGTTGCAGGAACTAGATTTGCAAGGAAAATCAATTTGACAATAGAAATGTCAATATCTGTGTTGATAGGAAGGAGTGTAATTATCTTTTTTGCAGATAATATTATCTTTTTTTGTTCCATCCTGAGCCTAGAACTCAGCGATTGTGTTTTGTCGCTGAGCTTTTTACTCAAAGCTAGAGTTCTACCCCTTGAACTGCAACCCCACCTCTGGTTTTTTAATGGTTAATTAGAAATAAGAATCTCAAGAGTCTCACATACTTCTTTGTCCAGTCTAGCTTCCAACTGCAATCCTCAGAAATCAGCCTCCTGAGTAGCGAGGATTAGAGGCAGCAGCCACTGGCTCCCAAATCTCATATTATTTTTTATTTAGAAAATTACAAGACCCAGCAATCCCACTTTTGGGCATTTACGCAAATGTTTACAAACAAGACCACACTAAAGCTACCAGCACAACTATGTTTATTGCAGCATTATTTACCATAGCTAAGATCTGGAACCAACCCAGATGCCCCTCAGTAGATGAATGGATCAAGAAAATGTGTTATATATACACAATGGAATTCTATGCCTCCATCAGAAAGAATGACATTGCCCCATTTGTTAGGAAATGGAAAAACTTGGAAAAAATTACATTAAGTGAAGTAAGCCAGGCACAAAGAAACACAGGTCCCCTGGTTTCCTTTATTTGCAATATCTAGTATATGTATGAGTCAAGCGGAAAAAGTCAGATAATGTGATATTAGGAAAATGAATCCTTAGGTATTTTAATGTTTTTTTTTCTTTCATGCATGTGTTTCTAACGCATTTATAAGTTTATTTCTTTGTTGCTTTGTATGTCCCTCCACCACAGTATAACCCCTGCTTTCAATATATTTGATGTCAGTATAACTTATGGAGGAGATGGGGAAAAACAGTCATTTAAGGATTCAGGTGGACCTGTTGCAACAATGAGAAGTAAAAATTGTCATGTCAAAAAGGAGCTTTACAATGATGGTGGGGGGGGAACGGGGGGAGAGAAGGATTGGAGGGAGGGAGGAGGCTGGGAAGGGAGGTGAAGGGTAAACAAAGGAGGAGGCTGCAATGCTTGGTAAGAAATGTATGCATTATCTTGCCCACGTAATTGTAACCCCTCTGTACAGTATATTCACAAATAAAATAAAATTAAAGAAAGAAAGAAATGAACCTACAGACCTATAACCAAGTAGTCTTCGATAAGGGAGCTAAAATAATAGAATGGAAGAAAGACAGCCTGTTCAGTAAATGGTGTTGGCAAAATTGGTAAACTACTTGTAGAAAACTAAAGCTAGATCCTTATATATCACCCTGTACTAAAATCAACTCCAAATGGATCAAAGACCTCGGAGTCAAAGCAGACATTCTGAAAACATTACAGGATGGAAAAGGAGAAACCATAGGTCTCCTTGGCTCAGGCCGAAATTTTCTTTTTTTCTTTTTAATTTTATTTTATTTTACTTGTGAACATACTGTACATAGGGGTTACAATTACATGGGCAGGATAATGCATACATTTCTTACCAAGCATTTCAGCCTACTCCTTGGTTTACACTTCACCTCACTTCCCAGCCTCCCCTCCCCCCCAAGCAAATACCCCCTCCCCCCTCACACACCGACATTGTAAACCTGGCTTTGACATGACATTTTGTACTCATTGTAGTAACAGGTCCACCTGAATCCTTAAACGACTTGTTTGTCCCCATCTCCTCCACATGTTATACTGACATCAAATATAGTGAAAGCGGGGGTTACACTGTGGGGGAGGGACATACAAAGCAACAAAGAAATAATCTTATAAATGCGTTAGAAACACATGCATGAAAGAAACGAAAACATTAAAATACGTATTTAAAGGTTCATTTTCCTAACATCATATTATCTGACCTTTTAAGCTTGACTCATACCTATACTAGATATTGCAAATAAGGGAAACCATGGGACCTATGTTTCTTTGGGCCTGGCTTACTTCACTTAATATAATTTTTTCCAAACCTTTCCATTTCCTAACAAATGGGGAAATGTCATTCTTTCTGATGGAGGCATAGAATTCCATTGTGTATATATACCACATTTTCTTGATCCATGCATCTACTGAGGGGCATCTGGGTTGGTTCCATATCTTAGCTATGGTAAATAATGCTGCAATAAACATAGGTGTGCTGGTAGCTTTAGTGTAGTCTTGTTTGTATACATTTGGGTAAATGCCCAAAAGTGGGATTGCTGGATCATAGGGGATATCTATGTGAAGTCTTTTGAGGAACCTCCATACTGCATTCCAACGTGGTTGAACAAGTTTACATTCCCACCAACAATGAAGTAAGGTTCCTTTCTGTCCACATCCCCTTCTGCATCTGTTGTTGTTAGAGTTCTTGATTTTTGCTATTCTAACTGGAGTGAGGTGAAATCTCAATGTTGTTTTGATTTGCATTTCTTTTATGGCTAGGGATGTTGAACATTTCATCATGTGTCTATTGGCCATCCTTCTTTCTTCTTCAGAGAAGCTTCTCTTTAAGTCTTTCGCCCACATATTTATTGGGCAGTTGTTTCGTTGAGGATTTGTTGTTGGGTGGTTTAATTTTTTGAGTTCCAAGTATATTTTAGATATGAGACCCTTGTCCGTTGTATGGCTAGTAAAGATCTTCTCCCAATCTGAGGGCTTTCTATTGATCTTGCTAGCTTTGTCATTTGCCCTGCAGAAGCTCTGCAACCTTATGCAATCCCATTTGTCCAACCTTTCTTTGATTTGTTGTGCTTCCGGGTCTCTATTCAGAAAATTTCGGCCTGAGCCAAGGAGACCTAGGGTTTCTCCTATTCCATCCTGTAATGTTTTGAAAGTGTCTGCTTTGAGTTCAAGGTCTTTGATCCATTTGGAGTTGATTCTGGTGCAGGGTGATATATAAGGATCTAGCTTTAGTTTTCTACATGTAGTTAACCAATTTTGCCAGCATCATTTACTGAAGAGGTTGTCTTTCTTCCATTCTATTGTTTTAGCTTCCTTATCGAAGATTATATGGCTAAGGTCTCTAGGTTCATTTCTGAGTTTTCAATTTTATTCCATTGGTCCTGAGGTCTGTTCTAATGCCAATACCAAGCTTTTTTTATTACTATGGCTTTATAGTAGAGTTCGAAATTTGGTATTGATATTCCTCCAGCAGTGTTCTTTCCGTTGAGGAGCGTTTTTGCTATTCGGGGTCTTTTATTGTTCCATATGAATTTTTGGATTGACTCTTCTATTTCCTTGAAGAATGAGGGTGGAATTTTGATAGGTATTGCGTTGAATTTGTAGATAGCCTTGGGAAGTATTGCCATTTTCACGATGTTAATCTTTCCAATCCAGGAGCATGGGAGGTTTTGTCATTTTTTAAGTTCTGTGTTGATTTCCTTTTTCAAGATTTTAAAGTTTTCATCATAGAGGTCCTTCACTTCTTTAGTTAAGTTAATTCCAAGGTATTTTATTTTTTTGTGGGGCTATTACAAATGGAGTTGCTTTCCTAATTTCAGCCACACTTTTCTCATTGTTGGCATACAGAAAAGCCATTGATTTTTGGGGGTTAATTTTTTTTTTTTAAATTGTATTTTATTTTATTTGAGAACATACTGTACAAAGGGGCTACAATTACATGGGCAGGATAATGGATACATTTCTTACCAAGCATTGCAGCCTCCTCCTTTGTTTACCCTTCACTTCCCTTCCCCGCCTCCCCCCTCCCCCCACCCAATTTTACCCCCCTCCCCCCACCCAATTATACCCCCCTCCCCCCCCCCACACCGGCATTGTAAAGCTGGTTTTGACATGACATTTTGTACTTCTCATTGTTGCAACAGGTCCACCTGAATCCTTAAACGACTTGTTTGTCCCCATCTACTCCACATGTTATACTGACATCAAATATAGTGAAAACGGGGGTTACACTGTGGGGGAGGGACATACAAAGCAACAAAGAAATAATCTTATAAATGCATTAGAAATACATGCATGAAAGAAACGAAAACATTAAAATACATATTTAAGGGTTCATTTTCCTAGCATCACATTATCTGACCTTTTCCGCTTGACTCATACCTATACTAGATATTGCAAATAAGGGAAACCATGGGACCTATGTTTCTTTGGGCCTGGCTTACTTCACTTAATATAATTTTTTCCAAACCTTTCCATTTCCTAACAAATGGGGAAATGTCATTCTTTCTGATGGAGGCATAGAATTCCATTGTATATATACCACATTTTCTTGATCCATTCATCTACTGAGGGGCATCTGGGTTGGTTCCATATCTTAGCTATGGTAAGTAATGCTGCAATAAACATAGTTGTGCTGGTAGCTTTAGTGTGGTCTTGTTTGTAAACATTTGGGTAAATGCCCAAAAGTGGCATTGCTGGATCATAGGGGAGATCTATGTGAAGTCTTTTGAGGAACCTCCATACTGCTTTCCAAAGTGGTTGAACAAGTTTACATTCCCACCAACAATGAAGTAGGGTTCCTTTCTGTCCACATCCCCTCCAGCATCTGTTGTTATTGGAGTTCTTGATTTTTGCTGTTCTAACTGGAGTGAGGTGATATCTCAATGTTGTTTTGATTTGCATTTCTTTTATGGCTAGGGATGTTGAACATTTCTTCATGTGTCTATTGGCCATCCTTCTTTCTTCTTCAGAGAAGCTTCTCTTTAAGTCTTTCGCCCACTTATTTATTGGGCAGTTGTTTCTTTGAGGATTTGTTGTTGGGTGGTTTAATTTTTTGAGTTCCAAGTATATTTTAGATATGAGACCCTTGTCCGTTGTATGGCTAGTAAAGATCTTCTCCCAATCGGTGGGTTTTCTATTGATATTGCCAGCTATGTCATTTGCCCTGCAGAAGCTCTGCAATCTTATGCAATCCCATTTGTCCAACCTTTCTTTGATTTGTTGTGCTTCCGGGTCTCTATTCAGAAAATTTCGACCTGAGCCAAGGAGACCTAGGGTTTCTCCTATTCCATCTTGTAATGTTTTCAGAGTGTCTGCTTTGAGTTCAAGGTCTTTGATCCATTTGGAGTTGATTCTGGTGCAGGGTGATATATAAGGATCTAGCTTTAGTTTTCTACATGTAGTTAACCAATTTTGCCAGCACCATTTACTGAAGAGGCTGTCTTTCTTCCATTCTATTGTTTTAGCTTCCTTATCGAAGATTAGGTGGCTATAGGTCTGTAGGTTCATTTCTGGGTTTTCAATTCTATTCCATTGGTCCTGAGGTCTGATCTTATGCCAATACCAAGCTGTTTTGATTACTATGGCTTTATAGTAGAATTTGAAATTTGGTATTGATATTCCTCCAGCAGTGTTCTTTCCGTTGAGGAGCGTTTTTGCTATTCGGGGTCTTTTATTGTTCCATATGAATTTTTGGATTGCCTCCTCTATTTCCTTGAAGAATGAGGGTGGAATTTTGATAGGTATCGCGTTGAATTTGTAGATAGCCTTGGGAAGTATTGCCATTTTCACGATGTTAATCTTGCCAATCCAGGAGCATGTGAGGTTTTGCCATTTTTTAAGTTCTGTGCTGATTTCCTTTTTCAAGATTTTAAAGTTTTCATCATAGAGGTCCTTCACTTCTTTGGTTAAGTTAATTCCTAGGTATTTTATTTTTTGTGGGGCTATTACAAATGGAGTTGCTTTCCTAATTTCAGCCACACTTTTCTCATATTTGGCATATAGAAAAGCCATTGATTTTTGGGGGTTAATTTTATAACCTGCTACTTTGCCAAAGTTTTGAATCAGCTTGAGTAATTTGGGAGTGGAGTCTATGGGATTCTTTAAATACAAGATCATGTCATCTGCAAAGAGGGAGAGTTTTATTTCTTCTTTCCCTGTTTGGATCCCCTTTATGTCTGCATCTTGTCTTATTGCTGTAGCTAGGCATTCTAATACTAGATTGAAGAGAAGTGGAGAGAGTGGGCATCCTTGTCTTGTTCCTGAGTTAAGAGGAAATGGCTTTAGTTTTTCACCATTGAGTATAATGCTGGCTGTAGGTTTGTCATATACAGCCTTTATTATATTGAGGAATGTTCCATGGATTCCTAATTTTTCCAGAACCTTCATCATAAAGGGGTGTTGGATCTTGTCAAATGCTTTTTCTGCATCTATTGAGATAACTATGTGGTTCTTATTCTTGCTCCTGTTGATGTGATGAATAATATTAATTGATTTGCGTATATTGAACCAGCTTTGCATCCCTGAAATGAATTATGTTTGATCATGGTGTATGATTTTTTGGATGAATTGTTGAAGTCAATTGGCCAAAATTTTGTTGAGAAGTTTTGCATCAATGTTCATCAAAGAAATGGGTCTATAGTTCTCTTTATTTGATGAGTCCCTGCCTGGTTTTGGGATGAGGGTTATGATGGCTTCATAGAATGTGTTCGGTAGTGAGCTTTCTCTTTCAATTTCATTGAAGAGTTGGAAGAGTATTGGTGTGAGCTCTGCTTTGAAGGCCTAGTAAAATTACGCTGTAAAACCATCTGGTCCTGGACTTTTCTTAGCTGGGAGGTCTCTTATTGCTGTTTCTATTTCAATGCTTGATATGGGCCTGTTAAGCTGGTTTAACTCATCTTGGTTTAGTTTTGGCATGTCAATATTTGCTAGGAAAAGGTCCATTTCTGTCAAGTTGTTGAACTTATTAGCATAAAGTTTTGAGAAGTATTCCCTTATAATGTTCTGAATCTTGGTTGTTTCCGTGGTGATGTTTCCGTTCTCATCTCTGAGTTTATTAATTTGGGTGTGTTCTCTCCTTTTTCTGGTAAGGTTTGCTAAGGGTCTGTCAATTTTGTTAAGTTTTTCGAAGAACCACTCTTTTTCTTGTTGATACTTTCTATAGTTTTTGTAGATTCTAATTCATTTAATTCTGATTTAATTTTGATTATTTCTTTCCGTCTACTGGATTGGGGTTTATCTTGCTGCTCTTTTTCAAGGAGGTGTAGATGTGTCATTAAATTGTTAGTTTCCGATCTCTCCAATTTGTTGATGTAGGAGCTCAGAGCTATAAACTTGCCTCTGATTACTGCCTTTGCTGTGTCCCAGAGGAGCTGGTAATTTGTGTGTTCATTTTTGTTGAATAGCATGAACATTTGAATTTCCTTTCTAATCTCTTCCATGACCCACGCATGATTCAGCAGTGTGTTGTTCAGCCTCCATGTGATACCGGATTTTCTTTGGTGGCTTTTGGTGTTGAGTTCTAATTTTATTCCCTTGTGGTCAGAGAGAATGCAAGGTATAACTTCAATGTTTCTGAATTTAGACAAGTTTGCTTTGTGGCCTAAAATGTGGTCTATTTTAGAAAACGTTCCATGTGCTGCTGAGAAGAACGTGTATTCTGAGGCTGCTGGGTGAAATGTTCGGTAAATGTCTGTTAAGTCTAGTTGATCTATGAAGCTGTTTAGATCTGCGGTTTCTCTGTTGAGTTTTTGACCAGTTGATCTATCTAGTGGGGAGAGTGGTGTGTTAAAATTCCCAACAATTAATGCCTTTGGATCTATATGGGATTTGAGGGAAAGTAGTGTTTCTTTGATAAATTTGGGTGCTCCTTTTTTTGGCGAATAGATATTTAGAATTGTAATATCCTCCTTAAGGAGAGATCCTTTAATTAGTATGTAGCGACCTTCTGTATCTCTTCTCACGAATTTTAATTTGAAGTCTATTTTATCTGATATTAGGATTGCAACTCCCGCCTTTTTATGGGGGCTGTTTGCTTGGTAGATTTTGTTCCAGCCTTTAACATTGAAAATGTGTTTGTTTTTACGGGCAAGATGTGACTCCTGAAGGCAGCAGATAGAAGGGTCTTGTTTTTTAATCCAACTAGAGAGTCTGTGTCGCTTAATTGGAGAGTTCAGTCCGTTAACGTTAAGAGATAGGACTGAGAGGTATTTGGGAGTTCCTGCCATGTTATCTACCTTCTTGGGGGCTGCAAAAACTGTGTTCTTCCTATGGTTCTTGGATTCTCAGTTTGGGTGCAGTTTCTTGGCCTTTCTTGCGGTCTTGTTTGTTTTCTATGTGTAGGACATCTTTAAGAATCTTTTGTAAGGCTGGTTTGGTGGAGATGAATTGTTTCAATTTTTCTTTGCTATGGAAGGTTTTTATTTGGCCTTCAGTTATGAAGGAGAGTTTAGCTGGGTCCAGTATTCTTGGTTGATAGTTGCTTGTTTTTAGGGCATGGCATACGTCATTCCAGGCTCTTCTTGCTTTGATTGTCTCTGCTGAGAAATCTGAGGTGATTCTAATTGGTTTCCCTTTATAGGTGATTAACCTTTTCTCCTTGACAGCTTTAAGGATATTTTCCTTTATCTGGGTTGATCCTGTGTGGATTATAATGTGACGGTGGGATGTCCTATTCTGGTCTGGTCTATTTGGGGTTCTAAAAGCTTCTTGTATCTGAATAGGCCTATCTTTTTGTATGTTTGGCAAGTTCTCTGCTAGAATCCTGTTAAACAAATTTCCTAGACCATTAACTTCTGTTTCTAGGTGCTCCTCTACACCCATTATCCGCAGATTGGGCCTTCTGATGGTGTCTTCCAGGTGTTGGATAGATCTATCATATTTCTTGGACTTGTCTTGGATGGTTGTATGTTCTTTCTCTATAATATCTAGGCTGTCTTCAATCCCTGAGATTCGATCTTCTGCATGGTCTAACCTGCTGTCAAGACTCTCTACTTTGTTTTTTATCTCTTTTCCTTCTAATTGGTCAGCTTTGATGGCTTCAAGTTCTTTGTTGAAGCTTTGTTTTAGGTCTTGTATGAATTTCTTTACTTCCTTAATTTGGTGTTCAGTGTTTGTTCTCAAATCACTTAGTTGATTGTTTATGGTTTCTTTGGACTCCCATTCCTTCTGATGGGTTCCATACAGCATTCCTTTTGTGGTCTCCCTGACTTCCTCTTTGTGTATTCTCTACCTGGTCTCTCAATTCCTGAATTACTCTTTGATTAGCTTCCTCCCGTCTGTGGGATTCCTGCAGTTCTCTTTCTTCCCATTCGTGGGATTCCTGCAGTTGTCTTTGAGTGTTCTCAGCCTGCTCACGCCATTCCTCCCTTTCTCTTTGAGTATTCTCAAGTTGTTCACACAAATCCTGTAACAGTTTTTGAGTAGCTTCCTCACGCTTATGATATTCTTGTGTAAACTTCTGGGATGCCTCCTCTCTCTCCCTATCAAGCTCATCCAGAGTCCTTTGTACATTGTCAAAATTCTCATTTATCATGTTTGCTATTAGTGATTGTAGAGCAATTTGGGAACTCTCCTCTGGATTATTCTTTATCTGTTCTAATCCCTGATTATCAAGATTGGGAATTGAGATGCCCGAATTTGCCATTTTTCTTTTGTTTTTCCAGCTTACTCTGCTCATTTGAGATGAAGATAGCACCAGTTTTGTGCTAGAACACTATCTGAAGGCAACCATCAACCAAAGTTTGCGTTTGTACAGTCAATAGTCTACAGATACAATCTAGTTCAACAGATACATCTATTCAACATCAAACAACTATATGTTAAAGGACTTCGAACCGCAGAAAAGAATTTGGAAAGCCAGAAATTATTAGGATTAGGGAGAGATGTGGGTAAAAAATAGGAATAGATTGGTGTGGGGAGGCACAGGGAGAGTTAACTATGTCCTAATCACAATGCAGGAAATGGGTTGGGTAGGATGCAAGTAGAGAGAGAGAGAAAAAGAAGAGATGGAAAGGGGAATGAAAAGAGACCAGAAAAAAAAATAGAAACGTAAAAGTTAATGTTCTTATAGAGATTAAAAGACCATCTACTTAGAGAGGAATGTGAATATGTTTAGAGAAAGGGAGGGACATAGAGGAGATGTGAAAAACTTTAAGGATGGGAAGGGAAGAAGAAAAGATCAAAAGTTCAGTAGAGCTGGACAAAAAACAAAAAGATAATTAAGAAAGAAAGAAGACAAGAAAAGAAAGGAAAACGATCATTCACATATTCCTAAAATAAAAATTATAAGAGGAGAAAAAAAAACGTTACTGGAAAACAATTATTTTTTCAGAAGAGGCAAAAATTAAAGATTAATAAAAGTTTTAGAAGATAAAAAAATTTATGTATATATATATAAGGTAACAAAAAAACAAACGAAAAAAATAAAAGAAGAAGAAGAAAAAAAAGAAAAAAATGTCTTTTGATTTTTTTTTTGGGGGGGAGAGGTGGGAAGAATCCTGTATCTCCCTTTTGTCTGTAACCAGTCTCTTGTTGGAGTCTCTGGTCAGCTTGAGGTCCTGTGGCTTGATTGGTTTCTTAAGTCGGTTGGTTGGAAGAGGCAGAAAAATGCTCTGCTTTACCCAAGATTTTGAGATCCCCCTCCCAGGTTAGTTTTCTGGGAGGGTGATCTGCTTTGAGAATCGCAAAAGAGGGGGATGCGGTGATGAGGCTAGGTTCTGGGTAGAGGTGAGGCCTTTCAACAAACAATAGCTTTTCCCTGGGGCTATTTTGTGATAAAGCTCACAGCGCCCTGCCTGGAGCCATTCTCAGGGTTTCTGTTTTTCAATTGAGTGTGGTGGCTGCTAGAGGGAGGGGCAGCCTCTGGCTCTGGTTACCCTGTGAGGCAAGCCACTCCAATGGCTGGCGCCTGAGCTGGGTGACTTTTCCCTGGATGGAGCTGAGTCTGGCAGGTCACTTCACCGTTAAGTTCTTGTGACCTGCTAAATGACTCGTTTTGTTCCAAGGCCTGAGATGGAGCTAGCAGCTCCTCCGAGCTTTGTCGGTATCCAAGATGGAGATCACCGGTGCTGGGGGGGAGGGGTGGCCTTCCCTCCTCTGCTCCCTGAGAAGGAGTGAGGACGTCGGGCTTGTACTCATGCCGAGTCTTGGATCCTGGGTCACTCTGGTCTGCAAACAGCAGGATGAATATGTCCAGGCCTTGTCGGTCTTGTTGGTGTTGAGTAGAATCTGCTCGTCCGCTGCGTCTGGCTCCTTTGTCCCGGACTCTCTGTGTCTCAGGTATGACCCCGAGGTGGTGGTCACCGCCGCGACCCTGCAGGCGCTCAGATGTGTCTCCTTGGCTTCCCTTCTCTTGACTAACTCTCTGTCCTATGATGGCACACTTGGTGTGATTCTCTGGCTTAGGACTGTTCACTGGAACTCTAAAACTGCTTTCTATGTGAATGCTTGTTCAGATTCCAGCCTCTCCTCCTCCATCTTCCCGGAACCACATCCGAAATTTTCTTAATTGAGTCCCGGAAACAACAAATCAAAGAAAGGTTGGACAAATGGGATTGCATGAAGTTGCAGAGCTTCTGCATAGCAAAGGACATAGCTAGCAAGATCAATAGAAAGCCCACAGATAGGGAGAAGATCTTCACTAGCCATACAACGGACAAGGGTCTCATATATAAAATATACTTGCAACTAAAAAAATTAAATCCCCCAACAACAAATCATCAAAGAAACAACTGCCCAGTAAATAAGTGGGCTAAAGACTTGAAGAGAAACTTCTCTGAAGAAGAAAGAAGGATGACCAATAGACACATGAAGAAATGCTCACCCTCCCTAGCTGTAAAAGAAATGGAAAACAAAACAACATTGAGATACCACCTCACCCCAGTTAGAATAGCTATAAACAAGAACTCTTTAAGTCTTTAGACCTCTTATTTATTGGGGAGTTGTTTCTTTGAGGATTTCCTGTTGGGGAATTTAATATTATGAGTTCCAAGTACATTTTAGATATGAGACCCTAGTCCGTTTTATGGCTAGTGAAGATTTTCTACGTGGGCTTTCTATTGATCTTCTAGCTATGTCATTTGCCATGCAGAAACTCTGCAACTTCAAGCAACCCCATTTGTCCAACCTTTCTTTGATTTGTCGTGTTTCTGTGTCTTTATTAAGAAAATTTCAGCCTGTGCCAACAAGACCTAGGGTTTCTCCTATTCCATCCTGTAATGTTCTCAGAGTGTCTGCTTTGACTCTGAGGTCTTTGATCCATTTTGGAGTTGATTTTGGTGCAGGGTGATATATAAGGATCTAGCTTTAGTTTTCTACAAGTAATTAACCAATTTTGCCAGTACTGAACAGGCTGTCTTTCTTCCATTCTATTTTTTGAGCTCCCTTATCGAAGATTAGATTGCTATATGTCTGTAGGTTCATTTCTGGGTTTTCAATTCTATTCCATTGGTCCCGAGGTCTGTTCTTGTGCCAGTACCAAGCTATTTTGTTTTCTATGGCTTTATAGTAGAGTTTGAAATTTGGTATTGATATTCCTCCAGCAGTGTTCTTTCCGTTGAGGAGCATTTTTGCTATTCGGGGTCTTTTATTGTTCCATATGAATTTTTGGATTGCCTCTTCTATTTCCTTGAAGAATGAGTTTGGAATTTTGATAGGTATCGCATTGAATTTGTAGATAGCCTAGGGAAGTATTGCCATTTTCACGATGTTGATCTTTCTAATCCAGGAGCATAGGAGTTTTTGCCATTTTCTTAGTTCAGGTTTGATATCCTTTTTCAAGCTTTTAAAGTTTTCATCATAGAGGTCCTTCACTTCTTTAGTTAAGTTAATTACTAGGTATTTTATTTTTTGTGGGGCTATTACAAATGGAGGTGCTTTCCTAATTTCAGCCACACTTTTCTCATTGTTGGCATACAGAAAAGCCATTGATTTTTGGAGGTCAATTTTACACTCTGCTACTTTGCCAAATTTTGAATCAGCTTGAGTAATTTGGGAGTGGAGTCTATGGGATTTTTTAAATACAAGATCATGTCATCTGCAAAGGGGGAGAGTTTTACTTCTTCTTTCTTTATTTGGATACTCTTTATGTTTGCATCTCGTCTTATTGTTGTAGCTAGACATTCTAATACTTCATTGAAGAGAAGTGGAGAGAGTGGACATCCTTGTTTTGTTCCAGAGTTAAGAGGAAATGGCTTTAGTTTTGATGGCTTCCAATTCTTTGTTGGAGCTTTTTTTAGATCTTGTATAATTTTTTTACTTCTTTACTTTGATGTTCCGTGTTTTTTCTCAAATCACTTAGTTGATTGTTTATGGTTTCCTTGGACTTTTATTCCTTCTGTGTGGTTCCATTAATCATTCTTTTTGTGGTCTCCCTGAATTTTTTCAGTTGTCTGCTTATGTATTACATGATTTCCTCTATCGATCTTTGTCTATTCTCATCCCGCTCTCGCAATTCCTGTATTACTCTTTGATTAGCTTCCTCATGTTCAAGCAATTCCTATAGTTCTTTTTGACTGTTCTCAGCCTGCTCACGCAATCCTTATCTATCACTTTGAATGTTCTCAGCCTGCTTACACAATTCATTTATTTCTCTTTGAGTGTTCTCAACCTGCTCATGCAATTCCTGAATCACTCATTGAGTAGCTTCCTCACACTTAAGACATTGCTGTTTTGATCTTTGGTTTGCATCCTCTCTCTCCCTATCAGGCTCACACTCAGTCTTTGAAGGTTTTCGATCTTTACATTCACCATCTTTACCAGTATTGTTTGTACAGCTTTTTGGGAACTCTCCTCTGGATTATTCATTATTTGTTCTGTCACCTGATTACCATGAGTTGGAGTGGAGATACCCGGATTTGCCATTTTTCCGGATTTTTCTGCCCATTTGGTATGAAAGTAACACCAATTTTGTGCCAGAAAACTATTTTAAGGCAAGCATCAACCAGAGTCCTATAGTTGCACAGTGAAAAGGCTGCAGATACAATCTAGTTTAACAGATAAAATCTATTCAACATCAAACAACTATGGATTAATGGGCTAAGAGCAGGAAGGAAAATTTGGCAAACCAGAAATTATTATGTTTAGGGAGAAATTTGGTGAAAATTAGGATTAAATGGATCGGGAAATGCCAAAGAGAGTGAAATTAACCAAGTCCAAATCTCAAAGAGGGAAATATGCTGGACAGAATGATAGGAGAGAGAAAAAAAAGAAACGAGAAAAAATGGAAAAACAAAAAATTAATTTAAAAATTGAAACTTGAAGATTATCTAATTTTAAAGGTGAAATTGAGAGAATGAGGATAGGATGAGAGGAGGAGTGGGATTAAAAGGACACTTGAAAAACTAAAAAATAAAAATTCTTTTTTTTTTATTGTGAAAATACTGTACAGAGGGGTTACAATTACATGGGCAAGATAATGTGTACATTTCTTATCAAGCATTGTTGCCTCCTCCTTTGTTTCCCATTCCCATCCCTTCCCATCCTCCTCCCACCCCCCCACCCAAACCTTCCACCCACCAAAATTCTAAAGTTCCTTTTTCCACATAATGACTTGTACATCTCATTCTTAAAAAATTATATAGGCATAAAGATATAATACTGCTACTAAGGAATTTAAGCCTGAGAGTATTTGAATTGAGTAATAAATTTCTGTATTAAGTGTGTACAGTATGGTAGATAAGGTGTAATAATTGACGACGGATATATCTGAGGATGAGCAGAACAGCAATTAAGTCGCGCACAAAAGGACAAAAGAGAAGAAAAATGAAGAAAATGAGAAAGAAAAAAAAAGGACTGAAAGGTCAGTAGAGACAAAAACAGCACACATACATATACACCTTAATAAAAATTTTAAGAGGAAAAATAAAAGATTAATAGAAAACAATTTTTAAAAAATTGAAAATAAAAAATAGGTAAAAAATAGTTCTTTGATTTGTTTTTTTATCGGGGGAGGTGGAGGGGAAGATCCTGTTTCTCACTTTTGTCTGTATCAACAATCTTGGTTGAGTCTCTGGTCTGCTATGGTGTTTGGTTTTCACGTGCTTTGATTGGTTTCTTAAGTCAGTTTGTCTGAGCAGGCAGAAAAATGCTCTGCTTTACCCAGGATTTTGTAATCCTCCTCCCAGGCTAGTGCAGTGGGAGGGAGATCTGCTTTGAGTATCACAAAACAGGAAGATGGCTCTCTCCTCTAGTTGGGAGATGCTGTGATTAGGCTTGGTTCTGGGTAGAGTTGAGGCCTTTCAGCAAGGTATAGGTTTTCCTTGGGGGGCTAGCTTCTAAAACACTCACAGAGCCCAGCCTGGAGCCATTGTCAGGGTTTATGTTTACTGAATTTCCTTTAATTGTCTAATATGCTGTAGGGAGGGGCAGCCTCTGGCTCTGTTTACACAGTGAAGAAAGCGACTCCTGAGGAGGAGGAGCTTCTACTGCCTGGGCTTGGTTACTTTCCCCTAGGTGGAGCTGATTATGGCAGGTCAGGTCAGGTTCCTGTGACTTGCTAAATGACTCTTTTGTTTTCTTCCAAGGCCTGAGTTGAAGCTAGCTGCTCAGCCGGACAGCTAGCTAGATTTCCATCAAGATGGAGATCTTGTTTCTTTGAAGATTTGTTTTTGGGGGATTTAGTTTTTTAAGTTCCAGGTATGTTTTACATATGAAACAATCCCATTTGTCCAACCTTTCTTTGATTTGTTGTGTTTCTGGGTCTCTATTAAGAAAATTTCAGCCTGTGCCAAGGAGACCTAGGGTTCCTCCAATTCCATTCTGTAATGTTTTCAGAGTATCTGCTTTGACATTGATCCATTTGGAGTTGATTCTGGTGCAGGGTGATATATAAGGATCTAGCTTTAGTTTTCTAAAAGTAGTTAACCAATTTTGCAAGCACAATTTACTGATGAGGCTGTCTTTCTTCTATTCTATTTTTTTTAGCTCCCTTATTGAAGATTAGATAGCTATAGGTCTTTAGGTTCATTTTTAGGTTTTCAATTCTATTCCATTGTTCGAGTTTGATATTTGGTATTGATATTCCTCCAGCACTGTTCTTTCTGTTAAGGATTGTTTTTGCTATTCAGGGTCTTTTATTGTAACATATGAATTTTTGGATTGCTTCTTCTATTTCCTTGAAGAATGCGGTTGGAATATTGACAAGTATTGCACTGAATTTGTAGATAGCCTTGGGAAGTATTGCCATTTTCACAATGTTGATTTTTCCAATCCAGGAACAAGCATGGAAGTTTTTGCCACTTCCTAAGTTCTGTTTTGAATTCCTTTTTCAGGTTTTTAAAGTTTTCATCATAGAGGTCCTTCACTTCTTTGGTTAAGTTAATTCCTTGGTATTTTATTTTTTTGTTGCTATTCTGAATGTAATTGTTTTCCTGATTTCAGCAACACTTCTCTCATTTTTGGCATACAGAAAAGACTTAAAGAGAAACTTCTCTGAAGAAGAAAGAAGGATGGCCAGTAGACACATGAAGAAATATTCAACCTCTCTAGCCAAAAAAGAAATGCAAATCAAAACAACATTGAGATACCACCTCACCCCAGTTAGAATGGCTATAATCAAGAACTCTAATAACAACAGATGCTGAAGGAGATGTGGACAGAATGGAACCATACTCCATTGTGGGTGGGAGTGTAAACTTGGTCAACCACTTTGGAAAGTAGTATTGAGGTTCCTCAGAAGACTCCACATAGAGCTCCCCTATGATCCAGCAATCCCACTTTTGGGCATTTACCCAAATGATCACAAACAAGACCACAGTAAAGCTACCAGCATGACTGTGTTTATTGCAGCATTATTTACCACAGCTAAGGTATGAAACCAACCTAGATGCACCTCAGTAGATGAATGGATCTAGAAAATGTGTTATATATCCATAATGGAATTCTATGCCTCCATTAGAAAGAATGATATTACCCCATTTGTTAGGAAATGGAAAGATTTGGAAAAAATTATATTATGTGAGGTAAGCCAGGCCCAAAGAAACATAGGTCCCATGGTTTGCCTTATTTGCAATATCTAGTATATGTCTGAGTCAAGCAGAAAAGTTCAGATAAGTTGATGTTACAGAAATGAACCCCAAGATAACTATTCAAATGTTTTTTTTTCTTTCATGCAAATGTTTCTAACATATTTATAAGATGATTTCTTTGTTGTTTTTTAATGTCCCTCCCCCATACTATAACCTATGCTTTCACTGTATTTGATGTTGGTATAATTTGTGGAGGGGAAGGGTAAAAACAAATTGTTTAGCTATGCATGCAGGTGGACCCATTGCAACAATGAGATGTACAAGTTGTTATGTCAAAAAACGAACTTAACAACTTCGGTAGGTGTTAAGGGGAACGTTGGGGGGGGGAAGAGTATGGGAAGGGATGGTAAGGGGAAACAAAAGGAGACAACAATGCTTGATAAGAAATGTACTCATTATCTTGCCCATGTAATTGTAACTCCTCTGTATGGTATTCTCACACACACAAAAAGATGGAGATCTTAAGTTGTGGCGTTGGAGGAGTGGCCTTCCCTCTTCTGCTCCCTGAGAAGGAGTAAGGATGTCAGGGTTCTACTCACACCCGGAGTCTTGGTTCCTGGGTAATCTCTGGTCTGCTATCTGCAGGATGAAGATATCTGCTCCTTGTCAGTTCTTGCTGATATTGTGTAGAATGCACTTGCTCGCTCTGTCTGGCACCTTTGTCCGGGACTTTCTGTATTGTATGTATGACGAGTATGGTTGCCACCACTGCTGCTTCAACCATGACTGCTGGCAAGTGCTCAGATCTGTCTCCTTGCCTGCATTTTCCTCTCTAGCCAAACTCTCTGTACTATGGTGGCACACTTAGTGTAAATCTTTGGCCTAGGACTGTTCACGGGAACACTAAAACTGCTTTCTATGTGAGAGCTTGTTTAGCCTCCAGCTTCTCGTCCATCTTCGTGGAACCACCAGGTTTCATTTTTGGGGGGGAGGTTCCAGTCGTGGGGCCTGAACTCTAGGACTGGGCACTGTCTATCAGCTCTTCAGCTCAAGGCTAGTGCTCTATAACTTGAGCCACATTGCCACTTCTGGCTTTTTTCTTTTTGCTTATGTGGTGCTGAGTATTCAAACTCAGGGCCTCAGGAATGCAAGATAAGCACTCTACCACTGAGCCACCTTCCCAGCCCCTTAATTTTTATATTATAGGTTTTTTCACATAATTTAGGATTTGTGATTATTGTGCCAGGTGATTTTTGTTTTTCTGTTTGTGTTACTTTGAAATAGTGATGTCAGGCTTGTATGAAGAGAGAAAGAATATGAAATGTATGTTACTACATTGAAAGAAAGAGAACAGACATTTTAACCTATTTGCTACAAGTAAATTAATATTAAGCAAAGGTAATTAATATAATTACTTATTTACTTTTCAGAAGATGAGTAGAGTACTCTGGATATCTTGGAGTAAAAGACTTTAGATTCATTTCAACTGATGCCTTACATTGAACTTACTTGCTAAACTTTCTTCTTCAGAAAGGAAAAAGCTCCATTTCTTTCATATTTGTACTATACAGTCATAATAGCTGCATGTTAAATTGCTTACCTCTACTTGTTTGAATTCCATTCTTCATCCATTAGGTATCTAGGGCTTTGAATGACCAATTCCTTAATATACCTATATTGCTCTTATTGTGATGCAAATCTCTGTAATATTAATATGAATTTATCTCTGATTCTCATCATGAGCTACATTCTCATGAAATTTATGTAGTACCAAGCTTGAAACCTGATAATTTTACTCTTTTCTATGTTTTAATCAATAAATCCATTCTCTTTAGAAATATGTTTCCATCTTTTATGTTGCTCAAGTAAACAACATGTATTTCTAGTGCTTTTCCTGAAATAAATATAAAGTTTGGAACAGGAAGAAAAACTCTCCCATTATCAATTTGAAGTAAATCCTTGGGGACTATTTTATACAAATAAATTTTAAAAAGCCGAGTGTAAGTTGATCACGCCTGTAATCTTAGGTACTCAATAGGCTGAGATCAAAGCCATCCTGGGTAGGAGAGTCTGTGAGACGCTTATCTCCAATAAACCACTAGAAAGCCGGAAATCGTGCTGTGGCTCAAGCAGCAGTGAGTTCTCATTGAGCTGAAGAGGTGAGGGATAGCACCCAAGCCCATAGTTCAAGCCCCAAGACCAACAAAATAAATAAATAAATGAATAAAAACTGCAATGCACATGTTTTTAAATGAATAATCTAATGGATAAGTCAATTAGACACGAAAACTACCACATCAAGTCTCAATTTACTTAAAGGCACCAAAATATCAGTGTGCACGAACATCACTCAGTTTTAGAAAACGACTAGTAAAAACAAAGTTTTTATTATATTTGAAATGTAAAAAGTGGAATTTAAACCCAGATTTGCTGTGAGTATCCTATTTCCAGGAATACGTTTATTCAGCAAACAGAGAAACAAAAAATAAGGGTTTGTCATATAGGATGAAAGATGTAGAAGCAGACTCTCCTTAAGATGATAAATTACATGCAAAAGTGTGATTTATCCATTCATCTACTGAAGGGCATCTAGGTTGGTTCCATATCTTAGATATGGTAAATAATGGTGCAATAAACATAGCTGTGCTGGTAGCTTTAGTATGGTCTTGGATGTGATCATTTGGGTAAATGCCCAAAAGTGGGATTGCTGGGTCATAGGGTAGCTCTATGTGAAGTCTTTGGAGGAACCTCCATAATGCTTTCCAAAGTGGTTGAACAAGTTTACACTCCCACCAACAATGCAGTAGGGTTTCTTTGGTCCAAATCCCCTCCAGCATCTATTGTTTTTGAGTTCTTGATTATAGCCATTGTGATTGGGGTTAGGTGGATTGTCAATGTTGTTTTGATTTTCATTTCTTTTATGGCTAGGGATGTTGAGCATTTCTAAATGTGTCTATTGGCCATCCTACTTTCCTCTTCAGACAAGTTTCTCTGTAAGTCTTTTTTTATTCTTTTTATTTTTTTATTGTGAAAATACCGTACAGAGGGGTTACAAGTACATGGGCAAGGTAATGAGTACATTTCTTATCAAGCATTATTGCCTCCTCCTTTGTTTCCCGTTATACAATGGAATTCTATGCCTCCATCAGAAAGAATGCAGTGCCCCATTTGTTAGTACATGGAAAGACTTGGAATAAATTATATTAAGTGAAGTAAGCCAGGCCCAAAGAAACACAGGTCCCATGGTTTCCCTTAATTGCAATAACTAATATATGTCTGAGACAACCAGAAATGGTCAGATAAGTTGATGTTAGGTGAAATGAACCCCAAGATAAGGACGCAAATGATTTTTATTTCTTGCTAGTTTTTCTAAAATTTTTATAAGATGATTTATTTGTTGCTTTGTATGTACCTCCCCCATGTTATAAGCCCTGATATCTCTGTATTTGATGTTGATATAATTTGTGAAGGGAAAAAACAAATTGTTTGAATAGGGTTACAGGTGAACCTATTACAACAATGAGATGTACAACACGTTATTTTGAAAAATGAACTTTATGACTTTGGTGCGGTGGGGGATGAGAGGTCGAGGACTGGTGGTAGGGGGGTGTGGAGGTTTGGGAGTGTGGCGGTGGAGAGGGGAAGGGATGGTATGGAGAAACACAGGAGGAGGCAGAAATGCTTGATAAGAAACGTACTCACTATCTTGCCCATGTAATTGTAACCCCACTGTATGATATTTTCACAATAATATAATAAATAAATAAATAAATCATTGATGGGAGAAAGAGAAAATTATAGTTTCCAAATGAGCCATTGGTTATTGGTTTATGTGTGTATTACTAGCTAATCAGAAAGTTGACATATGAGGATCACAACTCAAAGCTAGCCTGAGTAGGAAAGTGATTGAAATTCTTATCTCCAACTACCCAGCAAAAGCTAGAAATCTATTTTCACGATGTCTATTGCTACTAAAATAACAAGGTGGATTTTATTTTTTTGGTTTCTAGGTCCAGTAAATTTTAGTAATTTGGAATAGTAGGATAAATTCATGGAGTTTGACTTGAATGTCAAGTTTGAGGATACTGTCAGGGTATTGTGAATTGGCATGAAGCAGCCAATAACATATTGTGAATACACATAACCCCCATAACCTTCAGCTAAACAGGCCATAGCCAAGAGAGGAGGTGGGGAAGATCCCATCCTCAGCCTTCTTTCTCTGGCACCAGCTATAGCATATGTCCAGCTCAAACTGGTGGAAGGGAGGCTTGGCAGGTGGTATGGGAGTTTGGGAGAGGGGGTGGGACCAAATCATCTCAAAACAGGGCTGTCCTGGAATGGCTGCCACAAGGGTCAGAGGTAAAAATGGAAAAACAAAGAATCAAGGACAGGGGTCTCACTTACCTCGTGGGGTCCTCTGAGGATGGCTGTCACAGGTGAGTGCACACTGAGCAGGAAGTTCATATAGTATAGCTGAAGATCCCTGAGGCTTACCAAGTGGCTGTGGCAGGCATAAAATCTGTTGAGAGAGGGAGGCAAGGACTGCATCTCCAGTCCCATAAATGCCAGTGGAAATGGAGAAAACAAGGAACCCTGGAGCTCTACAAGCCATTGCTGGGAGTGGAGGTGGAGCACACTCCATTCTTCATCCATTAGGTATCTAAGGCTTTAATGATCAATTCCTTAAAATACCTATGTTGCTTATATTGTGATATAAATTTCAGTAATATTAATATGAATTTATCCAGAGTCTGTGGCCTTCACAACTGGGTTCAGACCAGTCTGGTACCACGTCTGTGTGTTGTGAGTTGACACACACACATATCCCCTCACCCAATCATGTTCTCACAGGAGGGGTTGAGCCAGGAGGTGGACAGGGAGGGGAAGAGTGGGCGGGACACCAGGGTCTGAAGTGAGTGGGGATAAGGATGGGCAGGGAGAAGGGAAAAGCTGGGATGAATTAGGCCCCATTTACCTTGATCCAGGGCTGTCCAGTGATGGCTCCTGCAGATAGGCCCACACTGATCAGTAAAGTGGTGGTACCCCATGGTGTTGTTGAAAAGGCAGCAACATTAACTCCAGTACCAGCAGATGCGGTGGAACTGAACAACTAAGCATGCTACAAGGTGGAATGGTGGACAGGGAAGACTCTGATTCCCTTCTCCAATGACTGTTTTATCTTGGTTCAGTCCAATTGCATCGCCTACCTATGTGCATGCCACACACATCCCTTCACTCAGGAGGGGCAGGGATGGGGGGCAGGTGGGAATGGGTGGCAGGGGAAGCAAGGGATGAGGGATGGTGTGGGGAAAGTAAAGAATAGGGGAGCCCCTAGGATGAGGAAGCATGGTTTGGGGTGGGCAGGGGAAACAATTGGTTGGGGGAAGGGGAAGCATGGGGTGAGGAAGGGGGTGGTAGGGGGTAGTGAGGAAGAGGGACATGGGTGGAGAACCTAGCAATAGAAAGGAAGAGAAGAAGAAGGGTTCAGCCCACTTAACATTTAAGAACCCTGTCCCAGGGACGGCTCCTGCTGGGGGGCACAGGAGAGAATGGAGTAAAGGGCAATGGAGGGGGGTGAGAGGAGAACACTCACTTACATTGAATCTGGGTCTTTGGTGATGGCTCCAGCAGTTGACTCCACACTGACCTTTTAATTGGAAGTTGGCTGGCTGGTGAAGCCTAAGAGGCCCTGGAGGACCACGTCCCTGAACAGATGCAGAGGTGGGAAAGGTGGCAGCTTCCTCAGCTCCAATCCCTCCATCAGTTGCTTCATAGAAACGGTGACTACTGAGACCATGACCATGAGGGGATGGAGTGAACTCTAAGCTCCTATCTTCCATCAATGGAGGAGCTACATCCCCTCACCCATGAAACTTCTTACACTGAGAGGGGCAGGGCCGGGATTAGGGTGAGGTTCAGAACAACAGGTGTGGGGAAGAGGAGATTGGTGGGAGTGAGGCGCTATTACCCTGGAACTGGGTTTTCTAGGGTTGTCTTTGGCAACTGGGTCCACACATCTCTAACCCAACGAAAGTTTGTGGGACAATGGAGGGCCAGAGAATGGGGTATGGGTGGGCAGTGTGATGAAGAGCATAGGATGTGGGTGGGCCTGGTGGTGGTGGAAGGGGGAACCTGGCAGGGGATATTGGGGCCCAGGAAGAGTGTATGGGCAAACTTCAGTTGAAACTGAGCTTAGATGGGAGGCTCCCACAGGGGAGCAGAGAAGAAAATGAAAAAGAGAGTGGGTTAGGAGAGGGGGCTCTGTAACATCAAATCACAGTCCTCATGGGATATTATCTGTGGCTGGGCCCACACTCAATAGAAGGATGGAGATCCAGATAGTGAAGCTGAAGATCCCTCAGGAAGATGCAGCACTGGTTGAGGAGATTGAGGCAATGTCTGCATCTCCATCCCTGCAACTGCCAGTGAACTCAGGTAAAACAGAGAGCCCTGGGGCTGTCCAGGCCTTAGCCAGGCAGGTAGGAGGGACTGACTCTGACCTGGGCCTTCCTTCTCTGTGGCAGCTATAGCTCATGTTCAGAATATTCTGGCAACTAGCATTGTGTAGTGAGTGCTGGGCAAGTACACATTTCCCATCCCATGCAAGTGTTTCCACGGGAAGGACTGGGCCAGGCAGTGAAGAGAAAGCAGTGGGGCCAGAAGGGGTGGGGCCGGAAGGGGTGGGGCCAGAAAGGTGGGGTGGAGGTAAAAGTTTGGCTGTGAGATGATTGGGTCAGGAGAATGGATGCAGCTATGAGGGGGTATCTGGCCTCAAGAACAGTCCAATCCAAAAGTGGTAGTAGGGCACATAGCATGGTGGTGGGCTTAGGAAACACGGGGTGACCATGGGCCAGCAGGTGGGGGCGGGAGGTGGGCTGATGAGGGGGAAGTATGGGACAAGGAGCCTAGCAGAGGGGATCAAGGAAAGGGGTTGGGCACACTTAACTGGAAACAGGGCTGTCAAGTATGTCTCTCTCCATGTACTATGCTCATCTGTGCTCTGTCGGGGTTAAGCCTAGCAGGTTAGAGTTCCCATGCCCCACAATTTAGACTAGAAGAAAGGAACTCTAACTATTCACCTGGAAGGGGCATAATCCTCTGGCACCTGAGAAGAGGTTTATTGTGAAGACAGGAAGGTAGAATGGGCCACATCTGGCGTTACAGACTCATATCACCTTTACCCATGAGGCATAGGTAATATGTAAATGCACTCAAACACTAGGTCCTTGTTTTTTCCTCTTCCGTTTCTTTACCTCTTTCTTCTTCTAGTGCTGGGGCTTGAACACAGCTTCTAGGTGCTACAAAAATTCCCTGCCCAAAGGCTTATTGTTCTTCACCTCCTAGTCCTCCATCTTCTTGGTCCCTATCAGTCCAGGTACCATGGCCAGATGGCCCCTTTCAAGGCAAGTATGTTCCCAACAGCCTTCTCTCTGAAGGAACCAAAAGGAGGATTAAGGGTTTTGTGCTTTGGTGTGTACATTCACATGAATATTTCCTTCCATCAGTGGGAAAGTTCTAAGTACTCATCCTCTTATTGATCTTCAGCTATAAATCATTTGAAAATGGAGGCACGGGAGCAGGAAGGGAAAAAAATCAAAACAACAAAACAAAAAACATATCCCACAATCACTGGATGACTGAATGAAGGCAAGTAAATCTCAACCTAACAATATTTTACCAAATCTGTTACGTTTGAATGGTGAGAGCTCCATAGAGGGAGATGCCAAAGCAGCCAGGCAGTGTCATTTCGATATGTACAAGGATGCTGTTATTAATATTTAATCATTAATATTTGCTCATTCATCCAGGAAGGGGAGATCAGTTACTATGGTACTTTGATTGTGTTAAATCCAATTACCATGTTATAAAAATAGCAAGCTTCCATAATAAAAAATAAGGTTCTTCTACCCAGCACCAGTTATCTTTAGTTCACTTCCAAGCCATACACATTATAACCATATCCAGAGAATACACGGAAGGGAGGTAAGGAAGCAGCATTCTGGTGTATTAGCTGGGACCAATACTTTGCTCAAGTTGAACTGTTTATGCTCTGTGGTATTACTTTCTTCCTATTTTTGGATATATCCATACATATATTCTGACTGAAGGTATATGTCTATCAATTGAGATGTTAGCTTGCAAAGGTTCATTTTTTTAAAATTAATTTTATTTTATTTGAGAACATACTGTACAGAGGGGCTACAATTACATGGGCAGGATAATGCATACATTTCTTACCAAGCATTGCAGCCTCCTCCTTTGTTTACCCTTCACCTCCCTTCCCAGCCTCCCCCCTCCCCCCACCCAATCATACCCCCCTCCACCCCCCACACCGACATTGTAAAGTTGGTTTTGACATGACACTTTGTACTTCTCATTGTTGCAACAGGTCCACCTGAATCCTTAAACGACTTGTTTGTCCCCATCTCCTCCACATGTTATACTGACATCAAATATAGTGAAAGCAGGGGTTAAACTGTGGGGGAGGGACATACAAAGCAACAAAGAAATAATCTTATAAATGCGTTAAAACACATGCATGAAAGAAACGAAAACATTAAAATACATATTTAAGGGTTCATTTTCCTAACATCACATTATCTGAGCTTTTCTGCTTGACTCATACCTATAATAGATATTGCAAATAAGGGAAACCATGAGACCTATGCTTCTTTGGGCCTGGCTTACTTCACTTAATATAATTTTTTCCAAACCTTTCCATTTCCTAACAAATGGGGAAATGTCATTCTTTCTGATGGAGGCATAGAATTCCATTGTGTATATATACCACATTTTCTTGATCCATTCATCTACTGAGGGGCATCTGGGTTGGTTCCATATCTTAGCTATGGTAAATAATGCTGCAATAAACATAGTTGTGCTGGTAGTTTTAGTGTGGTCTTGTTTGTAAACATTTGGGTAAATGCTCAAAAGTGGGATTGCTGGATCATAGGGGAGATCTATGTGAAGACTTTTGAGGAACCTCCATACTGCTTTCCAAAGTGGTTGAACAAGTTTACATTCCCACCAACAATGAAGTAAGGTTCCTTTCTGTCCACATCCCCTCCAGCATCTGTTGTTGTTAGAGTTCTTGATTTTTGCTGTTCTAACTGGAGTGAGGTGATATCTCAATGTTGTTTTGATTTGCATTTCTTTTATGGCTAGGGATGTTGAACGTTTCTTCATGTGTCTATTGGCCATCCTTCTTTCTTCTTCAGAGAAGCTTCTCTTTAAGTCTTTCGCCTACTTATTTATTGGGCAGTTGTTTCTTTGAGGATTTGTTGTTGGGTGGTTTAATTTTTTGAGTTCCAAGTATATTTTAGATATGAGACCCTTGTCCGTTGTATGGCTAGTAAAGATCTTCTCCCAATCGGTGGGCTTTCTATTCATCTTGCCAGCTATGTCATTTGCCCTGCAGAAGCTCTGCAATCTTATGCAATCCCATTTGTCCAACCTTTCTTTGATTTGTTGTGCTTCCGGGTCTCTATTCAGAAAATTTCGTCCTGAGCCAAGGAGACCTAGGGTTTCTCCTATTCCATCCTGTAATGTTTTCAGAGTGTCTGCTTTGAGTTCAAGGTCTTTGATCCATTTGGAGTTGATTCGGGTGCAGGGTGATATATAAGGATCTAGCTTTAGTTTTCTACATGTAGTTAACCAATTTTGCCAGCATCATTTACTGAAGAGGTTGTCTTTCTTCCATTCTATTGTTTTAGCTTCCTTATCGAATATTAGATGGCTATAGGTCTGCAGGTTCATTTCTGGGTTTTCAATTCTATTCCATTGGTCCTGAGGTCTGTTCTTATGCCAATACCAAGCTGTTTTGATTACTATGGCTTTATAGTAGTGTTTGACAAAGGTTCAATTTAACATACAGCAGCTGTATGTCAATGGAATTGCTCCTGTGTCCCATGTACATCTCTCCAAGTTCTACACAAGATAATGCCTCTGACGATTTTACCTATGTTGCTGCTGGCATTACCAGTCTTCCTTCTCCCAATTCTCCCTCCTGCCTCCCTCAATACCCTGCAGCAAACCACAACCTTTATGGTTTTGTTTCTTCAGTGTTGATTGCCTGAGGTTTTATTGGTCCAGTTCTAACACACTTGGTAGCTATGGCAGGTGAAGGGGGTGGCCTTTCTTCTTCTAACTTCCCTGACACATACCAGGAGAATCTGTCCGTATTTCAGGAGTTTTACTTGAATTACTTTCCACTTTTTGGGCTTTGCCACCTATCTGATATTGTCTCTTCCTTTGTGTTATTGATGATTGAACCTAGGATGTTTAATTAGCTAGGCAAATACTCTCACTTAAGTATAACCCAGCCCCAGAACGTCTTTTTAAATTCTCCCTACATCTGAATGTAGGATGGAAAGAAAAGTTTATTCCAGCATACTGGAATGTTTCAGATTTTTAGGTTTTGATTAATCTAGCTATATATAGTCATGGTCTAGAAACAAATATATTGGTAGAACTTGATAAGACAGGCTTTTCCTCACTATACAGCTGTTGCAGGGAAGGGATTTTCCTACAGCATAACCTTGGAAACTTAGTGGTGAGGGCTTCAACATCAATTCATCAGGGACATGAGTTCAACCCAAGTGAGTTGCTGTGGTCTGAAGCCTCCCCTCAGGTTCCTGCTATTCCATCTTGCATACTACATTCCAAACTAGTAATAACCACCATGCTTAGTCTGACTGCTTTGATTTGTTGAAAGGTTGTGAGTGAATGTATGTCATCTTAGACGACTTAATCATTGAGTCATGTGAAGAACTTCACCAAAAAAGAGATCACTCTTCAGTTGCAGTGATGCTTTATGACAAATTTTCATAACAATCACAAAGCTTCCTTTTTTTAGCCCAAACACTTTAACTTGCACCAAAATGATATTATGGAAAAATGATCTAATAATAGGGTTTCTAAATCCAAACACAAAGTACTTTTGCTTAAGGAAGAATTAACTATGCCAGCCAATATATTCCCAGAATTATTATCTCTGTTTTGACCATATTAAAGAAATTTTGTGTTTGTTTTTGTTTTTATGGTCTTGGGGCTTGAACTCTGGATGAAGGCACTGTCCCTCAGCGATTCAGCTTAAGGCTGGTGCTCTACAACTTGAGCCACAGTGCCACTTCTGGTTTTCAGGTGGTTAATTGCAGATAAGAGTCTCATGGACTTTACTGCATGGGCTGGTTTTGAACCGCAATCTTTTCTCTCAGCCTCATGAGTAGCTAGGATTATAGGCGTGACCCACTGGTGCTTGGCAACTATGTACAATTTCTAACCATGATTGAAAATGTTGGGAAAAACTACAGAATACTTGTAAACAGCAGCAGTTACATGGGTATAAATATATGTAATGTACCAAATATTTTTGCATAATTGAAGTCCTTGGTGATCAAATACATAACAAAACTCATTTGGATCTCTTATTGAACATAGTTTATTAATTTTTCTATTCAGAAAAATATATATATGACACTACAAAACTATAGAAATAATGCTTTAGTATTTATGGGCACAATCCTAAATAGAGAGAGAGAGAGAGAGAGAGAGAGAGAGAGAGAGAGAGAGAGAGAGAAACACAAAATCCCAAACATTAAACTTACAGGTTGGAATTCTGTAATTCCCAATTACATATTGTACTGAAAGGGAAATTACAATGAAATCGAAAATTAGACCATTCAGCAAGGATTCCAAAAAAATAGTTCTTACACATTCCTTGTTTGTTATCTTGATGTGTTTGTGACTAGTTGGGTCATCTGGTTTTCATTAGGATGTAAACAACACTATCTTGTTCTTAAAATCCAAGGGAAAATTACAAGTGTGCAATTGAAAGAGGTGTATGTATATTTGGATCAACCTTTATTTGCTTAGTTTTCAAATATTATGTCATGTTCCCAAATAATAGTGGATTTTGCAAATATAAAAATTTGTGTTGATGTTTTTTTTTAAATGTATTTCTTATGACCAGATAAGACGTGTTAAGACCCCAAGATAGCGAAAAAGGTTGTTTTATTCCCTTGCGATTTTTTCTAACATATTTACAATGTACCATGTGATTTTTTTGTTTCTTTGTATGCTCCTTCCCTACAGTATTACCCCTATTTTCACTGTATTTGATGCCAGTGCCCTGGGAGGGGAGGAAAAAAACAAAATGCTTAAATAGTGATTCAGGTTGATCCATTGTAACAATGAGATGTACAAGACACTATGTAGAAAAACGAACTTTACAATTTAGGTGGGGGAGGGAGGAGGAGTGTAGTTGTAGAGGTGGAAGGGAAGGGATGGTAGGGGAAAAACAAAGAAGGAAGCAACAACGCTTGATAGGAAATGTACTCATTTCCTTTCTCATGTAACTGTAACACCTATATACAGTATTTTTACAGTAAAAATGTATTAAAATGTATTTCTTAAAATGAAATATTTTTAGATTCTTATGCATATTTCCAATTACGCAGTTCAGATGATGTATATATGAATTGCTGTTAGTTAGAATTTTGTGTATATGTGTGGTGGTCACTGGGTTTGAAGTTAGGCTCTGTGTGGTGTCCTCTGTCCCCACCCCCGATTTTTGCTTATTCAAGGTTAGCACCACTTGAGTCACATCTTCCAGCTTTTTGGTTTTCAGTTAGAGATAAGAGTCTCTATCTTTCCTGCCTGAGCTGGTTTTAAACCATTGTCCTCAGATCTCAGCCGCTTGAGTAAGTTAGCACTTAAATTTATTGTTTTTCTTTTAGTAAAATATATTTTTATTGTAAAGATACTGTACAGAGGGATTACAGATACATGAGTAAGGTAATGACTACATTTCCTACGGAGCATTTTTATCCCCTGCATTGTTTATCCCCTACTATCCTTTCCCTACCCACCTTCCTAATTCTTCCATTCCCTCCCCCACGCGCAAAGTTGTAAAGTTCGTTTTCGATTTAGTGTCTTGTACATCTTATTGTTACAATGGGTTAATCGGTATCCATATTTAAGCATTTTAGTTTTTTTTTTCCATTCCCCTCCCCAAATTAGAAAAATGTATATATAAGATGCAGGGCACCAGAATCAGCAGAGTGAAAACAGAGGTTATACCATGGGGGAAGAACATACCAAAGAAATAAAAAATCACATAGTATATTATAAATACCTTTAAAACTATAGCAAGAAAGAAAAAAACCACGTGTGTCCTATCTTGGGGTTAATTTTGCTTAACATCATCTTATATGGTCATATGTACATAGCTTTTGACTACTTCTGCTTGTCCAAGATATATACTAGCTATTGCAAATAAGGAAAAACATGAGACCTATGTTACTTAGCTCCTGGCTTACTTCACTTAATATAATTTTTCCAAGTCTTTCTATTTTCTAACAAATGGGACAATATCAGTATTTCTGATGGAAGCATAGAATTCCATTATATATATATATATATATATATATATATATATATATATATATATATATATATATATATATATGTATGTCTATCACATTGTTTTGATAGATTCATCTACTGAGGAGCAACTGGGTTGGTTCCATATCTTAGCTATGGTAAATAATGCTGCAATAAACATAGTTGTCCTGGTAGCTTTAGCCACTTACATTTAAATCAGGTGATCTACTAAGTGTTTCCCTGTCCTCTTTTGTGAAAATACACCTTCCAAACAAGTTAAAAGAACAAGTTAAAAGTTGTTCTGATACTCCCAACCCAAAGAAGATACATGACATAATTATTTAAATGCTAAGGTAAAAAATGTGGAGTTGTTGAAAGACTGAGTTTCTTTAGTGACATTTTGGGAAAAGTGAATCAAATATTCAAAGCATTCCTAAAGAGAATAAAGTAGACTTGTTTTTTAAATGAGAAGTAATGAGAAGAAGAACAGTTTTTGTGTCAGTAATGTAGCCTATTTGAAAGAGTTTGAAGGTACAGATGATCATGTATACTTTCTGTGTAGCAATCACTTAATTCTAAAATTCTTAGTTTTCCTCTGCATTTTCAATTTGTTCTCCACAGGTGTTTTATTTGAAACATATACTTTGGTACCAGGGGTTTCTGTAGTTATTTTACTTTTACAAAAGTAATTTTAGGTTTTTTTAAGCCAGAAAAACTAATAATGATAATCATTCTCTGATATCCTTTACCAAGATCTCCACATTTCATTCTATTTGTTTAATATGATATCAGTATATTTATATGCTATAAAGTTTGGTTTTGCTTTTGGTTTTTGGGCTGGTATTGGGGTTTGAAGTCAATACATTGGTCTGTCACAGATGCCATTCATTAATGTAATTCTGGCTATTAGGAGGCTGAGATATAAGAATCAAGGTTCAAAGCAAGCCTGGGTAGGAAACATTACGATACTCTTGTCTTCATGACTAAAACGCTAAAAGTGAAGTGTGGTTCAAGTGGTAGAGCACTGGCCTTGAGCAAAAAAGCTAAAGGGTAGTACCTAAAGGATAGTTCCCAAGTCCTGGGTTTAAGTACCACTACCAACACACAAACCACACACACACACACACACACACACACACACACACACACACACACACAAACACACACACACGTTTTCTTTCTCCCCAAGCAGGTGGTTCTGTGTGTGTGTGTGTGTGTGTGTGTGTGTGTGTGTGTGTGTGTGTGTGTGTGTGTGTGTGTGTGTGGTTCTTTTTTATGTGACCCTGAAATCCACTTTGCTTTCTTTTTCATTTAGTTGGTGGTTTTTGCACAGGGAGAGCAGAGTAATGGTGTTACCTGAGTCCTGGGTGCCAGTGATTCCGCTGGGATGCCTGAGGTCTGACTTAGTGAGAAATGGGACACCAGGAAAACTCCACAAAGCAAATGGATGGAAACGTGAGAAGATATGCATTCAGGTAATTCTTCAGTCTATCTTCCTCCTGCCAATTGTCTTTCTCTCTCTGTGGGGTGAGTTCTTTTTCTTACCAGGTAAACTTGAACATTGTATGGCTTTGTGTGTGTACCCATATGCGAATAAGTCTTTTGTAAAATTTCAGCCATCACAAACATGCTCTTTTTTCTTCTCTCACTATTAGCGAGTTTGTTGGCAGCTTTCATTGTTCTGAGAAAAGTGGAATGTTCTAGATAATTTCATGGGATATTTATAGACGTAGGTCAGAATTTATAGTTCTTTTGCTCTAGTGAATTGAGAAACATCTATGTGAATTTATAGGTAGCCTATAGTTAACTAATTTCTACAATATAGAAAATTTTTGGATACGATATCTTTATGGAAAATCAAAGACATCTTTAAGTACTTTGTCTAAATGAAGCAGAAATTGAGAACACTTCAAAATTTTCAGTTTTAATCAGAATCTTGTAGTCATTTGGCATAAAATTTTTTTGGGGGGGGTCTGGTCGTGGAGCCTGAACTTCTGGGCCTGGGCACTGTCCCTCAGCTCTTCAGCTCAAGGCTAGCGCTCTACCACTTGAGCCACACCGCCACTTCTGGCTTTTTTCTTCTTTTTGCTTATGTGGTGCTGAGGAATCGAACCCAGGGCCTCAGGCATGCAAGGCAAGTGCTCTACCACTGAGCCACCTTCCCAGCCCCAGCATAAAATATTTTTAAGTGCTGCAATCAATTGATTTCAATTGAATGTCCTTTTAGATATAGTGTACGTTTTTTCTTTTGATTAATTAAGAACATTATGTTTAATTCCAACTAAGGTATTGTGAGAAATATCAAGATATGAGATTGTTTCTCCAATAATTAGATTAAATTAGTAGGAAAGGTCCTCTGTTTGCAGTAAAAATTGCAATATAGTATATAAAATGTGTATGGTCAACACATTTGTGTACTTGTGTAGTTATAGAATTTTAATAAATTTCTTCAAGCACAAGGAAAAGTTTAAGACATGTTAAAGTTTTACACACAGCAAAGAAAATACCAGGTTGTTTTTAACAAATGTTTTCATTTTTCAATGTGTGTTTTTGTGTATGTGTGTATGTTGGTACTTGGGCTTCAACTTAGGGTATTGTGCCATACTCATTTCCAGTATTTTTTTCTATTTATTGTCAATATGAGTATCATAGACATTGCTGCTTGAGATTCCTTTGAATCTTGATCCTCAGATCTCAGATTCCTATGTAGCTGGGATTACACATGTCAGCCACCAGCATTCTGAGAGATGTTTTTGTCATGTTGTGTGGCAAGATACCAGAAATCTAATGTTTACTCACTGAATACCAACTTTTGTAGGCTACAAGTTTGGGCTAGTAGTTTGCGTGTGGTTTTTCTGTAGCAGTTGCTCAGTTTTTAGCAGGGGGCCACCAGGCTATAGTCTCTTATGAAATGTGTGGACCTATTCCAAACTTAAAGGATGCCTGGGAGGATTTATGTCCTCTAGCTCTAAGATTGTGGTTTCTGCTGTCTGGTCACCTATCATACAGCCACTGTTGTCAGCTCCTAAATACTCCCATGATTTCTTGACAAATATATCCTCCTTAGTGTTTCATTCACTCTGGTACTGACTTCTAGAAAGTCCTTAATTTGCACTCACTCCTTGGAAGTAACTCATAACCAACTCTTGTGGGAACTAATTATATATGTAGACTTTAAATTTGTTATCTACCAGAGCATATTGTAGGGTTAGCGAAAAATAAAAGACTTGGCAAGCATCTGGGTTGTTGTGCATTGACTTCGGTAGATTATTAGCTATTTATTATTAGCTGTTGATTATTCTATGTGTCTTCAATTTCAAACACTGGTAATATTGAGTTGTGGTTTGATTTTAGCTGATCAAGTGTGCAGTTTAAGAAAGTGAAAGAGAGAGTTCCGGGAAGATGGCGGAGGAGAAGATGGAATCTGAAGAAGCTCTCGCATAGAAAGTAGTTTTAGAGTTCCAGTCAACAGTCCTAAGCCAGAGAATCACACCAAGTGTGCCATCACAGGACAGAGAGTTAGACAAGAGAGGGGAAGCCAAGGAAACGCATCAGCTGCCGCTCCGGCGGCGCAGTCGCGGCGGCGACCACCGCCGCGGTGACATACTTGAAACACAGAGAGTCGGGGACAAAGGAGCCACACGCAGTGGACGAGCGGATTCTACTCAACACCAACAAGATCCTAAAAGGAGCGAACACCTTCATCCTGCTGTTTGCAGACCAGAGACGACCCAGGATCCAAGACTCGGCGTGAGTACAAGCCCGACGTCCTCACTCCTCAGGGAGCAGAGGAAGGAAGGCCACCCCTCCCCCACCCAGCACCGGTGATCTCCATCTTGGATACCGACAAAGCTCGGAGGAGCTGCTAGCTCCAGCTCAGCCCTTGGAATAAAATGAGTCATTTAGCAGGTCACAAGAACTTAACGGCGAAGTGACCTGCCAGACTCAGCTCCATCCAGGGAAAAGTCACCCAGCTCAGGCGCCAGCCATCGGAGTGCCTTGCCTCACTGGGTAACCAGAGCCAGAGGATGCCCCTCCCACTAGCAGCCACCACAATCAATTGAAAAACAGAAACCCTGAGAATGGTTCCAGGCTGGGCGCTGTGAGCTTTATCACAAAATAGCCCCAGGGAAAAGCTACTGTTTGTTGAAAGGCCTCAACTCTACCCAGAACCTAGCCTCATCACCAAATCCCCCTCTTTTGTAACTCTCAAAGCAGACCACCGTCCCAGAAAACTAACCTGGGAGGGGGATCACAAAATCTTGGGGAAAGCAGAGCATTTTTCTGCCTCTTCCAACCAACCGACTTAAGAAACCAATCAAGCCACAGGACCTCAAGCTGACCAGAGACTCCAACAAGAGACTGGTTGCAGACAAAAGGGAGATACAGGATTCTTCCCACTCCTCCCCCCCAAAAAAAAAATCAAAAGACTTTTTTTTTTCTTCTTCTTCTTTTCTTTTTTTTTGCTTGTTTTTTGTTTTTTGTTACCATATATATATATATATAAAGTTTTTCCCTTGTAAAACTTTTATTAATCTTTAATCTTTGCCTCTTCTGAAAAAATAATTGTTTTCCAGTAACTTTTTTTTTTCTCATCTTATAATTTTTATTTTAGGAATACGTGAATGAGAGTTTTCCTTTCTTTTCTTGTCTTCTTTCTCTTTTTCTTTCTTTCTTAATTATCTTTTTGTTTTTTATCTAGCTCTACTGAACTTCTGATCTTTTCTTCCCCCTTTCCCATCCTTAAAGCTTTTCACATCTCCTCTATGTCCCTCCCCTTCTCTGAACATATTCACATTCCTCTCTAAATAGACGGTCTTTTAACCTCTATAATAACATTAATTTTTACGTTTCTATTCTTTTTCTGGTCTCTCTTTATTCCCCTTTCCTTCTCTTCTTTTTTTCTCTCTCTCTCTACTTGCATCCTACCCAACCCATTTCCTGCACTGTGATTAGGACATAGTTAACTCTCCCTGTGCCTCCCCACACCAATCTATTCAAATTTTTTACCCACATCTCTCCCTAATCCTAATAATTTCTGGTTTTCCAAATTCTTTTCTGCGGTTCGAAGTCCTTTAACATATAGTCGTTTGATGTTGAATAGATGTATCTGTTGAACTAGATTGTATCTGTGGACTATTGACTGTACAAATGCAAACTTTGGTTGATGGTTGCCTTAAGATAGTGTTCTAGCACAAAACTGGTGCAATCTTTATCTCAAATGGGCCGAGTAAGCCGGAAAAACACAAGAAAAATGGCAAATTCGGGTATCTCAATTCCCAACCTTGATAATCAGGGATTAGAACAGATAAAGAATAATCCAGAGAAGACTTCCCAAATAGCTCTACAAACACTAATAGCAAACATGATAAATGAGAAGTTTGACAATGTACAAAGGACTCTGTATGAGCGTGATAGGGAGAGAGAGGAGGCATCCCAGAAGTTTATACAGGAATATCATAAGCATGAGGAAGCTTCTCAAAAACTGATACAGGATTTGCGTGAACAACTTGAGAACACTCAAAGAGAAAGGGAGGAATGGCGTGAGCAGGCTGAGAACACTCAAAGAGAACTGCAGGAAGCCCACAGAAGGGAGTAAACTAATCAAAGAGTAATTCACGAATTAAGAGACCAGGTAGAGAATACACAAAGATCACTAAAGGCATTCATGGAATCCATTAACAAAGAGCTGAAGGAAGTCAGGGAGACCACAAAGGCAATGCTGAATGGAACCCAACAGAAGGAATGGCAGTCCAAAGAAACTGTAACCAATCAACTAAGTGATTTGAGAACAAACACTGAACACCAAATTAAGGAAGTAAAGAAATTCCTACAAGACCTAAAACAGAGCTTCAACAAAGAACTTGAAGCCATCAAAGCTGACCAATTAGAAGGAAAAGAGATAAAAAACAAAGTAGAGAGTCTTGACAGCAGGTTAGACCATGCAGAAGATCGAAACCCAGGGATTGAAGACAGCCTATATATTATAGAGAAAGAACATACAACCATCCAAGACAAGTCCAAGAAATATGATAGGTCTATCCAACACCTGGAAGACACCATCAGAAGGCCCAATCTACGGATAATGGGTGTAGAGGAGCACCTAGAAACAGAAGTTAATGGTCTAGGAAATTTGTTTAACAGGATCCTAGCAGAGAACTTCCCAAACATACAAAAAGATAGGCCTATTCAGATACAAGAAGCTTTTAGAACCTCAAATAGACCAGACCGGAATAGGACATCCCACCATCACATTATAATCCACACAGGATCAACCCAGACCAAGGAAAAGATCCTTAAAACTGTCAAGGAGAAAAGATTAATCACCTATAAAGGGAAACCAATTAGAATCACCTCAGATTTCTCAGCAGAGACAATCAAAGCAAGAAGAGCCTGGAATGACGTATGCCATGCCCTAAAAACAAACAACTATCAACCAAGAATACTGTACCCAGCTAAACTCTCCTTCATAACTGAAGGCCAAATAAAAACCTTCCATAGCAAAGAAAAATTGAAACAATACATCTCCACCAAACCAGCCCTGCAAAAGATTCTTAAAGATGTCCTACACAGAGAAAACCAACAAGAACGCAACAAAGGCCAAGAAACTGCACCCAAACTGAGAATCCAAGAACCTTAGGAAGAACCCAGTTTTCACAGCCCCCAAGAAGGTGGATAACATGGCAGGAACTCCCAAATACCTCTCAGTCCTATCTCTTAACGTTAACGGACTGAACTCTCCAATTAAGCGACATAGACTCTCTAGTTGGATTAAAAAACAAGACCCTTCTATCTGCTGCCTGCAGGAGTCACATCTTGCCCATAAAAACAAACATATTTTCAAGGTTAAAGGCTGGAACAAAATCTACCAAGCAAACGGCCCTCATAAACAGGCGGGAGTTGCAATCCTAATATCAGATAAAATAGGCTTCAAATTAAAAATCGTGAGAAGAGATAAAGAATGTCGCTACATACTAATTAAAGGATCTCTCCTTCAGGAGGATATTACAATTCTAAATATCTATTCGCCAAACAATGGAGCACCCAAATTTATCCAAGAAACACTACTTTCCCTCAAATCCCATATAGATCCAAAGACATTAAATGTTGGGGATTTTAACACACCACTCTCCCCACTAGATAGATCAACTCGGCAAAAACTCAACAGAGAAACCGCAGATCTAAACAGCTGCATAGATCAACTAGACTTAACAGATATTTACCGAACATTTCACCCAGCAGCATTAGAATACACGTTCTTCTCAGCAGCACATGGAACGTTTTCGAAAATAGACTACATTTTAGGCCACAAAGCAAACTTGTCTAAATTCAGAAACATTGAAGTTATACCTTGCATTCTCTCTGACCACAAGGGAATAAAATTAGAACTCAACACCAAAAGCCACCAAAGAAAGTCCGGTATCACATGGAGGCTGAACAACACACTGCTGAATCATGAGTGGGTCATGGAAGAGATTAGAAAGGAAATTCAAATGTTCATGCTATTCAACAAAAATGAACACACAAATTACCAGCTCCTCTGGGACACAGCAAAGGCAGTACTCAGAGGCAAGTTTATAGCTCTGAGCTCCTACATCAACAAATTGGAGAGATCGGAAACTAGCAATTTAATGACACATCTAAACCTCCTTGAAAAAGAGCAGCAAGATAAACCCCAATCCAGTAGATGGAAAGAAATAATCAAAATTAAATCAGAATTAAATGAATTAGAATCCAAAAAAACTATAGAAAGAATGAACAAAACAAAGAGTTGGTTCTTCGAAAAACTTAACAAAATTGACACACCCTTAGCAAACCTTATCAGATAAAGGAGAGGACACACCCAAATTAATAAACTCAGAGATGAGAATGGAAACATCCCCACGGAAACAACCAAGATTCAGAACATTATAAGGGAATACTTCTCAAAACTTTATGCTAATAAGTTTGAGAACTTCACAGAAATGGACCTTTTCCTAGCAAATATTGACTTGCCAAAACTAAACCAAGATGAGTTAAACCAGCTTAACAGGCCCATATCAAGCATTGAAATAGAAACAGCAATAAGAGACCTCCCAGCTAAGAAAAGTCCAGGACCAGATGGTTTTACAGCGGAATTTTACAAGGCCTTCAAAGCAGAGCTCACACCAATACTCCTCCAACTCTTCAATGAAATTGAAAGAGAAAGCTCACTACCGAACACATTCTATGAAGCCATCATAACCCTCATCCCAAAACCAGGCAGGGACTCATCAAAGAAAGAGAACTATAGACCCATTTCTTTGATGAACATTGATGCAAAACTTCTCAACAAAATTTTGTCCAATCGACTTCAACAATTCATCCAAAAAATCATACACCATGATCAAACATAATTCATTTCAGGGATGCAAAGCTGGTTCAATATACGCAAATCAATTAATATTATTCACCACATCAACAGGAGCAAGAATAAGAACCACATGGTCATCTCAATAGATGCAGAAAAAGCATTTGACAAGATCCAACACCCCTTTATGATGAAGGTTTTGGAAAAATTAGGAATCCATGGAACATTCCTCAATACAATAAAGGCTGTATATGACAAACCTACAGCCAGCATTATACTCAATGATGAAAAACTAAAGCCATTTCCTCTTAACTCAGGAACAAGACAAGGATGCCCACTCTCTCCACTTCTCTTCAATCTAGTATTAGAATGCCTAGCTACAGCAATAAGACAAGATGCACACATAAAGGGGATCCAAATAGGGAAAGAAGAAATAAAACTCTCCCTCTTTGCAGATGACATGATCTTGTATTTAAAGAATCCCATAGATTCCACTCCCAAATTACTCAAGCTGATTCAAAACTTTGGCAAAGTAGCAGGTTATAAAATTAACCCCCAAAAATCAATGGCTTTTCTATATGCCAACAATGAGAAAAGTGTGGCTGAAATTAGGAAAGCAACTCCATTTGTAATAGCCCTACAAAAAATAAAATACCTAGGAATTAACTTAACCAAAGAAGTGAAGGACCTCTATGATGAAAACTTTAAAATCTTGAAAAAGGAAATCAACACAGAAATTAAAAAATGGCAAAACCTCCCATGCTCCTGGATTGGAAAGATTAACATCGTGAAAATGGCAATACTTCCCTAGGCTATCTAGAAATTCAACGCGGTACCTATCAAAATTCCACCCTCATTCTTCAAGGAAATAGAGGAGGCAATCCAAAAATACATATGACACAATAAAAGACCCCGAATAGCAAAAACGCTCCTCAACGGAAAGAACACTGCTGGAGGAATATCAATACCAAATTTAAAACTCTACTATAAAGCCATAGTAATCAAAACAGCTTGGTATTGGCATAAGAACAGACCTCAGGACCAATGGAATAGAAATGAAAACCCAGAAATGAACCTACAGACCTATAGCCATCTAATCTTCGATAAGGAAGCTAAAACAATAGAATGGAAGAAAGACAGCCTCTTCAGTAAGTGGTGCTGGCAAAATTGGTTAACTACATGTAGAAAACTAAAGCTAGATCCTTATATATCACCCTGCACCAGAATCAACTCCAAATGGATCAAAGACCTTGAACTCAAAGCAGACACTCTGAAAACATTACAGGATGGAATAGGAGAAACCCTAGGTCTCCTTGGCACAGGTCGAAATTTTCTGAATAGAGACCCGGAAGCACAACAAATCAAAGAAAGGTTGGACAAATGGGATTGCATAAGATTGCAGAGCTTCTGCAGGGCAAATGACATAGCTGGCAAGATCAATAGAAAGCCCACCGATTGGGAGAAGATCTTTACTAGCCATACAACGGACAAGGGTCTCATATCTAAAATATACTTGGAACTCAAAAAATTAAACCACCCAACAACAAATCCTCAAAGAAACAACTGCCCAATTAATAAGTGGGTGAAAGACTTAAAGAGAAGCTTCTCTGAAGAAGAAAGAAGGATGGCCAATAGACACATGAAGCAATGTTCAACATCCCTAGCCATAAAAGAAATGCAAATCAAAACAACATTGAGATATCACCTCACTCCAGTTAGAACAGCAAAAATCAAGAACTCTAACAACAACAGATGCTGGAGGGGATGTGGACAGAAAGGAACCTTACTTCATTGTTGGTGGGAATGTAAACTTGTTCAACCACTTTGGAAAGCAGTATGGAGGTTCCTCAAAAGACTTCACATAGATCTCCCCTATGATCCAGCAATCCCACTTTTGGGCATTTACCCAAATGTTTACAAACAAGACCACACTAAAGCTACGAGCACAAATATGTTTATTGCAGCATTATTTACCATAGCTAAGATATGGAACCAACCCAGATGCCCCTCAGTAGATGAATGGATCAAGAAAATGTGGTATATATACACAATGGAATTCTATGCCTCCATCAGAAAGAATGACATTTCCCCATTTGTTAGGAAATGAAAAGGTTTGGAAAAAATTATATTAAGTGAAGTAAGCCAGGCCCAAAGAAGCATAGGTCCCATGGTTTCCCTTATTTACAATATCTAGTATAGGTATGAGTCAAGCGGAAAAGGTCAGATAATGTGATGTTAGGAAAATGAACCCTTAAATATGTATTTTAATGTTTTCGTTTCTTTCATGCATGTGTTTCTAACGCATTTATAAGATTATTTCTTTGGTGCTTTGTATGTCCCTCCCCCACAGTGTAACCCCCGCTTTCACTATATTTGATGTCAGTATAACATGTGGAGGAGATGGGGACAAACAAGTCGTTTAAGGATTCAGGTGGACCTGTTGCAACAATGAGAAGTACAAAATGTCATGTCAAAACCAGCTTTACAATGTCGGTGTGGGGGGGAGGGGGGTATAATTGGGTGGGGGGAGGGGGGTAAAATTGGGTGGGGGGAGGGGGGAGGCAGGGAAGGGAAGTGAAGTGTAAACAAAGGAGGAGGCTGCAATGCTTGGTAAGAAATGTATGCATTATCCTGCCCATGTAATTGTAGCCCCTCTGTACAGTATGTTCTCAAATAAAATAAAATACAATTAAAAAAAAGTGAAAGATAATTCTTTCAGTGGAATAGAAAATAATTTGCCTGTTACAGTGAATGAAAGGCAGTTAGGAGTTAAACAAATAGGTTCAAGAGCACTGGCAGTGGCTGCAGAGATGGGACAGAGGTAAACAGGTAAGACATTTTTTAAAGAGAACATTTGGGAATGTAGATTGGTGGTAGAGTGCTTGCCTAGCGTGCATGAAGCCCAGTGTTCAATTACTCAGTACCACATAAAGAGAAAAAGCTGGAAGTGTTGTTGTGGCTCAAGTTGGATGGTGCTAGCCTTGAGCAAAAAAGAAGCTCAGCCTTCTTAGTTTATGCCCCAGACCCTTAGTTTATGCCCCAGGACTGCCAAAAAATAAAAAGAGAGAACATGTCAATAATGGATGAGGGTAGGATCCAGAGGCCAATTCATCACTGAATTTTTCACCTCTATTTCCAAATCAAGACATCATTCTCAGAGAAACAATGGAGCAAAAAGATGATCCAGAAAGAACATATGTTATGAAGTAATACTAGAATTTTATAGTGCAACTGTCCTGTAGAGATAATTCATTATGTATAATTGTGTCTTTTTTCTCTTTTTTCAATTGTGAAAATATTGTACAGAGGGGTTACAATTACATGGGCAAGATATTGAGTACATTTCTTATCAAGCATTGTAGCCTCCTCCTTTGTTTCCTCTTCCCATCCCTTCCCATCCTTCCCCTGTCCCCCCACCGAATCCTCTGCTCCCCCTCCTCCCCTCACCTAAGTTGTGAAGTTAATTTTTCAACATAACGACTTGTACATCTCATTGTGTCTTGCAATAGCACAAAAGCTCATTGTAATAGCCCAAGTGCTATCTGGAGATTTTGTGTGGGTGCTGGTCCTGAAACTTGATCAGAGCACAGTTGTTATTTCTATTTTTCTTCCTCAAGGCTAGTACTCTATTACTTAAACCACAGCTCCACTTGTGATTTTTTGGTGTTTAAATGAAGATAAGCGTGTCATGGACTTTTCCTGGTTCACCTGGCTTCAAAATATGATCCTCAAATCTCAGCATTCTGAGGAGCTAGGATGACAGCTGTGACTCACTAGCATCCAGAGAAGCAATTTCTTTGGTGTGAAAGGAATTAAGAATACAGATCATCCAGGAATATTCACCCTCAGTACTAAATAAATCACCAATTTCCATGAATACATACACACACATGCAACTCAGTGGTCTGTATCATCTTTCCCCAAAAGAATAGTGCCTTCTTAAGTGGCAAATTGTGCTATTACAGGCCCATAATCCCAGCTACTGAGAGGCAGAGGTATAGGAGGATTGGATTCTGCGGCTGGCTTGAGTGAAGTTAGCACAAGACCCTATATGGAAAGCAAACTGTAAAAGAAAAAAGGATTGGAACCCTGGAGGGCTCAAGTGGTAAAATATCGGCCTAGTAAGTGAAAGGCCTTCAGTTTTATACTCAGTTCTATGGAAAAGATATTAAACTATAGCATCTCAGCCCATTTGTCATGATTTAACAAAAACCCGAAGCTTACTTCATAAGGAATACTTCTTATTCCTTACTTCATAGGGAATAAGAGGTCTATATCATTCATAATAGTGTTGGCTGGAAACTCTAAATAGCATGGTAGTGCATGGGACAAGGCCCCTAGGTGCATCACATCATGTAGGATCTCGGAATCATGGCATGTTCTAGAATGAGAGTGAGTAAGGGGCTTACAGTGCTTTTTACAACTGCTAACAGTGATCATGTTAGTCCCTTGAGAGTTAATGAGATGGCATTAATACATTTATGACAGAATCCTCTATTAAAGGTTTCACCTCGTGACACTGCTACATTGAGAAGTTAAACTTCAGTGTGAGCTTTGATGATAACAGGCCATTAACAGGCTTCTGGCCGAGACAGGTGAGACCATTGGAAGCTGATGACATTCATACAACTAGGCACCTTGAACAGCTGCTTGGATTTCATTGAATCTGGTATTTGCTATATTTGGGATCATATCACAGTTAGGATCCATCGAGTCCATGTCTGTTCCATGTGCCAGCTACAGTTATGCTGACTGTGACAGAAACTGCTGGGCAATAGGGAGAACAAGGATGGAGATGGGCACAAAATTGAGGTTTAGCATTCTTCATGGCACCTAATTAATATTGATTGATTTATGTAAGAAAATCATTAGAAAGCTGAATGTCTACACAGAGCCATTTAATAACTACTGTATGACCCAGAAGGATTCCTTGTATAGCAGTCTGTTTACACATAATGCTGACATTCCTCTGAACACAAAAGATAAAAAACAAGTTCTAGCTTACAAATTTAATTTTCATTTAATGTATGGTTATGGACCAGTACTAGGCCTTGAACTGATGGGCCTTCCTCTTACTTCCACACTTCCAACTGGGATCTATATATGTCTTTAATTTTTTATTAATGTTTTTCAAGGATAGATCTTAACACTGACTCTAATTTTTGTCTAAAATAAATTTTGAAAGTTTTCCAGTGAATGAAGTGTTCTATTTCACTTTGTCATTCTATTATCTTGGTATCTTGCTGTTTCTTGGTAGTTAAAGACAGGTTCTCTGCAGCATTTTAAAGGAAATTTTTTACCTAGCCCCGGTCTATAATCCTAGCTTCTTAGGAAGCTGAGATGAGGAGAATATTGTCTTAAAGCAAAGGCGGAGAATTCCATGAAATACCATCTCCAAAATTGTGTATATTTTACATATAAAATATTATATGATATATTTAATATGTAATATATTTGTGAAATACATGCATACTATGCATATATATGTGTGTTTGTGTGTGTGTTTTTGTGTGTGTGTATACCTCACAAATTAAGCAGGTTCAGTAGCTGAAAGATTCAATAAGTATACTTGAAAACAACTAAGAACTGCACGATTTCCTCCCATATCCATCCTTTCTTTAAATACTATGTGGGTTGTAGTCTAAAAAGGTAAATCTTTGACCAAAAAGGAAAACCTTAATTTTTGACCCATCCTAGACCTTTTTTCTCCAAAATTTAAAGTACTAAAATGCCTATATGAACAATGGGTATTGTCAATGTCATCCAAAATGATGAATGATTGTTAGATGAAGTGTCCAAGTTTGTAGATAAGGATTCAAAGTGGAATTCCCCAGCGTGAAATTGAATTGAAGAACTGGTACTGTTGTTTTGTTATGAAAGGGCTCTGAACACTTTTTCTGGAAAAAAAAAAAACTTCTTTGTAATCTGTGAATGTTATTTTTAGGCCTGCACATGGCATTATGTTCTGCAAATAGTGGTACCTATCCTGATAGCAACCCTCCTCCAATCCTGTCTCTCATTTGAGATAGAATTTGTGATCTTATTGTCCAGCTACCTAAAGGGAAGGGCTTTTTCCTCTTACCAGAATCTCTCATTGTTCCTCAGGAAGAAAGAGGAACTAAAGACAACCATAGATTCATTGTGTGTGATCATGCTGGAACGGGAGTTCTTCTGCAGGAAGCAGAGGAGAATGGATGGAAGAGTGGCAATTCTCTTCAGTATTGTTGGTTTGTCATCATAGGACAATTGAAATTCAGATGACAGGCAGGAAAACAGGTTCTCCATTGTAGAGGAACAGGAGACGGGCATACTGGAACAATTGAAGGCATTGACTTAATTTTGCTGCTGGCATGCTACTTTAAGTCATTTTTAATAAAAAAATAGATGGCCATGATTTCATTGAACGTCCTGTCCAATATTGATTTGTGGGTATCAAACAGGCTGTAACCCATGTCACATATGAGTGCAAGAATAATAGGGTTCAGCTCATTACATAGTGGCTCATCAAGACATAGGAAATATTCCTCAACTTGGTTGAGCTAGTCTCCATTATTTGTTCTATACTGTGCCTCTGCTTTGGGTCTGCAGTTTAGTGTCAAGATGTTATTTTGTCCTTTTGGATACAGGTAAATGGAGCAATGTACATGACCTCCAAGACAATTACCTGTATCTGGCTAAAATTCATGTATTCAAATGGGAAACTCACCATCTCCATAAAATACAAAAGATGACTCCCAAGCACCAGATGTCTACTTTGCAGACATTGTAGTTTTCATACAGGAATATTTTTTTGGGGGGGTTCCAGTCGTGGGGCCTGACCTCTGGGCCTGAGAGCTGTCCCTCAGCTCTTCAGCTCAAGGCTAGCACTCTACTACTTGAGTTACAGCACCACTTCTGGCTTTTTTCTGCTTATGTGGTGCTAAGAAATCGAACCCAGGGCCTCATGCATGCAAGTCAAGCGCTCTGCCACTGAGCCACCTTCCCAGTCCTGCAGGAATATTTTATAGGGACAAAATCAAGGTACCAAATATGTCCTTCAGCAACTGCCCTTGGGTAATCCTTGTGCTCATGCCAAAGTCATTGACCTTCACATTGCATTTGTCATCCAACAGGAGGTTATTTTGTTTAAGGTCTCCGTGTTCATTTCTATCTTCATTAAAGTAATGCACAATACACACAGTCTGCTTTAACAACTTATGATTTTCACATTTATCTCAGGAGGTCTCTGGGTGGCCAGTTCCATTACCAAGTATTGGTGCTCATCCTTCTCCCTCACTTGGTATGACCTAATCATGTGTGCGTGATAGGAAGTCTTAATAATATCCATCTCAATTTTGATCTGACAATTGTTGAACTCTCCCATCACTACCACTTTGAGGTTTATGAGGTAGTGCTAGGTCAAATTTACATATGGATAGTTACCATAGCAAATGATCTCCTTCATACTGTATTGTTCAGTGAAAACCTCCTCCTTCCATAGCCAACGAGCGCATTCACACTGTATTATTCAATGAAAATCTCTTCCTGCCATAGCCAGTGATCTTCTTCATAATGTATTGTTCAATTAAGGTCTCCTCCTCTAAAGAGTTTAAGAATAATTAACTGTGTTCTCCCATCTTTCTGCTAGGATGGTAAGTAGTAAATCTACCTAAACTTAACTAAGAAAATAAAAACCCCAGAGCAATAACCAAAAGGAAATACCCAAACCCAAACAACACAAAGTTCCCACTGCCCCCCCAAAACTACACACACACACATACACACACACACACACACACACACACACACACACACACACACACACACACACACACACACACACACACAATTGTCAACGTAGCACTGAGTCAAGCAGGTAACCAGGAACTTCCAGCACTGTAATACACTGCCGAGACTGTTTACACTTGCTGAAATAGACCAATCACAGATTGGCATGAGCCCACTGGCTCTTTTAGTGTTGAGCCTGGAGGACTATTGCCAAGCTTTCCACAGAGATGCGAGGGTAGAATAGGATGCCACTGCTGCTGCCATGGCAGTGTTGCAAGAAGTGCAAGGGAATCAGCCAATGCCTTGTGTCCTTGGTGGCTGCCAGGTCCTAGGGTTTGCTCCCAGGGGGACATCAGCCATTAGACATTGTCCTTGAGTACAATCCATGTCCTTAGGCCTGCTCCTGCTAGATCCCTGGCCATGTTCAGGAACCAAACATATACCCACCAGTGGCTTCCATTCACCACATGTGTAGGTTTTGGAGCTTGCTCCAACAATCAAAAAACAAAATAGATTCCTACGTATTTCTAGAAGAAAGGGGCACATGACAGAGTGTCCAATTGGAAAAGTTCAGTAAAGTGGATCCAGATATTTTTTAACTTGACAATAATTCAAAGAAGTAATTAAGGCATATGAGATGTCCATATTTGTTTAGTTATAACCCCCTTGCACACCAGCTTAAAATAATATTAAAGTCCTTATTTTTTATGGACTTGAGTTATTGTTAGGACCACACAAAGGTCATTTCTGGTCTTTAAAAAGTTATAAGATCGTTATGCACTTTGGTGTTTTCTTTTTTTCTTTTTGGTCAGTCGTGGGGACTGAATTCTGGGCCTGGGCGCTGTCCCTCAGCTCTTCAGCTCAAGGCTAGTGCTCAAGCACTGGAGTCACATCTGCACTTCTGGCTTTTTTGGTGTTTTCTTAATGAAATACAACATGAGCCCCATAGCTCTTGAGTAGAGCTAAAACAATATCACACTCAACAATAGCATGTGGTTGAAAGAAGGTAGGTAGTATTAGCCTCCTATAAAATGACTATTGCCAAGATGAATCCTCTGTAGAAATAAGTTTTTCCTTTTCAGTATTTACTAATACAATACATCCATGTATTAATGATAACACATTACTACTTTAATATAAATTAAGCATGTTTTCTATTCAACTCAGTGAATTTTGACAATATTTAAATATGAAGAGTCCTCTTATACATCAATAAACTGGCACTTTTGTTATTTACATTAAAATGCAAAGAAACTAAGACCAAGAATGTTTTTGGCTTAGGTTAGGTCATGCAAGCTGCTGTTTTCTCACTTAGAAATTAAATCTAGTAGGATGCTACATATCATTCATAATCTGAAAAGCTGCTCTAACTTTTGGCTTTTAAAGACCTCTTCAATTTACTCAAGATATTCAATAACTTTTTTGTTTAAACCTGGAGTGACTGGTGTCAAAAGAATAATGGTATCGCTTCAGAATCTTCTGATAATGTCAAAATGCCCTATGCCATACAGCACCATGGATTGGGTTACTAACATCTATAGGAGTGAGAGAAAATAGAGCATCATCATACCCATGATAGTTTCTTATCAGATAGTCAACAGCAGAAAGCTTGAAATACATAAGTCAGTTTGTTGATATGTTCAAAGTGAAGGAAAAGGGCTGGAGTAGGGGACTTATATGGTTGAACCACTGCCTAGCAAATTGGAGGCCCTCAGCTTGAACTCTCTGACTATCAAATACATCCGTCTTTCCTACAGCTACAGGAAGAGTATTTCCTTTAGGGAAAAAGGTGTATCTGGGTGTTTCAATTCCATTGTGATGCTATAACAAAACTCCTTAAGACCAGGTCCAATAGCTTAGAGCAAGTTATTTGTAGTCAACAGATACTCTGAAGGACAAGACCTAGAACCTAGAAAATTCAAGGTACAGAGAGGTCGGCTTCACCAGTTTTAATGTGCTCAATTGTTACTGTGTCCTCATATGGTGTAAAAGGTAGAAACTTATTTTAAAGAAAACAATATAGTTGACAGACTTCTTTCTACCATCCAGATGAAGTTTAATTTGTTTCAGATCTCTATTTTTTTCTTCTCTCATGGTCCTCCTCGTCCTCCTGTTTATTTGTTGTGCTTTTTAGCTGATTGGCCTTGAACATTTGAACCACCAAAGAAATGGAAGTTTGGATTCCAAGTATGTGCCACCAAAATCATCTGCTGCTACTTCTATTTTGGAAGTAAACCACTTACTTGCCCCAAACCCTGTGCGTTATTGTCCTTCCTTCATTATTTTTTTTTAATTTTTGTTCTGTTTTGAATTTTGCATGAGATTTATCAAGGTCCCTTCACATATAATAGGCAAATATTCTGCCACTGAGCTACAAATTCCTTGCAGAGATTTTTTTTTATTTCTTCATTGGTTGACTTCATGTTAAACCAACTTACTGAAAAGTTATTAGTGTATACCTGTAAACATGTTTGAATTTTTATGAAGACTACCATGTCATCTTGCTTACAAATTAGTGTTTTCCTTCCATTGTGATCTTCTTCTTCTTCTTCTTCTTCTTCTTCTTCTTCTTCTTCTTCTTCTTCTTCTTCTTCTTCTTCTTCTTCTTCTTCTTCTTCTTCTTTTCCTCCTCCTCCTCCTCCTCCTCCTCCTCCTCCTCCTCCTCCTCCTCCTCCTCCTCCTCAGCCTCCTCCTCCAGCTCCTCCTCCAGCTCCTCCTCCTTCTCCTCCTTTCTCCTCCTCCTCCTTCTCCTCCTCCTCCTCCTCCTCCTCCCCCTTCCTCCTCCTCCTCCTTCCTCCTCCTCCTCCTCCTCCTTCTTTCTTTCTTTCTTTCTTTCTTTCTTTCTTTCTTTCTTTCTTTCTTTCTTTCTTTCTTTCTTTCTTCTTCTTCTTCTTCTTCTTCTTCTTCTTCTTCTTCTTCTTCTTCTTCTTCTTCTTCTTCTTCTTCTTCTTCTTCTTCTTCTTCTTCGTTAAAACATCAAATGTGTCATCCTATTCATCACTGAAAACAAATTTATCTCTTGATTACATCAAAAATACGTCAGCTAAATAAAGAAAACAGTGTATGAGTTTGATAGATATTCTACATACGCTAAAGCTATTTTCCTTCAGTTTTAGAGTTTTCAGTAATATTAAAAATATTAAATACTTTTGTATCATCATCTGTTCAGATGAATATATGGGATTTCTTCGTTTCTCAGTGTGATAAATTACATTAGGTTTTCTAAATTTTATCTATGTAAGTGGGGTTGCAGCTTGGTGTTAGAATAACTTGATTATCATTGGTGAAGCCGGTGTTATATCTTCAGGAAAACACACACATAGGAAAGAGGGAAAAAGGATTAATATAAATGGTCCTACATTTCTGATACATAATCTCTTTTGTTTAGGATTTTTTGCCTTTCTCTTCATGAATAAAATTACTATAAATACATTCTCATTTTTGTCATGGGGATTATGAAGATAATTAGGAGGTGCTTCTTCTTTTTTAAAATTTCTCTAGTAGTAAAATATGAGCTACATTGGGTGAGGTGGTATATACCAATTATTTCAGCTACTCAGGAGATGAAAACAGGAGGATCACAAGTAGAAGACTAACCTTAGCTAAACATGGTCTATCCTTGCAAAAAATGAAAAGAAAAAGAAAAAAAAAAACAAAATAAAAACTACCAACCAAACAAACTAAAAAACACCATGTGAATAAAAAGGCTTGGGACATACTCAAGTAGTAAAGGACTTGTTTACAATGGGCAATATTCCGGGTTTGATACCTGCCAATAAGGAAAAAAAAAAAGAAGGTATTTTCTTTGACAAAATTGCCCATGAAATATTTGGTTGGAATGGTTTATTCTTCCTTTCATCTTTTTCCTTTTCCTTTCTTTTATTTTTGAGAAGTACTTTTGGTATAACACATGCTATACGTGGTACACACTAGGATGATATCTAAGGATCACGGTTCATGACCATCCCAGGCAGGAGAGTCATATATATATAATTTGCCACCAAAAATAAGCTACAATATGTACTTTGGCTCATGCTGTTGAGTGGTAGTCTCAAACAGAAATCTTGGAACAGCACCTAAGCCCTAAGTTGAAGTCCTCTACACACATTTCAAAAAACAAAAAAGCACAAACTAAAAATGATGGGAAAAGAGAAAAGTAAAGTTTCAAAATGAGCATGGGTTTTTGTTCATATGTGTATTCCTAGTTGATCAAGGTTCAAAGCTAGACTGGGCAAGAATGTAAATGCAACTCTTACCCCCATCTACCCAGTGTAGATATGATTGTAGTTGTAAAGCACTGTATTTGGCGGAAAAGCTAAAAAAAAACCTGTTTGCTGACCCAGAGATTAATTCCTGGTGCTAAAAAATTGTAGGAGAAGAGAAGAAAGGCCAATTGTAAATTTAAACATAAACCTGGTGCTTGTTGATCATGGCTCTAGGCCTTCTCATGAGGCAGAAATATGAGGATCAAGTTTCAAGGCCAGCCCAAGAAGCAAAGTCCAGGAGACTTTGGGTGTATGTGTATGTGCATGTGTGTTGTATGTTTGTGTGTGTGTGTGTTTGTATGTGTGATGTGTGTGTGTTTGTGTCCTAGCATTCCCAGATTTTGGGTGGTGCATTGGAGATAAGAGTGTCATGGATTTCCTGTGCAGGCTGCTTTGAAACATGGTCCTCAGATTTCAGCCACCTGATTCAGCTGTAAGTTGAGCTTTGGCTTAAGTGGCAGAACTGGGCAAATATTTTCTGGGATTGCACCTAAACCCTTAGTTCAAGCCTCAGGACATGCACAGAAGAAATAAAGAAGAGTAGAAGTAACCAAGGAAGAGTGAGTGACAAAGTCTTAAATAAATCAAGCATTTGTGGCTGAAACATGTTTTACTAGTTATTCAAGTGGCTTATAGCTGAGGATGATGGTTAGTGGCCAGCTCTGGCAGAAGAGTCCACGAAAATCTTGTCTGTAATTAATCTTCCCCCCACCAAAAAGGGCCCAAAAGTTATGGTATGTCTCATGTAATAGAGGATAACCTTGAATAAAAACTTCTGAGACAGAATATGAGCCCCAATTTGTAGGCCCAGGAACAGCACACACATGTAAAAAATAAAAAGTAAACAACAGTAGGTAGAGGTAAGCATATATTAAAGTTTTAAAATGACACAAGGGTTGTTGGTCCTGTGTATAATCCTAACTACATAAGAAACTGACATCTGAGGATTGTGGTATCAAGTCAGCATGGGCAGGAATGTGCTTGAGATGCTTTTCCCAGCTAACTAGCACAAAGCCCTGAACTGCAACTGAGGTGGTAAAGCAGCAGCTTTTAGTTAAAAAGCTAAGAAATAATTCCCAGAGCCAGAGGTCAAGCTGCATGACCCCTAAAAATTACAAAAAAACAATAAATAAAAAGGGCAGTGGAAGAAGAGAAACTGAAATATGAGGATCACAGTTTAAAGTTAACACAAGCAAGAAAATCCATGAGATTTTCTCTGTGTGTTTGCATCTGTGTGCCATCTTGCGGCTTGTGTGTGCCATCCTTGAACTTGTGCTGCTTTGTTCAAGGATAGAGCTCTACCATTCCCAGCTAATCAGTGGTTAATTGGAGGTCATTGTCTCATGGACTTTCCTTCCCAGGCTGGCTTGATTTATGCTAGGCTTTTTCTCAGACTCTTATCTCCAATTAATTGTCAAAAAGAAAAGAAAAGAAACTGGGAATGGAGTTATGGCACAAGTGGCAGAACTGGGCAATCAATTTCTGGGACAGCAACCAGGCCCTGAGTTCAATCCCCAGGACAATCACAGAAGAATTAAAGAAAAGAGGGCAGAAGTGCAGAAGGAAGATCCAATGACAGAGGTTTAAATAAATCAAGCATTGGTTGCTCACTGATGATCTATCAGCTACTCAAGAGGATGAAATCTTAGGATCACAGTTGAAGGCAAGCCCAGGTAGGAGAATCTATGAGACTCTCATGTCTCATTTGTCTCCAAAAATATGCCACTAGCTGTGCTCTGGCACATATGGTAGAGTTCTAGCCTTAAACAGAAAGCTCTGGGACAGCACACATGCCCTGGTGCTGATGGCCTAGCACAGACACTTACAAAAATAAAGAATAAAGTGCACAAATTATAAAAGATGGGAGAAAGTGAAAGTATTGGTTTCAAAGTGAGCCATGGGTTGTTGGTTTATGCGTATATTCATAGCTACTCAGAAAGATGAAATATGTGGATCACAGCTCAAAGCCAACCTGGACAGAAAAGTCATTGAAATTCTTTTCCCCCACTACCCAGCAAAAGGTGGAAATGAAGGTGTGAGAGTAGTTATAAACTACTGAAATTTGGTGAAAAACCTGGGAAACAGTTCCCTGGTCCATAATTCAGCCCAAAGTCGACCAAAGACAAAACTGAGAGAAGAAATGACCATTTGAGATTTAAAAATAAGCCTGGGGCTAGTGGTTCCTGCTTATTATTTTAACTATTCAGAAAGCTGAAGTCTGAAGATACATTTTAAGTCCAGTCCAAACAGGAAAGTCCATGGAGCTTTTATACTGTGAATGCCAAACTGTGGCTTTAATTTGTGTAGCAGCTCTATCACTCCTAGAGGCTTTGTAGTTAGTTGATGAGAAGAGTCTCATGCACTTTCCTGTCCAGGATGGCTTCAACTTCAATCCTCAGATTTCAGCCTCCTGTGTCTTGCTGGGCTTTACATGAGATTCTTATTTCCAATTAATCACCAAAAGGATGAAAAATAAAACCTGGTGATTGAGCTGTGGCTCCAATGGCAGAAATGAGAAAATAATTTCTGGGACAGCATTCAGACCTTGATATTAACTTCAGGACCAATACACAAAAAGGAATAAAATAAATAAATGTAGAGAAGTTAGAAGAGCCAATTTCAGAGTTTAAAATGATCCAAGCATAGGTGGCACACACCTATGATGGTAGCCACTCAGGAGGCTAAAATGTGAGGATCACAGTAGAAAACCAGCCCAGGTAGGAGAATTCATTGACTCAACTCTAAGTAGCTACTTAAAACAAAACAAAAACTAATAGCCACAAGTTGTGCGGTGGCTCATGCGTTGGTGTGGTAATCTTGAATAAAATCTTCTGGAACTGTACATGGGCAGATTTTTAGACCTAGGACCAGCATACACAAGGAAATAAAAATTACAAATAAAAAGGTGAAAGAATGGCTGGAAATGTGGCTTAGTGACAGTGTGCTTGCCTATCATGTTTGAATCCCTGGGTTTGTTTCCTCAGTACCTCATAAATAAAAAGGCTGGAAGTGGCATTGTGGTCAAGTAGTAGAGTTCTCACCTTGAGTATCAGAAGTTCAGGGGCAGTGTCCAATGCCTGAGTTCAAGCCCCAGGATTAGTAAAAAGAAGAAAAACTGAGAAAATCCAATTACAATTTCAAAATGAGCCATGAGTGAATTTTTGGTCAATATGTGTAATCCTATGATTCAGAACGCTGAAATCTGAAAGTTGTTCATAGCCAGCGTGGACAGCGAAGTACATAAGTCTGCAACTAACCAGCAAAAAACGCCAGAAATCAAGCTGTGGTTGTAGTTGTAAAGCACCAGCCTTAAACAAAAAACCTATTGAAACAATGCCCTGGCTCAGAGATCCAGCCTCAGAATCACAATAATAAAATTAAATGGTTGGAAGTAAAGAACCCAAGACTGTTGGCTCAGGTCTGTAATTCTAGAAATGCAGGAGGCTGAAATATAAGATCCTGTGTAAAGGCAAACCCAATGAAAAAATTCCAGGAGACTGTTTTGTGTGTGGTGGCCACAGTGGGGATAGGTTTTTGTTGATTGATTAGAGATAAGAATTTCATGGATTTTCCTGCTGAGGCTGCTTTCAAACCATGATGGACAGATTTCAGCCTCCTGAATAAGGCCAGGCCTTGCATGAGTTCAAGCTCCAGGAACAACACACACAAAAACAACGAAATAAATGAAAAGAAGGGTAGAAGAGATGAAGTAACAGAGATTTCGCTGAGCCAATCATTGGTGGCTCATATTTGTAATTCTAGATACTAAGGCTGAAATTTGAGGATACTGTTTAAAGCTCAGCTCAGGTGTTCATAACATGTGTGTGTGTGTGTGTGTGTGTGTGTGTGTGTGTGTGTGTGTGTGTGTGTGTGTGTGTGTGTGTGTGTGTGTGCCAGTCCTGGTGCTTGAACTCGCACTATTTTGCTCAATGATTGACTACTCTCAGATTTTAGTGGTTAATTGGAGAAAAGAGTGTCATGGACTTTCCTCAATTTTCAGCCTCCTGATTCTGGCCTAACTCTACATGATTCTTACATTTACATGATTCTTACATTTAATTCTACAATTAACCTTCCCCTAAAAGCCAAATATTATGTTTGGTCCCATATATGCTGTGAGACAACATCTGACCTTCAATTTCTACTCCCAGGACAAGCAAAAATGAAAAAAAAAAGAAAAAAAGGTAGTAGCAAGCACATATTAAAGTTTTAAAATGACCCAAATGTTGCTGGTCATATGTGTAATCCTTACTACACAAGAGGCGGATAACTGAGGATTGCAGAGACAAGTCAACCTAGGAAGGAACGTGCTTGAGATTCTTATCCCCAGCTAAACAGCACAAATCCTTGAGCTGTAAAAATCCTTGAGTGTAAAAGCTACGATATAGGCCCCAGAGTCAGAGGTCAAGCCACAGGACCAATAAAATTTTCAAAGGAGAGAGGATGGTAAGAGGCTGAAATCTGAGAATCATGGTTCAAAGCTAGCCCACGCAAGAAATTCCATGACACTTTCTCTGTGTGTGCATCTGTGTGCTATCTTGTGTCTTGAACTTATGCTGTTTTGTTCCAGAATAGAACTCTACACCTCCCAGGTTCCAGTGATTAATTGGAGCTAAGATTCTCATGGGCTTTCCTGCCCTGGTTGGCTTTGAATCATGATCCTCAGATTTCAGCCAATTGATACATGATGGGCTTTGCATAAGTTTCATCTCCTATTAACTACCAACAATTAAAACAAAAACCAAAAACTAGAGTTGAGCTGTGACCCAAGATGCAAACTGGGCAATCACTTTCTAGTACAGCACCCACTTTCTAGTTCAAGCACCAAGACAAAACCATTATAACCACAGGCTATACTTTGGCTCATGTGATAAGCCACTAGTAGAAGAAAAAGCTCTGGCATTGTATCCAGGCCCTGATTTGTAGCCCCAGGACTAGAACATACACAAAAATAAAAAGCAAGGAAATTTTTAAAAAGTGGAAAAAACATATTAATATTTTTAAATGACCAATGGGTTTGTGGTTCATGTGTATAATTGGAGCACCTCAGGAAGCTGAAATCTGAGGATAATGGTTTGAAGCCAGACTGCCCAGAAAAGTACATTAGAAACTTATGTCCAATAAACAAAAAAAGCTACAAGTGGAGCTGTGGTTGAAGTTGTAAAACATGATACTTGAGTCAAAAAGCTAGGAAACAGAAGGGCATTGCTGGCTCTATCCTGTAATCTTAGCTACTCAGGAGGCTGAGATATGAAGATCACGGTTCAAAGCCAGCCTGGTCAGGAAAGTTCATGAGACTCTTAGCTCCAATTAACCACCAGCCATAAAACCTGAAGTTGCTCTGTGGGTGAACTGGTATAGCATTTGCCTTAAGCTGAAGTGTACAAAGACAGCACCCATGCCGAGAGTTCAACCCCTATCCCCCTTCAAAACTACTAAGAAACAGCAATGTGTCCCAAAGATCAGGTCTACTGGACAAAATAAAATTATTGAATTTGAAAGCAAGAAATAGCTGGTTAAAAATATTAAAATAAGCCAGGCACCAGTGGCTCATGCCTGTAATCCTAACTACTCAGGAGGCTGAGGTCTGAGCATCACAGTTCCAAGCCAGCCTGGGCAGGAAAGTCTGTGAGACTCTTATCTCTAATAAACCACCAGAAAACTGAAAGTGGTTCTATGGCTCAAGCTGTAGAGTTCTTGCCTTGAGGGGAAGAGCACGAGGACAGCACCTAAGCCCAGAGTTTAAGCCCCATGAAAAACAACAACAAAAAATTAAAATAAGTCAGCAGTTGTTTGTTCATGCCTGTGAGTCCCAACTACCCAGGAGGCTGAAATCTAAGGGCTGCAGTTCAAAGCCAGCCCAAGCAAGAAAGTCCATGAGACTTGTTTGTGTAATTACCAGTACTATGGCTTGAACTTTCCCTGTTTTACTCAAGGCTAAAGTTCAGACTGACTGGCTTCAAACCAAGATCCTCAGATTTCAGCCTCCTTAGTTGTGCTGGGCTTTACCTGATAATTTTCAAAAGAATGAAGCTGGAAGTTGAGCTGTGGCTCAATTGGCAGTCCCTACATGCAGAAAAAAACATAAAAACTGTGAAAAATAAATAGTTGCAATATAGAAAAAATCAAAAACAATGTTTAATATGATACAAAGGAAAACTATGTTTCTTTTTAAATGTAGCAAACAAGAACATAGTACAAAGCTTCAAAATGACATACTAAGAGTAAGGTAAAATGGAAATTTTTTTTTAATTCATGTAAATATTAAATACAAGCTGATATGACCAAAATATAATGTGATCAGAAACTTATCTCTCACTTGTAATTGCTTACAAATAATTGTCCCTCCAGTTTCAGCAGCTACAGTGGGGATTTAGACATGACCTCTCTATGCAGACTAGACTGTGTAAGGGTCTTCTTGTTTTAGCCTCTTGAATTAGAACTGCAGGCATTGCGATCATTTTAATATAGGAGGTTTCCTTTAAAACTCAGAAATAATGTTCAAATAATGGATTATCTGTAAAGCATGACTAAACATCAGAGAGCCACCAGAGATCCTCTGAGGAATACAATCAAAAGTAGAAAAGCATCTACCACTCAAGGTAGGAAACAGAAGGAAGATTTAGCATTTTTGGATGTGCTGGGGGTTGAACGCTTGGCCTCATGCTTGCTAGGCAAGTATAAAATTCAGTGACATTAATTATATCCACACTGCTTTGTAACCATTACCTCTTTTGTGAACTATGTTTTCAATGCTGATGCAATCCACACAATCATTGAGTAACAATCACCCCAATGACCTCTCCCAGAAATTTTAATCTTCCATTTTCTCTTATGAAATGGTTTAGCCAATATGTTTCACATAAATAGTAGATTCTTTTTTGTGTCCATCCGTGACAGACATATATTAATTGCAGTCTTTTTGTGGATAAGTCATAATCCATTTATGCATACCTCATATTTTATAAACCTGTTCATCTGATAGACACTCCAGGTATTTCCAACTTCTATTGTGAAATTTGCTGTTATCATTGGCATATGAGCTATTAGTTTTTTCTCTTCAGTTGTTTTGGTTATGCAATGAACAAGGGAATTGCTCGGTAATGAGGTAATGCTCTGTTATGTTAGAAGACTGTGTCAAATTCTACCATAATTGATATATCACTTTTCATCAGCATAAAAATGTACAAAAGGTCAATAAAATATACAAGAATATTTCAAATCTTCCACAGCTGTGCCCTAAAGTATCATTTATTTTACTTTTTACTTGTTTTTATTTAGGCCATTCAGGCCAGGAACTATGTAGCATTGTCTAGAGCTGACACAGTGTGCCACTGACACACCCTCCAAAAACATGTAATCTGGTAGTCATTTTTATTCTACAGATAAATTTTAATGATTATATGCATTTTTATTCTTTTAAAATAAGGTTTTGAATTTTAAAATGACATATATTGTAACACCTCTGTGCATTTTCTATTTATTTATTTATTTATTTTGGTCGGTCGTGGGGCTTGAATTCTGGACTTGGGTGCTGTCCCTGCACTCTTCATCTCAAGGCGAGCGCTCTCCTGCTTGAGCCACAGCCACTTCCGGTTTTCTGAGTGGTTTATTGGAGATAGGAGTCTCACGGACTTTCCTGCTGGGCTGGCTTTGAACCGTGATCCTCAGAGCACAGCCTCCTGAGTAGCTAAGATTACAGGCATGAGCCACCTGTTCCTGGCCACCTTCTTTTTAATAAGAAAAATTATATTTACAAATCATATACAAAGACAAAAAAGGCTTCTGATCAGGAAAACACATTACAATCACAGTCTAATTCTGACCCAAGAAAATAAACACAATACAAAAAATAATACTATAAGAGCTCATCTAAAGTAAAATGAAGAGCAATGGCTGGAGACAGGAGTCAAGGGGTAGAGTACTTGCTTGCCCAGCACCAGCATCTTAATCAAAACCACAGTACTTGCAAGGGATAAAATAAAGTATTAAAACTTAAGGAAACATGCAGGTAATAGTATGATGGATAACATAGAGGTACACACCTGTAATCCCAACATTTGGGAGACTAGGCAATAGAATTATGAAGTTAAGATCAGACTTGGCTACATGAGACTGCATCTTAAAGAATAACATAGAATAAAAAAAACTATATTTGTAATAACTAGGGTGTAGCTCAAGTGTAAGTCAAGTAGTTTTGTACGTGCAAAGAACTGATACAATGCACAAGAATTACATGCTTTGATAACTACAACGTTCAGTTTTCACTGCAAGATGCCCCTTGGCTGGAATCTCTCCTGAGGAAACCTACGGCAGTTGATTCACCTGTCTTCTTGGCTGGACTATGGGTGTTGCTGGGCAAACAGTGTTTTGATCTTCATTCTAGGATCCCACTTACAACTTTTTTTTAGTAGACTACCTAGAAATATCTCCCATCTCAGTAAGAGGGCCTTCTGGCTTTCAAGTGAAGTTATCTTTGATATCAATTAGGGCTCTCCTCCCCTTTGTCTGGAACTGCTCTGGTCCTGGGTGACATTGAGCAGCTTGTTCTGAGAAGAGTGGTAACTATTTTGCTAGTCACCTCTATCAACTGCCATCTGCTCCTCAAATTAGTCTTTGGTATCAGTATGAGCCTGCTTGAGGGTAGAACCAGCCTGGGCTGGATTTGAACCATGATCCTCATATCTCAGCCACCTGAATAGCTAGGATTAAAGATGTGAGCCACTTACACCCAGCCATCATTTCTTTCTTCCAGGAAAATTTAGTGGGGTGGAAAAGCACAGCAGCACATACATTCAATAGCAAATGCCCCAGGGTGAACTAGATGCTCAGAACAAACCACTGACCTTCATATTGCCTTCGGTATCCAACAGGATGTTGTTGGACTTAAGGTCTCAGTGTGTGATTCTGTTCTGGTGTGGGTAGTGAACAGCACTTACAATTTGTGTGAAAAGCTTCTTGGTTTCATCCTCATATAGGCAGCAGGATATTCAGATCCACCCCAGGAGGTATCCCCTACCAGCAAGTTCCATGATGAGATACACATACTCTTCCTTCTCCATCCCCTGGTACAAACTGATGATGTGCTGTGCCAAACCGTATTAAAAATGTCCATCTCATTCTTTATCTGATGACTGGAGAACTCTCCCTTCAGGAGTATTTTAACTGCCACTTCCATGTGTGTGAGGCAAGGATGGGCCAGCTTCACTTGCCATTGGTACCATGGTCGATGAGCTCTTTCATCTGGTATTGTTTGATTATCTCCTCCTTCCAGGATCTGGAGGATTATTCTTTGTATTCGCTGTATTCTTCCATCCTTCTGAAATGATGGCAGGTAGCAAGTCTACCTAAAATTAACTAAATAAAATAATTAAAACCCCCGAAAAAGTAAAACGAAATACCAAAATCCAAATGACAACCCGCCCCCCCCAGCCAAAAAAAATCATGAATTTAGCTTTGAGTCAATCCAGTGGGTCACCAATCAAGAGTTCCTAGAGATGTTAACATAGGTTGGAGCACATTGGCTTCCTATAAACTCTGCATGACCTCTCAAATGGAGCTATCACAGCCCGGCATTGTGACATCATAGAGGAAATGGACCAATCAGAGTCTGGGCCAGTGAGGTCAGAGAAAAAGTGGACCAATCATAGCTTGCCAGCATTGATACTTTATCCCATAGGTTTCAAAGACTGCTGCTAAGGACTCCATGTGGGCTCTAGGTTGCTCTGTTCATTATTATGCCTTTCCTGAAACTACTAGGAGAGTGGTAAAAGTCCTCTGACTTCTAGAGGACCTCTGAGTCTCATAAATTGCTTCTATGGAGACACTATCCAAAAGCCTTCATTCTTGATGGACACATTATCCAATATCTTGTTCCAGCAATGACATGGCAAAAAGGCCTCCGTTCTTCTCAAGGACAGCTGTCATACAACTTGCTCCTGAGGGGACAAGTTTCAGGCTGGCTTTGAGCCACAATCTTCACAATTCACCTTCCTGAGTAGTTAGGATTATATATCTGAGGCATCGTTAGGTACTTAGCTCATCTCTCAAAGTTGAAGGAAGTATATATATATTTGTTAGAAAGGTTGGCATTAGATATGTCCTTTTAGCACCCTAAATTTGTTGCCTTTGCTATCCAATAGTTAATCTAGTGTCTGATGAGAAATTTGTCATAATATCACTGAAGATCACTTGTGTGTGATGAGTTCTGTTTCTGTGCTTTGGGTGGTTTTCTGTCTTTGACTGTTTAATTAGAATGTGTGTTAGTGTGGACCTGTGTAATTATGTTAATTGACTTCTTTAAGCTGCTAGAATCCTGCATAGAAGGGTTCATGATTTCAATCAAATTTGGGAAGGTTTTGGTCATTATTCCTTCAAATACTATGTATTTCTTTTTTTCTCCCTGTATATATATACGTTGTATATATATATATATATATATACATTATGCATTATACATTATACATACATTACATATTCACATTGTATATTTGAATATCCATATATATACCTATATATTTATATTACCAATACATTTATATACATATATTTTTTCACATAACACTTTTGTGATTGTTTATGGTAGGAAATCTAGATTGATTCCAGCTACTCCATCAGAGTTAGAGTTAGAAGTTTTCCTTTTTATTTCTTGGTGAAAATATGCATTTCTTGGCAAGGATATTGAAACCAGTACAAATCAGAGCTAGCCTAGAGTTCTCTCTCTGTCTCTCTGTCTCTGTGTCTCTCTGTCTCTCTCACTGTCTCTCTCTCTGTCTCTCTGTCTCTCTCTCTCTGATTTGCTGCCTCCGTCAGGTCTCTGTGCACAGGGCCATTGTTTACCAAGTTTTTCTAGTGTGTCCTGGGCTCTTCTAGTTTGTGCACTGTCATGTTCTGCTTTAAAGGCCACCATGCCCGCACCTGGAAGAGTAGCTGCTCCAAATAAGTCTGCAGGATGTGTCTATCTCTTTCTTGAGCCCCCATAGATACTGGGGTGGCCTTAGTAGGTGCCCATATGCTGACTGTGGGCGACTCAAGCACAGCCTCTTTTTTTACCCAAGTCAGAGGTCTGCGTTGGATCCTGGGGGCACTGCCTTGTTGGTGACTGTGCTAGGAGCAAGGCAGAGGGCTGCAGAAGCCTCACTGTGGCCTGACTTCTGGGGCCCAATAGATGCCAAAGTCTTCTCTCGGTTCTTTTCAGAATATGTAGGCAAGTTCAGGAAGCAGAAGCTGAGCTCAGGGGGCCCCTAAACACAGGGTGGGCAATGGAGCTGGAAGAAGCAGGGCTGTCCAGGTTGGCAGGGGACAGGTGATGAGCCTATATTAGTAATCTGCCAGCTTCCAAATGAAAAGTTAGTCTTGCTTGCTACCCAGAAATATCCCCCAGAGAGTCCCATGATGGTGACTGGTAAAATCCCAAAGACCAAAGTAGATATACCAGGAGCACTTGGTGCTCTTGGTGGGCAATTCAATGCTGGCACTGGCAGGGGGAGCTGCAGGTTCCCTAACCCTGCAGGTCCAGGGAAGCCAGAGCCCAAGCAGACACCAGGATTGGCCACTAGACAGGCTGGAAGGTGAAACCTTGTTGGATGGCTTTGCAGTCTTCAACGTGGGCCACCTGAAGGCAAAAGAAGCATCCTAGCATCTACTCAAACAGCAGCTTTCCCAAGTTGGACATGAGTGTTCAGCTCACCAGAGGATGCTGTGGTCAGTTTGGGTCTGGAAGGAGTGGCAGGCCTGCTGCTGGAGGGAGCAGATACCCCTTTCAAGGCTTCTGGGTGAAGGGGAGCCCCTGGAAATGGGCACATGGGAAGGCTGGTCTGTCTTCCCCAAAGAGAACATTTCCAGCTTGTTTGACTGTTTGCTTGGGTAGGGGGTCATCCCTTGGGATAGTGATATTAGGAGACTTTGTTCATGAGATTATACCCAAATTAATCAAACCCCTGAGGGAGCAAAAGGGTAAGCATTGCTGAACTGCCCGTAGCAGCTGGGGTTGAGGTCTTGACTGCTTCTGTCTTGAATGACCCTGAGGTTTTGTCACCAGAGGACAAGTGACTGGATGCTTGCATGCAGCCCAATAATTTTAGGAAATTTATCAGAGATCCCTACTTGGCTTGCATGTCACTCAGCAGGACTAATACTGGGTGGGGAGTTCGGGCTGTAAAGCTGGCCATCACAGCTTGATCTTTTTGAAGGACTGAGGACACATTCTGGCAGCTGTTGGGAATTTATGAGGTCTGGGTACATTATGTGAGTAGATGTGGTACTCTGAGCTTCAACCTTGGGTTGTTATGGGGCTGAGCCCTCCCTCCCTACTGTCCTGGTGCTCTCAGGAAGTGGGTTGGTGTCTAACAGGTAGTAAAGGGCAGTGTTTTTACCCTCTGAGACTCACTGTGAAGGACTACTGTTGGCAGGGAGGATTGTGTCATGTGGAGGTCTATGTGTTCTTTGAGTAAGGAAATCTATACACCTCAGAGCACATCTTGGCTTTCTCTCTGAACATTTGGTTTCTTTGGAATACTAGTTTCTGAAAGGCCTAAGAGTTCGAAGGCTTCAGAGGCTTTCTTGATTTCCAGGTATGTCCAGGGCTTGTCCTTTTTCATCTTATACAGCTCTACCTTCCTCTCTTCGTCATGGTCTACTGAGCCTTTGGCTCTGGCATAAATGAGAAAAGACAGGCAGGACTGTCTTGTTGCTAAGCAAAAGCAGTCAAGGCTGTCTTGTTGCATACTTTCATTTTATTCTCCAGTGTTGTAAATAAAACCATCAGATTGGACTTCAGGTGCTGCCCAGGATCAGTGCTCCATCCCTTTTCCCTACTCTTACCTTACAGCTTTTCCATTTAAATTTATTTTCATTTTCAATTTTTGTATTGGTGATTGAATCTATGGCTTCAATTAGCTGAGCACTATGATGTGAACCTATAAACTTTGTTTTTGGGGGAGGATGAGACTGCAAAAATTGTGTCTTCATGTCAACCCAGGCAGAATTCTGTGAGACCTCATCTGAACAGAAGAAGCTGTGCATAGTAGTGTTCACCTCTCATCCCAGCTGTGATGGGAGAGGAAAGTAGGAGGACTGAAATCCAGTTGCACACCTGAGCAGGAAATGAGACCCTTGTCTCAAAAACAGAGCAAAAAATATACAGCTGTGGCTCAATATTAGAGTGTGTATCTAGAAAACATGACGCCCTGAGTTCAAACCTCAGTACCATAAAAAAGAAGAGAACCAGTTATTTCTGAAAAGCTTATTAAAAGCAGTCTTTTTTAAAAAATGTGTTTTGATATTCAGGCTTGAACTCTGGGCATTGACATTTTCCCTTTGGGAAATTTTCACATAAGACTAAACTTCGTTTTTTTGTGATACAGGTCGAAACAGTGTAAAAATAAGTTGTACAAAACACTAAGTTGAAAATGAACTTTACAACTTTGGTGGGGGTGGAGGTTGGGGAGGGTATTTGTGGATGTGAGAGCAAAGTAATGGTAGGGGGAAAACAAAGGAGGAAGCAACAATGATCTATAGGAAATGCACTCAGTACCTTGCTCATATAACTGTAACTCCTATGTCAAGCATTTTTACAGTAAAAAACATATTTAAAAAAACTTAACTTATACTATTGAGCCACAGCTCCACTTCTAGCTTTGTGTGTGTGTTTGTGTGTGTGTGTGTGTGTGTGTGTGTGTGTGTGTGTGTGTGTGTGTGTGTGTGTGTGCCAGTATTAGACTTGAACTCCAAGATTGGGCACTGTCCTTGAGCTCTTTTGTTCAAGGATAGTATTGTACCGCTTGGCTCACCACTCTCCTACTGGCTTTTTGTGGTGAATGAGATAAAAGTTTTGTGGACTCTTCTTGCCCCAGAAAGGTTTGAACCGAGATTCTCTGCTCTCTAATTCCTAAATGACTAGGGTTATGGGTGTGAATCATCAGTATATGGTAGGAGAAGGGTTCTTAAGCAGAAATAATGTGGATTGCTGGCCTTCTGCAATTTGGTGGCATGCTTTCTTTTTTAGAAAGGAACTCCTTTACTGGGAGGGCAGCAATTACTCTAGAAGCTAGGAAGGCAGAGGAAATGCAATCCCCTATCTCCAGAGGCAGGACCTTTGGCATGATGGTTGTAAGAACATCATGTTCTTTATCAGAGTAGATATCTATACTAGCCTGAAGTTAACACTGTTTTCTTCATCAGCTTTGTCTTGGTTGCATTAAATAAGAAAATTACTTGATAACTCTCACCAAAATTTATCAGATAGAGGGGGAAATGAAGCTTTAAAGTGAGGCATTAGACACTACACGACTATACCGGAAGGGGCAAGGAGAAATGAGAGTTAATAAATACTGATTTTTATTTAAATAAAATAGGGAGAAAACATGAATATATGTCAGTACTGGACAAGTGTGCTCAAAGCTTTCTAATAAACTAGCATTAAGGAAGTATTTTTATGATGCAGGACTGCTCATACTACCTGTGTAGTTTCTCTAATCCCTTCACTGTCCTCCCAAGCGAAGACACTGGCCCTCCACCTCAGAGCAGAGGATCTAAGACAATATATATCTACTACTGGGCAGTGGAAGACCAGTCAAACAGCTGGTGAAGTGGGACAAGATGCTCTGCTCCTGTTTCCATCAAATTCTAGACTTTGCTGTATAGAATTCATAGATCAGGGGGAATGCTTGAGAATACCGCTGGACCTACGTGTGTGTGTGTGTGTGTGTGTGTGTGTGTGTGTGTGTGTGTGTGTGTGTGTGTGTGTGTGTGTGTGTGTGTGTGTGTGTGTGTGTGGTGTGTATGATAGTACTCATATGCCAGCATGGGGCTTCTTTTTGGGTCTCACAGGTAGAGTTAACTCCTTCTCCAAGTCTGTTGAAAAGATTTGTCGGTCACTGACTGATATGCAGCAGAGGAGGAAATGATCCCTGAATTCTCCACTGGTAGAACATATGGGTCCTTCTATGTGGTCTGATTTATACTAATGCTAGTGCTAATACTAACCCATGACTGGGAATATCAGCTGGCACTTTTTGTGCATTTTGGCACTAGTTTTTTTTCACATGGGTTAAGCAAAAATTCTCATCAGAATATCGTGACATAAGTATAACATGCTGTATACACACCCCCATATTTGGCAGCAGTCTTCATTATGTAAAGTGTACCATGAACTGTAGAGAAGTTCAATGAATGCTTCTCATGAACAAGATCCTTGGAGCACCTTGGAGCCAGCACCTTGGAGGAGGGACTCACAGGAGCTTGGCTAACAAGTTGGAGACACGATGATGTAGATCCTGTGCCATTGTTGGCTACCTGCCTGATCTGGAGGGACCAGGGATTTGCTACCCTAGCACTGTCCCCCATGGCCTGGCCTGGCCTGGCCTGGCCCCACCCCAACCCCACCTAATCTTTGGCACAGGAAGAACAGTTTTGTCCTTTTGGCCACACATTCATCTGACACATAAAGTTGCTCCATAGAATTTCCAGAGGACACCAGGAAGATATTTAGAAGATACATTAACTGGGGTCAAAAGGGCAAAGACTTACTGTAGGTCTCACATTCGGTTAATAGTGGGGTTTATTGACTACCTTATCTATCCCCGAGGCAGTGGAGCCTCTGATCTAGGATTCTCACAATGCTCACTTAGAAAAATAATCTAGTAGATTCAAAAACACAGAAACAATTTTAAAAATCTATATGTAATATTATTTTTTATTCTTGAATTACTAAAACGCATGCAGAACCTGTCAATTCAAGAAGCACAAAATGGCAGATGGTGTGAGCTTGGCCCCTGACCCTCTACTGTGGCTCTCTTGCTCCAACCTGGTGTGACCACTGCTACTAGTTAGTTATGAATTCCTGCATCTAAACTAAATGTTCACAAAAGGAGACATTGTCCACAGCTACCAAAGGTCCACCAAACTGCAAGCTTAGAACAAGGCCAAATTTCCTTTCACACTATAGAGATTCAAACTTCTACACTCAGGTTCACAGCCCTGAGCTAAGTCTGTGCTGGAACCACATGACTGAAAGTGATAGCTTATAATTCACCAAGGAAGAAGTCTTCAATAGCTGGAAGTCTGCCCTCTGCCTTTCCCAATAGGTCACAGTATTAGATATAAGAACTAAGCAGTTACACAAGCCTTTCAGAGATTACTAGACATTAGGGTTTTACTTTTGTAATGCCAAGTTTTGCTTCAGATCAAATATTGGGCCTGCACAACGGCAGCAGCTCAAGTGGAAGTGATGTCCAGAACTTGTGTAAATGTCTCAGACCATTTGAATTTTTTTTTTACTGAATTGTCTTTTTTCCTACAATCCACACCTGTGGCCTAATGGGGGCTTTCTTACAGCTAGCTGACAGAAGACACAACACTGGATCTAGTTTACACCTAGTTCTGCAGACTTGTTCTGGAATATGGATGGCTGCTGCAGTCTTAGATTTACAAGTCCCCTTTCTATTCCCCTCTTTTTCCCCACACTCTCTGTCCTTCAGTGAACAATTCAAATGTAATTTGTTGAAAAAGAATCTTGGAAAATTGTCTTAACATTAAACAGTAGTGTCCACCTTTCAAGTCTGCCAATATTGTTAACACAGCTGGAGAATAAGCAAGATAAAAAGTAAATGCACATACAAATGCATACACCGACACCAAAACCTACAACACATAGACACACACATACACAGAGACACACAAAAAAACCACAGGACATATAAGCCTTGTTCTGTTAATAATTTAAACAGACAAAAATATGTGATGCAGTTAGGTAATCCCTAGGGTGGGTGCACATATGTGAGCGTGCATGTGCACGCACACACACACACACACACACACACACACTGCCAATCCTGGAGCTTGAACACAGGACATGTGTGATGTCCCTGAGATTTTGTAATGAAAGCTATCACTTTACACATTTGTACCACAGCTCTACTTTGGCTTTTTGGTGGCCAATTGGAGATAAGAAACACATGGACTTTTCTGTCCAAGTTGACTTCAAACCACAATACTCACATGTCAGCCTCCAGACTGGTTGAACAATTTATATTCTTACTAACAGTGATAGAATTCCCTTTTGGCCACATCCATGACATCATTTAAAAAAATTTATTAGCCTTCCTTACTGGGGTGAGGTGGAATTACAGTATTGTTTTGGTTTGCTTTACCTTTATGTTCAGATTTTTTGAACATTTCTTCATGTATTTTTGGCCTTTCTTACTTCTTCTGAGAAGTTTTATTTTAGGTCATTACTCCATTTAGTAATTGGGGTGTTATTTGAGGGTTTCTTTGGAGCCAATTTTTTGTGCTCTTTGTATATTTTTTCTATTAGGCCCTTGTCTGATGCAAGCTCATAAAATTCTTCTCCCATTCTATGGGTTTTCTATTTAGCTTGTTATGTCCTTTACCAGGTAGACAAGTTTAAGTTTCATGCAATCCTATTTATCTAGTCTTTCTTTGATTTGTCGTAATTCTGGATCTTTACTTAGAAAGTTTGGACCTGTGTTCTAGGAGCCATGGTGTTTTGCCTGCCACTTCTTGTAATCATTTCATGGTGTCTGGCCTTATATTGATGGCTTGGGATATGTGGACAGCATTAATTTGATCTGCCTACTCTTCCTTGGTTCAAAGAGACTGCAAAGTGGTACCCTTTCTTAGTAAGTTGAGGTGGTTCCTGGTGGTTTGGAAGGAGGATGGCTTCCCAGAAGCGTGAATATGGAAATCATAAGTGGTAAGCTAAGGCATTATTATTTTAATTACATATTTATTTGTAAGTACATTGAATCCTGATCAATGACACTTTTCTCATTATCTCCCCCATCCCTGAAACTCAATTTCTTCCCCTCAATTTTCCCGGTTTCATTGGATGTGCATTGACAAATATGACTTCTTTCACCTACTGCTACTTTTGAATTTTCAGTTTCTTCATATTCATTTTCTTGTACTGTTAGTTTTTTCCAAAGAATTACACAATTTAAAGTCTTTCTTACATATACTGTACTTTGTGCAATATGTTTATGTATATATGCACAAAACCTTGTATGTGTTTACTTGTATATTTAAAAAGTAGACCTATCTTCCACATGTGAGAGAAAACATGCATCCGGATTTCACAAAAATTTTTCCAGGTCTATTCACTACTTTACAAATGATGTAAAAATCTAATTGAAGAGCAAAAGTCCTCTGTGTATATATACCAAATTTTCTTAATCTATTCATTTGTTGAAGGCATTTGTGCTATATCTATACCTTGACAATGAACTGTTATATGGGTGGCCTTCCTTTACCCTGATTTGTAGTCTTTTGGGTAAATGCCCAACACTGGTAGTTTTAGACCACAAGGTAGTCCTAGTTTGTTTGTTTTTTTAGTGTGGTTCAACAAGTTCACATTCCCACCAGCCCTGTTTGATGTTCCTTTGCCTGCACATCTGTGACAGCATCTATTGTATTTTTCTTGTGTGTATTGTTGGTAATGATCATTCTAAATTGAGATGGAATCTCAAGTGTTTTGATTTGCATTTCCTTTATGGCCAGAGAGTTTAAAGATTTCTTTATATGATTACTGGCCAATTTTATGTTTTCTGAGAAGTCTCTACTTATCTTGTTTGCCCATTTGTTAATTGGGTTGTTAATTCTTTGCTAGTATAATTTATTGAGCTCTTTGTATATCCTGATGTATAGCTAGTAAAGATCTCTCCTTCTTTGGGCTTTTATTAGCTTGCTAATGGTGTCCTTTACCATGCAGAAACTTCTTAGTTTGGCACAATCCCATTTGTTAGTTCTCTCTTTGAGTCCAGGCATTATTGATAGGGAACTCTATATTCCTGTTCAGCAGGAGCCTAGGATAGCAAGGCTTATACTCTTGGAACACTCCTTTTTAGATTTCGATCCTAGTGATGGACAGGTATGGTTGCCCTCATTTTACAGGGAGCAAGTTCAAAACCTAACATTTCCCTGATTCTTTAAGCCACATATCTAGTCAAATGACAGTATAGAAAATAGATTATTGTATAGTCTCAAGATAGGTTATCCTAGTGGGCTTCTTTTTTCACATTTCGTCCTTACCTCTGTACGTCTGGTGTACAATATGATGGTTACTGACCACATGGAGTTCCTAAGCACTGTAACTTGCAGTTTGTTGTATTGGTTTTGCTGTAAAGACAATGAGAACCATGGAGTTGGAACACTACATAAAAAGCAATTGGAGGAGCTACTTTTATGTTTGCTTTTCCAGTCCTGGGGCTTAAACTCAGGGCTTAGACACTGTACCTGGGGGTCTTTTGCTCAAGGCTAACCAGCACTCTACCACTTAAGCCACAGCATTACTTCCAGTTTTCTGTTTAAGTGGCACTGAGGAATCAAACTCAGGCCTTCATAAATGTTAGGCAAGCACACTACCTCTAAGCCACATTCCAATCCCTTGGGTTATCTTTTAAATGCCAATTTTATCATGAGTTTCCTACTGTCTTGCTCATTCTGGCTTTGTACTGTGATCCTCAGATCTCAGCTTTGTCTAGTCTAAAAGTAGATGCAATAATCCTAGGATGCTGATTGACCTTAATTAATAGTTTATTAAGCATGAAAAGAATAATATTTCAATGGCGATATAATCAATACCGAAGAGTTGGTAGGGAGGTAGTAGATGTCATTCAATCATAGACATTTCTGGCACTTTTTACCAACATATATTTATTTGTATACCACCATCTGCCTATCTCAGCACATAGGAACCAACTGACAGCTTCATTGGCTAGAGGCTGCTGTGCTCACACTCACCCATTCATGAATTGGGCCTTCTAGGCCCTGAGTTCAGATCCCAGCACTGCCAAAAATTTAATCTTGGATTAAGAGACCGAGTGTGACACATGATTTCCTTTTGTGGGAGAGTCCTGGGTGTCAGGCATGATGGAGAACACATCTATAAATCTAGTTGCTATGTGACAGGATGTAAACAAAGTAATAAATGGTATAGGTGCCATCAAGTCAATAAAATAAACAATTTATAAATGAATAAAACAAGAAATAAAATGAATAACCACACCAAACACGATATGGACTGAACATTTGTATGGAAGTATAAATCGTACCACACCAAACATGATATGTACTGAATATCAGTATGGAAGTATAAATCCTACCTTTAAAATGTATATAAGAAGTAGGTTTTCCACGCCTGAGGCTTGAATTAAGCCCCTCTATGAGTAGGCAATGGCGGGAAATCCTGAGAAATTGTTTCTGGACCAGAAAGAGTCATGGAATGTGATCGAGCTCATCCTTGAATGAGTATTTCATGCAGGATGTGAGTAGAAAATGATAGGCAGAACTCATGTGGTATTGATTATTTGTAAAGAAGTGTCGATTAAGCGTGACAATAATCATCACATTCACGAAATGGAAGCATCTGGAAAGATCCAAGAATCAGTAGACACATGGTAGATTTTCCATCAGAGGTCACCGTCTCCCCTGCTCGATACAAATATGTACTTATTTGCATACTACCTTCAGCTTATGAATCGATGACGGCTGTGTGCTGACCCCTCACCCCCACACCTGGGGGCTCCATCTCAGGTCCTGGGAATGGCTTTGCTCCTTAGTGATTCACAGGCTGGTGTGCTCACATGGACCCATTTGCCAATTGGGCCTGCTAAGCCTCAAGTTCAGATCCCAGCACTGCCAAAAGATTCATCCTGATGTCAGAAGCCAATTGTTGCACCTGTTTTCCTTTCCTGTGCAAGTCCTGGTTCTCAGCTGGGATGGAGAATGCATGGGACACCCTGTGGCCATGAGAATAGATTGTCATCCATGTCAGCCCAGTTATATCTGTCATCATATACTCAAGAAAATATGCAATACATCAATGAATAGCCTTCAAAATAGAATAACTACATGAAATGCACAATGCAGTGTCGCTACCACCTCGACCAGCAAGGAAGACGCGACACCGGACTCTTCTCTCTGCAGTTTATTCAGAACCTTTGAGTAATCTTCTGACCCCAACCCCGGGGAGAATTCCCCACAGCCTTAAGTACCCACTGGGTAGCCAACCCTGATACGCCACGTGGGAACCACCAATAGGTTCAGGTGCGCAGAAGCAAGCCAGATTCTTTGCCTTAGCCATATAAGGAGTTGTTTACCATGAGAGCACTCGCCATCGGGAAGGTGGAGGGCGGAAGCCGGCGCCATCTTCCAGGTGCGGCCTCTGGCAGCTCTCTACAGTTCCCCCTTTTTTGTTTAAAGAACACAGATGAGAACAGAGGTCTGAGCCCTGTTGTGCAATGCAAGGACTGCATACAAGCCTTCTCCCAGAGGGTACCTTCTCTAGGGATGACTCAGCCTGTCCATTGATTCGTTTTTCACAAGGACGGGAAAAGGCGAATCGAACCCGTGTGCAATCAAACATGCTCTCCTCGAGGGCAAAACTCATGCCTCTCGACTGCAGTACTTTGACTTTGCAATCTGTGTTCATTGTTTTAGGGTGGCAAGCCACGCTTGGAGGGACTGACCTGCTCCAATGACTGTAAAGGCTTGGGTAATCATGGCTGCACTGCGATGCTGAGAACCTCTAATTTGGCAAATGCATCACAGACATACCAAGGAGGCTAACACCAGAAGGCCTCTCAGGGCTCCTAAACCCGCCCATTCCTTAAGATGATTCATAGCAGTGGAGATCCATGAACATAACCCTTCCGCCAATCCGGCATCCACTCAGGTCGAGTTCACCATGACGATGGCAACCCTGAGCTGTTCCATCAGGCTGTCGAACTCCCCAGTTCAATTACCTAAAAGATAACTAGACAACTGTTTAGACAAATTTGCAGCGTTTTTTAAATAGGTTTTTTCCTGGGCCTGAACTCTGGGCCTGGGCGCTGTCCCTCAGCTCTTCAGCTCAAGGCCAGCGCTCTACCACTTGAGCTACAGCGCCACTTCCGGCTTTTTTCTCTTCTTTTTGCTTATATGGTACTGGGGAATCGAACCCAGGGCCTCATGAATGCAGAGGAAGTGATCTACCACTGAGCCACCTTCCCAGCCCCTCTCCTTAAGATGATTGGGTCATAGCATTAGGAGCATCCTCAGGCACAGGCACCCAACGAGGCATGCGGGTAACTAAAGCATATTTAAACTTTGAGGCATTCCAGCATTGGTTTACTGCACGAGGTAAGTTCTTCCATACTCACAATGAACAAAAATGGGGGATACACGCACACAGAGGTAGGCCTGTGAGTAATAGTAGATTTAGGTTTAACACTTTGGCCGCCGCAACCCGTAGCAGTTGCCACAACACCAGTCACGGTACCAGAACCCGAAGAGGCTGTAATCAAGGAAACAGTTATGCATCATGTCTTACGGGCATCGGTCTCGGGAACACAGACAGGGTTCCCCATCTCGGTACTGGTCTTCCCGGTTGCACCATCGCAAGGATGAGCAGGAGGACCATCACCCCCCGCATCTCGTGCCTCTTCACACTGGGCTTTTCTAGTGAGGCATTCAGGCACCCACACCAGATCTTGTTGGTCCTGAGGAAAAACACAAACAGAGCCTCGTGCCCATGTCAGTACGGGATCGGGCCCACGCCAGAGCCCTGTCAAGACATCCTTCCATTTTACCATACCTTTTGCTGGGCCATAAGGTTCATTATGTCTATCTGCTGCGGATTGACTCTGAGCATCCAAATTTAAAAAATTAATAGTAAATAAAGCAAGAGAAAGTCTTTCCTTTGGGGTACGGCCATGGCCAATTCCCCCCTTTTGTTTTTGTAGGCACTCTTTTATTGTGCGGTGAGCACGTTCCACAATGCCTTGGCCTTGGGGATTGTAGGGCAAACCATGTATAAGTTGCACCTCCATTTGATGACAAAAGGAGGCAAACTGTTGTCCTGTGTACGCAGGTCCATTGTCAGTCTTAAGTTGATAAGGTTTTCCCCAGGCTGCCCAGGCCTCCAAACAATGGGCAATAACATTGCGTGCCTTTTCTCCACCTGAACAGGTGTCCACAGACACATGTATATATTTTTGGTGTCCAAACTCAGAGATGTGAGTCACATCCATCTGCCAAACTTTTAGCGGGAGCAAACCCCGGGGATTAACCCCAACACTAGGCGGATGCTGATAAATTACACATCGAGGACAGTCTAATATCACCTGTCTCGCATCGGCTCGAGAAATTTGAAATTTTTGTTGTAGTGCTTTTGCATTAACATGAAATGTTTTATGAAAGGTTTTGGCTCTGTCTAAGACAGAGCTAATAAATACCCATTCTTGTCTGGTCCATTGATCCACTACATCATTTCCTTTGCCCAGGGGTCCTGGCAGGCCCGTATGAGCCCGAATATGCAAGGGATAAAAGCATGATTTTCTCTGCCAAATCAACTGTTGTAATTGTTGAAACAATGGACCAACCGGACTGGAACTCTTAATAGGTCCGGCAACCTCTAAAACCTTGAGAGCATTAATAACATAAGCAGAATCAGATATTAAATTAAAAGAAAACGGGCATGCTTCAAAAACTTTTATAACAATTTTCAACTCTACCATCTGAGGAGCACCGGGCTGAAACTGGTGTTGTACCGGTCGTTGTGCCTCAACCATGTATACACCACATCCCGTTTTTGAGCCATCAGTAAATACATTAGGGGCACTTACAATAGGTTGAGAAGTTGTTACCTTAGGAAAGATAATTGGGTGTTCCTTGAAAAACCTCAAAAGGGGATGTTTTGGAAAGTGGTTGTCTATTTGTCCAGTAAAGCTACATTGTAAAATAGCCCAATCATCTATAGTAGCACACAAAGTTTGAACTTGATGGCTGGTGTAAGGAACTATAATGGTAGACGGGGCAATTCCAAAATACTGTAAGAATTGTTGAATTCCAGAGAGTGCAACACCAGCCACAGCAGTAGGGTAATATTCAATGGACTTGGCCGGTGATATTTTCGGGTGAATCCAAAACAACGGGCCTTCTTGCCACAACAACCCAGTAGGTTGAGACAAGGTAGGGAGTATACACAGGGTAATACTCTTGTCTTCCTGTATTCTCTGTAAGCAGGCATTTTGTAATCTCTCTTCTATCTTATGTAAAGTCTCTCTTGCCTCTGGTTAACTGTCTAGGAGAATCCAAAGCAGAGTCTCCTTGTAATATAGCATAAAGGGGTCTCAACTCATAATTTGGTAGCTTTAAATAGCTTCTAACCCAATTAATATCTCCTAACAATTTTTGAAAATTATTTAAGGTTTTTAGATTATCTTTTCTCAACTCTACCTTTTGTGGAGTAACGCAATTTTTACATATTTTCGCTCCTAAGTAATCTATAACCTGGTCCTGCTGTACCTTTTCAGGAGCTATAAACAGTCCTCTGTACTTTAGCATCTCAATCAAATCCACATATGCCTTTTCCAGCATATGTTTACTCTTTGCTGTTAGTAAAATATCATCCATATAATGAATGCATCTTAATTTGGGATATTTTTGTCTAAGAGGGGCAAGAGTTTCATCCACATAAAGTTGGCACATAGTAGGACTATTGGCCATCCCCTGAGGCAAAACTACCCACTCATATCTTTTATCTGGCTCCTCATGATTGCAGGAGGGAATAGTAAAAGCAAACCTCACACTGTCTTGATCATGTAGGGGAATGGAAAAAAAAATCCTTTATATCAATCACAATAATGGGCCAAAAGGCCGGCAGGGAAGAAAGCAAAGGTAGGCCTCGTTGTATGGGGCCCATAATTTGCATCTGGTTATTGATGGCTCATAAATCGTGTAACAAACGCCATTTTCCAGACTTCTTTTTAATAACAAAAATGGGTGTATTCCACGGGGATACTGATGGTTTAATGTGTCCTTGGGTTAACTGTTCCTGTACTAATGTCCTGGCAGCATTTAATTTTTCAGAGGAAAGTGGCCACTGAGGCAACCACACCGGCTCCTCCGTTTTCCAGGATATGGGGATCCCTCCCCCAGTGGCCCCTAGGAAAAACCCAAGCCCTGCCTGTGATTTCTCTGGTACACTTTAATAGGCTCCTTGTTCCCTCGTAGAAATTTACCTAGTCCAAAACTGGGGTGATAACCCATACGCACCATCATGTCCTGTGATGCAGGGGAATAGTCATTACTTAATTTAAATCCCATTTCTTTCATAAGGTCTCTGCCCCATAAGGAAACCGGGAGCTCTAACACATAAGGCTGTATTATACCGGAATGTCCTTCTTCATCACTCCAGTGCAGCTGTCTCGCACTCGTGTCAGGGGCCTTAGCATATCCCAGACCTTGTAAGGTTTGGGAGGACGCTTGTACAGGCCATCCTGATGGCCAATCATTTCTGGCAATAATGCTCCTGTCTGCCCCAGTATCCAAAAGGCCCAAAATTTTCTTATTATCAACATTGAGTTCAAGAACTGGTCTTTGGTCCAAATCAAGAGACAGGAATGTTAAGTCTGTTCCCGTGGATCCAAAACCCCCTTTTCCTCTTAGCTTGGGCTGAGCCGCAAAATGGTCATGTAAACTGGGTAAAATCAAAAGCTGAGCAATTCTATCTCCTGGGGAGATGGCTAAAATTCCTTTAGGAGATTCAACCATAATCTTTACAATTCCAGTATAGTCTGGGTCAATCACACCAGGATGCACCTTAAGGCCCCGCAGAATTGTGGATGACCTCCCTATCAACAATCCCACCGTGCCAGGCTCAAGGGGTCCTTGGAAGTCTGTGTCAACTAACTGGACCCCCATTCGGGGAGTTAATACGAGTCTGGTGGTGGCACGGAGGTCCAGTCCTGCTGAGCCCGCAGTGGCTCTCCGCGGTCCTTGGGGTGGCAGAGGGTCGGCCACTGTTCTGGGTAGTAGCTCCTGTCCTGGTTCTTGACTGCCCCATATATTTGCGGGCCCTGAGGGCGGGGGCCCTGCTGCCCGTTTTTTGAATGGGCCTGCGTTAAGGTTCGACCGTTGATGTCTTTCACAGATCGGCATTCAACTGCCCAGTGCTTCCCCCTTTTACATCTAGGGCAGGCTGCTTAGGCTGTTGTCCCTTTCCTGTTTCTATCACACTTCCTCTTTCAGGGCAATTACGCTTTATGTGTCCCATCTTGCCGCATCTAAAGCATGCACCTGAGCCTCCCCCTTTCTTCTGGGTTAATTGCACCACAGCAGCAGCTAATCCAGCATTAGTTAGTGGTCTGCCCAGCTCTGCAAACTTTCATCCATGCTTCTAGTACCCTATTCTTATATGGGGTTATGGCGGCTCTGCATTCCTTAGTGCACTGCTCGTAAACAAGCTGTTTAATTAATGGCATGGCTGCATCTGGGTCACCAAAATTTCTGCCAGCGGCCTCGACCATACGGGCAACAAAGTCCGAAAATGGCTCCATAGAGCCCTGCAGGATTTTGGTGAGATTGCCATTCACCTCGCCTTTATTTGGTAAGGCCTTCCATGCCTTTATGCCAATTTTATTGATTTGTTCATAAACTTGAACCGGGTAGCCTATCTGCTGATTGGCGAATCTCCCCTGTCCAAGCAGCATATCTCTGTCCCAAGCTGGGTTTCCCCCAGCCTGATTGGCCGCAGCCTCTTCACTAGCAAATTCAATCAAAAATGACTTCCAATCTAAATACTGACCTGGGCTCAAACAAGCTCGTGCGAGCCCACTCCAATCACCGGGTGTCATGCAATGTCTGTTTAGGGCCTCCACCTGGGCTACAGTAAAGGAGGCTGTGATTCCGTATGTCCGCACAGACTCAGCTAAAGATTTATAACCTTAAAATCTAAGGGTTCATGATACCGCTGTCCCTGTGGATCCTGAAATATTGGACAGGGTAGATGTAACTCGGTTCTGACCGCTTTCCACATGCCTGGGCTGAAAGAATAGCCGGGGCTGCCACTTCCGGGGTCCTCCGCATAGAGTGGAGGGGCCAAAGGTGTGGGGTGGTGCACAGAGGGCGTGCATTCGTCTTTATCTGGGTCCTCTCTCTCTTTCCCTTTCCTCCTCTTTCTTATCTTTATTTTTTCTATTTGTTCTATGAGTGATTGTAGTTCCTCTGAGTCTGTAGACTCAGAGGTCTCTAGTTCGGCAAAATCGGGGTATAACCCCCCCCTGCTCTCCTCCTTTTCGCTGTCTGCCCTTTCTGATCTTTCTTCCTGCAGCATTTCTAGGGCGGCCTGACCATTCTCTACCGCCTCACTGCAATGCTAGTCCTCGAGACAGCCTCTTATCAGTTTCCATATTGGTCTCACTCCGCTCTTAAGCGTTCCTTCTTCAGAGGCAAAATCTAGGTCCCTCCCTAGTTTCTCCCAAGAGGCCACCGTGAGGCTTCCGGAGACAGCGAACCACGGGGCAACGATGTCACATTCATTCAAAAATCTCTCTAAAGTATTCTTTTTTATTTTTAACTTTTGTGAGTGCAGTAGCTCATTGAGAGCCAAAAGAATTGGGTGCGAAGAAGAAGCGCCCATGTTTTAAACATTTAAAGCTGGTAAACAAACTTTTACTTTCACTTTTGGCTACTCTATTGACTAGCCCCGGGTTCTCACTCTTTCCCTATCTTACAGAGAAGAGCAAAAATCCCCCCCACTCTTGTCGCGGATTCCCCTTTTACCTGGGAACTTACCAGTGCACCACCCTGACCGCAGAGAGTTCTGAGTCCTCGTTGGGGTTATGGCTGAGTCCCCGTACGGGCCACCACGTGTCGCTACCGCCTCGACCAGCAAGGAAGACGCGACACCGGACTCTTCTCTCTGCAGTTTATTCAGAACCTTTGAGTAATCTTCTGACCCCAACCCCGGGGAGAATTCCCCACAGCCTTAAGTACCCGCTGGGTAGCCAACCCTGATACGCCACGTGGGAACCACCAATAGGTTCAGGTGCGCAGAAGCAAGCCAGATTCTTTGCCTTAGCCATATAAGGAGTTGTTTACCATGAGAGCACTCGCCATTGGGAAGGCGGAGGGCGGAAGCCGGCACCATCTTCCAGGTGCGGCCTCTCGCAGCTCTCTACAATGCAGTCCACACACGGATGTGAAAAGGCATCCCATGTTTCAATGATGCATTGAGGACTATTGTGGCCACCCTGGGGATCAATCTCTGTTCCTCGGAATGGCCCAGCTCCTTAGTGGCTCACAGGCTGATGTACTCACGTGGACCCATTGGGCAGTTGGGGCTCCTAAGTCCTGAGTTCTTATTCCAACACTGCCAAAAATTCACCCTGATGTGAGAAGCCAGTAGTTGCACCTGTTTTACTGTGCTGTGCAAGCCTAGGTCTCAGCTAGGATGACGAATGCATAGGCAACTCTAAACTCAGGGGAATAGGCTATGATCTAGGTCACCACAGTTATATCTGTCATCCTATACTCAACAAAATACACAATACATTAATGAATAAGACACAAAATAAAGAGAATGACTATACTTTACTCAAGTTGCTGCCCACCCATGTATGGAAATATAGATCCTCTGTTTAAAATTTGAATTTATGACTATATTGGCCCCCACCAGGGCTTGATCTCAGGTCCTGGGAACAGCCTAGCTCCTTAGTGGCTCACAGGCTGGTGCGTTCACCATGACCCGTTCAACAATTGGGCCTGCTAGGCCTTGAGTTCAAATCCCAGCACTGCCAAAAGAATCACCTTGATGTGAGAAGCCAATCGACCCACCTGTGTTACTGTCCTGTGAAAGTCCTGGGTCTCAGCAAAGATGGAGAATGCTATAAAGGCAACTCTATAGCCATGGAAATAGGTTGTCATCCATGCCAGTACAGTTATATTGGTCACCATGCTCAATAAAATACACAATATATCCATGAATAAGACACCAAATAAAAAGAATAACTACACTGAATGCAAGATGCATACCATATCTGTAGGTAAAGAGTGATCCTATGTTTAAAAAAGGTGGGCTTGTTATTTTGTCCAGTGCTAAGGATTCAAATTAGGCCCTGGACCAGGCCTGACATTGTAGTCTTCAAAGATGGTGAGCTTCCTCTTCCCTCACAGTAAAACAGAGCTACCCAGACCTCAGTTCAAATCCCAGCACTAACAAACGTTTCATTCTGTTGTCAGAAGCCAGTCGTTGCATATGTTTTCCTGTCCTGTGAAGGTCCCGGGTCTCAACTAGGATGGAGAATGCATAGGCAACCCTATAACCATGGGAACAGATTTTCATCCATGTCCGCAGTTGTACCTGTCACCATACTCTGTAAAACACAAAATACCTCCATGAATTAAACACAAAATAAGGAGAAGTGCACCGAATGCAAGATGCTGTGCACACATGTGTGTAAATATAAATCCTATGTTTAAATAATGAATTTATGACTATCATGGCCCACCCTGGGGACCAATGTCAGATCCTGCGAATGGCCTAACTGCTTAGTTGCTCACAGGCTGGTGTGTTCACCTTGAACTGTTTGCCAATTGCTATTGCTATGCCCTGAGTTCAGATCCCAGCACTACCAACAATTGGATCATGCAGTAAGAAGCCGAATGTGAAACTTTTTTCCCTTTTCTCTGGGAGTCCTGGGTGTCAGGCATGACAGAGAACACGTCTACAAATCTAGATGCCATGTGATAGGATGTCATCAATGTAATAAATGGAATGGGTGTCATAATAGTAAAAATCAATGGTAAATAAATGAATAAAACAAATACAAGGAACAACCACACCAAACGTGTATGGACTGAACATCCATAGGTAAGTACAAATACAGTCTTTACAATGTATATAAATAGTATGTTTTCCAGGGCAGGGGCTTGAATTCAAGTCTAGAGTTCAGGCCTGACTTTCTTATCTTGAAGTATTGGGAGCTTCCCCTTCTTCCACAATGCTGTAAATTTACCCAGAACCTGAGTTCAAATCCAAAGCCTGACAGAATAAATGAGGTGAATTTGCTCTGCAGGGGGCTTCAACTCAGGTTGTGACAACTCTGCCTCAGCTTTGATCATCCTATGCTGGAGTGTAGCCACTGGACCCACAGTTGATCCTGGGATCCTAGACCCCCAGGCCTTGTGTGAAAAAAAAATGCACAGAAAATATGCGGCAAGATGGTCTTTTTACATTTTCTTCCTTTGCACGGTGACCCTCCTGGGTCTGAATGACACTGCTGCAAAGGGTACTTCACCTTGCATTGCTGAAGATTGGTGGACTATTGGGGAAGCCATAGGCCCACGCAGCAATGTAGGCCCTGATTTCGAAACCCCGTCCTGAAACCAACCAGTGGCAGGAGATACTGAGACTCGTTCCCATCCATAGGAATAACAATGGAATGCTATCAATGTCACCGTTGAATGAGTTGATCGTGAATGATGCGCAGGAGACTGAGCATGATTTCAGGAGACTGATTTTATTTAGTATTTATGAAGCCTTAAAAGAATAGTATTACTTACAGGAATGCGATAATTTCAGGACACTGATTGATTTACTTATTAGTTTGTTAAGGATGAAAACAATCACATTAATTACATGGAGGCATAATAAATACCTAAGAATTGGTAGGAATGTAGTCTATGTAACAGTATAATAGATAGACATCTCTCGCACTGTATAAAGATATATATTTATTAGCATACTACCATCTGCGTGTCAATCTGTTCTTGTTTTGTCAACACCTGGGGCTCGATCTCAGGTGCTGGGAACTGTGTGTCAGCTCATTTTGCCCCAGAATGGCATGCAGACACTCACCCATCCCTGAACCTGGCCTTGCAGGCTGTGAATTCAGATGCCAGCACTCCCAAAAATGAATTGTGGAGTAAGAAGCTGATGGTGACACAGGTTTTCCTTTTCTGTGAAAGTCCTGGGTGTCAGGTATGAAGTGAAAAACATATGCAGACCTATATCCTATGTAATCAATGTAATCACTCTTCTATGTCTCATAATAGGCAATAAAATAAACAGTCAAGACATGAATAAAACAAAAAGTAAGGCGAATAACTACACTGAATGCAATATGTAGTCAACATATGTATATAAAGATAACTCATATATTTAAGATATACACAAATTTCAGGCCTAAGGAACAGACTTGAATTTCTTGACTTCAAGGAGGCAAGCTTCCCCATTCCACACTGTGCAACAGTGTTACCCAGACCATGAGTTCAAATCCCAGGCCTGGCAGAAAAAATGGCACCTTTATGCTATGTGACGCCCAGTTCTTAGTTATTCCATTATGCCTCCATTTAATGAATGTAATAGTTTAAATGCATCATAAAGTATTAATTAAAATTGATCAGTGTTCTATAATATAATTGTGTGTAATTTTACCCTAGAATCATTCAAGAACTGCCCATTTAATCATGACATACATCACATTCCATTGGTAATCATATGAATAGGAATGAGTTTCTTAGGATCTCCTGCCATTTGGAAGTTGGATTCAAACTGTGGGCTACAGCTCCCACCTCTTCAACCCGACGGTAGGGAACTCAACGGTCTGTCCAAGAACATCAGAAAGACCAATGATTAGGCAGGCTCCAGTGGCTCTCAGCAGTCCTCCTTGATACTTACAAGGCTGTGATAGGAGGATCATGGTCAAAGTCATCCTAGGCAGCAACGTCGTTGAGACCCCTGTCCAATTACAAGTACCAACAAAGCCAGAAGTAGAGCCGTATGGCTCCAATGGTAGAGGGCTAGCCTTGAGCAAAAGCAGCTCATGGACTGTGTCCAGATCCTGAGTTCAAGGACCGGGACTGGCAACATACAGACATACACAACAATCTGTGCAGCCATCTGGCTAAAGCACATCATCCTCTTTTCCCCAACTGTATTGGACAGAGTTTCCTGGGAAAGGAGTTGCTGTTATCTTGACTCCATCCATTTGCCTGCATCACAGGATTCTGGCCACACCCCTATTCCGGAATGGTTCTTTTTGACCAACGGGATACAAGAATGGTGGGCACGCCCACATTCCATGTTGCCTGGTAGCACCTGGATACTCTCTGTTGGTTGACACCACTAGCAACAGTTGAAGAAGGTAGAGGTGGCTGAGTGGTGATCAAGAGACTCGAGGCCTAGGAGGAGAGGCCTTGCTCAGCCCCACCACATGCTTGGCCGGGCCCCAGCCCCCTCCCCTCTTTCCCTCTGGAGCAGCGTTTCAAACCTGGTGCTGCTGGCTCGGACATGAGGTGCCTCTTGGAGTCCTCAGGTAATGGTGCATCACCACCCGGTTTGCAGCCCTGACCTGGTCCTGACCCCCCTCTTCTCTGCTCCAGGCCTGAGTGTCCACCAAGGCTCTGCCAGCATTGCTCGCCCCACCTGGGGCAGCCACCAACAGCTTCTCCTAGCAGCACATGTGAGTGGCTGCCTCACAGGACCTCACCCTGCGACCCCATTCCCCCCCCACAGACCTAGACTTGCGCCTCCCCCATGCCCAACAGTCCAGCCAGGACTCTGCCACAAATGCACCCCAGGGGTGAAGGTGTGTGTTGGCCCGATGATCCCACCCCCATCGCTAGTGGCCAGTATCCCAGGAAACAGGGAGATACAGGGTTGAATGAGGAGTGGGCACTACAGAGCTCCTGGCCTGGAGCTGTGGGAGCCACACAGCAGCACATCTGCACCCTTTCTCTCCCCGGTGGGAACCTGGTGTCTTTAGTCTGAGTTGGGGAGAAGCATGTCCACACCTGCCTTCTGGAGTCTTTTCCTATTTTCTGGGGATGGGGGTGTTGAATGCAGAAGATAGGCCCCGCTTGCTGTGTGAGCCCTTGTCTTCTGTGCTCAGTCACCCTTTCACCTGAAGAGGGTCTCAGAAAAGCCCGGTAGGGAGGTGAGGTTGCTGGGGGGTCATAGCAAAAGGTGAATATCTGGGAGCAGTACCCTCCCCCCACACATACACCCAGCCTGTCCTCCCCTCCTCCAGCTGGCAACAGTTCTTATGGAGTGATCACATTTCCCAGCTCTGCCATCTTCTGCTGGTACTCCTGGTCCATCTGGTCTCCAACAAACTCAGGAGAGGCACTGCTCTGAGTCTGTGTATATGTGTGTGTGTGTGTGTGTGTGTGTGTGTGTGTGTGTGTGTGTGTGTGTGTGTGTGTGTGTGTGTTTGTGTGTGTGTGACAGAGAGAAAGAAAAAACAGAGACACAGAGACAGAGACAGAGAGAGAAGGAGAGACAGAGAGACACAGAGACACAGAGAGAAAGACACAGATAAAGACAGAGAGAGATCATCTTTCTCCTTGTATAGACTGACTGTGCTCAGGTGAGTGATCAGTTGGTAAATTGCAGGTGCTGCATGGACGAGTCTTCTGTCACCGGTCTGGATGGATGTGTGTGTGTGTGTGTGTGTGTGTGTGTGTGTGTGTGTGTGTGTGTGTGTGTGTGGGTAGAAGTGGGGTGTAACAAGGAGGCTGGATGCTTTGTTAACTTCTACCTGCTATTTTTGGGGAGTGCATGGGCTTTGCAGGTGAGTTCTGGGTGCCTGGAAGGGTGAGACGCTTGAAGGGGACTCAGCACTATTTAATTACAAGAACAAGGGATCTCTGTGGCCTGGAGCTTTATACTCCCTTGGGCCTGGTTGGTGGCTTGCCAGGGGGACAAAGATCATGGCCAGTACTTAGTGAGTATATGAGCCCTGCTAGTATGTAGAGCAACAGCGTAGGTCAGACTCTAGGTCTTCTCATCAGGATGTCTGATGGGAGAGGCCAACCCTATTTTTTAAGTCTTCAGCTGTGATCTTCAGATCTAAGCCTCCTGATTAGTAGGATTATAGGCATGAGCTCTGGCACTGGGCCTCTGGTTCTTTCTGGTATATTAGAGTTTGACCTCAAGGCCTTAGGCTTGCCAGTCATGTCTTCTACCATGAAAGCCAAGCTTTTCTGTCTTGGGCATTTCCGAGATGGAGACTTAATATGTGCTCAGGCTGGGCTGGATGGAGGTCCTCCTATCTGTGGCAGGCATGCGCCACCAGGCCTGGTCCCCTGTAGTTGGGATGGTAGACATGTGGAGCCATGCTTAGTCATTGATTTATATGGATTGTCCCTAACTCAGTCCATGGCAGCCAATTCATGACCACAGGTGAAGCTCTGGGTTGGGCCTCGAACATAGGCCCTCAATCTCCTCATGGGACAGTTGTCAGGAAACAAGGGATTAATACAGAGGGCTCTCTGGAGAGGGCCAGGCACAGAGGGAGCTGCTGTCAGATACGGTTCTCAGGAATTCTGTGAGCATATGACAGAAAGTTACCTGGAAAGGGCTATGATGGGGTCTGTTATTTATCGTGCAACAGGTGTGGGATTATGAAACAAAACATGGCTGTCTTTCTTCATTACCCTACCCACCTGAGGAAGGGGATCCTTTACTGTATTCAATTTTGCCCCTGGGGAAAACGAGGCATGGAGAATACGGGTGACCTACTCATGACATCCTGCTAACAGGAAGCTCAGCCTAACTTCTCTGCCATGCTCCCTAGGACAGTGGGTGCTATTCAGTCCACGTCTTGTGGTGCGAAGTCCACTTCTTGTCAGTCGTGGGGCATGAACTCTGGGCCTGGGAGCTGTCCCAGAGCTCCTCAGCTCAAGGCTAGCATTCTACCACTTGAGTCACAACACCACTTTTGGTTTTCTGGTGGTTCTTTGGAGATAAGAGTTTCACAGATGTTCCTGTCCAGGCTGGCTATGAACCATGATCCTCATATCTCAGCCTCCTGTGTAGTTAGGGTTATAGTCCTGAGCCATCGGCACCTGGCTTAAGTGTAATTCTGACCTCTCTCTCTCTCTCTCTCTCTCTCTCTCTCTCTCTCTCTCTCTCTCTCTCTCTCTCTCTCTCTCTCTCTCTCTGTGTGTGTGTCTTTGTTTCTGTATTTCTCTGTCTCTCTCTCTGTCTCTGTCTCTGTCTCTCTCTCTGTCTCTGTCTCTGTCTCTGTCTCTCTCTGTCTCTCTCTGTCTCTCTCTGTCTCTCTCTGTCTCTCTCTCTCTCTCTCTCTCTCTCTCTCTCTCTCTCTCACACACACACACACACACACACACACACACACACACACACAGAGGAACTTATTGAATGGGTGCTGGAGGAGGTGGTCCAGCGTCCCCATGTTGCTGGAACCAAGGTGGCCTTCTCATTCTGGAGGTGGGCTGTGGGTTAGGAGCTCTCTCGCTCAGTCTGTTATACCAGCTTCATGAGGTAAGCCCCTCTGTGCACTGGCTAGACCATAAGGTTATTCATTTTCCATCTAGCCTTATTGGAATTAGTATTGTGTTCTACGTCCTTTTCTGGCAAAAATTTCTGGCCAAAATTATGATACAAATTTATGGAATGAAAATGTAATACCATCTTAAGCAAGTTATTTAGGGCTCTGGGAATGTGGCTTCATGGTACACTGATTGCCTAGCATGCATGAAACCCTGGGTTCAATTCCTCAGTACCACATAAACAGAAAAAGAAACACTGTAAGTGATGCCGTGCCTCAAGTGGTACAGTGTTAGCCTTGAGAGAAAACAAAACCTGAGGAATAATTCCCTATCTCTGAGTTTAAGCCCCAGTCCTGGCAAAACAACAACAACAACAACAACAACAACAAACATTTAGTTAATAAATGCAAAATAAAGAGCCCATACTTGGAATATATAATTGCTCTTTCCATACTGATTCCTGACAATAGTCCCTAATTCATGTATTTTACCTATATTAGGATACTGTGTTATAAAAAAAGAAGTTTTGTTCATTAGGTAATGGAAATTAATACCAGGAATGTGCTTAGATGTCAGGTGAAGATTAATTCTGGAAATTCAAGGATTCCAGACTTTTGAGTGGTCACTGCAAATCACAATGAGAAGGGTAGTCTAAGTGAGATTTGGGAAACTTTTTGGCCGGTCATGGCACCAAAAAGCAAAGGCTAATTAACAGTTGTGACAGAAGAGAAAGAGGAACTCCAGATGGAAGGAATAAATGATAGTAACTAAGGTATAGCAGAGGCCATTCCAGGAAACCATTTGTGGTTATTGAAGAACTAGTTATCAACTAGGCTTATTCTTCATTGTCTTTAGCAATCTAAATCTCTTAGGCTAGTTCTTAATCTCTGTGTGATAAATGTATCTCCTTCTATGCTGTTCTTTCATACCTGATTTCCCTTGCTCTCTAAAAATCTGTCTTTCTCTATTTCCCTATGAACACTACCTGATACTAAATACACCTACACAGATGGAAGAGGATGCTAATGTAAGGGTCCCATAGCTCATGAGTCATTAATGTAACAAAATGGAAAATGAGGACATATTTATTTTCTTTTAATTTAATTTTATTTTATTTGAGAACATAATGTACAGAGGGGTTACAATTACATTGGCAGGATAATGCATACATTTCTTACCAAGCATTGCAGCCTCATCCTTTGTTTACCCTTCACCTCCCTTCCCAGCCTCCCCCCTTCCCCCCACCCAATCATACCCCCCTCCCCCCCCCACACCGACATTGTAAAGATTGCTTTGACATGACATTTTGTAATTCTCCTTGTTGCAACAGGTCCACCTGAATCCTTAAGCGACTAGTTTGTCCCCATCTCCTCCACATGTTATACTGACATCAAATAAGGTGAAAGCGGGGGTTACACTGTGGGGGAAGGACATACAAAGCAACAAAGACATAATCTTATAAATGCGATAGAAACACATGCATGAAATAAACGAAAACATTAAAATGCATATTTAAGGGTTCGTTTTCCTAACATCACATTATCTGACCTTTTCCGCTTGACTCATACCTATACTAGATATTGCAAATAAGGGAAACCATGGGACCTATGTTTCTTCGGGCCTGGCTTACTTCACTTAATATAATTTTGTCCAAGCCTTTCCATTTCCGAACAAATGGGGAAATGTCATTCTTTCTGATGGAGGCATAGAATTCCAATGTGTATATATACCACATTTTCTTGATCCATTCATCTACTGAGGGGCTTCTGGGTTGGTTCCATATCTTAGCTATGGTAAATAATGCTGCAATAAACATAGTTGTGCTGGTAGCTTTAGTGTGGTCTTGTTTGTAGACATTTGGGTAAATGCCCAAAAGTGGGATTGCTGGGTCATAGGGGAGCTCTATGTGAAGTCTTTTGAGGAACCTCCACAGTGCTTTCCAAAGTGGTTGAACAAGTTTACATTCCCACCAACAATGAAGTAAGGTTCCTTTCTGTCCACATCCCCTCCAGCATCTGTTGTTGTTAGAGTTCTTGATTTTTGCTGTTCTAACTGGAGTGAGGTGATATCTCAATGTCGTTTTGATTTGCATTTCTTTTATGGCTAGGGATGTTGAACATTGCTTCATGTGTCTATTGGCCATCCTTCTTTCTTCTTCAGAGAAGCTTCTCTTTAAGTCTTTCGCCCACTTATTTATTGGGCAGTTGTTTCTTTGAGGATTTGTTGTTGGGGGGTTTAATTTTTTCAGTTCCAAGTATATTTTAGATATGAGACCCTTGTCCGTTGTATGGCTAGTAAAGATCTTCCCCCAATAGGTGGGCTTACTATTGATCTTGCTAGCTATGTCATTTGCCCTGCAGAAGCTCTGCAACCTTATGCAATCCCATTTGTCCAACCTTTCTTTGATTTGTTGTGCTTCCGGGTCTCTATTCAGAAAATTTCGACCTGTGCCAAGGAGACCTAGGGTTTCTCCTATTCCATCCTGTAATGTTTTCAGAGTGTCTGCTTTGAGTTCAAGGTCTTTGATCCATTTGGAGTTGATTCTGGTGCAGGGTGATATATAAGGATCTAGCTTTAGTTTTCTACATGTAGTTAACCAATTTTGCCAGCACCATTTACTGAAGAGGCTGTCTTTCTTCCATTCTATTGTTTTAGCTCCCTTATCGAAGATTAGATGGCTATAGGTCAGTAGGTTCATTTCTGGGTTTTCAATTCTATTCCATTGGTCCTGAGGTCTGTTCTTATGCCAATACCAAGCTGTTTTGATTACTATGGCTTTATAGTAGAGTTTGAAATTTGGTATTGATATTCCTCCAGCAAGGTTCTTTCCGTTGAGAAGTGTTTTTGCTATTCAGGGTCTTTTATTGTTCCATATGCATTTTTGGATTACCTCTTCTATTTCCTTGAAGAATGAGGGTGGAATTTTGATAGGTATTGCGTTGAATTTGTAGATAGCCTTGGGAAGTATTGACATTTTCACGATGTTAATCTTGCCAATCCAGGAGCATTGGAGGTTTTGCAATTTTTTAGTTCTGTGTTGATTTCCTTTTTCAAGATTTTAAAGTTTTCATCATAAAGGTCCTTCACTTCTTTAGTTAAGTTAATTCCTAGGTATTTTATTTTTTGTGGGGCTATTACAAATGGAGTTGCTTTCCTAATTTCAGCCACACTTTTCTCATTGTTGGCATAAAGAAAAGCCATTGATTTTGGGGGGTTAATTTGATAACCTGCTACTTTGCCGAAGTTTTGAATCAGCTTGAGTAATTTGGGAGTGGAGTCTATGGGATTCTTTAAATACAAGATCATGTCATCTGCAAAAAGGGAGAGTTTTATTTCTTCTTTCCCTATTTGGATCCCCTTTATGTCTGCATCTTGTCTTATTGCTGTAGCTAGTCATTCTAATAGTAGATTGAAGAGAAGTGGAGAGAGTGGGCATCCTTGTCTTGTTCCTGAGTTAAGAGGAAATGGCTTTAGTTTTTCACCATTGAGTATAATGCTGGCTGTAGGTTTGTCATATACAGCCTTTATTGTATTGAGGAATGTTCCATGGATTCCTAATTTTTCCAAAACCTTCATCATAAAGGGGTGTTGGATCTTGTCGAATGCTTTTTCTGCGTCTATTGAGATAACCATGTGGTTCTTGTTCTTGCTCCTGTTGATGTGATGAATAATATTAATTGATTTGCATATATTGAACCAGTTTTGCATCCCTGAAATGAATCCTGTTTGATCGTGGTGTATGATTTTTTGGATGAATTGTTGAATTCGATTGGCCAAAATTTTGTTGAGAAGTTTTGCATCAATATTCATCAATGAAATGGGTCTATAGTTCTCTTTCTTTGATGAGTCCCTGCCTGGTTTTGGGATGAGGATTATGATGGCTTCATAGAATGTGTTCGGTAGTGAGCTTTCTCTTTCAATTTCATTGAAGAGTTGGAGGAGTATTGGTGTGAGCTCTGCTTTGAAGGCCTTGTAAAATTCCACTGTAAAACCATCTGGTCCTGGACTTTTCTTAGCTGGGAGGTCTCTTATTGCTGTTTCTATTTCAATGCTTGATATGGGCCTGTTAAGATAGTTTAACTCATCTTGGTTTAGTTTTGGCATGTCAATATTTGCTAGGAAAAGGTCCATTTCTGTCAAGTTGTCGAACTTATTAGCATAAAGTTTTGAGAAGTATTCCCTTATAATGTTCTGAATCTTGGTTGTTATCGTGGTGATGTTTCCATTCTCATCTCTGAGTTTATTAATTTGGGTGTGTTCTCTTCTTTTTCTGATAAGATTTGCTAAGGGTCTGTCAATTTTGTTAAGTTTTTCAAAGAACCAACTCTTTGTTTTGTTGATTTTTCCTATAGTTTTTTTGGATTCTAGTTCATTTAATTCTGATTTAATTTTGATTATTTCTTTCCGTCTACTGGATTGGGATTTATCTTGCTGCTCTTTTTCAAGGAGGTTTAGATGTGTCATTAAATGGCTAGTTTCCGATCTCTCCAATTTTTGATGTAGGAGCTCAGAGCTATAAACTTGCCTCTGAGTACTGCCTATGCTGTGTCCCAGAGGAGCTGGTAATTTGTGTGTTCATTTTTGTTGAATAGCATGAACATTTGAATTTCCTTTCTAATCTCTTCCATGACCCACTCTTAATTCAGCAGTGTGTTATTTAGCCTCCATGTGATACCGTTCTTTCTTTGGTGGCTTTTGGTGTTGAGTTCTAATTTTATTCCCTTGTGGTCAGAGAGAATGCAGGGTATAACCTCAATGTTTCTGAATTTAGACAAGTTTGCTTTGTGGCCTAGAATGTGGTCTATTTTAGAAAACGTTCCATGTGCTGCTGAGAAGAACGTGTATTCTGATGCTGCTGGGTGAAATGTTCGGTAAATGTCTGTTATGTCTAGTTGATCTATGCAGCTGTTTAGATCTGCGGTTTCTCTGTTGAGTTTTGCCGAGTTGATATGTCTAGTGGGGAGAGTGGTGTGTTAAAATCCCCAACAATTAATGTCTTTGGATCTATATGGCATTTGAGGGAAAGTAGTGTTTCTTTGATAAATTTGGGTGCTCAATTGTTTGGCGAATAGATATTTAGAATTGTAATATCCTCCTGAAAGAGAGATCCTTTAATTAGTATGTAGCGACCTTCTTTATCTCTTCTCACGATTTTTAATTTGAAGCCTATTTTATCTGATATTCGGATTGCAACTCCCGACTGTTTATCAGGGCCATTTGCTTGGTAGATTTTGTTCCAGCCTTTAACATTGAAAATGTGTTTGTTTTTACGGGCAAGATGTGACTCCTGCAGGCAGCAGATAGAAGGGTCTTGTTTTTTAATCCAACTAGAGAGTCTATGTCGCTTAATTGGAGAGTTCAGTCCGTTAACGTTAAGAGATAGAACTGAGAGGTATTTGGGAGTTCCTGCCATGTTATCTACCTTCTTGGGGGCTGCGAAAACTGGGTTCTTCCTATGGTTCTTGGATTCTCAGTTTGGGTGCAGTTTGTTGGCCTTTATTGTGGTCTTGTTGGTTTTCTATGTGTAGGACATCTTTAAGAAAGTTTTGTAGGGCTGGTTTGGTGGAGATGTATTGTTTCAATTTTTCTTTGCTGTGGAAGGTTTTTATTTGCCCTTCAGTTATGAAGGAGAGTTTAGCTGGGTACAGTATTCTTGGTTGATAGTTGTTTGTTTTTAGGGCATGGCATACATCATTCCAGACTCTTCTTGCTTTGATTGTCTCTGCTGAGAAATCTGAGGTGATTCTAATTGGTTTCCCTTTATAGGTGATTACCCTTTTCTCCCTGACAGCTTTAAAGATCTTTTCCTTGTTCTGAGTTGATCCTGTGTGGATTATAATGTGACAGTGGGATGTCCTATTCTGGTCTGGTCTATTTGGGGTTCTAAAGGCTTCTTGTATCTGAATAGGTCTATATTATTGCATGCTTGGGAAGTTCTCTGCTAGGATCCTGTTAAACAAATTTCCTAGACCATTAACTTCTGTTTCTAGGTGCTCCTCTACACACATTATCCTTAAGTTAGGCGTTCTGATGGTGTCTTTCAGGTGTTGGATAGATCTATCATATTTCTTGGACTTGTCTTGGATGGTTGTATGTTCTTTCTCTATAATATCTAGGCTGTCTTCAATCCCTGAGATTCGATCTTCTGCATGGTCTAACCTGCTGTGAAGACTCTCTACTTTGTTTTTAATCTCTTTTGTTCTAATTGGTCAGCTTTGATGGCTTCAATTCTTTGTTGAATCTCTGTTTTAGGTCTTGTATGAATCTCTTTACTTCCTTAATTTGGTGTTCAGTGTTTGTCCTCAAATCACTTAGTTGATTGGATATGGTTTCTTTGGACTCCCATTCCTTCTGTTGGGTTCCATTCAGCATTCCCTTTGTGGTCTCCCTGACTTCCTTCAGCTCTTTGTTAATGGATTCTATGGATGCCTTTAGTGATCTTTGTGTGTTCTCTACCTGGTCTCTCAATTCCTGTATTACTCTTTGTTTAGCTTCCTCTCGTTTGTGGGATTTCTGCAGTTCTCTTTGAGTGTTTTCAGCCTGCTCACGCTATTCCTCCCTTTCTATTTGCGTATTCTCACGTTGTTCACGCAAATCCTGTATCAGTTTTTGAGTAGCTTCCCCACGCTTATGATATTCCAGTATAAACTTCTGTGATGCCTCCTCTCTCTCCCTATCACGCTCATAGAGAGTCCTTTGTAAGTTGTCAAACTTCTCATTTATCATGTTTGCCACCAATGTTTGTAGAGCTATTTGGCAACTCTCCTCTGGATTGTTCATTATCTGATCTGACCCCTGATTATCAAGATTGGGAATTGAGATACCCGAATTTGCCATTTTTCTTGTGTTTTTCTGGCTTACTCTGCCAATTTGAGATGAAGATAGCACCAGTTTTTTGCTAGAACACTATCTTAAGGCAACCATCAACCAAAGTTTGCATTTGTACAGTCAATAGTCTACAGATACAATCTAGTTCAACAGATACATCTATTCAACATCAAACAACTGTATTTTGAAGGACTTCGAACCGCAGAAAAGAATTTGGAAAACCAGAAATGATTAGGTTTAGGGAGAGATGTGGGTGAAAAATAGGAATAGATTGGTGTGGGGAGGCACAGGGAGAGTTAACTATGTCCTAATAACAATGCAGGAAATGGGTTGGGTAGGATGCAAGTAGAGAGAGAGAGAAAAAGAAGAGAGGGATAGGGGAATGAAAAGAGACCAGAAAAAAAATAGAAACGTAAAAATTAATGTTATTGTAGAGATTAAAAGACCATCTATTTAGAGAGGAATGTGAATATGTTGAGAGAAGGGGAGGGACATAGAGGAGATGTGTAAGACTTTAAGGATGGGAAAGGGAGAAGAAAAGATCAGAAGTTCAGTAGAGGTACACAAAATACAAAAAGATAATTATGAAAGAAAAAAAAGAGAAAGAAGATAAGAAAAGAAAGGAAAACGCTCATTTACATATTCCTAAAATAAAAATTATAAGAGGAGAAAAAAAAGTTACTGGAAATCAATTATTTTTTCAGAAGAGGCAAAAATTAAAGATTAATAAAAGTTTTAAAAGAGAAAAAAAATTTATATATATATAAGGTAACAAAAAACAAAAAACAAACAAAAAAAGAAAAAAAGGAAAAAAAAAAAGAAAAAAAAAGTCCTTTGATTTTTTTGGGGGGCGGAGGGGTGGGAAGAATCCTGTATCTCCCTTTTGTCTGTAACCATCCTTTTGTTGGAGTCTCTCGTCAGCTTGAGGTCCTGTGGCTTGATTGGTTTCTTAAGTTGGTTTGTTGGAAGAGGCAGAAAAATGCTCTGCTTTACCCAAGATTTTGAGATCCCCTTCCCAGGTTAGTTTTCTAGGAGGGTGATCTGCTTTGAGAATCACAAAAGAGGGGGATGCAGTGGTGAGGCTAGGTTCTGGGTAGTGTTGAGGCCTTTCAACAATCAGTAGCTTTTTCCTGGGGCTGTTTTGTGCAAAAAAAAAAAAATCTCCCAGAGCCCAGCCTGGAGCCGTTCTGAGGGATTCTGTTTTTCAATTGATTGTTGAGGCTGCTAGAGGGAGGGGCAGCCTCTGGCTCTGGTTACCCAGTGAGGGAAGCCGCTCCAATGGCTGGCGCCTGAGCTGGGTGACTTTTCCCTGGATGGAGCCGAGTCTGGCAGGTCACTTTGCCGTTAAGTTCTTGTGACCTGCTAAATGACTTGTTTTATTCCAAGGCCTGGATTGGAGCTGGCAGCTCCTCCGAGCTTTGTTGGTATCCAAGATGGAGATCACCGGTGCTGGGGGGGGAGGGGTGGCCTTCCCTCCTCTGCTCCCTGAGAAGGCGTGAGGACGTCGGGCTTCTACTCACGCTGAGTCTTGGATCCTGGGTCGTCTCTGGTCTGCCAGCTGCAGGATGAAGATGTCCGCTCTTTGTTGCTTCTTGCTGGTGTTGAGTAGAATCTGCTCGCCCGCTGTGTCTGGCTCCTTTGTCCCGCACTCTCTGTGTGAGCGCTCAGGTATGGCCCCCGGCTGCGGTCTCCGCCGCTTTCGACCCTGCCACCGCCGCCTCCGCGGCTGCTGGCGAGCACTCAGGTGTTTCTTTTTGCCTTGTCTTCCCTCTCTTGTCTAACTCTCTGTCCTGTGATGGCACACTTGGTGTGATTCTCTGGCTTAGGACTGTTCACTGGAACTCTAAAACTGCTTTCTATGCGAGAGCTTGTTCAGATTACAGCTTCTCCTCCGCCATCTTCCCGGAACTCTGGAGGACATATTTATTGCTCCCTCAATTATTCTGAAAAGCTGCAATGTCACATCATTTGATTCAGATTTCCATTGTTTGTCTACTTAGTGTCATTTACTGCACTAAATGCAAATATGAGCCGGGTGCTCGTGGCTCATTCTTGCTACTTAGGAGGTTGAGACCAGAAGATTGTGGTTCAAGCCAACCTGTTAAGGAAAGTATATGAGACCCTTATATTCAATTAACCACCAGAAACCCAGAAGTGGTGCTGTAGCTAAAGTGGCAGAGTGTTCAACTTGAGCTGAAGAGCTGAAGGACAGCGTCCAGGATCCAAGTTCAAATCCCACAACCAACAAAAAAGTGCAAATATGACTTTAACTTTCCCCCAAAGTATTGATGAAGTCAATAGTAATCCTCCCAAATAGAGAAAAGTATTCCAAAATGATTCAGTGTACCTACTTTTGCTGAGTTATTTAAGTTATGGCTTACTTGCTGGACATAATCTCTTCTTTTAAAATTGTCAAATATTATCTTTATAATAACCTTCATCTAATATTTCTTGGTTCAAAAGAGAAGTCCATAGAGTAGATGTCACTTGACTTTCTTACTGTCTTAGTTCGAAGCCAACCCAGGAAGAAGGAGACTCTTTCAAACTTTTATCTGTAATTAAACACCAAATAAGTGGAGTTTTCGCTAAAGCAGTAGAGTACTAGCTTTGTGGGCAGGTGGCAGGAAAGTCAATTATACAGGGGCAGGGTCCAGCCCCTGAGTTCAAGCCCCAGAACCAGCACCAACTAAACAAACAAGTAAACAAAATAAAATCCAAGTATTTCTTTGGGACCCTCCTTACAGGAATACTGGTCTGAGAAGAGGCTGCTTTTGCTGATCATACTCAATGGATCCTCCTGTTTTGGAATCCTTATTGCTATGGAAAACTCAGGACCAGACTAAAGGAATTGATAACTGACTCCTGCAACAAGAGAATCATTTCAGGAGTGAAACATGCATAAGACGCTTTAAGACCTCCATATCTTAGTTTCTTTGCAGTAGAACACTTTTAAAACAAAGTTATTTCCTTTAGTTCTATGCTGGCCTTCAAATGGCACATTGTTTCCTTTTTAAATACTCTCAACTATAAGTTTACAGACAAGTTTTATATGAGTAAAGAACACTCAAAAAAGTCAGGGACAGAGTTTCCTTCAAGCCTTGTATTCTTTTCTTGTACAGTATAAAGGAAAGCACAAGTTAACTTGAACTTTGTCATTCCTTAATGTTCAATTCCTCTCCTGGGATCAGTTTCCACATCCAGTATCAGTAACTTCCACTTACTTCCAGTAACAATCTATGGTGCTGCTCCAGATAAAATGAATGTTTTCTGGCTTCATTGAAATAGCACAAGGACACCTTTGAACATGAGGTAACACGTGTTTCAGAGACAACTTAATAAAGAGAAAATATTAAATTTATGTTGCTTATGAATACATTATCCCTGAGTACATTGAGTTCAAACTTCTTTAGTCCTCTGTAAATTAAGGTGAATTTTAAATGGGAAGGGGGTTCTCAGATCATTTTTTCTGAATGTATGTGCTGTGCATTAATTTATGATTTAACAGTATGATTTAACAGTAAGAAACAATAGCAATAATAGAGAAATTCTGTGTTTAAGTATAAGCGTTCAATACAATATAGAAGACTCTACAAATAAGGCAACATTGAAACAATAAAGCCACGTACAGTATGTAGATTTATGGGAGTGATAAAGCATTACTCTTAAGTGGAATATGAAGCATGAGGCCACTCCCTTTCTAAATCATGCTTGCTAATCACGTAAATTGGTAAAAAAAAAGTAGAATGGAAGAATGATTCTGTTTCCAATGTAAGTCAGATATAAGAGTATGGACTTAACTGGAAAAAGAGTCCATCTTGAGAGAACAGGGATAATACTAGCAATGAACCTAAGATCACATTTCTTTTCTTTCCTTTTCTTATATTCTTTTTTTGTGTTGTTTTTCGTGGCGCTTGAACTCTGGGACTGGGCGCTGTCCCTCTGAAACTCAACTCAAGGCTAATGCTCTACCACTTGAGCTACAGTGGCACTTCCAGTTTTCTAGTAATTATTTGAGAAAAGAGTTTCCAGGACTTTCCTACCCAGGTTGGCTTTAATCCCCAATCCTCAGATCTTATTATCAATCAGCTTGTGATCACATTTCTAACAGTGTACACTCAGGATATATAATGTGCACATTCATCTATCTTTATATGAATTCTTGAGTTAAAAATATGAGCTACAGCTTAGTCTTTATAATCGCAAAAATGTTTCTAGTTTAAAAGTTGATACTCCTGGAAAGATAATACCTAAGAATGTAAAGAAGTCTGGGAAGTTCAGTTTGCATCCAGCCTGGGCAGACCAGGCTTTGAGACACTACCTATAATTAACCAGCCAAAAGGTGGAATACCAATCATGAGCAAGATTACTGATTAAGAGCTTGAGGCTTTTGTGTACATAGATACAAACATGCACATACACACAGAGGCACTTATATGTGCACACATGAATACACAAATGAGACAACTCTCAGAATATGTAGAAAAGTTAGAAAACAATGGAAAATATATCCTGAGTAAGACTAGAATCAAGTGATAATTTTTAATATTAGAAAACCCTCCAGTGAACTTTGTTCAAGAAAGTTGAGACTATTACAAAGGGAGGGACCAGAGATAGTAAGAGAGTCAAGTATTCATTATTAACGGGATGAGATCCATGGAGGAAGGAATCAGAGACCCCTGCAGGTGCATCTGAAAATTTTCATATCCTGTGTCAAATATTAGAACATCTTTGAAAATAGTATATAAACAGTCTGAGCAGTCAGTCTAGTGGATAAGATTATAAGAGAAGTTCAGATTTGCTAGTCTGTTTCTAGATTAAATAAACCAACAAACTATGACAGGACAATGTGATACAAGTCTGGAATTCTAGGACTTAGACTAAGACAGGAGATTAGAGAGTGGAATTACATAGCCATACCTTCCATGGACCAGGTAGTATAATTTTGTCTCAATAAAACAAGCCAAACAACAAGAAAGGAATACACAGTTCAGTTTTGGGCTAATTTCGTCATTATGTTTCAAAAGGTCAAGTTTCCTATTGAAATGCAACTCATATATAGTCCTCAGTTGTGTTTTAAATGCTCTCTTCATTACAGAACATTCCTAGATGCAAATTGGTTCATGATTCCCATCCAAAAATTTGCAAAAGTAAGTAAGCATCATTATGTTGGATTCCAAAAAAATGATGAAGGATTACAAAAGCTTAAACCTGGAGAAATAGCAAAGTTCATCTAATGTAGGACTTTGTAGACCTTGCTAAATTATAATTTAGATTTAAAATACATATTTTGATTTTGTTTGTAATTTGATATTCTATAGGATACTACAAAATTCTTTTTAAGGAGAAGGTTTAATTGACATTCACAAATGATTCTGACATTCTATTTTCCTAGAATATACTTTCAAGAGAGTTATAATTAGAACTTAGTTAATAGATAATTCGAACATTCATGTATAATATGATAATGTGAATAATTTAGACAGAGTTGCCAGCAAATGGATGATATTAATTTATAAATTTAGAAAAACTGCAATTTTTGAGGGTTTGGTATAATATGGTATGAAGAGAGTAATTGTGTGACATCTTCTTTCTTCTACCTATATGTAACACAGGAAGCGATTTCCTTAGTTACGTGCCTCTGTATACATTGAGAAAAATGCTAGGTTTGGGGTTTGTTTTCATTTTTGTTTTTGTTTCATTGGTTTGTCCTAGAGCTTGAACTCTGGGCTTGGACACTATCTGAGCCTGGTTATGCTCAAGGCTCGTGCCCTACCACATCAACCTCAGTGGCACTTGTGTCTGGCTTTTTCTGAGAAGTTTATTGGAGATAAGATTCCAAGAAACGTTCCTGCCTGGGTGGGCTTTAACCATAAATTTCTTATCTTAGCATCCTGAATATCTATGATAGTTTAAAAAGTATAAATATAAATAATATTTGCAAGTGTTCTGATCTCAAGAATACCACTGGGGAAAAATGATGCAGCTCAGTTTATTGTGTTGTTCTTTCCATAACAAGGAGAGCATCACATTAGCAGAGGTGTAGTATTTTTTCACAATAGAAATAAGCTATTCATGATGTGAAAGAAGGAATTTTAAGGTGCAGCTTACAAGTTGGAAACTGTTGGGGTAGGATGACATTATGGTATAAATCTTGGGATTGATGGTCATAGAAATAATAGCTTACTCTGATAAACAATTGCTTACTCTTGAAGAATTAATTATTACAGATGCTTCATAGTTGTATCCTCTACCAGAATGTGACTATTTTTCTGTTGATTTCTCAATCTGTAACACCCCATTGGAAACTGCATCTGTTGCAGAATTTCATACATGCAAACGTACTGTTTTGAATCTCTCAGGTATGGAAGTTGAGAATTTAAAAATGAGAAGTTATTAGTCGTAGGAATTTTGAAGAACACATATATTCTGTCTTCTTAACAACTTATTTACTTTTTAAAGTTATGGGTTTCGATAGAATTAAACTGTTTTCAGTTTTAGTATGAGAAAGTACTAAATTTATTCTTTTTTCAAAATATTGGGAAGTATATTGTGAAAATTTTGTTTAGTTGGGTTACATTCAAGTTGATGACCCTCTGATAAAGAAGGGGTAATTAATTCAAATTAGATGCCAAATAGTATTGGTTTTTAAGAAGTTACTACATAAAGAATAATATTTATTATACCAAGACAGTGAAATTATAATTTATGCAGCTTATTTTTAAATTTTTATCAAAGTGATGTACAGTGGGGGTACAGTAATTGTAAGGTAGTGAATACATAACTTTTCAAACTTGTTACTCCTCCCTCATTTTTCTCACAGTTTTCCTTTACCCCTTCACCTCTCACAAGTTGTAATGTACATTTCCAACATATTGTCTTGTGAGTATTGCTATTACATTGGTTTTCCCCTTGTCCTTTGTATCACCATTTTGTTGTTACTCTTCCCTTCCCTAATTAAGGTAAATGTATACACAATACAAAATCAAATATAGCAGGGATAAACCATATGTTAAAACTCAATGAAAACAGAAATCACATAGTACATCAAAAACAACAACCACAAATGAAAAAATCTGTTTCCATATTTTGGAGTTCATTTTGTTCAGCATATGCTTATATGGTCATATACGCATAACAAAGTGACTAGAAAATAATAGTTGCATGAATACTATATCATGACAACAACATGTTAACTTTTTGATGGTTAAGGTAGAATGAGGATAGGTGAATTTGCAGTTCTGATAAAGGAATTTCAAAGGAGTTTTAAAGTTACGACAGGTAAATTTTAATCTTTCATAATTTTTAACAACCCAGCCAATTAAGAAAATTTAAAATTGCCTGGGAGAATAGGCTTTCATGCAAAGAAATCCATGGAGACTTAGTAAAGAGGGTGCAATGTGGGTGAAGATGGCTCTTTTTCACACTAAACAAACAAACCTCTGAAACCCTGCTGTAAATCCTGAAGGTTCCCTTGAGAATTGAACTAACACAGGAAATATACTCTCACTGTGTGAGACAAGGTTGTAGTGGAATTTGAATTCAAAGTTCTTAAAAAAAAAAAGACATAAAATATGTGAATTAACCTTTAATTACCACACAGTAATTCTCTGAAAAACATAATTTGGGCCAAAATATTTAGGAAGAAATTGTCCTCCACAATGAAAGAAGGTATTGGGTTTACACTTTTCTGTTTGTAACACTTTCTACAATGTCTTTGCACGTGAAGCAGTGAAACACAGAAAAAAATCTGATTGGATACTTCAAACCAATTATTTCACATTTCTAAGTAGCTCACAAAAAATAATATCCTTATTAACATGAGATAGTGAAGATTTCTCTTATTACATAAGCAAAAAGTTTTGGGTTCAGAAAAGAATTGAACAGGGCTGCGAAGGTGGCTCAGTGGTACAGCCCTTGCCTTGCATACATGAGGCTCTGGGTTCGATTCCCCAGCACCACATATGCAAAAAGAAAAATAAGCCAGAAGTTGCGCTGTGGTTCAAGTGTTAGAGCACTAGTCTTGAGCTGAAGAGCTGAGGGACAGCACACAGGTCCAGAGGTCAGGCCCCACGACTGGACCCCCGCCCCTAAAAATGCAACACAACAACAACAAAGAAAAGAATTGAGTAAATGGATAAGGTAAGAAAACAGTGTTCTTAGAAGCCGTAGGTGAGCATACTGCTTTCAGCAGTTGAGTGAGGCCAAAACTTTTGATATACATTGTGTTAATATTTTTGCTACCTAAAGTGATTTTACAGAGCTGAATTAGCTCATTACAATGCAGAACAGACTGAATGAAGACATGAAAATAAATTCCAGGCAGTTCCGGGAAGATGGCGGAGGATAAGCTGGAGGCTAAACAAGCTCTCACATAGAAAGCAGTTTTAGAGTTCCAGTGAACAGTCCTAAGCCAGAGAATCACACCAAGTGTGCCTTCACAGGACAGAGAGATAGGCCAGAGAGAGAAAATACAGGCAAGGAGACAGCCCTGAGCAATTGCCAGCAGCCGCAGAAGGCGGTGGCAGAGGTGGGGGTGGCCACTGCAGCCACCATACCTGATTCACAGAGAGTCTGGGACGAAGGAGCCAGACGCGGCGGGCAAGCAGATTCTACTCAACACGAGCAAGAACCGACAAGAAGCAGACACCTTCATCATACACTTCACAGACCAGAGACGACCCAGGAACCAAGACTTGGTGGGAGTAGAAGCATGATGTCCTCACTCCTTCTCAGGAACCAAAGGGGGGAAGGCCACCCCTCACCCCCCCCAGTACCGGAGATCTCCATCTTGGATACTGACAAAGCTCGGAGGAGCTGCTAGTTCCAACTCAGGCCTTGGAAGAAATCTAGAGTCATCTAGCAGGTCACAAGAGCCTAACCTGACCTGCCAGACTCAGCTACACCCAGGGAAAAGTCACCCAGGTCAAGGTGCCAGCCCCAGGAGTGGCTTTCTTCACCTGGTAATAAGAGCCAGAGGCTGCCCCTCCCTTTAGCATCCTCGACAATCAATTGAAATTCAGTAAACATAAATCATGAGAGTGGCTCCAGGCTGGGCTCTGTGAGTTTCTCACAAAGCAGCCCCCGAGAAAAGCTACTGTTTGCTGAAAGGCCTCAACTCTACTCAGAACCTAGCCTCATCACAGCATCTCCAAACACGAGGAAAAAGCCATCTCCCTCTTTTGTGGGTACTCAAAGTAGATCTCCCTCCCACTGAACTAACCTGGGAAGAGGATCGCAATACACTGGAGAAAGCAGAGCATTTTTCTGCCTGTTCAAAGAAACTGACTTAAGTAAACAACCAAGCCACAGGAACACGAGCAGACCAGAGACTCCAACAAGAGGCTGGTTATGGACACAAGGGACATACAGGATTTTTCCCACCCCTCCCAAAAAAATCAAACAATTTTGTGTTGTTGTACTTTTTATAAAAATTTTTTTTTCTAAAAATTTTTTAATCTTTAATTTTTACCTTTTTTGAAAAAAAATATTTTCTAGTAATTTTTTTTCCTCTTAGAATTTTATTTCAGGGGTATAAGTGTGTGTGCGTTTTTCTTTCTTTTTTTTCCTTGTTTTTTTTTTTTATTTTGTTTTTGTTTAGCTCTACTGAACTTCTGATCTTTTTTCTTTCTTTCTTATCCTTTTCACCTTTTCTTCTCTTTCATTCTTATTTATGTGACTTAATTGCTATTCTGCACATCCTCAGATAAACCCTTAGTCGATTATTAGACCTTATACCCCATTGTGTACACACTTAATCCACAAATTTATTACTCAATTCAAAACCTCTTAGAATTAAATTCCTTAATAGCAGTACTACCCCTTTATACCTATATAATATTTTAAGTATTTTTATTTTTAAGTTTTTCACATCTCCTTTATATCCCTCCCCTTGTCTCATTATATTCATGTTCTTCTCTGAATAGTTTATTTTAGAATCTCTATAATATTTTAAATTTTTACGTTTCCATTTTTTCTGGTCTCTTTTTCTCCACCAAACCAGCCCTACAAAAGATTCTTACAGATGTCCTACCCATAAAAAACCAACAAGACCACAATAAAGGAAAAGAAACTGCACCCAATCGCTGAATCCAAGAACCATAGGAAGAACCCAGTTTTCGCAGCTCCCCAGAAGGTGGATAACATGGCAGGAACTCCCAAATATCTCTCAGTCCTATCTCTTAACATTAACGGATTTAACTCTGCAATTAAGCGACATAGACTGTCTAGTTGGATTTAAAAACAAAATCCATCTATTTGGTGCCTTCAGGCGTCACATATTGCCTGTAAAAACAAAAACATTTTCAATGTTAAAGGCTGGAGCAAAATCTACCAAGCAAACAGCCCCCATAAACAGGGGGGAGTTGCAATCTTAATATCAGATAAAATAGACTTCAAATTAAAATTTGTGAGAAGAGATAAAGAAGGTCCTTACATACTAATTAATGGATCTCTCCTTCAGGAGGATATTACAATTCTAAATACCTATTCGCAAACAACAGAGCACCCAAATTTATCCAAGAAACACTACTTTCCCTCAAATCCCACATAGACGCAAAGACATTAATTGTTGGGGATTTTAACACACCACTCTCCCCACTAGATAGATCAACTCGGCAAAAACTCCACAGAGAAACCACAGATCTAAACAACTGCATAGATCAAGTAGATTTAACCGATATCTACTGAACATTTCAACCAGCAGCATCAGAATACACGTTTTTCTCAGCAGCATATGGAACATTTTCTAAAATAGATCACATTTTAGGCCACAAAGCAAACTTGTCCAAATTCAGAAACATTGAAGTTATACCTTGCATTCTCAATGACCAAAAGGGAATAAAGTTAGAACTCAACACCAAAAGCCACCAAAGAATGTCTGGTAACACATGGAGGCTGAACAACACACTGATGAATCACGAGTGGGTCAAGGAGGAGATTAGAAAGGAAATTCAAATGTTCATGCTATTCAACAAAAATGAGCACACAAATTACCATTTCCTCTGGGACACAGCAAAGACAGTACTCAGAGGCAAGTTTATAGCCCTGAGTTCCTACATCAACAAATTGGAGAGATCTAAAACCAACAAGTTAATGAGACATCTGAACCTCCTTGAAAAAGAGCAGCAAGATAAACCCCAATCCAGTAGATGGAAAAAATAATTAAAATTAAATCAGAATTAAATGAATTAGAATCCAAAAAACTATAGAAATAATCAACAAAACAAAGAGTTGGTTCTTCAAAAATATTAACAAAATTGACAGACCCTTAGCAAATCTTAACAGAAAAAGAAGAGAACACACCCAAATAAACAAACTCAGAAAGTAGAATGGAAACATCACCACAGAAACAACAAGATTCAGAACATTTTAAGGGAATACTTCTCAAAACTTTATGCTAATAAGTTTGAGAACTTGGCAGAAATGGAACTTTTCCTAGCAAATATTGACATGCCAAAACTAAACCAAGATGAGTTAAACCATCTTAACAGGCCCATATCAAGCATTGAAATAGAAACAGCAATAAGAGACCTCCCAGCTAAGAAAAGTCCACGACCAGATGGTTTTACAGCCGAATTGTACAAAGCCTTCAAAGCAGAGCTCACACCAATACTCCTCCAACTCCAATGAAATTGAAAGAGAAAGTTCATTACCGAACACATTCTATGAAGCCATCTTAACCCTCATCCCAAAACCAGGCAGGGACTCATCAAAGAAAGAGAACTATAGACTCATTTCTTTTTTTTTATTGTGAAAATACTATACAGAGGGGTTACAATTACATGGGCAAGATAGTGTACATTTCTTATCGAGCATTTTGGCCTCCTCCTTTGTTTACCCTTCCCATCCCTTCCCATCCTCCCTCCTTCCCCACTCAATCCTCCCCCCCCCAAGTTGTAAAGTTCATTTTTGACATGACAACCTGTACTTCTCATTGTTGCAACAGGTCCACCTTTATCCTTATTTAAGCGACTTGTTTTTCCACTTCCCCTCCACATATTATACGGACATCAAATACAGTGAAAGCATGGGTTATACTATGGGGGAGGGACATAGAAACCAAAAAAGAAATAATCTTACAATTGCGTTATAAACAAATGCATGAAAGAAAAAATGTTAAAATACATATCTTAGGGATCATTTTCCTAACATCACCTTATCTGACCTTTTCTGCTTGATTCAGACATATACTAGTTATTATGAATAATGGAAACCATGGGAACTATGTTCCTTTCGGCCTGGCTTACTTCCCTTAATATAATTTTTTCCAAGTCTTTCCATTTCCTAACAAATGGGGCAATGTCATTCTTTCTGATGGAGGCATAGAATTCCATTGGGTATATATTGGACATTTCCTTGATCCATTCAACTACAGGGGGCATTGGGGTTAGTTCCATATCTTACCTATGGTAAATAATGCTGCAATAAACATAGTTGTGCGGGCAGCTTTAGTATGATCTTGTTTGTGATCATTTGGTTAAATGCCCAAAAATAAGACTGCTGGGTAATACTGGAGCTCTATGTGGAGTCTTTTGAGGAATCTCCATACTATTTTCCAAAGTGGTTGAACAAGTATACACTCCCACCAACAGTGCAGTAAAGTTCTCTTCTGTCCACATCTCCTCGAACATTTGTTGTTATTAGAGTTCTTTATTTTAGTCATTCTAACTGGATTGAGGTGGTATCTCAATGTTTTGATTTGCATTTCTTTTATGGCTAAGGAGTGAGCATTTCTTCATGTATCTACTGGCCATCCTTCTTTCTTCTTCAGCGAAGTTTCTCTTTAAGTCTTTAGCCCCGTTATTTATTGGGCAGTTGTTTCTTTGAAGATTTGTTGTTGGGGGATTTAATTTTTTGAGTTCAAGGAATATATTAAATATGAGACCCTTGTCCGAAGTATGGCTAGTGAATATCTTCTCCCAATCCATGGGCTGTCTATTGATGTTGCTAGCTATGTCCTTTGCCATGCAGAAGCTCTGCAATTTCATGTAATCCCATTTGTCCAACCTTTCTTTGATTTGTTGTGTTTCTGGTTCTCTAGTAAGAAAATTTCGGCCTATGCCAAGGAGACCTAATGTTTCTCCTATTCCATCCTGTAATGTTTTCAGAGTGTCTGCTTTGACTCTGAGGTCTTTGATCGATTTGATTCTGGAGTTGATTCTGGTGCAGGGTGATATATAAGGATCTAGCTTTAGTTTTCTACAAATAGTTAACCAATTTTGCTAACACCATTTACTGAAGAGGCTGTCTTTCTTCCATTGAATTTTTTTAGCTCCCTTCTCGTAGATTAAGTCCCTATAGATTTGTGGGTTCATTTCTGGGTTGTCAATTCTATTCTATTGGTCCTGAGATCTGTTCTTGTGCCAGTACCAAGCTGTCTTGATTACTGTGGCTTTTTAGTAGAGTTTGAAATTTGGCACTGATATTCCTCCAGCACTGTTCTTTCTGTTAAGGATTGTTTTTGCTATTCGGGGTCTTTTATTGTTCCATATGAATTTTTGGATTGCCTCTTCTAATTCCTTGAAGAATGTGGCTGGAATATTGTGATAGATATGGCATTGAATTTGTAGATAGCCTTGGGAAGTATTGCCATTTTCATGATGTTGATCCTTCCAATCCAGGAGCATGGGAGGTTTTCCAGTTTCTAAGTTCTGTTTTGATTTCTTTTTCAGGTTTTTAAAATTTTCATCATAGAAGCCCTCCACTTCTTTGGTTAAATTAATTCCTAATATTTTATTTTTTGTGGGGCTATTATGAATGGAGTTGCTTTCCTTATTGCATCCACACTTTTCTCTTTGTTGGCATATACAAAAGCCATTTATTTTTGAGGGTTAATTTTTACCCTGCTACTTTTCCAAAATTTTGAATCAACATGAGTGATTTGGGAGTGGAGTCTGTGGGATTCTTTTGTTGTTGTTGTTGTTGTTGAAAACTTTTGCTATTTAATTGTATTTGTTTCTATGTACTTTTTGATTGTGAAAATACTGTACAAAGGGGTTACAATTACATGAGCAAGATAATGAGTACATTTCTTATCAAACATTGTAGCCTCCTCCTTTGTTTCCCCTTCCCATCGCTGTTTGCATCTTTTCTAATTGCTGTAGCTAGGCATGCTAATACTAGATTGAAGAGAAGTGGAGAGAGTGGACATACTTGTCTTGTTCCTGAGTTAAGAGGAAAGGGCTTTCGTTTTGTACCATTAATTATAATGCTGGCTGTAAGTTTGTCCTATACAGCCTTTATTGTATTGAGGAATATTCCATGATTCCTAATTTTTCCAGAACCTTCGTCATAAATGGGTGTTGGATCTTGCCAAATCCTTTTTCTGCATTTATTGAGATAACCATGTGGTTCATATCCATCCTTGCTCTTGTTGATATGATGAATTATATTAATTGATTTGCGTGTATTGAACCAGCTTTGCATCCCTGAAATGAATTCTGTTTTATCGTGGTGTGTGATATTTTGGATGAATTGTTGAACTCGATTGGCTAAATTTTCTTGTTTTTGGATCCTGTCATGGTGTCTGAAGTCTGGTCCTGGGAGCTGTCCCTCAGCTCTTCAGCTCAAGGCTAGCGCTCTACCACTTGAGACATAGCGCCACTTCTGGCTTATTTCTTTTTGCTTATGTGGTGCTGGGGAATCCAACCCAGGGCCTCAGGCATGCAAGGCAAGCGCTCTACCCCTGAGCCATCTTCTCAGCCCCCTCAACTGGACAAAATTTTATTGAGAAATTTTACATCGATTTTCATAAAACAAATGGGTCTGTAGCTCTCTTTCTTTGATGAGTCCTTGCCTGGTTTTGGGATGAGGATTATGATGGCTTCATAGAATGAGTTTGGTAGTGAACATTCTCTTTCAATTTCATTGAAGTGTTGGAGGAGTATTGATGTGAGCTCGGCTTTGAAGGCCTTGTAGAATTCTGCTGTAAAACCATCTGTTCCTGGGCTTTTCGTAGATGGGAGTTCCCGTATTGTCGTTTCTATTTCAATGCTTGATATGGGCCTGTTAATATGGTTTAACTCATCTTGGTTTAGTTCCTGCATGTTGATATTTGCTAGGAAAAGGTCCATTTCTGCCAAGTTCTCAACCTTATTTGCATAAAGATTTGAGAAGTATTCCCTTATAATGTTCGGAATCTTGGTTGTTTCTGTGGTGATGTTTCCATTCTTATTTCTTATTTATAAGATTCATAACATTTGCTACGGGTCTATCAATTTTGTTAATATTTTTGAAGAATCAACTCTTTGTTTTGTTGATTTGATATGATTTTTGGATTCTAATTCATTTAATTCTGGTTTAATATTAATTATTTCTTTCCATCTACTGGATTGGGGTTTTCCTGCTGCTCTTTTTCATGGAGGTTCAGATGTCTCATTAAATTGTTGGTTTCAGATCTCTCCAACTTGCCTCTGAGAACTGCCTTTTCTGTGTCCCAGAGGAGATGGTAATTTGTGTGTTCGTTTGTGTTTAATATCATGAAAATTTAATTTCCTTTCTAATTTAATCCATGACTCACTGGGGATTCAGCAGTGTGTTGTTCAGCTTCCATGTTTAACAGGACTTTCTTTGTTGGCTTTTGGTTGAATTCTAATTTCATTCCCTTGTGGTCTGAGAGAATGCAAGGTATTACTTCAATGTTTCTTAATTTGGACGTTTGCTTTGTGACCTAAAATGTGGTCTATTTTTGAAAATGTTCCATGTGCTGCAGAGAAAAACATATGTTCTAATACTGCTGGGTGAAATATTTGGTAGATGTCTGTTAAATCTTGTTGATCTATGGAGTTGTTTAAATCTGTGGTTTCTCTGTTGAGTTTTTGCCGAGTTGGTCTATCTAGTGGGGATTGAGGTATTTTAAAGTCCCCAACAATTAATGTGTTTGGATCTCTGTGAGATTTGAAGGAAAGTAGTATTTCTTGGATAAATTTGGGTGCTCCATTGTTTGATTAATAGAGATTTAGAATTGTTATATCCTCCTGAATGAGAGATCCCTGAATTAGTAGGTAGCCAGCTTCTTTACCTCTTCTCACTAATTTTAATTTGATCTCTATTTTATCTGATATTAGGATTGTAACTCTTGCCATTTTATGGGGGTCATTTGCTTGGTACATTTTGTTCCATCCTTTCACTTTCAAAATGTGTTTGTTTTTATGGGCAAGGTGTGACTTCTGAAGGCAACAGATACAAGGCTTTTGTTTTTTAATCCAACTAGACAGTCTATGTCGCTTAATTGGAGAGTTAAGTCCGTTAATGTTGAGAGATAGGACTGAGAGGTATTCGGGAGTTCCTGCCATTTTATCCATCTTCTTGGGAGCTATGATAACTGGGTTCTTCCTATGGTTGTTGGATTCTCCGATTGGGTGTGGTTTCTTGGCCTTTTTTGTGGTCTTGTTGGTTTTCTATGTTTAGGGCATCTTTAAGTATCTTTTGTAGGGATGGTTTGGTGCAGATATATTGTTTCAGTTTTTCCTTACTATGGAAGATTTTTATTTGACCTTCGGTTATGAAGGAGACTTTAGCTGGGTACAGTATTCTTGGTTGATAGTTGTTTGTCTTTAGGGCATGGCATACGTCATTCCAGGCTTTTCTTGCTTTGATTGTCTCTGCTGAGAAATCTGAAGTGATTCTAATTGGTTTCCATTTATAGGTGATTGGTCTTTTCTCTTTGACAGCTTTAAGGATCTTTTCCTTGGTCTGAATTGATCCTGTGAAGTTTATAATGTGACGGTCGAATGTCCTGTTCTGGTCTGGTCTATTTGGAGTTCTAAAAGCCTCTTGTATTTGAATAGGCCTATCTTTTTGCATGCTTGGGAAGTTCTCTATTAGGATCCTGTCAAAAACTATAAAACATAAATGTAAAAATTCATGATATTGGATCAGTAAAGGTTTCTAAAAAGTTGACATGGAAAGCATTAGTGGCTAAAGAAAAGCAAGAATAAACTGGTTAATATCAACTGATAACCTTTCATAATTCTATTAAAGAAGTGAAAACATATCCAACAGATAGAGGGCACATATTCCTTAATGCTACAGTGTTAATTCTACAATGATCCTGAGTCTTAAGTACTTTTATATCTTTGAATTTTATATAAATTTTTTCCCAAACAGGATATTTCTTTAAAGAATATATGTAAATTGATAGTCAATAGAAGGAGCATATGAATTAAGCTCCTCTGTAGTATGTAAAAAAATAAAAATAAAATTCATTAGTATGACCATAATATAAAAAGATGACACAAAATATAGTAATGCATTTGTGGATAAATTGATATACTCCACATAGCAGAATGATTTGCATAATACTACAATCATTTTAGCAATTAAGTTTTCAAGTCTTCAAGAGGTCAAAGGGAATTGTATACTTCTATGTATGTATTAAAGAGAAGTATAAAACTTGTTTGAACATTGTATGTGGTTCATTGACTGCACTTGAATAGTATGTTTGAGACCCTGGAAATAATCCCCAAAAACAAATTTTGAAAACTCTCCCTATAGAAGATGTATGCTGGACAAATTCCTGTAACTGAATTTTATATCTATTTTAATGTCTGTTCTAAAATTTATAACAATTCTATTTGAACAAATGTAAGTTTGTGAAAATTAGGCTTGGAAAATCTATGATTGTTCAATTCACTTCCAAAGCACTAAAATGTATACAATAAAAGGAGATAATACATTGCATGTGAATTTCATGTCAGCAAAAAAAAAAAAAAAAAAAAAAAAAAAACTCTTGTTAAAAATACTTCACAAAAATCGCAGAATACCTAAAAAGATGTTTTTGGTGTTGTCTAAAAATTCTTTGTAAACTACAACTTTTAAAACAAAGATATAATTTGTTTACTTTGAGATTTTTTGGTCTGTTTTCCTGAGTTTATGCAAAGATAACTCAATCCAAAAGTGTATGTGATAGCTGGAATATCTAGGAATTGTGCATCACTTATAAGTAGTTGATAGCCTTTTCTGGTAGAAACTTTTAGCAAATGACAGAACCTAAATCTATGCATCTGCATTTTATGAAAGCCATATGTTACTTGCTGAATCCAATTGCTTTTCTCTATTTTGCTAGGACAGAAATTATTCTCAAGATAAGAGCCAATCGCAGTGAAAGCATAATCATTTTTTTTGTTAAAATAACACACAAAATAAAACAATTCCACTTAAGCGACTCTAATATTAGTACTTATGAAGATGTTCCTGAATGCCAATATCCACTGAATTTTTGGAATTTAAATTTCTACCAACATATGAAAACTAGAACAAGAAAACAAATATAGTCTTAGAGCAAACCAGCCTTGCAATAATTTTCTTAATGGTTTTGAAATTACAAAAGAATTGATACCATTAAGAAAATGATCCTTTCCTATAGAAATCATTTAAAAATGTTTATCACTTATTATAATTCAAATACCAAACAAGAGTAATTTTATATAATCAGTACAAATATCGTTTTATTACTATCATAAAATAGAATAAAAGACCAGTCCCAATATATTATCATTAGTCTTAATTCCTAATCATTACATAAATATCTTAAACAAAATCTAAATACTCATTTCTTTAACATAGATATAAATAGTGTATACTTTTCATTAGATTTTTCCAGAGACATGTATTCATGTTTCTAAGAAATGTTCACAGCAGTTAAAAGATGCTTTTGTGAAATTAATGTGATATATTTTGTTGTTGTTGTTGTTTGTTGTTGTTGTTGTTTGCAAGGCCTGGGCATTATCCCTAAGCCTTTTTATGCTCAATGCCAACACTCTACAACTTGAGACACAGAGCTATTTCCTGTGTTTAGTAGTTAATTGGAGATAAGAATATAACAAGTACTTTTCTGTCTGGTCTAGTTTTGAGCAGAATTCTAAGATCTCATTACCAAGAATAGCTTGAATTATAGGTGTGAGTCACTGGCACTTGGTTTGATGTATTTTTTAATTTTACTTATGTTTTAATATTTTTGTTTCTCTATAATGTACATCATTCTACACATAAATTTAGATATATGTATATATTTCTGATGACAAATAATCTCTAAAAAGATATGTCTTTATACACATTATATATATGTGTGTGCATATATATATATATATATATATATATATATATATATATATATTTCTGAAGACAGACTCCTAAAACTTTTATGCTACTATTGTTTTACCTTTTTCATTTCAAAGATAGACAATCTATTGTATAGTAAGGAAAACCCTCAATATTATATTTTATGCCATATTTCAGATTGGGAAGCTTTGTCTGTGTGAATAAGTTTATTTCTTTTGTTTCTGCTTTCCTATTCATAATTCTGTTTCTCATAGTATTGTTCTAAGGACTTTTTCTTTATCCCAATTTGGGGCTTGGACATAACTCATGTTCAGTTTGCTAACAGTAGTCATTTTACCATTTGAACCATGCCTCCAGCCCAGAAATTTTTGTAGTTAATTGGAGATATAACCTCATGAATGGTCCTACCAGCCTGAAAACCATTATCGCCCAAGTCTCATCTTTCTTAATCACTAGTATTATAGAGGTGAGTCATGGACCCCAAGAGTCAATGACGTTTCAGGTCTTATAGATTCCACATGTTTACTAGTAATTGTAATAATAAAATACCACAGATTGGGTAGTGTTAACACTGTAAATACATTGCTTCTGTGTTGGTGGAACTAAAACGCCAAGATCAGAGTTGACTTCTTCTAAGTCCTCTTTCCTTGGCATATTCAAGGCCTTCTGCTTCTCTTGGAGGAGACTTCAACTTAAATTCTACCTTCGAGATTCTGTTTCCAAATGCAGTCACTTTCTAATGCAATGGGTTTTTGATCGTTAGTGTGATTTCAGTGGGACATTATCGAACACATAACATATTACTTAATGGATAGGAGAAAATATCTAATAGGAAATTATTTGGTTTGGGCATGGAAGTTATGCTATATTTAAAAAATAGCAAAAGAGAGAAAGGTTTTATTAGAGCTTGTAAAATGAGGATGAACTCTTGACCTCAGACATGCCAAATTCTTACCCTGTCACACACTTAAATGCTTAGTGGTACTGGAAGATTTTACCCAAAACCCTATACTTGTGAAACAGTATCTCTACTACTGCCATACCAGCAGATTGTAATTTGATTGCTTATTTTGAGGTAGTATCACTATGCCTGGGCCTACTTGGACAGTGGTCCTCCTAACACAAGTAAAAGACATTGTACCCAGCAAATGGTTAGCGTTTCTGAAACATTTTTTTTTTTGGCTGGGCTTGCCTGGAACTGCAATTCTCTCATCTCTATTTTCTAAGTAGATAATATTGTAGGTTATAGCCACTTTATCCAGCAAAATTATACAATTTCAAGATATCTTGATATTGCCTGTATTTGTGCTTAACATATATAGCTATCCTTAATTTTCTCCATCTTTTGTTTAGTACTCTGAGTGGAAATTTTGTATCCCCTCTGTACAGTGTGTTCACAAAAAAATTAATTAAAAAATTAAAAAAAAACTCCTGTATATCAATTTTAAAATAAAAAATGCATGAACAAAGAAAAAAAAAGAAAACATTGACTTTCTTGATATACATGGCTTTGTTTGTATGGAATCCCATCACAATCCAAAAAATCTCCCAAAAGTTTATGTCCAGAATCATGGAAAAGAAGGCTTCAGGTTGGAAAAAAAACACTGATCCTTAACTTATAATTGCACTATATTTATAGTGTTAGTCAATGCTTTCTAAAGTATGAGAAGAGAAGGAAGGCATAAATGTGAAAGATGTCAGGTCTCTGTAGAATTTCTGTAGTTGTCATTTCATGTTATCTTTCTTCCTTAAAGCATGCTTTATTAAAACCCTCTGGGTGGATATTGGTTGGACTAATTGGTAACCTTCCCCGGGAAATGAAGCTGATTTTAGACTGCCGATGATTTGGTAAATAAAAGAATGATGAGAATGAGCACAGATATTGTCACAAAATAAGCCGACAAAGTTCAATTGCTGAACAGCAAACAAAGCAGCTTCAAGTCCGATGATCCACATTGGGACATATATTGATAGATACATATGTATACATATACACACATACGTGAAAAAGTAAATATCCAGTAGAAGATAGAGAAACTTGGTGTGACAAGTACTAAACTATATCAAACTGGTTGCAGTAAAGGTACAGTAAAATGTCAATAGTTTAGCATAGATTTTGCATAGATTTTTAAAGGATGAAAATTTTTCCTTCATTTTATACTTTACAAATGTCCTTAGTATGTATTAAGTTTTTTTATATTGTAGTTGGAGCATCTATACAATGCTGAGAATTGGGATTACATAAAGTATGCAACATGAATAGGCCAGCCTGAATAGATAAATTCATTAGATTCTTATTTCCATTTAACTACCAGGAAAAATGGAGTTCAGTTCAGATTTTATGTAGAGCACTGGCCTTGAACACAAAAGCACCATTCACGCCGTGAGTTTAAGCCCTAGGATCTACAGAAACAAAAACACTAAATACAACTTGGAGTTAGATATTTTATAATGAAGCATTTTTTATATGCTCTACCTTGTTAGAAAGACTAGATTTCTGTGTTAGCTTTATAACCTACCATAATAAGTGATATTGTCCATTTAGTAAGCAGAAAGGCTTACACTGATTTATAAGTTTGAAGGTTTCAGTGTATGTTCAGTTGGTTTTATTGCTTTGGTGTCCTGTGGCAAGACAATGTCAAGGTGGGGAGTATGTCAAAAAGAAATGTTTTTGACCTAGAATGATTAACAGATAAAAGAACAAAGTAGATGAGAGTCCATGTTCTCATAGGTTTCACTCTGAAGAACTTAATCTCCAAAAGAACTATTCAGGTATTCTCCACAGTCTGGGAGGAAATGTAAAGTCAATTTTGTTTAACATATAGGTCTTTCTGGGGCATTCTAAATTTAAATGGCAACACCTTCACCAATGATAATGACTTGTCCAGGGGTGGAAGCAACTAGATATTGCTATAAATTCTAATCAGATATCAGCAGACTAAATATTTTATGGAATTCCTATTAAAACTTTTTCTTGCAGGCTGACTGGGTTTTCATACTACACATGTGTATATCTGTGTGTATGTGTGTGTGTGTATTTGAATAAACTAATATAGCAATGTAACAGATAAAATTATTAGTATGGCCTTTTTCTTCTCATACCATGAAAGCCTGCCACAAATCCAATCAAATCCCGTTCAAGATTCAAACATTAATGCTGTCCCAAAAGTTCTGTACACAAACCCATGTACATACACTTCATTTAAGACGGCAATGGTATATGAAAATTTTAAGTCTTCCAATTACGTTGTCACCAAGGAAACAACGTACAATATTTCCTTTAAAAATATCTAGATTGTAGAACACTTTAGCCAGAAAATTGAAGCACTATACATTACAGGATTTAATTTAAATATTTAGTCACTGAAATGGATATTCAATATCCACAACTTAGAGTTCTTTTAAAACACATAATTGCAAACCTCATCTATTACCATCTTCCGTGAAGACAGTCCTTGCTGAAAACGAACCAAATGTGGTAAACCAATTAAAATGTATGCCATTGTTAAATGCTATTGTTTTAAAGCATGGAAGTGACAGAGCAATTAATGCCAGTGAACAGCCGGTTCTAAGAAGTATGAAAAGTGATTATTTTGTACTCTAGGTGGAAAATTCCACAGATGTTTCAGATTGTGCTTCGTTCTAGGCATTTGTGAGATACATTTTGGAAAGCACAATGAATGAAAACATATTGTTTTATAAAGATTTGCTGGCTGAGAAACCAGGGAAAGAAAACTTATTGAAGTGTTTCAAATGAGAATACAGACAATAGGGTGGGTAAGATGTGATATTCAGCTTTAAATACAGATTGAAGCAAACCAAAGAATGGGATTTTTTTCCCGTAACAAATGCTTTCTCGGTATATTGAGCTATACACTATAATGAAAAGTCAGGAAAAAACACTGACGCCTGTTGAATTTCTTTCTTAAGAGAATCTTAAATGACAAAGGTGAAGAAATTTAAGTATGTTAATAAAACATTATCAAGTATTTAATTTTTGATTAAAAGTTAAAACAAACTGACAATTAGTCCATTAAGATTTATGTTTCCTGTCATATTTTGTTTTCTCTTTGTTCCTCTTTTTTGGGTGGTGATTTTTTTTTCAGAAATGCAACCTAGTCTTAATCATTACCCACAAAATTTATGCTGTCATAGAATCAGAGAGTTTTATTTATTAAATTAAGACTAGAATAGGCTCGGGAAGGGAGGTGAAGGGTAAACAAAGGAGGAGGCTGCAATGCTTGGTAAGAAATGTATGCATTATCCTGCCCATGTAATTGTAGCCCCTCTGTACAGTATGTTCTCAAATAAAATAAAATTAAATTAAAAAAAAGACTAGAATAGGCTCATTTTATGTTAACCCAAAATATTAACACCAAAATAATTTTTCACTAAAAAAAATTCATAAAAAATTATGAGGACTTGGTGGAAGATGGAGGAGGAGAAGCTGGAGGGTAAATAAGCTCTTGCACAGAAAGTAGTTTTAGTGTTCCAGTGAACAGTCGTAGGCCAGAGTCACACCAAGTGTGCCATCACAGTACAGAGAGTTTGGCCAGAGAGGGAAAATCCAGGCAAGATGACAGATCTGAGCACTTGCCAGTAGCCACAGCTATGGTGGCAGTAGGGACAGTTCCAGTGGCTGTAGCCACCATACCTACAGAAAGAGTCCATGACAAAGGCCCCAGACGTGGCCTGTGAGCAGATTCTACTCACCAGCAAGAACTGACAAGGAGCAGATCTCTTCATCCTGCAGATAACAGACCAGAGACGACCCAGGAACCAACACTCTGGCATGAGCAGAATCCTGACATCCTCACTCCTTCTCAGGGGGCAGAGAAGAGAAGGCCATCCTTTCCCCACCACCAGAGATCTCCATCTAGGACTCTTACCTATGTAAGGCTGAGCAGCTAGCTCCAACTCATTCCTTGGAAGAAAACAAAGGAGTCATTTGGCAAGTCACAGGAAGTAGACATGACCTGCCAGGCTCAGCTCCACCCAGGGGAATGTCACCCCACCCAGCCAGTGGCAGCTCTGTCCTTGGAGGAGTGATTTCCTTCACAGGGCAAACAGAGCCAGAAGCTGCCCCTCCCTACAACAGTCTAGACAAACATTTGAAACTCAGGAAACATAAATCCTGAGAATGGGCTTCCCAAGTGTTTCAGGAGTTGCCCCTCAGGGAAAAGCTACTGTTTCTGAAAGGCCTCAACTACCCAGAACCTAGCCTCATCACAGCATCTCCACACTGGAGGAAACAGCCATCTCCCTCATTTGTGATACTCAAAGCAGATCTCCTTCCCATTGAAGTAGCCTGGGAGGAGGATCACAAAATCCTGAGTAAAGCAGAGCATTTTTCTGCCTGCCCCAAAAAATTGACTTAAGAAACCAATCAAGCAAAACGAAAACTAAACACCACAAGCACACCAGACTCCACCAAGAGACTGGTTATGGACACAGGGGAAATACAGGATCTTCCCATTCCCTCCCACCAAAAGAACCCAAAAATCAAATCAAAGAACTCTTTTTTTTATCTTTTTTTTTTCAATTTTAATTTTTTAAAAAGTGTTTGATGTTAATTTTTTCTCATAATTTTTATTTTTGGTGTGTGTGTGTGTGTGTGTGTGTGTGTGTGTGTGTGTGTTTAAACTCTTTTGACCTTTTGGTCCTTTATATTGTTTTCATTTTTCTCTATTTATTCTTTTTTGTTTGACTTAATTGCTGTTCTGCTCATCCCCCGATACATACCTGCGGTCGATAATTAGATGTTATTCTCCATTCTTTACATAATCCAGAAATTTATTTATTACTCGATTCAAAAGTTCTTAGGCTGAACTTCTTGAACAGCAGTATTATTTTTTTACACCAATATAATTTTCAAGTACGTAATTTTAATTTTTTTTATTTTTTAGTTTTCCATGTTTCCTTTCTATCCCTCCTTTCATCTCATCCTATCCTTTTCTTCTCTCAATATCATTTCTTTAAACTTACATAATTTTTAAGTGTTTCACTTCTTAAATTTAAATTTTTGTTTATCAATTTCTTATTTATTGTTTAAAAAAATCTCTCTGTTATCATTCTGTCCAATCCATTTCCTGCTCAGACATAAGGACTTGGTTAAATTCACTCTTCTCTTACCTCTCCACATCCCTCTAATCCTATTTTTCTCCACATTTCTCCCTAAACCTAATAATTCCTGCTTTTATTAGCCCATTCGTCCATGGTTGTTTGCAGTTGAATAGATTGTATCTGATGAACTAGATTGTATCTGCAACCATTTTGACTGTGCAACTACAGGACTCAGGTTGATGCTTGCCTTAAAATAGTGTTCTAGCGTAAAATTGGTTTTACTTTCATACTAAATGGGCAGAACAAGCGGAAAAACACAAGAAAAATGGCAAGTCTGGGTATATGAATTCCCAATCATGATAATCAGGTGACAGAATATTTAATGAATAATCCAGAGAAGAGTTCCCAAAAATCTCTACAAACACTAGTGGTAAACATGGTGAATGAATAGATTGAAAACTTGGAAAGGATTCAGTGTGAGCATGATAGAGAGCGAGAGGGGGTAAACCAAAGATTAATACAGGAATCTTGTGAGCATGAGGAAGCTACTCAAAGATTAATACAGCAATTGCATGAGCAGATTGAGAACAGTCAAAGAGAGATATAGTAATCGCATGAGAAGGCTGAGACAGTCAAGGAGAAAGAGGAATTGCATGATTGTGAGGAAGCTAATCAAAGAGTAATACAGGACTTGCGAGAGAGGGTGAGAATAGACCAAGATCAATAAAGGCATTCATGGAATCCATGAACAGACAGCTGAATGAATTCAGGGAGACCACAAAGGGAATTCTCAGTATAGCCCAAGAAAAGGACTGGGAGTCCAAGTAAACCATAACGAATCAACTAAGTGATTTGAGAAGAAATACTGAACGCCAAATTAAGGAAGTAAAGTTCATACAAGACCTAAAACAAAGCTCCAACAAAGATTTGGAGCTATCAAAGCCAAACAATTAGAAGGAAAAGAAATTTTAAAAACCAAGTAGAAAGTCTTGACAGTCGGTTAGACCATGCAGAAGATTGAATCTCGGGGATTGAAGACAGACTAGATATTATAGAGAAAGAATGTATAACTATCCAAGACAAATCCTAGAAATATGATAGATCTATTCAACAATTGGAAGGCACCATCAGAAGACCTAATCTGAGAATAATGGGTGTAGAGGAGCACCTAGAGACAGAAGTTAATGGTTTAGGAAATTTATTTAACAGAATCTTACTAGAGAACTTCACAAACATGCAAAAAACAGGCCTATTGAGATATAAGAAGCTTTTGGAACCACCAAACCAGACTTACAAAAGGTACTTAAAGATGTCCTACACATAGAAAACCAATAAGACCACAATAAATGCCAAGAAACAGCATCTAAGGGAATAAAATTAGAACTCAACACAAAAAAGCCACCAAAGAAAGTCCTGTAACACATGGAAGCTGAACAACACACTGTTGAGTCACCAGTGGGTCATGGAAGAGATTAGAAAGGAAATGCAAAGTTCATGATATTCAAAAAAAAAAGAACACATAAATTACCACCTCCTCTGGGACACAGGAAATGCAGTACTCAGAGGCAATTTTATACCTCTGAGTTCCTACATCAACAAATTAAAGAAATCTGAAACCAACAATTTAATGAGACATATGCCCCCCCTTGAAAAAGAGCATCAAAATAAGCCCTAATCCAGTAGATGGAAAAAAATAATTAAAATTAAATCAGAATTAAATGAATTAGAATCCAAAAAAGCCATAGAAAGAATCAACAAAAGAAAGCTTTGGTTCTTCGAAAAAATTAACAAAAATTGACAGACGCCTAGCAAATCTTATCAGAAAAAGAAGAGTACATGGAAATAAACAAACTCAGAGAGGAGAATGGAAACATCACCACAGAAACAACCAAGAACCAGAACATTATAAGGGGATACTTCTCAAACCTTTATGCTAATAAGTTTGAGAACCTGGTAGAAATTGACCATTACCTAGCAAATATTGATATGCCAAAACTAAACGAAGTTGAGTTAAACCAACAGGCCAATATCAAGCATTGAAATAGAAACAGCAATAAGAGAACTCCCATCTAAGAAAAACCCAGGACCAGATGGATTTACAGTAAAATTCCACAAGGCCTTAAAAGCAAAGCTAACACCAATACTCCTCCAATTCCTCAATGAAATTGAAAGAGAAAGTGCACTATCGAACTCATTCCATGAAGCCATCATAACCCTCATCCCAAAACCAGGCAGGGACTCATCAAAGAAACAGAACTATAGACCCATTTCTTGATGAACATTGATGCAAAATTTCTCAACAAAATTTTGGCCAATCGACTTCAACAATTCATCCAAAAAATCATACACCACGATCACACAGAATTCATTTCAGGGTTGCAAAGCTGAATTAATATATGCAAATCAATTAATATAATTTACAACAACAACAAGACCAAGGATAAGAACCACATGGTTATCTCAATAGATGCAGAAAAAAGCATTTGACAAGTTCCAAAACCCCTTTATGATGAAGGCTCTGGAAAAATTAGGAATCCAGGGAACATTCCTCAATACAATAACGGCTGTATATGACAAACATACAGCCAGCTTTATACTTAATGGTGAAAAACTAAAGCCATTTCCTCTTAGGAAAGAGACAAGGATGTCCAATTTCTCCACTTCTCTTCAATGTAATATTAGAATGTGTAGCTACAGCAATAAGACAAGATGCAAACATTAAAGGATCCAAATATGGAAAGATGAAGTAAAACTCTCCATCTTTTTAGATGACATGATCTTATATTTAAAGAATCCCACAGAATCCATTGCCAAATTACTTATGCTGATTCAAAACTTTGGCAAAGTAGCACGGTATAAAATTAACCCTCAAAAATAAATAGCTTTACTGTATGCCAACAACGAGAAAGGCATGGCTGACATAAGGAAAGCAACTCCATTCGTAATAGCCCCACAAAAAATAAAATATCTAGGAATTAGTTTAACCAAAGAAGTGAAAAATCTCTATGATGAAAACTTAGAAAACCTGAAAAAGGAAATCCAAACTGAACTTAGAAAGTGGTAAAAACCTCCCATGATCCTGGATTGGAAGGATCAACATCATGAATCTGGCAATACTTCCTAAAGCGATGTAAAAATTCAATGTGATACCTGCGAATATTCCGACCTCATTCTTCAAGAAAATAGAAGAGGCAATCCAAAAATTCATATGGAACAATAAAAGACCCCGAATAACAAAAACAATCCTCAACAGAAACAACAGTGCTGGAGGAATATCAATAGCAAATTTCAAAATCAACTACAAAGCCATAGTAATCAAAACAGCTTGGTACTGGCACCATAACAGATCTCAGGACCAATGCAATAGAATTGAAAACCCAGAAATTAACCCACTGACATATAGATCCAATCTTCGCTAAGGGAGCTAAAAATATTAGAATGGAAGAAAGACAGCTTCTTCAGTAAGTGGCTGGCAAAATTGCTTAATCACTTGTAGAAAACTAAAGCTAAATCCTTATATATCACCCTGGACCAGAATCAATTCCAAATGGATCAAAGACCTGGAGTCACAGAAGACACCGTAGGTCTCCTTGGCACAGGCTGAAATTGTCTTAATAGAGACCCAGAAACACAACAAATCAAAGAAAGGTTGGACAAATAGGATTACATGAAATTGCAGAGCTTCTGCATGGCCAAGGACATAGATAGCAAGATCAATAAAAATCCCACCGATAGGGAGAAGATCTTCACTAGCCATACAACAAACAAGGGTTTCATATCTAAAATATACCTGGAACTCACAAAAGCAAATCCAACAACAAATCCTCAAAGAAAGAAACAACTGCCCAAAAATAAGTGGGCTAAAGACTTACAGAGAAACTTCTCTGAAGAGGAAGGAAGGATGGTCAATAGACATATGAAGAAATGCTCAACCTCCCTAACCATAAAAGAAATTCAAATCTCAACAACATTGAGATACCACCTCACCCCAGTCAGAATGGCTATAATCAAGAACTCTAATAACAACAGAAGCTGGAGGGGATGTGGAGAGAAGGGTACCTTGCTGCATTGTTGGTGGGCGTATAAACTTGTTCAACCACTTTGGAAAGTAGTATGGAGGTTCGTCAAAAGACTCCACATAGTGCTCCCCTATTTCCCAGCTATCCCACTTTTGGGCATTAACCCAAATGATCACAAACATGACCATACTAAAGCTTCCAGCGCAACTATGGTTATTGCAACTGTATTTACCATAGCTAAGATATGGAACCAACCCAGATGGCCCTCAGGAGATGAATGGATCAATAAAATATGGTATATATACACAATGGAATTCTAGGCCTCCATCAGAAAGAATGACATTGCCCCATTTGTTAGGAAATGGAAAGACTTGGAAAAAATTATATGAAGTGAAGTAAGCCAGGCCCAAAGAAATATAGGTCCCATGGCTTCCCTTATTTGCAAGAACTAGTATATTTGTGAGACAAGCAGAAACGGTAAGATAAGTTATGTTAGGCAAAATGAACCCCAAGATAAGGAATCAAATGGTTTTTTTCTCTCTTGCTATTGTTCATAGCATATTTATAAGATGATTTCTTTGTTGCTTTGTAAGTCCTTCCCCCATGGTATAACCCCTGTTTTCACTGTATTTGATGTTGTTATAATTTGTGGAGGAGTAGGGAAAAACAAATTCTTTAAATAGGGATACAGGTGGACCCATTGCAACAATCAGATGTACAACACGTTATGTTAGCGCATGCATGGGTTGGTTAGGGGGGGAGATGGGAAGGCATGGTAAGGGAAAACAAAGGAGGAGGCAACAATGCTTGATAAGAAATGTAATCATTACCGTACTCATGTAATTGTAACCCCTCTATATGTATTTTCACAATAAAAAATCATGAAATAATAAAGTAAAAATTAATGTCAAATTTTTTGTTATTGTTGTTGGTCATGGGGCTTTAACTCTGGGCCTGGGCAATGTCTCTCAACTCTTCAGTTCATTGACACCACTGTACCACTTGAGCCACAGTGTTGTTTCTATTTTACAAGTGGGTTATTGGAGATAAGAGTCTCACAGACATTTCTGCCCAGGCTGGTTTTGAACCACTATCCTCAATCTCAGACTCCTTAGTAACTACGATTAGAGGCATGAGCCACCAAAGCCCAAACCATGTCAATTTGTAAAAAGCCAGCTTATTGTAACTTCTGTTTTTTTTTCCAATAAACAATCTTACTTTTTAGCATTAGTTTATAACTATGAGTTATTTTTAGATGTAACTGTGAAATTTTTAATAGAATCAAACATATTTTTAATATTTCTCAGTACCTCACAAAATCCCTTGTAATTGACTTTCCCCAAAGTCAATTATTACATACTACATTACTCACTATTATTACACTCTGTATTACATATAGTGTGAAGCAAAAATAGTTTGGACCATTTTATTTAAATTATTAGATGGTATTTTAGCATTATAAATTGCATCTGTGATTTTAAAAGAAGGAAAGAAGATTTTAGAGTTAAAATCAAATGTAAATGCATAGTGTATCCTAATTAAAGCAAAATTTATGAGTTCACACAAACAAAATTATTTTCTTTCCACTAAAGGCTTTGAAGTAATACTATTGGAAATAGTGACGTAAGAGGAGGAAGAATTCAAATGATGTCAAAGAATGTCTGTTATTGTGCTACCCCCTCCACTAACAAGACCTACCTGGTCCCAGATGCCACAAAACTTCAAGTATCTCTCTTAGAACTCTATTTGGAAAAGTTCTAAATAACTGATTATATATGTACTTTCTGTCATATGAAACAAAATATAGACACAAAACAATTGAAATAAAATGCACACATATGTTGAAGTCACCACAGCTGGAAAAACAACCAACAAAGTAGAACTCCCCCAGGAACAAAAACTTGTTGTGCCTGATTATTTTTAAGCACAAAAACCTCAAATACATGTTACCCTTGAGTAGATCCATAAAGATAACTGTCTCAGAAGTACGGTTGTGTTAATTTGTAATTAAATTCATCTAGATGAACCTAATATAGCAAATCACGTGAATGGATCAAATTGTTTAAAAGCTGCACATATTTAAAAGAATAAAATAACAAAAATCATCACATACTTAAAAAATTCAGAAATGCAACCAATAAGTCCAATAGTATCCATATTGAGACCTAAATCCTACTGATTTAACAAGAACAAAATATGCAAATAATAGAATCTGAGCTGTGTACCTGAGTGTACATAATTTTAAACTACTCCAAATTACACTTTGTAGAAGACTGAATGTGGGCTATCTGAAGGAAAACATCAACCCATGATATAAATGACATTAAAAATCTCATTAAAAGAGAGAAGTAGTTTCTGGAAAATGCTATTTTAAAAAGTAGTGGTCAAAATCTTTCTAGTACTGACAAAATTGCATACCTATTTAGTTATATCCAAAAATGACACAATATACTCAAGCTGATTTGAAACTTTGAGAAAGTAGCGGGATACAACTGTAACATAATTATGGATGTGACTCTGGCATGGAATTAATTTCCTCTTTGATCTGACAAAAATATGTGAAAGAACAGAACTTCAACTAACTATCAAGACCTAACAAACATATAGCCAGAAAAGTCATCATGCAAGCTGTTTTGCAACTGGGATAAAAGAAATGTTATATACCGATTCTGTATTTATTGTAAATATTGTTTTGTTTCATATATTTCCTTTAGCTTGCATTTTTAAAACATTGTGTTAATGATGTATATCTTGGTAACTAATTTTGGATTCCTCCTTCAATTTAGTTTTGAAAATAATATCTTACTTCAGTTCCTAACCCATGAAATGATGTTGATTACAAAACAACTGCTAATAACCACTGTTTATAATACACAAAATCTCATAAGCATGACACCAGCAAGCATTGATTAACATTTGATATCATGGTCTCATGACTGATGAAGCCTATCTGCCTGAGTATAGCTGTACCAAGATTCCTCAGCCTAAATTTATCCACTGTTAAAAAATGTTTATATCTTTATTTGTCACCCATTGTAGATTAAACCTGAGTACAAAGCCTAAGGAAAATGATAAGGTGAGAATATAGCTTTTCTAGATATGAAGTAAAGAAAATGCAGCATAGAGTAACTCACTGGTTTAAAGTCAACCTATTTCTCCAAAACATTCTAAGCATTTCCTTACTATGTGTATTATTCTCAAGAAGGGAATGGGGAATACGAGAAGAGGACTAACCTAGCATTATCTTCAAATACACATAAGTTGGATTTTCCTCTTTATTTTCCTATAAGCATTTTTGATAAAAACTGTTTGAATGATTGATTTCCATGTCTGATATAATATATCCTAGTTGCATAGTCCAAAGTACATTCAGAAAATGCTATATAGCAATTAAGTCCGGGCAGAAAAAATGGCATCTCTAACTATGTGACGCCCAATTATTAGCTATTTCATTATGCCCCAATTTAATGAATGTTATTGTTTAAATCTTTATAAAGTATTAATTAAAATCGATCAGTGTCCTATAAAATAATTGTATATAATTTTATCCTAGAATCATTCAAGAACTGCCCATTCAATCATGACATACATCACATTCCATTGGTATTCATATGGATAGGAATGAGTTTCTTAGGATTTCCTGCCTGCCATTTGGAGGTGGCAGGACCAGGATTCAAACTGTGGGCTCCAGCTCCCATTACTTCAACCCAAGGATAGGAACTTATCGGTCTGTCCAAGAACATCAGCAAGACCAATGATTAGGCAGGCACCAGTGGTTCTCAGCAGTCCTCCTTGATACTTACAAGGCTGTGATAGGAGGATCGTGGTCAAAGTCACACTAAGTAGGGAAATCCTTGAGACCCCCTGTCCAACTTCATTGTCAACAAAGCCAGAAATAGAGCCATATGGCTCCAGTGGTAGAGGGTTAACCTTGAGCAAAAGCAGCTCATGGACTGTGCCCAGATACTGAGTTCAAGGTCTAGGACAGGCAACAAACAGACATACACAACAATCTGTGCAGAAATCCTGCTAAAACTGGTCACCCTCTTTTCCCCAGCTGAATTGGACAGAGTTCCCTGGGAAAGGGGCTGGGGGAGCCACTGTCATCTTGACTCGACCCATTCTGCATGCATCACAGGATTCCGGCCACATTATTTCATGGTTCTTTCTGACCAATGGGATACAAGAATTGTATTCCATGATACCTGGTAGATGGACTAGGCTCTGTTAGCACACTTGGAGGCTGAGATCCACAGAGGGAAAATCATGCCACAGGAGAGGAGGGCCTGCTGCAGGCACCCGGGGCCACCTGGCAGCTCAGTGCCAGACTGAGTTGGAGCCACAGACCCTCTATCCCATGAGCTGACACCACAGCATGCATGGGGATGGGAAGCGGGACATATGTGCCTCTGAGAAGAAAATCTGCTTCATCCATGACCTGCCTGATGAGGTGGACTTCCAGAGTCCAGCAGGTGAGCACCACCATTGATGCAGCCAGCTGTCGGCACACATCCGAACCATTGAGGAGTCCCTTGTGGTATGTAAAATGCAGATGTTGGTCCTGCATATGCTCTGTTGGGAGAATGCTGAGTGCAGGCACTGGCTGTCCCAGGAGAAGATGGAGAAGAGGACAGTGCTGCAGGAGCTGCTATTGCTCCTCGCAGGGGAAGGCACAGACAGCAGTCTCCAGATGCAAGCACAGGCTGAGCCCCCCACCACCAACACTGCTTCAGAGGCCTCAGGGCCCATGCTGGGTGAAATGAGGGAGCAGCAGAAAGATTTTGAAGAATTGAAACTTGAAGACAGCATGGAAAATGCCAGAGGAGAGGTCAGGGTTCCCGACGCCAGAGTGGACTCTCCCCGAAGGAGCACATCCTGCTACAGATGCCCCACATCCAGATCTGCCCACAGCTCCCAGGCTCAGGGGAGGAGTGCTCCCTCACTTACTTCTATAGACCGATGTGGATGATGACTTTCTATGTGACATACTGACTCTCAAATCCTTGGCAGCCACCAGAAGTAGATGGCCAGGTGGCCTTCCCTGAGGCCTCCATCTGCCGGATGATGAAAAGGTTAAACTGGGGGTTAGGTAAGGCAGAGGATGCCAGGACTTGGCCCAAACTCTAGGGACATCTAATGGCTCATTGGTGGCCAGGAAAGAGGCCCATGTTATGCTTATCACAAAGAATAAATTGTTTTCAAAACAAAAAAAAGGCCTCCAACAAAGATTTGTTCTTCCATTCTTGAGGCTTGAACTGAGGGCTTGGCCACTGTCCCTGAGCTCTTTTTGATCAAGGCAGGCGCTCTACCACTTGAGCTCCACCTCCCCTTCCACCCTTTTCTGTGTTGAATAGAACCCAGGGCTTCAGGCATGCTAGGCGACCACTCTACTACTGAGCCACATTCTCAGCTATGAAGATTCTCCCCCTTCACAAACCCATATGGCCATTCCTCAGATAAATAGTAAGTAGGGTCTAGAATGAATATGAAGCACAAGTCTGGTTCACACCAAAATACTGCCCAGCCCCCTCTTCCCACACCCTTAGTTGAAGTTTCTCTTCTACCATTGAAGGATGAGAGAGGAAGAGGGGAGTCCCAAGAGAGTACAAACAACAGTGGCCCCCTGAGTCCCACATCCTCCCCCACATAAGTGGTCCTCCAGATTCTAATCTTACCTGACTCAATGTGGAGTCTACACTGTCTCCCCACCTCTGCAAGCCTCAGGATGAAATAAAGGTCAGCCCTGGCCTCAGCCCAAACCCAGGGTGGAAGCTTCTAGTCACAGACCCACTTCCACCTCTGACTGCCCCGAGTTAGGCTGGACCCACAACTCACCACTACATTGGCAGTGATGACCTCATGGATGGATTGCAGGAAGAAGTTCTATGGCAAAGAGTAGAAGCAGCAGTGTGAGCAGGGCAGAAGGAGGTAGGGAGATTGCTCAGGGATCTTCCTTGTAGCCCACCCATACAGCCAGAGCCATGCTGACCCAAAGCACGGACCAAGCCAAGGGGTGAGATGAGATGGAGGAGCATGGGACTAAAGGAGGTACTGCTTTGCCTTGGAGCACTTGAAAATTCCAATTATATTTGGCCCATGCCAATCTCAAAGACAACACGCAATGCCTCTCCTTGTTGTTGTTGGCTGTGAGCATTGTCCCTGATCTCTTTTTCTCAAGGCTGGCACTCTACCACTTGAGTCACAGGGCCACTTTTGTTTTCTGACGGTTCATCAAGGATAAGAGTTTCACACACTGTCCTGCCCAGACTGGCTTGGCACTGTGATCCTCCAGGTCTCAGCTTCCTGAATAGCTAGGATGACAATCATGAGCCACCAGTGCCCAGTATGTGATGCCTTTTGAAGGCATCTTGGTGAGTCTGTAAAGGAGCCCCAAAAGGCCTGGATATACCATGACCCAATTAAGGAGCTTGAATAAGGGAAGGCTGACCTTCTAGCCATTCTGTTTCCCCAAAATTAAAGATGCCAGATGGTGTTGTATGCATCAAACAACTAGGCCAGCAGCCACCAGGCTTAGTGTGGAAAAAGTAGAGAATACCCAAAGATTGAAATTTAGAAATCTCTGATTTTTGAATGCATGTGGGGTGTGTGTGTGTGTGTGTGTGTGTGTGTGTGTGTGTGTGTGTGTGTGTGTGTGTGTGTGTGTGTGTGTGTGTGTGTGTGAACTCAGGGCCTAGGCTCTATCCCTGAGTTTTCTTGCTCAAGGCTAGTGCTCTGCCACTTGAGCCACAGCCCCACTTGCTTTTCTATGGTTAATTGTAGGTAAGAGTCTCAAGGACTTTCCTGCCCAGGGTGGCTTTGAAGCATGATGGGAGGCCCAGGGAAGCAAGAGTAAACACAACTCGCAGGTACAATCCTTATGGTGGGCCACTCCTGCCCCCTGGTGGCCAGATGCGAAACATGCGGCCCTGTGCCATCATCCTCTAGAGTTCAATTTGGGGAAGTGACCAGGGCCAAGCTGACTTTTGCTCACCCTGATTGCTGATGCCAGAGCAGGTTTGTTCCACCCTAGGCCAAGAGAGCTCCAGGAGGCCCGGCTTACCAGGGACACAAGGAAGGGAGAGGTCAGCGCCAGGCTGTGCTAAGAGCCTTTGCCCACGGATACCCCAACTTGGCCTTACTTATTACCATAAGACCTGTCAAAGAAAAACCCCCAAAAAACAAAATTGGAGCAGTGCCTCCAAGTGGTAGAACTCTAGCATTGAACCAAAGAGCTCAGGGAAAGGGCCCCTAAACTTTGAGTTCAAGACCCCCAGCTGACCTTCCCCCATAAAACACAAGTTGGCTAAATGTGATCTAGTAGGATTTGTGAAGTGTTTCTGAAGAATGGTGATACTGAAAAAAGCACCCTAATTCTAATGACAGCTGAACTTTTGACATACAGCTATGTGGTGAGTCCTTCAGAAGGCACTATTTGTTGGGTCCTTCCCACATGGGGGTTTTGTGCTGAGTCCTCAAAAAGGTGCTGTTTGCTGAGTCATCCCAAAGGGTGCTATGTACTGAGTCCATGAGAAGAGTGCGCCGACCTGGGTTTTTCAAAGGGTGCTGTGTGCTGAGTCCATTACACAACGTACTGTATGCCACGTCCTTCAAAAGGTGTGGTGTGCTAATTCATCCTAAAGGGTCCTGCTATGTGCTGAGCCCTTCAGAAGAGAGGGATGAGGCGAGTTTTTTGAATGTGTGTGCCAAGTCCTTTACACAGGGTGCTCTGTACTGTCCTTCAAATGGTGCTGTGTGCTGAGTGCTTCCACAGTTTGGCATGTGCTGAGTCCTTCAAAATTTTTCTGTGTGCTGAGTTTTTCGAAGGGTGCTGTGCACTGGGTGTTTCACACAGGGTGCTTCATACTCAGCCCTTCAAAGAGTGCTGTGTGTGGAGCCTTAACACAGGGTGTGATGAGTCTCTGAGAAAGAGTGCTACATGCTGAGTTTTTCAAAGCATGCCATGCATTAAGGCCTTTACACTGCGGGCTATGGACTCCCTCCTTCAAAGGATGCTGTGTGCTGAGTATTCTACCCAGTGTACTACATGCTGAGTCCTTCAAAGAGAGCTGTGTGCTGAGTCCTTTACACAGGGTGCTTTGTGCTATTTTTGGAAGTGTGCTGTCTGCTGAGTCATCCCAAAGCGTACTGTGTTCTGAGTCCTTGAGAGGTGGTTTTCCCCAACAATCACACACACACAAACACAAACACACATACACACGAATGTCACCATGCACCTGTTTGGTGTGTGGAGTGGAGGGGGATGGAGGAGAGTCTCCCCCAGCGGTGGGGCTGAGGGGAGATTTGATTCCCCGGGCCGGTAGTGGGGTTGGGGGGGGGGAGTGCTGAGCTGAAGTAATGCTGCAATTGCCATGGTCTGGAAGCCTCAGGGCCCAGTCAGGGCTGCTGTGGCCAGGGGTGGGGGGCGTGGCCCAGGGGAGGAGGGGACAGGACCCAGGGACCCACTTTGGTGGCAGCAATGGCCAGGGGCCCAAGGGGCAAGGGCATGTGCACAGCAGGAGTGGGGTGGCCCAGGAGAGGAGTATAGGGCTGAGAGAGAGCAGAGAGAAGAGAGAAGAGTGAGCATGAGCACAAGCACCAGTGGAAATGGCTTCAGTGGCTGGTGGACGCCCAGATCATAGTGTGGGTCCTGGCCGGGAACATAAAGCATGTGGAACATTCATGGCAGGCACATTGCTGCACACAGTCCTGCGGAAGCGCAGCAGCCATGGCGGCCCTGAGTCTGAGGTCCCAGTTCGGGGAGCACAGCACAGGCACTGGCTGCTGAGGCAGAGGCAGTGGCCAAGGGGAAGAGGCCGTTGAAACAGCGGCAGTGGCTGAGGAGAAAGAGCAGAGGCTTCCCACAGCCCCTCCACGCACCCACAGATGTCCCCGCCCCCTCCCAGTAGCCCTGCGTCTCAAACATGGCGCTGCCGGCTGTGACCCACGGAGCCTCTTGCAGTCATGCGGCAGAGAGGGCCCACCCCTGGCCGACTTGTGGCCCGACTTAGTCACAGCCCCGGGTCCTCAGACTCTGGGTGCACACCTGGATTCGCAGACTACAGCTTCTCCCAGCAGCACACATGTGTGGCCGCCCTGCAGGCCCACACCCCATGACCCCTGCCCCCTGCGACCCCTCCTACTCTATGGCTTCCCCCCCCACCCCCACTGACCAGCGCCTCTGACCTCCCCTCTCTTGTCCCACCTGCACCTCCCCCGTGCCCTACAATCCTCCCTGGCTCTGCCACAAATGCACCCCAGGGGTGGGGGGTGGAGGTGGGTGTCGACCCGGGGATCCCACCCCATCCATAGTGGCCAGTGTCGCAGGAAAAGGGGAGCTGCAGGGATGGGTGAGGAGGGGCCAACACAGAGCCCCTGTCTTGGAGCAGTTGGAGCCACACAGCCGCATATCTGCACCCTTTCTCTCCTTGGTGGAAACTTGGTGGCTTTAGTCAGAGGTGGGAAGCAGCACCTCCACACCTGCCTTCTAGGGTATTCTCCTTTTTACTGGGGAGGGGTGTGTTGGATGCAGAAGGTAGCCCCCCCCTTGTGAGCCCTTGTCTTCTGTGCTCAGTGACCCTTTCACCTGAGGACGTTCCCAGAAAAGCCCACTAGAGAGGTGAGAGCACTGTGGTCAGCTAGAAGGTGGATATTTGGGAGAAAAATGTACCCCCTCTCACAAACATACACTCGGCCTGTACCTCCAACCCCAGCTGTCAACAGTTCTGACTGGGTGATCACATTTCCCAGCTCTGCCAACCTCTGCTAGTGCTCCCAGTACATGTGGTCTCCTCATCTTCCCCAAGAACCTGCCAAGTCACCCAGAAGTAACTAGGCTGGAAGTAGGGAGTCCATCCAATTATATAGCCTTTAGGACCCCATCAAAGTCCCCAACAACGCCCCCACCCCAGGTCAGACACTTTTCTGTAGGCACCATGACCCCTGCTTTGTTTTCTGTCCAGGCTCTGAAGAGCCACCTGTCTCCAGACTCCACCCAGTGTCCTGGCCTAGGGTTTTGGTGAATGGGGAGTCAAGGCTGGTTGTTACCAGGGGAAAGGGTCTGGCCCTGAAGAAAGGGGGAGGCAGGGTGGTTCTGCATTATTAGAACATTGTTTCACTTGGGTGGGAGCACCTGGTTCTGACAAGGGAACCCCCATGCTTGAGCTGGTACATCATCCAAATGAGAAACCAACAAACTCAGGAGAGGCACTGCTCTGAGTCTGTGTGTGTGTGTGTGTGAGAGAGAGAGAGAGAGAGAGAGAGAGAGAGAGAGAGAGAGAGAGAGAGAGAGAGAGAGAGAGAGAGAGAGAGAGAGAGAGAGAGAGAGAGAGAGAGAGAGAGATTGTCTTTCTCATTATACAGCCTGACTGTGCTCAGGTGAATGATCAGTTGGCAAATTGCTGGTGCTGCATGGATATGTCTTCTGTCACTGGTTTGGATTTGTATGTGTTTGTGTTTCTGTGTGTGTGTGTGTGTGTGTGTGTGTGTGTGTGTGTGTGTGTGTGTGTGTGTGTGTGTGTGTGTGTGTGTGTGTTAGGAGATCAGGGAGATAAGAACAATGAAAATATATTTAAATCACCCTGTCTAAAAAGAGCAAAAGCATTTTATTTGTTTTTCTTTATTCATTAATGCCCAGTACAAGCCCAGCCACATTTTTTGTTTTCTCTTTCACTGTTTCATGGCTCCGTTAGGAAAGGTTATAGTAGATGATCCTTTCCACCTCTTTCTTCTGCTTTCTTGCAGCCCACAGTAGCTGCTGGGCCTACATGGGTCTCCTCTAGGAGGCCTGTGTGAACCACACACCAGAGTGGACACCTGCCCTTCTGTCTTCAGCCAAAAGGCTCGTGAGGCTACTGTGACCACAGCCGCACACTTCCAGACAGACAGTCTGCTCTCGTGTGTATAGTGGGAGGTAATTCAAGGTTGGGAATGAGTCTGCCAAACATAAACAGGGAATGAGATGGGGGGAGTAGGGCAGGGGCTGTGACAAACAATGTGACAGGATAAGAGGGTTCATCACAACAAGGATGAGAGGGGAATCTTATCCAGGGTATTGACAGTGTCCGTGGGCATCTGGGCAGTGGGCTCCGGGCCCCCAATGGTGGCATGGATTCCCTCCTGGGGCAGTGCACTGGTGGGCAGTCCTCCCTGAAGTCCTGCAAAGTCCAATCTGTGTCCTTCCTGGGCTGTTTCCAGCTGGTCAATGGTAGGCAAGTATTTTCCCCCTGCTGGAGTCTGCTTGGGATCAGGACATGGCAGTTAGCTAGGGCTCTGTGAATGCCATTTTCTGTAACCTGCTGTAGGCTGTCTGCAAGGAAAAAGGGGTCTACTGACTTTGGAACCCATTAAGTTTGATTGGGACAAGTGAAAAATGCCAGCTTTTCAGAGATTTTTCTTGAAGCTGGCAATTTCTACTAATGCCTGGGATTCTGGGTCAAATTAGATGGACCATTTCAGCCACCAAACAATGCTATTCAAAGCAGCACAGGCAGAGTTCCCAAGCCAGATGGTATGCTATGAATGTGGTGCCTTGACTGCCTTTCTCTGGCAGCTGCTGATTCTCCTCCGGCTTTCTCTAGGGTGATCACCACAGGCGAGGATGTCATGGGGAGCAGAGATTGTGACCTCGCCATCCACAGCCTGCCAGCTGTGAGCAGAAACAATTCCCAGCACCTGTACTGGACTCTGGGAGATTCAGAGACCCAGGATGCCTCAGGGATCCTTTCTCTGCAACATGAAACATGGGGGCTGGATGTGGTGGACCATCCTGTCTGACCCCAGGGAGTGGAGAGGAGGCCCCTTGAGCCGGGCGTTCATCTCAAGGCAACCTTATTCACAGCTAAGTGGGGAATTGAGTGCCACAGAGCTGGTCAGTGGCTGGACAGAGATCTTTGAGAAGATAGGCATCCCAGAGGCCCCTTAGAAACAAAACAGTTAAGTGCGGTGGCACCAGGAGGGTGGGAAGGGGGAGGAGGGAGAACTGTGGGAGAGCTACATCAGGCTTTACCTCCACCCAGGTTGCTTACCTGAATTGGATGGGACTTTTCTGTAGTATTGTCGTAGGCAGATGCTCATTTATTTATCCAACAAACTGTTACAGTGAGTGCCAGGTCGGGAGGGGGGGACGGGTCATAGACGATGAAAGGTTCCAGTGCTGGTTCCACAGCACATGAAGAAATCTTGGTTTGAGCTGGCTGCTGGTCCTTCACACCTGTCATCTTAGCTACTTAAGAGGATGAGATGGGAGGATTGAAGCTTCAGTCCCAGGCAGGTGGCTTAAACTGTAGACTGTTGGTTTTGAGTTAAAAAGGCTCGGGGACAGCCGGGTGCTGGTGGCTCACGCCTGTAATCCTAGCTACTCAGGAGGCTGAGATGTGAGGATCGCAGTTCAAAGCCAGTCCGGGCAGGAGAGACCGTGAGACTCCTATCTCCAATACACCACCAGAAAACCGGAAGTGGCTCTGTAGCTCAAGTGGTAGAGTGCTCGCTTTGAGCTGAAGAGCTGAGGGACAGAGCCCAGACCCAGAGTTCAAGCCCCACGACCCACACAAAAAAAAAGGCTCAGGGACAGCACCCAGGTTCTGAGTTCAAGAGGAGGAGTGACACAAAGAAAGGAAAGAAAAAGAGAGGAGGGAAGGATGCAGGGAGAAAAGGAGGAAAGGAAGGAAGAAGGGAGCATGCAAGCCTTGGTTTGGAGTCCCTGGATAAAGGGAGCCAACCATTCACAATCTCCGTGGGGACAGTTTCAGAGCCTAAAGCCAGTATGTGGAACCAAGCCACTGACTCCTTCATGACATCAGCAACTTCATGCCATCCATGATCTGTGTGGTGGCCAACTGCAGAGGGAAACAGCCTCAGGTAGACCCTAGGGCTCAGGGTGGGTCACTGAGTTTCAATCTCCCCTGGCATACCAAGTTTATTTTCTGGTCAGATAAGAAGAAAGTGTCCAAGGGCTAGGGAGGTATAGGATGAGGGAGTGTCAACAGAGGGGTGGCAAGGGATAAGCAGGAAGTTGACAGGTAGGAAAATCCCAGATCAGGTGTGTCAGGCCATTGGAACCATGACCTCACTTGAAAACCTAGACCATCAGTGATACAGACTTCGACCCAGCCACATGGCTATTAAAAGTCCTGGCACTCAGGGTTCACCATTGACAACCTGGCTGTTGTCCGCTGCAGGATGCCTGTGCAGTATATCCTTGGGGACTTGGACTTTTGCTGGCTCAATCTGAAGATGACACCCCCAGTGTTCATTCCTCGACCAGAGACAGAGGTAAACATGCCACTAGCACAGGACAGCCAGGGAATGAGGGCGGGAGTCAGACCCGTGTTGCCCAGAGACTTCCTCTAGGCGACTCCAGGGCCCCATGACTGCCATTCTCAGAGGTAGAGGTGGGTCTCTTTGCTGGCTCAGCCTTTAGTCTAGATGGAAGATGTGGGATTCAGAGAGGGCTGACTGAAGGTCGAGGCTGGTGGGAAAACCAGAGCCACTGGGCTCTGAGCAGGATTGTTTTTTTTTTTTTTTGATGATACTCACAACCCAGGAAAATTCCTGGGATGGATTGGCCTTTTTCTCCTTCCTGAAAGAGAGGGACCTAGAGCTCTCCAGTCTCTATCCCTTGGCTGAGAAATCCTTTCATTCCCATATCCTGTGGTTGGATAACTAGACCTCACCTGACTGCCCAGTGTCGAGGCAGGACAGTGAGAGATGTTGAGTCCTTGATGAGGTCACGGGATCCTCAGTATGAGATTGTACTTGAACGTTCTGACTTGGTGCATGGTTAGTCCCGTCTAAGACTGCCATGACCTAGGACATAGAATCTAAAGAATCAGAGCAGGATAGGGTCTATTCTGTGAGTCTTGAGTATTATGTGTGAGCTTTGAGCTCCTGTATGCTCACCTGCTTCCCTTTCTTGAGTGGGTCTATGCTAGAAAAAGCTTAGAACTAGGGTCTGTGTCACATCCCTTGTTTTATGCTCAAAGCTAGTATTCTACCATTTGAGTCACAGTTCCACTTGCAAAGTTTTTGGGTGTTTAATTGGAGATAAGAGTTCTCAATGACTTTGCTGCCAAGGGTGGCGTCCAACTGCAGTCCTCAGATCTCCGTCTCCTGAGGGGATAGGATGACAGCCATGAAAAAGCATCTTTGGTCGGGTGCCAGTGGCTCATGGCTGTCATCCTAAGTACTCAGAAGCTGAGGTCTTAGTATCACGGTTCAAAGCCAGCTTGGGAAGGAGAGACCCTCAGACTCTTCTCTCCAATAAAGCACCAGAAAATCCGAAGTGGTGCTGTGGCTCAAGTAGTAGAGTGCTGGACTTGAGCTGAAGATCTCAGGGAAGCACCTAGGCCTAGAGTTCAATCTCCACAACCAACAAAAAGAAAGTAATGCATCTTTGCTTGCAAAGGACGGTGGAGGTATGTTTGTGTATGGGGGGAGGGATGGGAGACACCTAGCGTCTTCATTTTAAATGGATTGTACCAAACTCAGTCCATGGCAGCACATTCTTGACCACAGGTGAAGCTCTGTGTTGGATATCGACCATCGGACCTCAGTCTCCTCACGGGACAATTGTGAGGAAACAAGGGATTAATACAGAGGGATCTCTCGAGCAGGACCAGCACAGCGGGAGCATCTGTCAGATACGGTTCTCAACAATTCTGTGCACATATGACAGGAAGTTACCCAGAAAAGGCTCAGATTGGGTCTGTTATTAATCATGCAACAGGTGTTGGATTATGAAATGAAACATGGCTGTCTTTCATCATTACCCTATCTCCATGAGGAAGGGGATCCTTCACTGCATTCAGTTTTGCAGCTGGGGAAAATGAGGCATGCAATAGCCAGGTGACCTACTCATGACCCCCAGCTGACAGGAAGCTTGGACTGACTTCTCTGCCATGCTTCCTAGGACAGTGGGTGTTCTTCAGTCCACTTCTTGTGGTGGGAAGTCCACTTCTTGTCACTCGTAGGGCTTGAATTCTGGGCCTGGATGCTGTCCCCGAGCTCCTTAGATCAAGGCTAGCAGTCTGCCACATGACACAGCATCACTTATGGTTTTCTGTTGGTTCTTTGAGGATAAGATTCTCACAGACATTCCTGCCAGGGCCCGCTATGAACCATGATCTTCACATCTCAGCTTCCTGTGTAGTTAGGATTATATGCCTGAGGCACCAGCACCTAGCTTAAGTATAATTCTGTCCCTCTCTTCCTCTCTCTCTCTCTGTGTCTCTCTCTGTGTCTCTCTCTCCCTTTCACTCTCTCTCTCCCTTTTGCTCTCTCTCTCTCCCTCTCTCTTTCCCTCTCTCTCAGGAATTGGTTGAATGGGTGCTGGAGGAGGTGGTCCAGCATCCCCATGTGCCTGGAACCCAAGGTGGCCCTCTCATTCTGGAAGTGGGCTGTGGGTCAGGAGCTGTTTCACTCAGCCGGTTGAACCAGCTTTATGAGGTAAGCCCCTCTGTACCCCGGCTAGACCGTGATGGTTATTCATTGTCCATTCCATGAGTCCTTCCCCACATCCCTCTGCTACACCATTGAAGGAAAGTGGATGAGGAGGTGTCGCCTTGTCCCCCTGCCTAGCACAATCCCATGCCTCTGACCCATACCCCCACCTATCTGGCTAGACCCTGGCTATAAGACCATGAAAACACTCCATGTCTACTACCCTTTGCTGCGGAGTTTCATTTCGGTGAGGGGGGGGGTGCAGAGGAAAGACCCCAGACCTGATAGCTCCCAGGGGACATTTGTTCTTGTGTCAGCCAAGTCATTCCTGTGGATAAGGAGGAAACCTCCATCAGACTGACCCAGAACAATGCTCAAAGATAGGTAGGCTGTTGAATTATCAAACCCACTCATGTCTGCTTCCTACTCCCAACAAGGAGGTGCAGTGTGGGTGGCCCGGCACTGGGCCTAAGGGATTATAAATGGACGGTGGCAGTCAGGAGCTCATGGCTCCCACCCATCATCCTGGCTGTTCAGGAGGCTGAGATCTGATGGTCATGACTCAGAGCCAACCCAGGCAGGAAAGTCAGTGAGATTCTTATCTCCCATAAAATATCTCCCTCCCCAAACCCACACGCAAGCCAGAGGTGGTGCTGTGGTCAAGTGGTAGAGCCTCAGCCTTGAACAAAAGAAGCTCAGAGATAACACCCAGGCCCTGAATTTTAGCCCTAGGACCAACACAATCATAAAATAAATTAACAGTATACACCTTTTATCTGACTACCAAGAAAGATGGATTCTGTCTTCTTGCTGGTACTTGTAGCCAAAGGTAAGGGGCTCCCCTTGATGTTCCCCTAAACCTCTCCTTCTTTCCTTTATCTCTCCAGGCTTCGGTTGCAGGACAGAATTCGAATCATCCTCCTGGATGTGACCTTAGGTACCCTCTCCCACCCACCTTCCTTGGGGTCAGGATTCTGAATGCACTCCCTGCTGGAAGGATGAGACACCACAGAGTTGAGGGTAGGTATTCCCAACACTCACACACACCCACCCACCCCCCACACACAAACACCCTTAAGCCAATTCAGACTAGCTTATTCCAAAGACACTTTATCTCCTTGGATTGACTGACTTAGCAGAGGATTTTGATCCCCTGTAACTGATTATTTTAACTTGGGCTTGCTAGTTGACAGCTGATAAATAGGAGCAAAAAAAAGCCTTTGGTGCCCGTCACCTGGGGCTGAGGCTCATGCCTGTCATCCTGGCTACTCAGGAGGTTGAGATCTGAGGATCATAGTTTGAAGCCAGTCATAAGCTGGAAAGCCCATGAGACTCTACTCTCCATGGAACCACCAAATAGCAAGAAGTGGAGCTGTGGCTCAAGTGGTAGAGCACCAGCCTTGAACAATAAAACTCAGAGAGAAAGCTCCCAGATCCTCAGTTCAAGCTCACACAAAGAAATGGCCTCATCTTGTTGCCCACAGATTGCCCGGGCCTTGAGCTCCCTCTCATGGAGTGTGATACAATACTTGTCCCTGGGTGGTATATCAGGGCTGTCAGAAATCCGGTGCTGGAATCCAGGTCTTCCCTTTTGTGTGCTCTCAACCCACACTGAATGGAAGACAGAGTATGACAAGGCCAGCAACCTGCACAGCGGAGACTCTCCAGCTCTGCCTAAGTGACCGGAATGGGCTTCTTGGAGGCAGAACTTGAAAAGTGGTTCTTGCTTAACAAGGAGGATCTGACAGGAAGCACAGAGATCAAAGGTGCTGAATATGATGGACAACATGTCCAGCCAGGGATGCTGGTGAGATACTCAGTATAGATGTGTGAGACTTGGTATAGATATGTGAGATTGTCCCGAGACAGGCCTGAGGGGTCACAAAAAAAAAGCTATCCAAGGCTGGGATTGTGTGTTAGAGGTAGAGTGCTCATCTAGCCTGCAGGAAAGCATGGGTTCTATTCCTAGGTCCTGCATACACAGAAAAGGCTGGAAGTGGCACTGTGGCTCAGGTGAAAGAGCGCTCCCCTGGAGACAAAGAAAGTGGGTGACATCGCCAGGGCCCCGAGGTCAGTCCCCAGGGCTGACACCATAAAACAGTTCTCCCAGGGACCTTGGTGACAGGTGGTTGACTATGCCCTAAAGCTCTTAGTAGATCAATCCATGCTTTCTGTCTCCATTGACAGAGGGGAGTTGGACACTCCTTCTCCCCTGGGCACCCCTGGATCCAGTTATCAGAAACCTTCCCAAAGTCTTCCACTGGGACATAGAGCAGCTGGCCCCAGAAATCCTCAGATACTGGTTGGGTTGGGCAGGAGGATATAGGGCAGGCCCCAGAACTCCTAGTGGGTCTGATCTGCCCTGGATGACCAGGCAATCTGGAGGAAGCAGATGGGAGCTTAGAGACGGCTAGTGGTGTGGAGGGGGCCCTTTAATTCCCATGGCCCCACCCAGATTCTGAGCCTTCCTTTGCTCTCCCTGATGGAGGTGGAGGGGTGTCTAGGTGGTAGCATCTAGACGAAGACTAGGTGGAAATTCTGAAGGACTAGACACCTTATGCCATAAGCTGGTGTCTCATGCCTGTCATCCCACACCTGCCATCCTGGTCACTCGGGAGGCTGAGATCCAGAGGATCTGTTTTCGAAGCACAGGCAGGAAAGTCCCACAAGAGCTTCATCTCCAATCTCCAACCAGAAGTGGCACTGTGGCTCAAGTGGTAGAGCACTGATCTGGAGGAAAATTAGTCATCAGGGACAGTACCCAAGCCCTGAGTTCAAGCCCCTAAACCAAAAAAAAAAAAAAAAAAAAAAAAAAAAACAAGAAAGAAAGAAATACACCCCTTCCTTGCTTGCAATAGATGGTGAAGTAGTGGGGTTGCTGGGATTGGGAGACCAGATGCTGGCCTCACTGTACAGACATTTGTAAGAATTCTCCAGGTTTGCCCCAGTGTGAAGCCATAGCAGGGTGGGCAGTGCCTTACCAAGAACTCCAGAGGTCATGGCCTGTGGCAGGCAGGGAGTGGGTGAATGGGAGCAGGGGTGGGATGGTAGTGTCAATTATATGCTGTCCATCCATGGAAGAATGGTTTTGGATGCTGGTGACAAAGTCTGAATTGAAGGATTGCCTGTGGTTTGTGGCCTGATGAGTTGGGTTTCCCCTGTGTTTAAGAAGGAGGTTGAAGCCGGTCCCTGCCGGTGGCTTATAACTGTCATCCTTGCTACTCAGGAGGCTGAGATCTGAGGATTGCGGTTCAAAGCCAGCTTGCACAAGAAAATCTGTGAGACTTTATCTCCAGTGAACCACCCGAAAGCCAGAAGTGGTGCTGTACCTCCAGTGGTAGAGCGCCCACCTTCAGCTGAAGAGCTGAGGGACTGCGTGCAGGCCTAGAGTTCAAACCCCATGACCTACAACCAATAATAAGGTAGCTGAGTTTTCTGCATAGTGGTTTGTACAGTTAGGAAATGCCAAGATGTGTTATGAGCCATTCCAGATGTGTGAGATGTCCTGAGATTTGTCTACACTTGGTCTGAGGATGGTAGTGACATCTTGGGGGTGGGATGTTCAGGGTGCTCAGAGACTGTTAGGACCTTGGGTTAACATTTTGCTATCGTGGTCTCAGCACTGATGAGGCTTATCTGCAAGAGTATAGTTGTACATAAATTCCTCAGCCTAAATTTAGCCACTGTTCAAAAATGTTTATATCTTTATCTGTCACCCATCAGAGCTTAAACATGAGTATAAAGTCTAAGGAAAATGATAAGGTAAGAATTTAGCTTTTTTGTATATAATGTAAATAAAAATACAGCATAGAGTAACTCATTGGTCTAAAGTCAACCTATTTCTGTAAAACATTTAAAGCATTTCCTTACAATGTGTATTATTCTCAAGAAGGGAATGGGGAATTTGAGAAGAGGACTAAACAGGTATTGTCTTCAAATATACATACTTTGGATTTAGCTCTTTATTTTGTTATAGGCATTTTTGATAAAAAACTGTTTGAATAATTGATTTCCTGGTCAGGTATTATATATCTTAGTTGCATAAACCAAACTACATTCAGAAAATGGTCTATACTAATTAAGTAAAGGAACCATATTCAATAAATAGCAAAAAGTATATACCTATAGGGTAATATTTTGAAGAGTACATTGGAAATATTCTAATATAATAATTAAGTTGAACAATTTCACATTGACAGTAGTTAACTGGAATAATTTAAATGAACAAAACCTATTTCTCCTTTTACTTTATCAGGGAAATATCTGGGCAAAAAATGGAAATTAACATATGAATCTATAAAAACTGGAATTAATTTTTGCCTTTTTATTAGCAAATATTAATTTCACAAGGTATTTTATTGTGTTATACACATATGTCCATATAATGTAGCTTGCTAAATTTTATTCCTTTTATTAATTTCATTAGCCTATTTTTATAGTTATGTTTTATTATGTCATCATACTAACTTATGAAATATTTGAACATATTTACTCCACAGCATTTCTCTTTATCTCCTCTCTTACTTTTTTCCAAATTTAATCAGTTCTATCTATTACACCTGGGTCATTTATTTTATTTTCTGTGTCTAGAGTCTGCATATGAGAAATCTAGTATTTGTTTTTCACAGAATGGCTTATTGCTTTAATATGAATGTTTCCAGTTCTATTTTCTTGAAGATAATATGATTTCATAATTATGTGTGGCTAAATAGTACATCATTGTGTGTATATACATATATATATATATATATATATATATATATATTACAATTTCTTTCTTCAATGAGTGATTAAGGAACATGTAGGTTAATTCTGTAGTTATTTATTTTTTATGTGGGAGGAGGAAGGATGTAAATAATGATGCTTGGAATGAGAAACATGCTCTTTAGGCAGGCACTCTAATATTTGAAACATTTTCTCAGCTGCTCTTTCATCAGTATTTCAATAGTGTATTAAATTTAAAAAATAAAATTTAATTACTTTTGCGAAGGTGTTTTTTCAGTATCATATTATTTTTTATTACAGTGTTATATTTACTATGTCATGTGAGGATGAAAATCTAGGCATGTTTGTATATGTAGCTGACTCGAAGGAAACAATGTATACGAGATACAGGATTCAAATAAATGTTTGAGACCTGTAAATTGCTAAATTGATGTAGATGTCCAGTTTGTGGTGTGTGATTTCAAGATCATATTTTGGTAGGTTTCATAGCAAGTAAGTAGGTGTTTCTAATCCAAAATTGTAAGGAATAAAATAATCATTGTCTTGGTACTCCAGACATTGTAATAAGTGGAAAAAATGATTGAAAGTATGATGGATCAGTAATAAGCCTTTAGACACACTACATTTTCCCCAAAATCTTCAGATGTACTCTTTGGACATTAATTACAAATATATTTATAAACATATAGATATAATATTATCTTATATATAAATATATGTATATATTATAAATATATCATATATATTTTAAATGTATATCATAAATATTGATTTATATTTAAATGTAATTCATCTCATCATTTATACATATATATACATACATATATATATATATATATATATATATATATATATACATACTTTTTTTTTTGGTCAGTCTTGGGACTTGAACTCTGGGCTTGGGTGCTGTCCCTGTGCTCTTCAGCTCAAGGCAAGAGCTCTACCACTTGAGACATAGCTCCACTTCCAGTTTTCTGGTGGTTTATTGGAGATAAGAATCTTATGGAATTTCCTGCCTGGGCTGGCATTGAACTGTGACCCTCAGATCTCAGCCTCCTGAGTAGCTAGGATTATAGGCATGAGTCACGGGCTACCGGCTATATTTACATCTGAGATTTGTTAGTGGGACAAAGGGTACAGTAACTATTGTTCTTATTGTGAAATGACTTCACACTGACAGGTATAATTATAAGAAAAACGATAAATATTCACAGTGGCACAAAAATCCCTTAGCTGCCTAGCAAGACAGCATGTTTTTCCAGACACTGCATGTGGTGTGAGCGGTTTACAGCCCAAGCGACTGTAGAAGATATTGGCCTCTAAACAAAACTGACAATTGCATGAACCCAGTCCTCCATGACAGATTTAGCCAGGCCTATCTTTGAGATTCTTGTTAGGGACATGATGAAAAATTTATAGTTTAGTTGTAATTACAGAACTCTTTTAAAACATGTCACTCAGCCATTAACTATATTTAACATAGTTCCTTTTGCTGTAACTTATATTTTCATGGCTAAGGAAATTGCTTTTTGTTTGTGAAAACTTGGATGTTCACAACATAGACGTGGGTTTTTAATCCTTTTGAAATTACTGTCTGCATAGAGTTCTATGAGATGAGCTTCTCTTTGCCATATCATCGGAATAAACTTACTCTGATTCAAACTTGGACCACAGCTACCTTGTTCTCTCTCCTAGAAAACCATCTGTATAGACTTCTTTATGTGTAAACAGACCCTCATTTACTTGCAAAAGTCTGTCAGTGAGTCAAACCTAACTCACACAAGTGAGGTGAATTCCTCTCTCATGCTTCCTTTACATTAAAAATGGTAAGAACTGTTCAGCAATGCACATACTTTTTAATGTGAAGTGTGACTCCTATTTTCCATAATGTGAATCAAGCAGAGGAATCAGTTTAAGATGTGAAAGAGACTTACAAAGAGTCTTGGACCTTGAACATTTCCCTGGGTATGAATTTTTGGAGAAATATCCCTTTTCAAAGACAAAGGACTCAGTTTTTTTTATATTGTGCTGGTACTGGGATTTGAACTCATGGCCTTGAGCTCTATCTGAGCTTTAATTCTCAATGTTTGCTCTATACCACCTGAGCCACACCTTCACTTCTTCCTTTTACCACAAGTGGAGAAAAGAATGTCTTAGGTTTATCTACTTAAAATAGCTTGGAATTGCAATTGTCAAATTTGAACCTACTGTGTATCTAGGTGTAAGCCACTGGTGCTGTGCTAGAACTCACTTCTTAAGAATAAATAATCACAAAAAGAGGAGAAATAAATATTTGTTCAATTATTTATGTGTTGTCTGATAAACCAAATCACTTGCTACTGGAAAAGAAAAAGAGAGAAGATAGAGATTATTATGGAGGAAAGAGAGACAAAGAAAGAAGGGATGGAAGGGTAAATGAGTGGAGGGGAATTAAGAGGAGGATATGAGAGAAGAGGGCAGCTGAGTAGAATTGTCTACTGCTCACTAAGGTATTGTTGGACAATCAGTACCTTTGCATTTATGTAGCCAAAGCTTTATATTTTTGGTAGTAAGCTGAGATATAAGATACCAATTTACAGGTAGTAACCTGTTAGTGTGCTTCCTCCTGCACCAAGGAAGCCACAGTCCGGTTACTGTTACAGAGAAGGCAAGAGTAAGCAGTTTAAGTTATACTGAGAAACAATAATTGACATGCCAGGAATGCTCCCTTGTATGGTGAAGTCAAGCATCACTCTTGTTCCCTGCTCCAGTCTTCCTCTCAACAAGAATAGCAGAAACAGAAGAGGAAGGAGATATCTGAATAATGATCATCTCTCTGTTTACCCTCATCCCTTGGCCTCTCAAACAATAAAGCCAAAGGAGACTTAACCTGAACTAGTGGGGAAAATGGGGGGGAAAGTTCAGTCTAACATATTGTGAAACTTTTAAAATAATTGGGGCAGCATTTCAAATACTGAAATAAAACTTTTTAAATTATTAATAAAAAGTTACTCGAAATTTATTGAAAATTTAGGGCTCACTACATAGTGGAATCTGCATAATTAAAACTGACTCATGCTCCTATCATCAGAAATTGAAGATCTTCCTTAAACATAGACTGCTGAAGTGATAAGCATGGAAATTCATGATGGATAGCATAATGCTAAGAGCATGGAAATTATTTCCTTTCCATCTTCAGTGTGTAGAGAAGAAAAAACTCTATAGGATGGCTCTGAAGGTGCAATTCTAAATTTAGGACAGAAGGTGAATAGTAAAAGAGACCTATCTCAGCCATTCAGAGATTAGAAATGTAGAGAAATATACTCATTTATGTGGTCAAACATGGAAGAGAGGATGTGGCAAGCCCATAGCCAAATGCCAAAGGTAGAGATATTTAACAAAATACCATGAAGTTGAAACAAGTCTTAAAAGGGGATCTTGGCTTAAAGGGAGTAGAGAAGAAGGCTGGAGAATGAAATGGTGGACTAATACAGTCATAACACTCAATGTACATATGTGAGACTATAAGTAGGAAATTTGAAGGGATAGGTGGGTTTGGGGTAAGGGAAGGAAGAAAAATGGAAAATTTGACAATGATCCAGATGCACTGAACATTGAAATGCACATACACTCTATTCAACACTGACATGAGGAAGTGAAACCCCTTTGCACAACTTGCTACAGATAAATTTTTTTGAAGTTTTAATATTAAGAGACCAGAAGCATAAACCTTTAGAGATAAATAAGAGGATAGTACTGACATATTGTTGAGGCTTGTATTCCTTTAAATATACAAAAATTAATAAGTATCAAGTCTGCTGCAAATTGCTTAAACCGTAGAGAATCAAATTCCAATATTCCTTCACTTCCAATAAAAATAAATCTTATAGACCTTTAGGTTTCTCAGTTGTTTCTAAATATCTTAATGTTATGCATTGGAACTAATTTCATTCTATATTTAAGTTTAAATTTTAAATACTAAATGCTTTTAAAATCTTCTTACTTGTGCACAGGTATGGATAGATAACTGATGTGGGCAGAATCAGAATTATTCAGAAGGTTGCAAATGGATGCTTACTAGTTTTCTCTCTGCTGGGTCATAGAATACAGACTGTCCTAATTCGAAAAAGTTAGCCTTCCCAGATTTTCTACATATAAACACTCCATCAACATTTTGTTATTAGAGGATTATTCAAGATTAGCTATATGTTGATTGATAATGACAGAGCATGACAGAAAGGAGAGGGAAAACCATCTACACTTCAGTGAGGTTCTGACTTGTGCTTCACAAAGTGTTATGAAAGCTCTCCATGAGAAATCTAGCAGCTGAATTTCTAAAAAGTCCTTGGGTTGTTACACTTTCTGATAATGTCTCAATTCAAGTACTTCTCCTTGGAGTTCCATACTATTCAATGATGCTGTATTAGCTCCTTGTTACAATTTGCAGACTGGTCTTGGTGAAGAAATTTGTGCTTTTCAAAATTGCTGTCCCAATTCCATCCACAAACTGCAGACAAAATTTATCTGAAAAAAATTGTATCTGTTCATAGTGAATATAATTTTATGTTTCATTACAAACAGAGAATGTAGTAAAAATTTTCATAGCAATTACTCTGCACTAGCTTGTGGGCAGATTCTAAAGTAAATAATATACTGTGTTCATGTAGAGAATTTGAGTATCCAAAGTGTTCATAGCCTCTGGTCCTAAAACCAATACCTTACTGATATTGAGTGACAAATACAAATTCCTATAAGTACAGAAGTTTTCCTTGTATCTTTTTAATATATATTTTTATTGCAAATATACTGTACATAGGGGTTACAATTACCTAAGTAAGGTAATGAGTACATTTCTTCTTGAGCATTGTTACCCCATCATTTGTTTTTCCTCTACCATAGTTTTCCTTCACACCTCCCCAACTTCCCCATTCACCCCCACTCTGATAGACTGTCTTGTACATCTCATTGTTAAAATGGGTCAACCTGTATCCTTTCCTTGTATCTTAAATGAAGAAGTGCTGGCTTGATTTTTGCTGATTCTACTTGTGTTGACACACCTAAAATCACTTGCCAAGGCCAAGAGCACATAAATGAAACGCCAGCATTTTTTTCACTTGGTATAATTGTGTTCTACACATTTGTTGACAGGTTACAAATTATTCTCAAACTTTAAAACATTAAAAATATTTTCTTTTTTCTTATTTTCTTGGCCAGGAAATCAGCAAGACCTCAGTCAGCATTTCTCACATAGGACTTTACACATGGGTTGGTTAAATGTATATGTAGAATCCAGTGTTCTGAGGATTCACTCATCTGCTTAGGAATTGATGCTGTTGAAAAGGAGTTCAAGTAAGGATGCCATTTAAAGCTTTATAACTTTATTCTTGACCAGGGTATTCTCCTCATGCTTTGATTGTTGAGAGTGTCTACAAGAGCAAGCATTCTGTAGGGAGCAAGGAAACACCATATGACCTTTACTTACTGAGATTTCTGAGTGATTTGCTATCACTTGTACCGGATTTTGCAAATCGAATCTGTCAAAAACTACCAATTTTAAGAGATAAGAGGAGTGGTAAAAGAATTCTTAGAGACAAATACATCTTCAACATATTTGGTTCCAAGCATTCCATCCAAGGCATATTCAACACCTAGTGAAACTTGTGTTGTCTGTAACTATGTGTCTTTCTCCATGTGTGCATGTATACATGTGTATATGTATGCTTGTACTTGTGTGTATAGTAACATACATTTGTACATATATAAGGGTATAAAAACATATATATGCAAATATAAATAAATATACAGATATAAATATGTGTGTGTGTATATATATATGTATATATATATATATATATATATATATATATATATATATATCAGTTGTTCAGTGACTTAACCTATACTTCCAGCACATTGTCATTCTCACAAAGTGTACATGATAAATTGCTCCTAGGATCTGTGCTCTATGATGGGCATCCTTTGTACTCACTTCTCACATTCCTTTGTTTTTCATCCCTATGAGCAACTTCGGTGTACTTTCTATAGGATAGCTTTGTTTTCATTATATGTAGTAACTAACTGATAATAAAAGAAAAAGGTTGTTTGTAAAAGAAAAAGAACTTTTTGGGGTCCAGTTGTGGGGCCTGAACTCTGGGCCTGGGCGCTGTCCCTCAGCTCTTCAGCTCAAGGCTAGCACTCTACCAATTGAGCCCCAGTGCCACTTCCGGCTTTTTTTCTTTTTGCTTATGTGGTGCTGAGGAAACGAACCCAGGGCCTCAGACATGCAAGGCAAGAGCTCTACCACTGAGCCACCATCCCAGCCCCAAGAAAAAGAACTTTTAGGTCACAGGTCAGAGTGTCTTATCCATCCCAACAATTTTTATGAGATAAACTTTATAATAGTAATAAAATGAAAAGGAATTCCTAGATTTGCTGTTTTGCCATTTTGAATGGCAAAGAATAATATCATGTAACTGTTATAACTCTTAAAGAATGCAAGGGTAACTGATGGTCGCTATCATGTTCCCACAAAACCAGTGGATCCTGAAGGAATAGTAGATCAGCAGAAATTCTAAGTAGCAGACATGGACCATAAAAGAGAAAGAGAGGAAATGGGAGAGATTGAAAGAGAGAGAAATATCATAATACTGGAAGTGCATAACAGATAAACAAGAGCTGTATGAGAATATTCATACTGCTATCTTTAGACTCTACATGTACATTTGAAGGCATTTGATGTATGATAACCCATCAACATGAAATATAAAGTTATTTTGATAAAAATAAAAATAACTCAGGAGAAATTATAAATGCAAAAACAATTTTCACAGAAGCAAACTCTCAGAGATATTTCAGGACTTTGAAAAGGATAAAGTGGCTGAAGTTAGTATAAATTTAGAAGTACAATTCACAAAAATATAAAAATATATTTATATATTTCCTTATATAACCCAAAGCAGAAAGCAAATGTTGTTTAGATGGTTTTTTTAAAACACAGTCTCTCAGGTGCTGGGAAGGTGGCTCAGTGGTAGAGTGCTTGCCTTGCATGCATGAGGCCCAGGGTTTGATTCCTCAGCACCCATAAGCAAAAAAGATGGAAGTGGTGCAATGGTTCAAGTGGAAGCGCTAGCCTTGAGCTGAGTGACAGCACCCAGGCCCCAGAGTTCATGCCCCATCATCAACAAAATCAAAATACAAAACAAAACAAAACACAGTCTGTCACGTTTTGTTGCCTCAACTCTGTAATACCACTGCTTCAGCCTAGGGCTAAGATATTAGGTGTGGACATTTATCAACATTCCTGATTCAGACTCTATTTGATAATTTTTTAGGTACTTTCTCAACCTTCTTTTTTTTAATTAAATTTTATTTTATTTTGTTTGTGAACATACTGTACAGAGGAGTTACAATTACGTGGGCAGGATAATGCGTACATTTCTTACCAAGCATTGCAGCCTCCTCCTTTGTTTACCCTTCACATCCCTTCCCAGTCTCCCCCCTCCCCCCAATCCCAATCCTTCTCCTACCCCCCCCCCCCCGCACCGACGTTGTAAAGCTCGTTTTGGACATGACAACTTGTACTTCGCATTGTTGCAACAGGTCCACCTGTATCCTTAAACAACTGGTTTTTTCCCCATCTCCTGCACAAGTTATACTGACATCAAATATAGTGAAAGCAGGGGTTATACTGTGGGGGAGGGATATACAAAGCAACAAAGAGATAATCTTATAAATGCATTAGAAACACATGCATGAAAGAAAAAAACATTAAAATACACATCTAAGGGTTCATTTTCCTGACATGACATTATCTGACAGTTTCCGCTTGACTCATACATATACTAGATATTACAAATAAGGGAAACCATGGGACCTATGTTTCTTCGGGCCTGGCTTACTTCACTTAATATAATTTTGTCCAAGCCTTTCCATTTCCTAACAAATTAGGCAAACTCACCCTTTCTGATGGAGGCATAGAATTCCATTGTGTATATATACCACATTTTCTTTATCCATTCATCTACTGAGGGACATCTGGGTTGGTTCCATATCTTAGCTATGGTAAATAATGCTCCAATAAACATTGTTGTGCTGGTAGCTTTAGTGTGTTCTTGTTTGTAAGCATTTGGGTAAATGCCCAAAAGTGGAATTGCTAGATCATAGGGGAGATCTATGTGAAGTCTTTTGAGGAACCTCCATACTGCTTTCCAAAGTGGTTGAACAAGTTTACATTCCCACCAACAATGAAATAAGGTTCCTTTCTGTCCACATCCCCTCCAGCATCTGTTGTTGTTAGAGTTCTTGATTTTTGCCGTTCTAACTGGAGTGAGGTGATATCTCAATGTTGTTTTGATTTGCATTTCTTTTATGGCTAGGGATGTTGAACATTTTTTCATGTGTCTATTGGCCATCCTTCTTTCTTCTTCAGAGAAGTTTCTCTTTAAGTCTTTCACCCACTTATTTATTGAGCAGTTGTTTCTTTGAGGATATGTTGTTGGGGGGGTTAGTTTTTTGAGTTCCAAGTATATTTTAGATATAATACATATTTTGTTCTTAATTTTCCTCTTTGTAAATTAACATGCACCTATAAAAATTGGATTGGCCATCCAAGTAACCTTCTCAAAGTACCTCCTAATGATGACTTACAAAAGGTTGTACAAGGGCTGGGAAGGTGGCTCAGTGATAGAACGTTTGCCTTGCATGCCTGAGGCCCTGGGTTCGATTCCTCAGCACCACATAAGCAAAAAGAAAAAAGCCAGAAGTGGCGCTGGGCCTCAAGTGGCAGAGCACTAGCCTTCAGCTGAAAAGTTGAGGGACAGGGCCCAGGCCCAGAGTTCAGGCCCCATGACTGGATACCCTCCCCAAATAAAAAGTTGTACTATATGTCAACAAGTAAAACAATGTTACAAATAAAGAAAACCAATAATTAAATATTAATTAATAAAATTAAAAACATGTGTTTTAACTATTTGAAATATGCTACATATTCGGTTTTACTATTTTCTCATAATCATGTACATTTAACACTGACTAAGGTTGTGAAGTTCAACAAGAGTTTTATAGAATATGAGCAGTCTTTAAAGTTACCCACTAAGATTACTATTTATGGCATATCTCATTATTTGTTTATGGCTTATATTATCATTTTTCCTCATTAACATATAAACTAAGGAAGCCCTAAAGTTTTAACAGAAACTGTGTAGTAAACAAAGTGTGAACTCTTTATTCTGCTTCTTTACACAAAAACTTTGTGACTTCTCATTAATAAAATTTCCCTAAACTCTGAAATGCACATACTTAGTAGTATATGTCTGTTACTATAAATCTTAAATACTTTATAGAAAAGTTTTATACCTGCCAAACAGTCCTAATTTTGGCATATATAAACAAATTCCCAAAATTAAATATATTTAAAACATTAAAACTTTTAACAAACCTTAACACTTGCTGCAGTGTTCATTATGACAGGTGCCTTGTACAGAATAGTTGAATTCCTCCTCCTATACATTTCTTGAATAACAAACATCTGGAATTATTTTGTTTTTGACATGTCAATTTGACTTTATTCTTAAATGTGTGCTTATGTAAGAAATGTATGGTTCTACAACTGCCCAAGAAATAAGTTGGCTAAAGACTTAAAGAGAAACTTCTCTGAAGAAGAAAGAATCCTTCTTTCTAATAGACACATGAAGAAATGTTCAACCTCCCTAGTCATAAAAGAAATGCAAATCAAAACAACATTAAGTTACCACCTCACCCCAGTTAGAATGGCAAAAATCAAGAACTCTAATATCTAATAACAACAGATGCTGGAGGGGATGTGGACAGACGGGAACCTTACTTCATTGTTGCTGGGAGTGTAAACTTGTTCAACCACTTTGGAAAGCAGTATGGAGGTTCCTCAAAATACTTTACATAGAGCTCCCCTACGACCCAGCAATCCCACTTTTTGTCATTTACCCAAATGCTTAAAAACAAGACCACACTAAAGCTACCAGCACAACTATGTTTATTGCAGCATTATTTACCATAGCTAAGATATGGAACCAGTGCCCCTCAGTAGATGAATGGATCAAGAAAATGTGGTATACATACACAATGGAATTCTGTGCCTCCATCAGAAAGAATGACATTGCCCCATTTGTTAGGAAATGGAAAAACTTGGAAAAAATTATATTAAGTGAAGTAAGCCAGGCCCAAAGAAACATAGGTCCCATGGTTTCCCTTATTTGCAATATATAGTATATGTATAAGTCAAGCAAAAAAGATTCAGATAATGTGATGTTAAGAAAATGAACCCTTAGATATGCATTTAAATGTTTTTTTTTCTTTCATGCATTTGTTTCTAACGCATTTATAAGATTATTTCTTTGTTGCTTTGTATGTCCCTCCCCCACAGTATAACCCCTGCTTTCACTATATTTGATGTCGGTATAATCTGTGGAGGAGATGGGGAAAAAGAAGTCGTTTAAGGATACAGGTGGACCTGTTGCAACAATGAGAAGTACAAGTTGTCATGTCGAAAACGAACTTTACAACTTTGGTGGGGGGGGGGGAGGAGGAGCCGGGGGAGGAGGCTGGGAAGAGTTGTGAAGAGTAAACAAAGGAAGAGGCTGCAATGCTTGATAAGAAATGTACTCATTATCTTGCCCATGTAATTGTAACCCCTCTGTACAGTATGTTCACAGAAAATAAAAATAAAAATAAAAAAAAGAAAAAAAGAAATATATGGTTGTAAAATTTCTCGACAATTCTTTTGAACTTCCTTTTTTTTTCAATTGTGCAGTTTAAAAAAATCAATTGCACTTTAGATATAAAAAATATTCTGTGCTCAATTCAGCATCACATACACTAACATTGGAACGATACAGAGAAGATTAGCATGGCACCTGCACAAGGATGACATGCAAATTCGTGGAGTGTTCCAGATTTTTACAACAGAAGCTGGAGGGGATGTGGCCACAAGGGAACCATACAGCATTGTTCGTGGGAAGATAAACGTGTTCAACCACTTTGGAAAGCATTATGGAGGTTCCTCAAAAGATTCCCCATAAAGCTCCCCTTTGACCCAGCAATCCCACTTTTGGGGATTTACCTAAATGACCACAAACAAGACCATACTAAAACTACTATCACAACTATGTTTATTGCAGCATTATTTATGATAGCTAAGATATGGAACCAACTTAGATGTCCCTTCTAGATGAATGGATCAAGAATATGTGGTATATATACACAATGGAATTCTATGCCTCCATCAGAAAGAATGACATTGCCCCATTTGTTAGGAAATGAAAAGACTTGTAAAAAATTATATTAAGTGAAGTCAGCCACAGGCCCAAAGAAAATTGCCAGTGGGTTTACAAAGTTGTGTTTAATACCACTTCTATGATGGCTTAATGCTTTGTAAACAGAAGTCATTAGAGAAATGCAATTCAAAATTACTATGATACTACTTCATAACTATTATAACCCTCATCAAAAAAAAATCAAAAGAACCAGGTGTGGTGGTAAAGGCTTGTAATTCGAAGCGTTTAGGAGGTAGGCGTAAAAGGATTTGGGTCTGAGGTCATCTTGGGTCCTGCACACAGTAAAAACCTGCCCTTTTAAAAAACTCAAAAGGTAATAATGTTGGCTGATGAGAGTGTGGAGAAAGGGAAACTTTCTACACTCTTGGTCAAAATACAGGTTAGTATTCTCCTTGTAGAAAATAGTATGCAGTTTTCTAAAGAAATCCAAAGTTGAAATATCATCTGATCCACCAATCATGTGATTATTTCTCTCTGAGTAACTTGTATATATATATCTGTATTTCATTGTTATTCACATTATTCACAAAAGCCAAGATAATAAACTGTGGTGCATGCACAAATATATTTTTATGTTTCATCCTTAAAACGAGACTTCTCCCATTATCCACAACCTATAATGACCTGAATGATGTATTCTAAATGAGGAAAAATGTTGTCTTCTGATTTTTGTAAACACACACACACACACACACACACACACACCTCAAACATTAAGAGAGAATTTTTTAAAGTAGAATTGCTAGGGCATTTAGGTCATAATGTAGAAAATAGTAGAGATACAGGATGAACCGCTATAGATTTGTAATTTACAACATGAGGATACAGGGGACAACACTGGCCTTACATAGGAATGAAGCTAAATAAGTAGGAGTTGTTATTCCTTATAGGGGTTGCTCTTTTGGGTGTTCTTCCTCCAGTAATGGATAAGAGAAACATAATTCTTTAAATATACCTGCCTGTTTGCAGAAATAATAACAAACAATACAGCAATAATTTTGTATGCTCAACATAGGACAAAATGTCAAATTAAAATACATGAGATTATCCTTGGTGTAAACTATTACAAATAAGGGAAACTCTGGGACCTATATTTTTTTAAGTCTGGCTTACTTAATATAATTTTTTTCCAAGAACTTCCATTTCCTTACAAATGAGGTGGTATCATTCTTTCTGATGAAAGCATAGTATTCCGTGTGTGTGTGTGTGTGTGTGTGTGTGTGTGTGTGTGTGTGTGTGTGTGTGTGTGTGTGTGTGTGTGTGTGTGATTTTCTTGATCCATTCATCTACTGAGGGGCCTCTAGATTGATTCCATATCTTATCTATGGTAAATAATACTGTGATAAACATAATTGTGCTGGTAGCTTTACTGTGGCATTGCTTGTGGCCACCTGGTTAAATGCCCAGAAGTGAGATTACTGGGTAATAGAGGAGCATTATTGTGTACATCAAGGATAATCTTAGTAGATGAGCAGAATAGCCCTCTAGCTATGTACATATGACCGTATAAGATGATTCCAAGTGAAATGAACTCCAAGACATGTTTTTTGTTGTTGTTGTTCTTAATGTACTGCATGATTTCTTTTTATCGTTTTGTGTTTTCCCCACCTATAGTTTATCCCCTGTAGTCGCTGTATTTGGTTTTGATTAACATTTGATTAATATTTAATATTTAGTCACTGTATTTGATTTTGAATAACCCTGGTTATTGTAAATATGTTGATATGAACTAGGTTAGGGAAAGGGAAAAATGGTGAGACAAAGGACAAGGGGGAGAAGACAATATGTTGGAAATAATCTTGGAGGGGCTGTTGGGAGGGAAGAAGGAGAAAAATGGGGGAAGGGATAACAAATTAGAAAAGAAATAAATTCATTACCTTATTTAGGTAACTATAATCCCTCTGTACATTACCTTGACAGTAAAATTTAAATAAACAAAATAAAATAAAGAATGGATGAGAAGGGGAAACAAAGGAGGAGGCAACAATGCTTGATAAGAAATTTATTCATTATCTTGCCCATGTAATTGTAATCCCTCTGTACGGTATTTTCACAATAAAAATAAACTAAAATAAAATACATGAGAGCAGCAATACAGGATATGGGACTGGGGAAAATACTATACTAAGAGTAGAACAGATGTGGAGAGCAGAAATTTTACTTTAACATAGGAAGTAATTAACTAGCATACAGATTTTCAGCCTCATGTCAGTAACTAATCAGCAAACCAATAGAGATAAAATAGAAAACTAAACAATAAAGATGAAGACACAACTTGGACCAAAAATAACAAATGACACAATTAGGAAACAAATAACAAGCTGGTAAGTTTAAAAATATTAACTATAATTCTATTAACAGTTGTTTACATCACAATTTGTTAGAACTGTAATTCAAATCACAGTTTAGTACTATATCATTTTAATAAGTTACTTATTATTGATTTCTTAATGTTGAATCCTTAATATATAATTTTACTTTTAGCAGCTATAGAAAAGAAGAAAGTGAATCTAATTTTAATAATATAGTTCATGAATTGTAAAATTGAGAAGCATTGGAATTTAAACAAATAATATATCATTACTTTTTAATTCTGTGAATTAATGTAATAATTCTAAGTGTATTCTACAATTAGCACTCATCTTAACATCAAATAATAAATTATTGCAAATGACTTTTGGTATTAAGTGGAAGGGTTCAGCACTGTGGTAAAATTCACACCACACAGTACAAGAGAGTATGACTCCTCTCATCTAGCATAAACTGTGGAAATTTGATTTCTACATGCACGTTAAATTCCTGTCTAGCTAACGTCTATAAAATTATATACAATTATATACACGAGGAGTATTTCAGATGATATATAAAAGTCATATACATTAATTATTTTTCTGCACCAAATAAATATCTATAGAGAGACTGCATTTCTGAGTAGATGATGGTTTATGTGTGCCAGATTATTCATATTAAGGCTTATTTTATATTTTTGACATTGTTTTTACAGTTGGATTTAATTTTTCGTAAGGGGTTACGTGTATTATATTGGATATATGAAAGTAAATGGAATCTTTATTCTATTAATCCTTTGCCACTTGTCTAATCCCAATATAAATTATCCATGTGTTTGAAGTAATGAAAATAACAATAGATTTTTTGTTAAAATAACAATAGATATAAGCACAATAAATCATTCTGTAGTAGACAAGTATTTTCACCTTTATTTTGATAGTTGGTCCTCTTTTACACTACAGAATATTCTTGGGAAAAAGTGCTCCAGGCTGACCACAACTGCAGAATATTATGGTTTGATCTATAATAAGATAAGGAAGGAAGGGGAACCTTTCTTCCAAAAGTCTGCTCCCAGGAATGTGATCAGTTGTATGGTGGTGACTTGGAGATGAACATTTCCAATGAACAGTCATCTTAACAAGCCATCTTGATATAACATTTCTCTAATTGGTTATAGAGGATTTTTTATGGCTTTGCAAGGATGCCAGATTGCCTCATTTTGAGACAATTTAAACAGGAATTTAGTCACCTGTTCTTTGTATCTTTTGGAGAAAAACCCATTGACTCTAAGCCAGGGTATCACAAAGGCTCAGAAAAGCTACTACCTTCAATAGTGATCCTAGACTTCTAAAAACAAAACAAAACAAAACAAAACAAAAAACACTCCAGTAAGCACAGCCAGTCAGGACTGCTATCACAGACTACATGCAGTCAGGCCAGAAACAGAAGTTGAGAGTCATTTAGTTGATAATATATTTTTATGAGACAGACTCAAATGAAACTCCAGAGAGAGGGTCAGAAAGCCTGATGAGAGGGACTAAAATTGATCACACGAAGATTGGAAAGTAGAATTGCTTGTAGAACAAATAAATCATAGAAAGCCTGTGCATGTAAGAACAAGACAGCAGACCAAATTCCAGAAATGCACATTATCTTAGAGGTCAAATTAATGAATTATCAATGGAAATCTTTGAAATCTTAAATATTTGACCACATGTGGGAGAAGGACAATTGCTGAAGAGAAAGAAAATATCATCAGTCTGTTAGGAGGTCCAGTATCACATTAGGAATTAATAAAGCACAGATTTGTAATAAAAAGAGAAAACAATTATTCCAACTGAGGGGTTCATTTGTTTTGATGTAACAGTTCTTGATTTAGGTGCTAGCAATTAACATACAATTGATCCAGTCCCACAGCTGAGTTGATATTGACTGCAGTATTCCTACATAAAGGGAAAGAGAAACTTTACAAATATCTGATGAAATGAGTTGAGGATGAAGTGTTCTAATAGTGATATCTGAGGTTTAGACACAGGTGAAGAGGTGGATTTTCTTTTCTAAAATTCCCCCATTTTTATCCTGGTGCCAGTGGCTCACAACTGTAATCCTAGCTACTCAGGAAGCTGAGGACTGTGGTTCAAAGCCCCCTGGGCAGGAAAGTCCCTGAGACTCATATCTCCATTTAACCACAGGAAAACCAGAAGTTGCACTGTGGCTCAAGAGGTAGAGAACTCACCTTGAGTTGAAGAGCTCAGGGACAGTGCCCAAGCCCAGACTTCAAGCCCTTCAGACTAAAAACAAAAAAATCTCCCTTTTCTTGGACTGCCTACCTCTTTTCCTAACATTCAACAAAGAAGCCTTTTTATCACCCACAACATTTAAGTCCTATCCTAGCTACTGCAAATAGAATGATTTGGTTTCTCATGTCAAAAGTTCATATTTGAAGAAACAAATAACAGCAGTGGTAACGTTTTGCAAGTCCTTGAACTCTGGGCCTGTGTTATGCAGGTAGCTTTCATGTGAGATTGTTTGCTATTTATTGAATTACTGCCGATGAGGGGAATTACTGGGTCTTAAGGGAGATCTATATTTAGTCTTTTCAGGAAACTCTGTATTGCATTCCACAGTGGATGAACAAGTGTAATTTCCCACCAACAGTGTAATAGAGTTCCCAATTGGCTACATCCATGTCAACATTTGCTATTGTTAGCTTTCTTGATAATGGCCATTCTAACTGGGACGAGATAGAATCAGTCTTGTTTATTTGTAGATTTGTAGGCACCTTCTAGCTACCATAAATGAATGAATCCATGAAACTTATATTGCTCTGAGTCTGCATTCCGTTCTTTTTGCTCTTAGTATAATTTTACCAAGCCTTGCATTTTCCTTAAGACTGGTGAAAAGTCATCCTTTCTGATGGGTGAATAGAATTCCTCTCTCTCTCTCTCTCTCTCTCTCTCTCTCTCTCTCTCTCTCTCTCTCTCTGTGTGTGTGTAAGACCACTATAGGCCCATGAGTTCATTTCTAAGCCTTCTGTTTCATCTGTAATTTTTTAATTCCGTATTAAATTTGGATTGCTTTCTTTATTGTATTGAAGTATATAGTTGGGATTTTGATGAGTATTGCATTGTCAATTGTTTGGGGGCAGTATTGCAGTTTCTTCAAGTAAATTCTTCCAACCAGGAGCATTAAAAGATTTTCCATTTCCTTGAGTCTCCTTCAATTTCCCTTTTTAGATTTTTAAAGTTTTCACAGTAGAGGTCCTTCACATTTTTAATTAAATTAATTAATTCCTGTTGTTGTTTTGTTTAGTTTAGATTTGATTTGATTTTGAAACTAATACATATGAGGTTGTTTTTTGGATTTCAGCCTGGATCTTCCCATTGTTGGTAACACAGAAAAACTACTGACTCTTGTGGTTTTATACCCTGATGCTTTGCTGAAGGCTAGTGTCACCTTTAGTAACTTGGAGGAGGAAGCTATAGAGTCCTTTAAATACAGGAACATTTCATCTGTAAAAAAGGGATAGTTTTACTTCTGCCCTATTTGGATCCCCTTTATGTTTTTCTCTTGCCTATTGCTCTTGCTAGAAAGTCCACTACCATATTGAAGAGTAGTGCAGAGAGTGGACATCCTTGTCTCATTCCTGATGTTAATGTCTCCGTGCTTCCACGGTTAGGTAAATGCTAATTATCTCTGTCATATATGTGTGTGTGTATGTGTGTGTGTGTGTGTGTGTGTGTGTGTGTGTGTGTGTGATATGTGTTTCATATATATATATATATATGTGTGTGTGTGAGTCATATATGTGTATGTGTGTGAGTGTGTGTGTGTATTATATTGAGGAATGTTCCATGCATTCCTAGCTTCTCAGACCTTTTAATCATAAAGGGGTATTGGAGCTTGTTAAAAGCTGTTACTACATCCCTATAGACGATCATGTGTTTCTTGTCCCTGCTTCTGCTGATGGTTTTTATTATGATTATTGACAAGAATATTCAATCCAATTGTATCCTAGGGTGAATCCTATTTGATCATACAATATTATTTTTTGTTAGTTGCTGAAATTAGTTGGTGAGAATTTTATTAAGAAGTTCTGCATAATTGCTTATCAAAGAGTTGGGTTCAGGGCTGGGAAGGTGGCTCAGTGGTAGAGCGCATGCCTTGCATGCCAGAGGCCCTGGGTTCGATTCCTCAGCACCATATAAGCAAAAAGAAAAAAGCTGGAAGTGGTGCTGTGGCTCAAGTGGTAGAGTGCTAGCCTTGAGCTGAAGAGCTGAGGGACAGCGCCCAGGCCCAGAGTTCAGGCCCCACGACCGGACCCAAAAAAAAAAAAAAAAAAAAAAAAAAGAGTTGGGTTCATAGTTCTCTTTCTTTGGTGAGTCCCTATGTGATTTGAGGAAGAGTCTAATTCTAGCTTCATAGAATGTGTTTGATAATTCCATTTCCCTTTCTATCCATTGAAGAGTTACATCTGTGTATTGTAAGTTCTTTGCAGGCCTTAATTTCATGGTAAATTCATTGAGGCCTAGATTTTTCTGGAATGGGAAGTGGTTTACTGACATTTCATTTTCATTTCTTCTTATATGTTACTTCTTGCTTCAGATCCAGTATAGGAAAGCATCAATTTCTCCAAGATTCTCCAGGTGATTGACGTAAGATTTTCAAAGTACTCTCTTATAACTTCTCAATTTTGCTTATATCTGTTGTGTTGTCTCATTTTTGTCTCTGATTTTCTGTATTTGGATGAGTTCTCTTTTTGTTTTGTTTTTTTTTATTATGAAGGTGATATACAGAGAGATGGGTTACAGTTACATAAGTAATGAGTACATTTTTAACAGTGTTACCCCTTCCTTATTTTTTCGTGCTTCCCCCAACCCTGACATCGCACTCCCACAAAATTGTAAAGCTTATTTCTAACATAGCGTCTAGTGAATATCACTGTTGCTTTAGTTAATCTTTGTCGACCATTTCTGTGATTTCCCTTCCCTTCCCCAAATCAGATTAACTTATGTATAAGACAAAGGGTACAGAAATCAAAAACAGTAACTACAGGGAATAAACCAAAGGGTAAAAACTAAATAGAAATAACTAAAAACAGTTCACTATACAATCATCTTGTATCCATTTCTTGGAGCTCATTTCGATAAGCATCATTTTATGGTGATATGCATATTGCTATTGAGCTATTGGGAATATCCTAGACATATACTAGTTTTTCCAAATTCGTCAAAATATGTAGCCTATGATTCTTTGGGTCTGGCTTGTTTGAATTATTATGTTTCCAAATGATTTCATTTCCTTACAAATGGGGCAATTTCATTCATTCTGATGAAAGCATAGAATTTTCTTGTGAATATATATGACATTTTCTTGATCCATCATTGCTGGGTCATCGGGGAGCTCTAGTGAGGAACCTTTATACTTTTTTTTACAGAGTATTTGAACAAGTTTACATTTCCACCAATAGTGAGTGTAGTAATGTTCCTTTTTGGCCATATCCCCACCAGCCCAGCATCTGATATTATTAGTTTTCTTCGTAATGGTCAATCAAACTGGGGTGAGGTGGAATCTCAATTTTGCTTTGATTTGCATTTTTTTATGGCCAGAAATGTTGCATATTTTTCATGTATCTATTGGCCATTCATATTTCTTCTTCAGAGAGGTCTCTCCTTAAATCTTAAGCCCACTTATATTATGAGGGTTGTTGTTTCTATGAGGATTTGTTTTTTTGGGGGGGTTAACTTTCGGAGCTCTAAGAATATTTGAGATTGAGGTCATTGTATGTTGCAGAGCAACTAAAGACCTTCTCCCAATCTGTGTGTTTTTACTTATCTTTCTATCTATATAAGGTCTCTTTTAAGTCAGATTTGATAAGCGTCTGTCAAGTCTGTTAATTTATTGAAAGGACCAGCTCTGTTTTGTTGATCTTTCTATGTTTTATTTTGTCTTTATTTAGTTATTTCTGACTTAATTTTTTCATTTGTTTCCGCCCACTTAGGTTTGGACTTGTTCCTCTCTTCAAAGAGCTTTAGGTACATAACAAAAATACTGATTTGAGATTTCCCCAATTGCTTGATGTAGGCATTCAAAGCTATAAATTTTTCTGTAAGTACTGCATTTAATATGTCCCAGAGGAGCTGGTATTTTGTGTGTTCATTTTTGTTAAATTCCAGAAACTATCAGATTTCTATGCTAATCTCTTCAGTGTCCTACTGGTCATTCAGCAATATGTTGTTCAGTCTTCATGGGTTTGACAATTATTTTTGCTTTAGCTGTTTAATTGTAAGTTTATTCTGCTGTGGTCTGACAAGGTATGGGAATTCAATTAATTTTTCTTTCAATTTGGACAGAATTTCTGTGTGACATAGGATAGGTTGTATTTTGGAGAATCTTTCATGACCTGCTGCAAAGAATGTATATACTGACACTGAGTGTATATTCTGTAGATGTCTCTTAGGGCTAGGTGGTCAATGCAATTATTTAGGTCTTCAGTTTCTTGGTTGAGTTTCTCTTGAATAACCAATCCATGCATGACAATGATGGGTTGAGATGTGTTTAAAGGTTATGTAGTATTTGGTTCATGATGTGGGGTGCTCCAGGATTCAGGGCAATGATATTAAACTTGATATATCCTCCTAATGGACAGCTGCCTTTATCAATATGTAATGTCTCTTCCTACTAATTTTAATTTGAATTCTATATTATTTTATGTTAGTAATTCTACTGTGGCCTGTTTATGCTGTCCATTTGCTTGAAAATTTTCCTTCCAGCCTTTCAGTTTGAGTATGTGTTTGTTTTTGTCAATGAAATGTATCTCTAGTGGAAACTGGATGGATGTGTCTTGTTTTTTGAAACTACTATCTAATCTGTGTTTTCTTTTTTTTGGGGGGGGAGTCCAGTTGTGGGGCCTGAACTCTGGGCCTGGGCGCTGTCCCTCAGCTCTTCAGTTCAAGGCTAGTGCTCTACCACTTGAGCCACAGCACCACTTCTGACTTTTTTTTTCTTCTGCTTATGTGGTGTTGGGGAATCGAACCCAGGGCCTCAAGCATGCAAGGCAAGCACTCTACCACTGAGCCACCTTCCCAGCCCCTAATCTGTGTTTTCTAATTGGAAATTTATGTCCATTGATATTGAGAGTTGAGGCTTGGAAATATCTAATAATTCCTGCTATTTCATACACCTGCTGTTAGGAGCTGTGCCTCATCTATTCTTATTATATTTACTTTTTTCTCTGGTAGGGAGCATTTTGTATAACCAGTTGCTGTTCTTCTTGACCTTCTCTATGTAGGATATATTTGATTAATTTCAATCTTGCCGATTTGGTGGAGATAAATTGTTTCAAGTTCTCTTTGTCATGAAATATTTTTATATATCCTTTAAATGTAAAGGAGAGATTTGCTTGGGACAATATTCACGGTTGGTAGTTGTTTGCCATTAACGTTTGCCATATATCATGCCAGGCTCTCCTTTTTACCATATCGGCTAAGAAATCATTATTTATTCTGAATGTATATCCTTTATAAATAATCAGTCTTTTCTCCTGGCAGCTTTAAGAATCCTTTCCTTGATCTCTTATGATCCTCTAATGGATTATGATGTGGTGGTGGGTTGTTCTGTTCTGGTATTCTCTGGTTTTCTAAAGGCTTCTCTTCTCTGAATGAGCCTATCTCTTTGGATGTTTGGCATGTTCTCTGCTTGAATTCTGTAATATGTTTCCCATCCATTTTGTTTCCTGCTCTTCTCCTTCTTGATACCTATCTCCCCCAAGTTTGATCTTCTAACTGAATCTGGAACTTCCAGCAAGACCGTTTCTTATTTCTTGGATTTGTTCTAAATGATTATCTCCTCTTTTCTATTAGACCTAGTCTGTCTTTGACGCCCAACATTATCTTCTATGTCATCTTTTCGCTGTAGAGACTTTCTATTTGGTTTTGGATTTCTCTGTCTCCTAATTGGTCATTTTTAGGGTTTCTATCTTTATTAAAGCTTTGTTTTAGGTCTTGTGTGGACTTTGTTTACATCTTTTCTTTGGGTAGGGGCACTGGAGGGGTTGGTTTTTTAGCTGTATCTTCTCTCATACCTTTTAACTAGGTATCTATTTTTTTTCCTTGGACTCCTTTGACTTCTCAGAATTTATTTATTTTCTGTTTGTAGTCTACATGAATTATTTTGCTAATCTTTGGTTGGTCTCATCTTGTTCACAAATTTCCTTGTGGAGGTTTTGTATCTTTTCGTTAATCACATTTTTCAGCATTACTTTTAATGTATTTTGAATACTATCTTCTAGGTCCTTAACTGTCTGTTCTAATGTCTGGTCATTTCCTGTGTGAAGTATACTACCTTGGCATCAGTTTTCTTGTATTTTTCTGATTTGTTTTGTCCATTTGGAGGATTTATTGGCTTTCATTTGGGGGATCTATGATCTTAACAGGTGACTCTCTATGTTCTTGGTTGATTTGCCAGGTGTTGGTTTGGTCTTCTGTTGTGATTTGTTTTTCTAGACTTAGGTTTTTGTCTAGACCGTTAAGTATAGGATTAGAGATCATTTGTGGTGAAATGTTGTCATGTTAATACTTGTGGTTCCAAAGACAGTTCGAACTGTCCAGTGGTAAGGTGAATTGTGTCTGTGTTTGGATGTGGCTGTCTCTGTTCCTGCTTTTTTCCCATGTGGCCCTTTTATTTCCACAGTGCAGCTGTGCTTTTTTTTCACAGCAGTCCCCTGCCTGGCTAGGTAAGTTATCATAGATTTCTGTTTCCTTGTGAAAACAGTATAAAAATCTTCTTTTGAATTATATATCTCTATATAATTATACCTGACTTGGTTTGACTTGCTAGAAGTGGAGTACCTGCTAGGACTCTAAATCTCTGTTTCATTAGCTAGAGCTAGGGTAATTTTTTGTTGTTATTCTGCCATTGTTTTTCCACTTCCTCAGGTTTATTTTTGATATTGTGGCTTTTTTCACATAATTTAGGATTTGTGATGGTTGTATCCGGTTATTTTTGTGTTTCGGTTTGTGTTACTTTGAAATAGTGATTTCAGGCTTCTATGAAGAGACAGTAATAATATGAAATGTATGTTATTACATTGAAAGAAAGAGAGCAGACATTTTAACCTTTTGCTACAAGTAAATTAATATTAAGCAAAACTAAGGAAAATAATTACTTATTTACTCTTTAGAGGATGAGTATAGTACTCTTGGATATCTTGGAGGAAAAGATTTTAGACTCATTACAACTGATTCCTTACATTGAAATTATAGGCTAACCATTCTTTTTCAGAAGACAAAAGCTTCAGTTATTTCATATTAGTATTATAAAATCATAATACCTGCATATTGGTTTGTTTTCATCTGCAATTTTCAATTCCATTCTTAATCCATTAGTATCTAGGGCTTTGAATGACCAATTCCTTAAAATACATATATTTCTTATATTGTGATGTAAATCTCAGTAATATAAATATGAATTCATCTCTCCGTCGCATCTTGAGCTACATTCATATGTAATTTACGCAGTCTCAAGCATGAAACATATTTTACTCTTTTCTATGTTTTAATCAATATATCCCTTCTCTTTAGAAATATGTTCTCATATTTTTCTAGAAATATGTCTCTCATCTTTCTCATGTTTCTCATCATATTGCTCCAGTGAACATCATGTGTTTCAGTACTTTAATTGAAATAAATATAAAGTTTTGAACATGAAGACACCCTCCCATTATCACTTTAAAGTAAAACTTTGGGGACTATTTTATATATAAAAATTAAAAAGTACAATGCAAATGTTTGTACATGAATGATCCAATGATTAAGTCAATTAGAACCAAGAGGTACCAGAACATCGTCTCAATTTATTTAAAGGCACCAAAATATTAGTGCTCATGAATATCACTCATTGTTAGAAAATGGCTAGTCATAACAAAGTTTATATTATATTTGAAATTTAAAAAATGAAAATTACACCCAGATTTGCTGTCAGTATCCTGTTTCCAGGGATACATTTTTTTCAGCAAACAGGGAAGCAAAAAATAAGGAAAGATATAAAATCAGACTGTCTTTCCTTAAGATGATAAGTACACGCAAATCGTGTGATTTACTCAAAGATATGATAAACATTCATAAGAGGATATGTGATCAGAAGTGACATGTAAGCAAAATAACTGGAAAATTGTATATGTAAATTTTGCTTCCAATATAAGATTACAAGTTTTCAATTCGTGAGCCTATTGAACAAGATTTTGTATCTGTAATACAGATCTTGTATTCTACATTTTAGACATAGTCCAATTTCTCTTACCTCAGGTCCTGATCAATATTCTTCTACTTGCATGATGTCAATTGCTACTAAAGTAACAAGTTATGTCTTTTTTCATTTCTAGATCCAATAAATTTTAGTATTTTGGAATAGTAGTATAAATTCATGGAGTTTGCTTTGATGTCAAGTTTGAGGATCCTGTATTCAGGGTATTGTGAATTGGCCTGAAGCAGCCAGGAACATATTATGAATATACAGACAGAGCATACTAAGATCTAGGTACTTGATCTCAGAGAAAGATAAAGGTCCAGGCAAGATTTTGAAGCCAAGATAAAGCAATGGAGCAAACATCAATCAACTATTATTACAAATGAATGGAACTGATCTCTGATGTGTCTGGTGGCAGCTCTGTGTTTGTGTGTGTGTTTGTGTGTGTGTGTGTGTGTCTGTAGAGAGAGAATTTTAGTGTATCTTCCATATTTACAGTCCATAGAGCATTACTTGCTATGGAGAAGGTGCTCATATCAGGCTCTGATACCACTGTCATCACTTTTAACTGCTAAAAGCACTTGCTTAATCTCTAATTAAAAAGAAAAAAATAAACTAACATCTTACAGGATTGTTTTGGTAATTAATTGGTATATTGAAGGCCAAAGGGAGGGATTGGAGATTATTATAATCTTTTTCCTCTCTTCTGATTATTACACAGCAATAGTTGTGATTTTCAGGACTCTCTTTCAATGTACTCACAGCTGAATTACTAATATGCTTAATAATATGAAAGATATGATACAGAAATAGATCAGCCAGCAAGCACAAAGAACTAGTGAAAAGATCAAACTTTTGAGCAGGGTTGCCACATCATTTAGGAATGCAATTCCTTCATATGAACTTCAAATTTTGTGGCTTTCCTTGTGTGATTAAAAGGTAAGAAAGTAGAAGCAAGAATTCCTTTTCAGCCAAGTAGAAAATGCTCATGATTCCATTCTCATGTTGCAAATTTCCGTTCCATAAAGACTCTTCATTAGAGTGCTTTCATTTAATATACTTCAGCACATCATCCTTCCCTGTTGGAAACAGGCAAAAAGATAATTTTGTTTGAATATTATCTTATGTAATATCTTATGATTTGTATAATTACAAATGTTTGTAATAAATGTAAGTAGGAATCATGTCACAACTAAAAATATACATAAAATCACAAAACAAGACTCGAAGTCACAGCATTTTGTGCATAAATACATACATTAGATTAGTGCAAAATTTCTATTTTGAGAAAAAATTCATATTAAAGTATAATGCACTTTACTAAGGGTTGAAATATTTTATTGAAAAATATATTTCTTAGAGATATTTTTGCTTCATAATTTTAAGAAGAAAAATGATCCCAAAGTAATTATTTTTTTACTGTTTTCCTGTTTCCATGTGTTTAACCTTCAAATTAGAAATCCAGATATATGATTTAATTTAACCAAAAATATTTATTGAGTATAAAGTCCTTCTACTCTCTTCATTTTCCACACTAAGATCACCAAATATGATGAGTCTGAAATAATTAGTGTATTTTTTACCTATGTTAATATTATTTACAATGTGAGTGAAATGTTTAAAAAGTAGTATTTATTTTAGCTTAATTGCTCTGAAGAGACAATAAATGATATAATCAAAGGCTTAAAATGATTAGATTTAAAATTTAGAATTCAGGAAATGGTTTTGACCACTCTGGTTACTGGAGCCTTCACTACAACCTCATGAAACAATTTATATTGATGAAGCAAAAATCTGAGTTTAGCCATTTATGAATAAAAAGTCATGTAGTTCTGAATATGTAGAGTTACATATCAAACATAGAAAATTTAGCTTTTAAATACTTGAATATGCTAGTACATTTAATTGCAGGGTAAGTACTTGTTCTGAAAGGAGATAAAATTGCATTTATTTTGAAATGTAAACCTAACTATTCATTTGAATAAAAGACAATGTTTAAAATATCACTCATTCAAGAAAGAAGATGTATAGTTAGTTGTTTTTCATGCCAATTATGTTCTCTAAATTTACTATAAATACTAGATTAGTAAACCTAATTCATTACTTTCTGGGAAATAGAAATTCAATTTCCTAAAACTCATGACTATAACTTTTTCTCAAACAATTGCTAAGTAATTGTTTTATATTTTTTGTCATGGGATATTATTTGATATATTTTTATTCATTAAGTTAAATAATTGGCCAATAACAATATAAATTATGCATGAACAAAGTTTATCTAACACAAGTATTTCTTTCACAAGACATATCATGGCTCTCTTAAGGAACACGAGAAAGCAGTGTGCTCTTTATTAATTTTTACTTATTTTCTTAATAGTTATTAATTGTCAGAAGTGGCAATTCTATAATATACTTAAAGCATTTGATTATACTCTTTCTATTTCCTTTTCATTGCTCCTTTCTCCAAAGATCTTCTGCTTTTCACATAAAATTACGTCTTCATATACGTGCATATAAACTAATTTGGAATATTTAAGCTAAACTGCAACTTAATTCAAGATCTACAGTGGATTAATAGGATGAATAAAAACTTCAATATTTTTTGTTAACTTCTGACTTGAGTTATCACTATTATTATGGTTAGGGTTAGGATCCCAGACAGAATTAGAATTAGAATTAGAGAAATAGAAAATTTAGGTTCAACACAGGATGTCCCATTGCAACAATGATATGCACAAGACACTATGTTGAAAATGAACTTTACACCCTGGGGAGGGAGGAGTAAGGGAAGTGGGGAGGGATGGGATAGTGGGAGAACAAGACAGAAGGGGGTAACAATGCTCAACAAGAAATGTACTCCTCATGTTACAAGTGTACTTAATCCCTCTTTAAAGCATCTTTACAACAAAATAAATTTTTTAAAAGAATAATGAAAAATAAAACCTGCCAGTACATAGGAAAACACTTAAAAATTTTAGGTTCAAAATGCAAGTAAAATTTAGACCTACATGCTGAGCAAGAATTAGAATAAATGTGAAAAGGCTTCTTCTTAACATGATGATTCAGATATATGTAGGCTTAGAATTAGGCAAGGTGTTCCAGTTAGAGTTGGGTTAGGATGAGAAAAAAGATATAAGATATTGTGTAAAACTGCCACGTATTTTAAGAAGAATGAAGGGCATCAAAGTTAGAATGAATGAAAACCAGTGTTACTTTAAACATTCAGATATAATTTGGTTTAAAGTGTGAGATACTTTGTTTGTTCTAGCTAGGGATAGGGATGGATAAGCTTTACTGTCAATTTTACTTTTACACTAAGAAGTAGAAGCAAAAAATGTGTGATTAAATAGAATCTAGACGCCGGGCGCTGGTGGCTCATGCCTGTAATCCTAGCTACTCAGGAGGCTGAGATCTGAGGATCGCTGTTCAAAGCCAGCCCGGGCAGGAGAGACCGTGAGACTCCTATCTCCAATAAACCACCAGAAAACCGGAAGTGGCACTGTAGCTCAAGTGGTAGGGCGCTTGCCTTGAGCTGAAGAGCTGAGGGACAGCGCCCAGGCCCAGAGTTCAAGCCCCACGACCGACAAAAAAAACAAACAAAAAAAAATAGAATCTAGACAATTTTCCTTACATTAACCATTTGGTGTTAAATCAGACGGTGATTAAGATTAGGTTTCTGGTTAACCGGAGTTGAGGATAGAGTAAAGAAATGGGGTAAATTAGTGGCTTGCACCTATTATCCTAGCTACTCAGGAAGCTGATTTCTGAGGATCACAGTTCAAAGCTAGCCTGGGCAGGAAAGTACGTGGACTTATCTCCAATTAACCACCAAAAAACCCAAAAGTGGTGCTGTGGCTCAAGTGGTAAAGCACACACCTTGAGCTAAAGAATTCAGGGATTGTGCCCCGGCCCAGAGTTCAAGCCCTACGACCAACAAAAAAAAAAAAAGAAATGTGTTAAATGATGAGTAAAGCTGAACTTATTTTAGGTTCTAGGAATTCAGGAAATACTGGGATAATGGAAATACAATTTATTTCATAATATCAGGAATTGAGATCAATGGGTATAATGATTCCTGTTATGGAACAAGATATATTCCGAATTAAGAGTGAGAAAATCTGTAGGGTTTACAGAAAACCTGAAATTTATTTCAAGAATTATAAGTGGAATTTCAGTTAGGATTGCAGAAAACAGCATTTTTCATAAATTTTAGAATTGGGATACTATTAGTATCAAGGTTATGGTTAGGATTCGAGCCATGGTTAGCGTTAGAGTGAAGGAGAAGAAAATGAGGCTCAAACTGAAGGTAAATTTTAGAATAAGCCTGGTAATTAGAATGAATGTGAACTAGAGTATTGCTATTAATATTAGAATCTACTTACAATTAGGCTTATGGTTATTGTCAATGTTCCAGTTAAGATTAAGTTAGGGTTAGAAAATGACTAAGATATTCGAAAAAATGAAATCTATTTTTGGAAGGCTTATTTGAATCAAGTTAGGATGAGTGAAAACTAGTGTACTTGTGTTAGTGTTAGTATTGTCATACAATTAGGATTAAGATTAAGGTCAGTATTTTGGTCTGATTATGATGACTGTTATGAATAAGAAAGTTTTTAGTATAAAATTCAGTTCTCACTAACAAGTAGTTCAAAAATATGAGACTGAATAGTAACTAGAGCATTATCATTATATTTATTTCTCAGTGATCATTCTTGTAATGATTAATGAGAGTTTTCCAGCCAGGTTTAGGTTGAGAGTTAGCATTAAGTAATGGACTAGAGGGTAAGTAAATCTGAAACTGTTTTAGGGTACAGGGTTTGTGGAAAAGGTAGGATGAATGGAAACTACAAAATTTTTCCTGATAAGACCTGTTGCAACAATGAGAAGTACAAAATGTCATGTCAAAACCAGCTTTACAATGTCGGTGTGGGGGGGTGGGGGTATAATTGGGTGGGGGGAGGGGGGAGGCTGGGAAGGGAGGTGAAGGGTAAACAAAGGAGGAGGCTGCAATGCTTGGTAAGAAATGTATGCATTATCCTGCCCATGTAATTGTAGCCCCTCTGTACAGTATGTTCTCAAATAAAATAAAATTAAATTAAAAAAAAAAGCCTGGGACTTAACTGTCCAACGTGAAATAGTTATTGTGGAACAATCTAAGTTAAGAGTATCAAGATTTAAACTAGGTACAGTGGCTCAAATCTGACAGGAAAATTTTCAAATGGTTTTGCAATGAAATAAAAAAGTTTAAGAATAGGTTTAACCCTAAACTTCACATTTGGATTTTGACTCAATAATCTCTGAATTACCATCATCTATGAAGAAGACACAAAACGCTGATTTTTACAAAAATGTTTATAATTTTGATATCATACTTTATAGTAATGTGAAAAATAAGATCTTATGTTTTCTTTAAAGATATTTATATAGTTTTTGTTTCTGAAGCAAAACTTTATGAACAGGGCAATAAATATTAAATATTCTAACATAAAAAATTTTTTTCCTGATAAGAGAATTTGAGGACAAGTAATATAATCGTTCATGATAGAGAACAAGATAACTTCAGAGGTAGAGTCAGAAAATTTGTGGGAATTAGGGCATACTGAAACTAATTTCCAGAGTGCAAACTGGAGTTTTCATTAGTATGATTAAAAACTAGTCTTTTTCTTAAACATTAGAATTCGACTATCATTAGGGTGAAAGTTAGGTTTCAGTTCCAGCTGGCTTAGTGTAAGCATTAGGGAAATGGAAAGTTAGGGTACAACTGTAAGTAAATCTTCGAATAAGTCGAGTTATAATTAGGATGAATGTGAAATAGGAAACGGCTAATAATATTAAGATTAGGGTATGATTAGTGTGAGGGTTAACCTGAATATTCCAGTTAGAGTTAGGGTTACAATAATGGAAAGATAATGAGCAAAACTACAAACTATTTTAAGAAAGATAAGTTGAATCAAAGTTAGGATGAATAAAAACTAATGTATTTGTGTGGCGTTTAAAATCCAAAGCACATTAGTTCCAGTGTTAGGGTTACTTTTCTAATTCAGGTTAGGCTTAGGGTTAGGAAAGGGTAAGCTTTAAATAAAATTGAATTTTTTGTTAACATTTTCAAGTAAAATATGTTTGAAATTTAACAAAAACTACAGAGTTTCTCTAAGTTTCCTATGCAGGGTTCAATGGGGTTAAATTTAGAGTTAGGTTTCTAGTAAGGTTTAGATATATAGTAAGGGTTAGGAACTAGAGTAGATTTTAAGCAAACCTGCGACTTCTTTTTGGAGATATAGGAGTTCTGTACAAGTTAAGATTAGTGGAAACTATGGTATTTTTCATGATATGAGGATTTGAGGTTAATGATTCATAATAGGGAACAAGATAGATATCAGAGTCCAAGTCTAGGAATCTGTAGTCTTTGGAGCAAACTGCAAATCATTTCAAAGACAATGCGTATCTGTAAGGATGTATATAAACTCGAGTATTTTCCATTAATTTTAGGATTGGGTTACTATTTTCATGAAGATTACTCTTAGGGTTCTGACCAGGATTACAGTTAGGATTAGGGAAATTGAAGGTTGAGAACTTGAGTGACTTACTTCCCTTGTGTATGTATATGCACTATTCTAAGGCTTGAACTCAAGGCTTGGGTTCTGTTCCTGAGCTTTTTGCTGTAGGCTACGAGCCACGAATACACTTCCAGCTTTCTTTGGCAGAAAATTGGAGATGAGAATCTCACAGACTTTCCTATCTGAGCTGACACTGAAGTGAGATGTCCAGATCCCTGCCTTCTCATTGAAGTTAGGATCAAAACCATAGGTCCCGTCTGTAGTTTCCCTTACTTGCAGTAACTAGTACATGGTATCATATGACCATATAAGATGATGTTAAGTAAAATGAACCCTAAGATATGGACACAAATGAGTTTTTATTCCATGAGATTCTTATCTCTATATAATCCCCCAAATAAAGTTGGAAGGGGAGCTGTGGTTCAAGTATAGAACGCCATCCTTTAGGGAAAAAGCTTAAGTGAGAAGGTAAGGTCCTGAGTTTAAACCAAAATATTAGCACTCAAAAAAGTTGATTTCTTTTCCTTGAAGTTTTTATTAAATTGCTCAGAAAATAATAAACATTGAATTTATGTTTAGCATTACTATGAAAATCATGTTATATTTATTGATGTTATTCTTTATTTTCCTAAATTTTATTTACACATTAATATCCAGTAATGGAAAGAGACAATTAGTGCTTCACAATTTTTTATGGCAGTTGAACATATGGATGAGAGATGCTTACAAGGAATTTGGACTGAAATAGATATGTGCAAGCTCTTCATATAAATAAATGATAGTTGAAGAACCTGTGGCCCTGTATGAAATAAAATAAAGAAATCAGCAAGGAAAGATAAGGTATGATTCTGGAAATCACACAATTTTGGAAGATAAAAAAACAAGGAAAATATGTAGCTTTTTGTAAGTTCTTTGTAACCCAAAGACACAATTTATTCCTTATTTCTACTGTAAGGCATTTCAGTTAACTTTATTTTACAAAGTTAAACATGACTGGCATTTAATACTAACTGGCGTCTGTCAAAGGTGAGCAATTATTCTAGCCAGGTGCTAGGGGTTCATGCCTATAATCCTAGCTACTCTGAGGGCTGAGATGTCTACAGCCTAGTTCAAAGCCAGGTTGGAGAGGAAAGTTGGTGAGACTTTTCTGTTCAATTAACCACAAAAAAAACTGGAAGTGGCACTGTGGCTCAAAGTGGCAGCACTAGCCTCGAGTAATTAATTTCAGATACAGAACCCAAGTCCAGAGTTCAAGTTCTCTGAAATAATTATTAAAATACTTGTTCTCACGATTTCTTTAACTTGTCTAGAAGAATGCTTTAAACTTAAGGATTTTTTATTTCATGTGTCAGCATTGATTTTTAAGATGTGCAGAGAAAAATAATTTAAAGTCAGAACTGGTTTGTATTACTTTGTATTACACATTGCCTCTACACCCAGAGATCAGCTGGAAAGCAGATGGCCAAATCCTGGCTGTTAGCAATGAATATGGATATATGTTTCTTTGAGCAGATACACAAACTTTTGTAATGGTAGCCTTTATATATAACACCTTAATTGTAATAATAAAATTAATATTATTACTATTATTATTTTTTGTCTGTTGTGGGGCTTGAATTCTGGGTCTAGGCATTGTCCTTCAGCTCTTCAGCTCAAGGCTAGCAATCTACCACTTGAGCAACAGTGCCAATTCACATTTTCTGAACCTTTAGTTGGAGATAAGGGTCTCACAGACTTTCCTGCTTGTGCTGGCTTTGAACAGAGACCCTCAGTTTTCAGCCTCCTTAGTAGCAAGAATTACAGGTGTGAGCCACTGGCAGCCAGCAGTAAAATTATTTTGAAAAAGAAAAACCCATTATTCTATCTTTAAAAATTTACAATCTGGCAAGTGTATCTGTAACATTAGTTGTATCAAGTAACCATAGGCAGCAATCATTTTTAGATCTCACTATGTCCTGTCCAATGCCAGATAATATATCATTAATTTACTTTTTCCTAACCAAGTTCATGATGCATTCTCAGCACCACAATTTTCTAGTGAGTAAAAAGAATTCTTCAACATATTTATTTCAACAAACACCATTTTGCACTTGGTTTTTTTTAAAAAATTTTGTCAGCCCTGGGGTTGGAAATCAAGGCCTGGGCACTCTCCCTGAGTTTCTTTTGCTCAAGGTTAGCACATTACCAATTGAGCCACAGCACCATTTCCAATTTTTCTGCTTATGTCATACTGAGGAATCAAATCAAGTGCGTCATGCATGCGAGGCCAGCACTCTACCACTAATCACATTCCCAGTCATTGGGTCTTTTGTTGTTGTTGTTGTTGTTTTAAAATAGCATTTTACTATGTGTCCTTCTGTTGGCCTAAAACTTGGGCTGGTCTCAAGCTAACTTCTAAATCAGCCTCCCAAGTTCAGAGATTACAAACATTGACCACCATAGTCGGCTCAAGATTCTTTGTGAGAGAATACTCTTTTCAGATATAGAAAGAGTTATTCTGTCTTCCTTGGACTGGATGCTTTTTGCATTCTGCACTGTTAATCACATTCCTTGTCCTGTTATGTTTCCCCTTCTAGATTAATTGAAATATTTCAGGTTCTGAACTTGAAGCTGCCCCTGCCATCCAACACCACCACATTCTTGTGGATAGCACTAGCTGGCCTCATGAGCATAGCAGCCAGCTGGAGCTCAGCTATCTGATGGCCTTGAACTTCAACAATGCAATCATTTCTGTGCACAGACTGAAAACTGTCATAGGTAAGTTTGATTTATTCCAGCCTATTCTCAGCTACTTGCCATTCTCAGCTTTGTATGCTTTAAATTCTGTTAAACATTCATTACTATTTCCCACCATTCTCAAATGTAACATATATGTCTTACTTTAAAATTTATCCAAACATGCAAAAAATGTTAATGTAGTTACTGTCCGCCAGTGGCTCATGTTTGGAAACCTAGCTACTTTAGAGGTCAAAAACTGAGCATCTTGGGTTAAAGCAGCCCAAAATCCAGAAGTGGAGATGTGGCTCAAGTGGTAGAGTGTCAGCTTTGAGCAAAAAGACTAACCAAGTATAATTAGTCTACTTTGGACTCACTCATGGAAAACACACACACACACACACACACACACACACACACACACACACACACACACACACACACACACACACACACACATACACACAATGTACATTCCCCTAGACTCCCTTTCTTGAGCAGTATTCAATGTCAATAACTTAATGCACGTTTTCCAAATTATTATGGTAGGGATTAAACTACATTTGTATTTATGACAATGCATTTTTTGTACTTTTTCTTTTTCATTTTTTGGTACTTATGTGAGAAAACAGTGTTTTGTGAAGACTAAACAGAAATCAATGTGTCAGTAAATAGATAGGTGACAGACTGAAAGATGCAGATAATACCACTTGAAATTTTATTTCTCCAAATTTAAATATATATACATATGTATGTATTTAAAATTTCTGCCAAGATTTTATTTCCAATAACAAAGATCTATTTGTTCCATTATATAAATTTAACATATTGTATGTTTCATAGTAGATTTATATTTATAGAATTTCTTAACTTTGGAAACAAGGTTCTGCAGTGTAGACCAGGCTTTCTTCAACTCCTAATTCTCCTGTGTCAGGTTCCTGAGTATTGGCTGGCATTACCATGTGGTAGCATAGTACCATGTCCAGCTATATTATTTATATTTTGTACAGTAGAATACTAATGTGAACAGCTTTAAGCCACATATCTTCATGAGCATGAATGAATTTCTTGCAGAAAATGTTATAAATAGAGTTACTGAGTAAAGCCAAAAATGGTAGACATGCCTGTAATCCCAGCACCAAGGAGGATTGTAAGCTTTAGAGCAGCCTAAGCTACACAGTAAGTCCCTACCATAGCTAAGATATGGAACCAATGCAAATGTCCCTCAGTAGATGAATGGATCAAGAAAATGTGGTATATATACACAATGGAATTCTATGCCTCCATCAGAAAGAATGACATTGCCCCATTTGTAAGGAAATGGAAAAACTTGGAAAAATTTATATTAAGTGAAGTAAGCCAGGCCCAAAGAAACATAGGTTCCATGGTTTCCCTTATTTGTAATATCTAGTATATGTATGAGTCAAGCAGAAAAGGTCAGATAATGTCATGTCAGGAAAATGAACCCTTAGATGTGTATTTTAATGTTTTTTTCTTTCATGCATGTGTTTCTAACGCATTTATAAGATTATCTCTTTGTTGCTTTGTATGTCCCTCCCCCACAGTATAACCCCTGCTTTCACTATATTTGATGTCAGTATAACATGTGGAGGAGATGGGGAAAAACCAGTTGTTTAAGGATACAGGTGGACCTGTTGCAACAATGAGAAGTACAAGTTGTCATGTCCAAAACGAGCTTTACAACGGCGGTGCGGGGGGGGGGAGGGAAGGGAGGGAAGGAGAAGGATTAGGATTGGGGGGAGGGGGGAGACTGGGAAGGGATGTGAAGGGTAAACAAAGGAGGAGGCTACAATGCTTGGTAAGAAATGTACGCATTATCCTGCTCATGTAATTGTAACTCCTCTGTACAGTATGTTCAAAAATAAAATTAAATTAAATTAAAAAAAAAACACTAGTGCACATGGAAAGCTGTGCAATCTGCCTCAGTTTAGTTATGAAGAATAACTCATGAGACAAAGAGTATGGTCCTTTAATGTTATTTAAATAATAGTTATAATATTAAAGATGAACTATTGGTAAGTCTTCATATTTCCTGTTTGTATCCTTCTTTTTTCATGCATATATTTTTCTTTTTCTTTTTGTTATTGTGAAAATAACATACAGAGGGGTTACAATTACATGAGCAAGGTAATGAGTACATTTCTTTTTTTTCTTTTTCTTTTTTATACAATGAGCAAAGAGTGGAAGTTTCTAGATATTGTGAGCAAAGCATGATTGAGTAGGGATCTTTCTTTATTCCTTTCTGATCCAGGAATATGTGTTTCATGTGTAAGCAATAGTTCTAACTTAATATAATAAGGAATTAAACATTTCATTCTTTTTTTTTTTTTTAGTTGGTCATGGGGCCTGAACTGTGGGCCTGGGTGCTGTCGCTCAGCTATTCAGCTCAAGGCTAGTACTCTACCACTTGTACCACAGTGCAACTTCCGTCTTTTATTTCTTCTTATGTTGTGCTGAGGAACCCAACCCAGGGCCTCATGCATGCAAGGCAAGCGAACTAACACTGAGGCACCTTTCCAGCCCCTAAAAATTTAATTCTTTCTTTTAATTTTAATTTTTATTTTTATTTTTTGTGAACATACTGTACAGAGGGGTTACAATTACATGGGCAAGATAATGAGTACATTACTTATCAAGAATTGCAGCCTCCTCCTTTGTTTACCCTTCACATCTCTTCCAAGCCTCCCCCGGCTCCCCAACTCAATCCTCCCCTCCCCCTCGCACCAAAGTTGTAAATTTCGTTTTCGACATGACAACATGTACTTCTCATTGTTGCAACGGGTCCACCTGTATCCTTAAATGACTTGTTTTTCCCCATCTCCTCCACAAATTATACCGACATCAAATATAGTGAAAGCAGGGGTTATACTGTGGGAGAGGGACAAATAAAGCAACAAAGAAATAATCTTATAAATGCGTTAGAAACAAATGCATGAAAAAAAAACACATTTAAAAACACAAGTCGTTTAAGGATTCAGGTGGACCAGTTGCAACAATGAGAAGTACAAAATGTCATGTCAAAACCAGCTTTACAATGTCGGTGTGGGGGGGGGTGGGGGGTATAATTGGGTGGGGGGAGGGGGGAAGCTGGGAAGGGAGGTGAAGGGTAAACATAGGAGGAGTCTGCAATGCTGGGTAAGAAATGTATGCATTATACTGCCCATGTAATTGTAGCCTCTCTGTACAGTATGTTCTCAAATAAAATAAAATAAAATAAAATAAACAAAAAAAATACATAATGAAGGGCTCATTTTCCTAACATCACGTTATCTGACCTTTTCCGCTTGACTTATACATATACTAGATATTGCAAATAAGGAAAACCATGGGACCAATGTTTCTTTGGGCCTGGCTTACTTCACTTAATATAAATTTTTCCAAGTTTTTCCATTTCCTAACAAATGGGGCAATGTCATTCTTTCTGATGGAGGCATAGAATTCCATTGTGTATATATACCACATTTTCTTGATCCATTCTTCTACTGAGGGGCATCTGGGTCGTTTCCATATCTTAGCTATGGTAAATAGTGCTGCAATAAACATAGTTGTGCTGGTAGCTTTAGTGTGGACTTGTTTGTGAACATTTGGGTAAATGCCCGAAAGTGGGATTGCTGGGTCATAGGGAAGATCTGTGTGAAGTCTTTTGAGGAACCTCCATACTGCTTTCCAAAGTGGTTGAACAAGTTTAACACTCCTACCAACAATGAAGCAAGGTTCCCTTCTGTCCACGTTCCCTCCAGCATCTGTTGTTGTTAGAGTTCTTGATTTTTGCCATTCTAACTGGAGTGGGGTGGTACCTTAATGTTGTTTTGATTTGCATTTATTTTATGGCTAGGGAGGTTGAACATTTCTTCTTGTGTCTATTGGCCATCCTTCTTTCCTCTTCAGAGAAGTTTCTCTTTAAGACTTTAGCCCACTTATTTATTGGGCAGTTGTTTCTTTGAGGATTTGTTGTTGGGGGATTTAATTTTTTGTGTTCCAAGTATATTTTATATATGAGACCCTTGTGCATTGTATGGCTAGTGAAGATCTTCTCCCAATCCGTGGATTTTCTATTCATCTTGCAAGCTATGTCCTTTGCCATGCAGAAGCTCTGCAACTTCATGCCATCCCATTTGTCCAACCTTACTTTGATTTCTTGTATTTCCGAGTCTCTATTAAGAAAATATTGGCTTGAGGCAAGAAACCTAGGGTTTCTCCAATTCCATCCTGTAATGTTTTCAGAGTGTCTGTTTTGTCTCTGACGTCTTTGATCCATTTGGAGTTCATTTTGGTGCAGGGTGATATATAAGGATCTAGCTTTAGTTGTCTACAAGTAGTTAATCAATTTTGCCAGCAACGTTTACTGAAGAGGCTGTCTTTATTCCATTCTATTATTTTAACTCCCTTATCAAAGATTAGTTGGCTATAGGTCTGTAGGTTCATTTCTGGGTTTTCAATTCTATTCCATTGGTCCTGAGGTCTGTTCTTATGTCGGTACCAAGCTGTTTTTATTCCTATGGCTTTATAGTAGAGTTTGAAATTTGGTATTGATATTCCTCCAGCAGTGTTCTTTCCGTTGAGGAGCGTTTTTGCTATTCGGGGTCTTTTATTGTTCCATATGAATTTTTGGATTGGAATTTTGATAGGTATCATGTTGAATTTGTAGATAGCCTTGGGAAGTATTGCCATTTTCACAATGTTGACCTTTCCAATCCAGGAGCATGGGAGGTTTTGACATTTGCTATTTTCTGTTTTGATTTCCTTTTTCAAGATTTTTAAGTTTTCATCATAAAGGTCCTTCACTTCTTGGGTTCAGTTAATTCCTAGGTATTTTATTTTTTGAGGGGCTATTACAAATGGAGTTGTTTTCCTAATTTCAGCCACCCTGTTCTGATTGTTGGCATACAGAAAAGCCATTGATTTTGGGGGGTTAATTTTATACCCTGCTACTTTGCCAAAGTTTTGAATCAGCTTGAATAATTAGGGAGTGGAGTCTATGGGATTCTTTAAATACAAGAGCATGTCATATGCAAAGAGGGAGAGTTTTATTTCTTCTTTCCTTATTTGAATCCCCTTTATGTCTGCATCTTGTCTTATTGCTGTAGCTAGGCATTCTAATACTAGATTGAAGAGAAGTGGAGAGAGTGGGCATCCTTGCCTTGTTCCTGAGTTAAGAGGAAATGGCTTTAGTTTTTCAACATTGAGTATAATGCTGGCTGTAGGTTTGTCATATACAGCCTTTATTGTATTGAGGAATGTTCCCTGGATTCCTAATTTTTCCAAAATCTTCATCACAAAAGAATGTTGAATCTTGTCGCATGCTTTTTTTGCATCTATTGAGATAACCATGTGGTTCTTGTTCTTGCTGCTGTTGATGTGATGAATAATATTAATTTATTTGCGTATATTGAAGAAGATTTCCATCCCTGAAATGAATCCTGTTTGCTCATGGTGTATGATTTTTTGGATGAATTATTGAAGTTGATTGGACAAAATTTGTTGAGAAATTTTGCATCAAAGTTCAGCAAAGAAATGGGTCTATAGTTCTCTTACTTTGATGAGTCCCTGCCTGGTTTTCGGATCATTTGAAATCTTTTTCAATTTCATTGACGAGTTGAAGGAGTATTCGTGTGAGCTCTGCTTTGAAAGCCTTGTTGAATTCCGTTGTAAAACCATCTGGTCCTGGACTTTTCTTAGCTGGAAGGTCTCTTATTGCTGTTTCTATTTCAATGTTTCATATGGGCCTGTTAAGCTGGTTTAACTCATCTTGGTTTAGTTTTGGCATGTCAATATTTGCTAGAGAAAAGGTCCATTTCTGTCAAGTTCTCAAACTTATTAGCATAAATTTTTGAGAAGTATTCCCTTATAATGTTCTGAATCTTGGTTGTTCTCATGGTGATGTTTCCATACTCATCTCTGAGTTTATTTATTTGGGTGTGTTCTCGTCTTTTTCTTATAAGATTTGCTAAGGGTCTGTCAATATTGTTAATTTTTTCGAAGAACCAACTCTTTGTTTTGTTGATTCTTTCTATAGTTTTTGTGGATTCTAATTCATTTAATTCTGATTTAATTTTAATTATTTCTTTCTGTCTACTGGATTTGAGTTTACCTTGCTGCTCTTTTTCAAGGAGGTTTAGATATGTCATTAAATTGTTGGTTTCAGATCTCTCCAATTTTTGATGTAGGAGCTCAGAGCTATAAACTTGCCTCTGAGTACTGCCTTTGCTGTGTCCCAGAGGAGCTGGTAGTTTGTATGTTCATTTTTGTTGAATAGCATGAACATTTGAATTTCCTTTCTAATCTCTTCCATGACCCACTCGTGTTTCAGCATTGTGTTGTTCAGCCTCCATGTGATACTGGACTTTCTTTGGTGGCTTTTGGTGTTGAGTTCTAATTTTATTCCCTTGTGGTCAGAGAGAATGCAAGGTATAACTTCAATGTTTCTGAATTTAGACAGGTTTGCTTTGTGGCCTAAAATGTGGTCTATTTTAGAAAACGTTCCATGTGCTGCTGAGAAAAACGTGTATTCTGATGCTGCTGGGTGAAATGTTCGGTAAATGTCTGTTAAGTCTAGTTGATCTATGCAGCTGTTTAGATCTGCGGTTTCTCTGTTGAGTTTCTGCCGAGTTGATCTGTCTAGTGGGTAGAGTGGTGTGTTAAAATCCCCAACAATTAATGTCTTTGGATCTATATGGGATTTGAGGGAAAGTAGTGTTTCTTTGATAAATTTGGGTGCTCCATTGTTTGGCGAATAGATATTAGAATTGTAATATCCTCCTGAAGGAGAGATTCTTTAATTTGTATGTAGCGACCTTCTTTATCTCTTCTCACGAATTTTAATTTGAAGTCTATTTTATCTGATATTAGGATTGCAACTCCGGCCTGTTTATGGGGTCCATTTGCTTGGTAGATTTTATTCCAGCCTTTAACATTGAAAATGTGTTTGTTTTTATGGGCAAGATGTGACTCCTGAAGGTAGCAGATAGAAGGGTCTTGTTTTTTAATCCAACTAGTTGGTCTATGTTGTTTAATTGGAGAGTTCAGTCCGTTAATGATGATAGAAAGGACTGAGAGTTATTTGGGGGTTCCTGCAATGTTATCCACCTTCTTGGCGCCTGCGAAAACTAGGTTCTTCCTATCGTTCTTGGATTCTCAGTTTGGGTGCAGTTTCTTGGCCTTTATTGTGGTCTTGTTGGTTTTCTATGTATAGGACATCTTTAAGAATCTTTTGTAGGGCTGGTTTGGTGGAGATGTATTGTTTCAATTTTTCTTTGCTATGGAAGGTTTTTATTTGGCCTTCAGTTATGAAGGAGAGTTTAGCTGGTTACAGTATTCTTGGTTGATAGTTGTTTGTTTTTAGGGCATGGCATGCATCATTCCAGGCTCTTCTTGCTTTGATTGTCTCTGCTGAGAAATCTGAGGTGATTCTAATTGGTTTCCCTTTATAGGTGATTAGTGTTTTCTCCTTGACAGCTTTAAGGATCTTTTCCATGGTCTGAGTTGATCCTGTGTGGATTATAATGTGACGGTGGGATGTCCTATTCTATTTGGAGTTCAAAAAGCTTCTTGTATCTGAATAGGCCTATCTTTTTGCATGTTTGGGAAGTTCTCTGGTAGGATACTGTTAAACAAATTTCCTAGTCCATTAACTTCTGTTTCTAGGTGCTCCTCTACACCCATTATCCTTAGATTAGGCCTTCTGATGGTGTCTTCCAAATGTTGGATAGATCTGTCATATTTGTTGGACTTGTCTTGGATGGTTGTATGTTCTTTCTCTATAATATCTTGGCTGTCTTCAATCCCCGAGATTCGATCTTCTGCATGGTCTAACCTGCTGTCAAGGCTTTCTACTTTGTTTTTTATCTCTTTTCCTTCTAATTGGTCAGCTTTGATGGCTTCAAATTCTTTGTTGAAGCTTTGTTTTAGATCTTGTATGAAGTTCTTTACTTCCTTAATTTGGTGTTCAGTGTTTATTCTCAAATCACTTAGTTGATTGCTTATGATTTCCTTGGACTCCCATTGCTTCTGTTGGGCTCCATTCAGCATTCCCTTTGTGGTCTCCCTGACTTCCTTCAGCTCTTTGTTAATGGATTCCATGAATGCCTTTAGTGATCTTTGTGTATTCTCTTCCTGCTCTCTCAATTCCTGCATTACACTTTGATTAGCTTCCTCCCGTTCGTGGGAGTCCTGTAGTTCTCTTTGAGTGTTCTCAGCCTGCTCACACCATTCCTGCCTTTCTCTTTGAGTATTCTCAAGCTGCTCACGCAAATCCTTTATCAATTTTTGAGTAGCTTCCTCATGCTTGTGATATTCCTGTATAAACTTTTGGATTGCCTCCTCTGTCTCCCTATCACGCTCATACAGAGTCCTTTTTATGTTTTCAATCTTTTCCTTTATTATGTTTTCAATCTTTTCCTTTATAATGTTTGCCAGCAGTGTTTGTAGAGCTATTTGGAAATTGTCCTCTGGATTATTCATTATCTGTTCTGTCCCCTGATTATCAAGATTGGGAATTGAGATACCCGGATTTGCCATTTTTCTTGTGTTTTTCCGGCTTACTCTGCCCATTTGAGATGAAAATAGCACCAGTTTTGTGCTAGAACACTATCTTAAGGCAAGCATCAACCGAAGTCTGAATTTGTACAGTCAATAGTCTACAGATACAATCTAGTTCAACAGATACATCTATTGAACATCCAACAACTATACATTAATGGGCTACGAACCGCAAAGAAGAATTTGGAAGACCAGAAATTATTAGGGTTAGGGAGAGAGATGGATAAAAATTAGGAATAGATTGATGTGGGGAGGCTCAGAGAGAGTTTACTAAGTCCTAATCTCAAAGCAGGAAATAGCTAGTGTAGGATGAAAATAGAGAGGGAGAAAAAAAGAAGAAAGGGAAAGAGAAAAGAAAAGAGACCAGAAGAAATAGAAAAGTAAAAATTAATAAAATTATGTAGAACCGATAACTATCTATTTACAGAAGAAGGTGAATATATTGAGAGAAGGGAAGGGACATAAAGGAGATGTGAAAAACCTAAAAATAAAAATGCTTAAAATATTATATAGGTATAAAGAGGTAGTACTGCTATTAAGGAATTTAAGTCTTAGAGGTTTTGAATTGAGTGATAAATTTCTGGATTAAGTGTGTACACAATGGGGGATAGGGTCTAATAGTCAATTAAGGGTTTATCTGAGGATGTGCAGGACAAGAATTAAGTCACATAAAGAAGAACGAAAGAGAAGAGAACGTGAAAAGGATAAGAAAAGAAGAAAAAAGATGAGAAGTTCAGTGGAGGTAAACAAAAAAGAAAGAGATAATTAAAATAGAAAAAAGAGAGAAAGAAAACAAAAAAAAAGAAAGAAAAACGCACACTCACGTATCCCTAAAATAAAAATTATAAGAGGAAAAAAAATTTCTGGAAAACAATTTTTTTTCAAAAAAGGCAAAAATTAAGGATTAAAAAAAGTTATGGAAAAGAAAAAAAAAATTATATAAGGTACCAAAAAAATTTTTTTTTAAAGAAGAAGAAGAAGAAGAAGAAGAAGAAGAAGAAGAAGAAGAAGAAGAAGAAGAAGAAGAAGAAGAAGAAGAAGAAGAAGAAGAAGAAGAAGAAGAAAAGTTCTTTGATTTTTTTTGGGAGGGGTGGGAAAAATCCTGTATCTCCCTTGTGTCTGTAGCTAGCCTTTTGTTGGAGTCTCTGGTCTGCTTGTGGTCCTGTGGCTTGGTTGGTTTCTTAAGTCAGTTTGTTCGAACAGGCAGAAAAATGCTCTGCTTTACCCAGGATTTGGCGATCCTCCTCCCAGGTTAGTTCATTTGGAGGCAGATCTACTTTGAGTATCACAAAAGAGGGGGATGCAGTGATGAGGCTAGGTTCTGGGTAGAGTTGAGGCCTTTCAACAGACAGTAGCTTTTCCCGGGGCGCTAGTTTTTGAAAAACTCACAGAGCCCAGCCTGGAGCCATTCTCAGGGTTTCTGTTTACTGAATTTCAATTGATTGTTGAGGCTGCTAGAGAAAGGGGCAGCCTCTGGCTCTGATTACCCAGTGAAGAAAGTCACTTCTAGGGCTGGTGCCCGAGCTGTGTGACTTTTCCCTGGGTGGAGCTGAGTCTGGCAGGTCAAGTTAGGTTCTTGTGACCTGCTAAATGACTCTAGATTTCTTCCAATGCCTGAGTTGGAGCTAGCAGCTCCACTGAGTTTTGTCGGTATCCAAGATGGAGATCTCTGGTGCTGGGGCGGAGGGGTGGCCTTCCCTCCTCTGCTCCCTGAGAAGGAGTGAAGATGTCAGGCTTCTACTCATGCCGAGTCTTGGTTCCTGGGTTGTCTCTGGTCTGCAAACTGCAGGATGAAGATGTCCACTCCTTGTCAGTTCTTGCTGGTGTTGAGTAGAATCCGCTCGCCTGCTGTGTCTGGCTTCTTCATCCCAGACTCTCTGTGGCTCAGGAATGGCTCCTGTGCTCGCCCGCCGCCACCTCCACAGCTGCCGCTGCCACGGCAGCTGCTGGCAAGAGCTCAGAAGTGTCTCCTTGCCTGGGTTTCCCCTCTCTGGCCTAACTCTCTGTCCTATGATGGCATACTTGGTGTAATTCTCTGGCTTACGACTGTTCACTGGAACTCTAAAACTGCTTTCTATGGGAGAGCTTGCTTAGATTCCAGCTTCTCCTCCGCCATCTTCCTGGAAACCCCCTCCCAAGTTAGGGTGTTTCTAATGAGTGCCTGCTTCCAAGTTCTTTCAAAAGGAGAACAGATATTATCTAAAGAATATCCATAAAAGGATATTTTGCCAAGCTGGGGTGTACTAAAGGCTCTTGACCAATCATGCACATCCCTAGAGACACAGGTTCCATTCCTACTCACCAGCTCTAAGGCATGTAAACAAGGACTTCTCCCTCTTTTTCTTGGTCTCATGGGTCATGCATTCCTCCATCTGAATTTGTAAGCTCCAGAAGAATATATAAGCAGAAGAGCAAGTCTGAAGAGGGCATGTTTAGCTTGACATACTGTGTAAGTTCTTTCAGGGTTTCTTGGTTCTTGTCATAGAAATCATCAGGGCAGAAGAGCATCCTCATAGGGAAGATCGAACAAATCATGCTGTGGGCATATTGGTGATAAGGAAAATGAGAGCCCGCCCTCCCCATCCTGAGCCTTGTACTAAAGCATTTTTCTGGCAGGACGTGCATTTTGGGAAGTGGGAAGAGTCTCCTGCAAGCAGGATGTTCCTCACAACCCACTTCTAGGAATTTCTCAAATACAATCCTCTATAATTCTGCATGTGCTAGGAAGAGAAAGTTGTTTCCCCACTGAATCTGACTTGTTATACACAGTCCTCCTTGTCATCCATGAGAGTCCAAAACCACAAACACATCCACAACTGTGTAATCTGCTATCCACTGAAGTGGCAAGCCTCAACCCCCTGGTAAAATCACAACTGGTGTGCAAAGAAGAAAGTTGACTTTGATTCAGAAACCTCAAAGATACCCAGTTTTCAAGGACTGAACTTATCTTTGTGCCAACATCCACTTACTTCTTCATCTTTTTCATCTTCCTCCCAGTTACAGTAGAAGGATCTATACCAATGGAAGGGGAGGAGGATGCTAACTCTATGCTTCTCCTTTTCTGAACTAACAGGACACACATGGGACTGGCTAAGTCCCAAATGGCAATGTAAACATGACAGACAAAAAGTGGAGGTATGTCTATACAATTTCAAGGAAATTCTGTGAGGATGTTTATATGCATCTGTCCAAATAAGTGCACAATGGCTCATGCCTCTAATCCTACTAATCAGGAGGGTGAGATCTGAGGATTACAGTTTGAACCCAGTCTAGTTTGTAAAATTCTAAAGACACTTATCTTCAAGTAACCAGTCCAAGGCCAGACCTGGAACTGGGGCTTAAATGGTAGAGTGCTAGGAATGGGACAGCACTCAGGCCCCAAATTCAAGTTGCATCCTTGCTTCTTTCTATATTCCCTCAAAGGCCTACAAGATAGTGATTTCCTAGGTAAGGGTGGACTTTGGGTGGGGCTGACTCATTTCTTTAATCCTAGTCTCTCAGCAAGCAAACTGCTAAGGCTCCACTAGCTCCTGAGGCAAATGAAATATTCTGGCAGCCCAGTCCTAAAGTATTAACTGGGAGTGCACTTCTTTGTCTCAAGCCAATTTCTTGTGATAAGACCTCAGTGAAACAGTTTCCGAGAAGTATCAAGTATTCCAATAATCTGCCGGGGGGGGGGGGTATCATCAGCCCTGGGTTTGAAAGAAGAACACTCATTTTTTAAACAGAATATCCAGCAACTGCTCCATTGTCCCCAACTCTCTATAGTGGTGGAGGAAGTTTCCAACACAGAAGAAATCACCTTTCTGGTAGGCAGGGAACAGGTCCATTGCCAACATTTACAACAAGCCTGAATCCAAGCTGCATATATTATAAGGCACATTCAGGTTTTGGGCTGACTCATTGTCACACTGAGGTGGTAAAAAGAGTGGATCTTTGAAACATGGAAAATGGAGTACACTTCAAAGTGAGTAACAGAGTGGATTGAAAAGTGCATAGTAAATTTTTCTCAGTATACACATATAAAAGCACACAAGAAGAAGGTTGTACTGTAGGCTAGGATGAGATTAAATAGGTTTCTTGTCATACTTACACCTGGCCTGAGTTGCCTTGTGATTCCCTTGGTTTATTTTATAAAAAGGCCTGAGACATTGGATTCATGGTTTGGCACTGATCCAATGTCTGTAGCATCGAGTGCAGCACTCATACCACTCATGCCTGAGACCTGAGTCTCTTGAACTTTGAAAACAACACAGGAACATCTTTCTTGTTCCCGAGCTACAGGCCACGTGAGCTGGCTTGAGCTGACTGTCGGTTACAGTTGCCTGTCTCTCAGAGTTCCATATTCTATTCCATTGTAAGGGAGGCAGTGTCATCTCTCAGAGCCCAATGATCAGAGTTGCTTGCTCACATAAGACCATTCCAAAGACAACCTGGAGGCTGAAATCTCCCCTCCAACATCACTCTGTACACATGTGGACATGATCAAATCCAAACATCCTCAGCTAGGCCTACAAGCCAGCATGATCTCAGCCACAAGGAACCCTTCCTAGGTCAGACCCATGCCTTATTTGTCACTATTCCTCTCATCCTTCACAAATCATTTTGCTTCTCAGGGCCTTCTCAGACTGCCATTTGATTCTTGGATGTATTTTTGACATCTACCTCTTAGGACATTGTTAGGTTTTTATTTCCTAATCTTCTGTTTGCTCTTGAAGCCCATGTGTGCTGTCATGTGGAAAATCGTACAAGTATTAAAAAACAAACCTTACACCTATAGTCAGACATTTTTATGGGTGTTCATTCTTGTAAGATAAAAGACTAATCTTGATAATTTTCTCATATCTTATGACAGAGGTGAGGGGGAGAAGGGAAGAGGTGCTGCATTGTCTTCTCATAATTCAAAATACAATAGTTGAAGGAATGTAAGATTTAAAGATAAAAGCTATTTTCCTGTCCTTTTTATAAGCTAGTCGTTTATAAAGTATTCCTCACTAAAGTCTTGTCATCTGTGTCCCAGGAACTATCCTCCTCATTCAAAATAATCAGGAAAAACTTTCACAAATAAGTGGGCTGTTGTCTAATCTCCGGATAAGAATTTAAGATATAACATTGCCTGCGAATATGTGTGTGTACATGTGTGTGGGAGGGTGTGTGAATGTATGTGAATGTGTGTTTGTGCATATGTGTGTTTTAGGACTTGAACTCAAGGGCTATATGACATTCCCGAGCATCTTTCCCTTGAGTGTAGTGCTCTAACCATTGTGCCACAGTTCCACTGCAAGTTTTCTGTAGTGAACTGGAGAGGAGAGACTCATAAAATTTCCTGCTCAGGCTGTCTGAACTAAATCTCAGGTCTCAACCTCCTGATTAGCTAGAGTTCTAATTATGAGCCTCCAGAACCTGGTGATAAAACTGTTACTGGTGGCAGTGGGGTTGCAAGTTTCAGTCCAGCTTCATAACATTCTATATCATAAAACAGCAACAGTAAAAACCTATATCAAAATACAATAATAAGATATACTTAGAATACAATTTAGTGATATAGTCTGCTAGCATAACTTTCAGGAATCTGTGTTCTTAATGATTTAGCATCACAAAACCAGACAAAATGAGATAATTTCAGTAGACTCTCCAAATTTTTTAATCCATCATATAATAATTTCAAAACATTATAATAAACTGGAAAACATTCATACTTATTAGGAGAATGTAAAAAAGATAAACGATGGCAGATTATGAAATGGAACATTCTACACTGCAGGAAAATCATTGTCATGATGGATATGTGGTGGTATTGTCATCGTGAATATATGATAATGTTCTTCAGAGCAGCAATAGATAAATATATATTTACTACATATAGTCTAATTTGTCTCGATCTCTATCAACTTCCAATCTTCTACTGCACATTATCAGTTTATTCATGTTTATGGTATATTCCAAAATAACTAGCAGAGTCAGGTTACCAAATTCATTAGCTTCAATGTTTTAGGAGATAAACCTGCTAATTATATTGACTATTTTATATATTAAACATGTAGTGTGCTATCATTGTACTCTCTAAGTATGTACCTACAATTCTTCAAAGTGAAACGGAATACAAGGTTTTGCCTGTAAAGCTAGCTATTTGGGACATCAGTTTCAGAACAGTGTAGTTTTACCTTCAATGCTCCCAAAACCTAGCTATGCGCAATGGAATACATCTATCATCTCCTGTCCATGGGGAGCTGAGAGCAGGAGGACTTCAATTTCATGCCATACTAGGCAAGAACTTCCATATGGCTCCATCTCAACCAAAGAAGGTTCAACACTGGCAGCACCTATAACCCCCACCTAGATGAAAATAAAAATAAGAGCAATGTAGTATAAGAAACAAACAGTATTAAAACATGCTAATACAAACCATCATAAACAACACACACGTAGTTCTTGTTTCTTATACCTGTAATCCTACCTATAGCTCGGATTATATATGTGAGCCAGAGGCACCACGCAGTTCATCATTTTAAAAATGACTATTTGAAGCCAGGAGCCAGTGTCTCATGCCTGTAATCCCAGATACTCATGATTCTGAGATATGAGGATCACAGTTTAAAGACAGCCCAGGAAGAAAAGTCCCCATAAGACTCTAATCTCCAATTAATTACTGTAAAAGCAAATGTGGCTTTGTGGCTCAATTGATAGAGTGCTAACTAACTTGAGCTCAGAATCTCAGAGACAGTGTCCAGGTCCTGAGTTCAAGCCCCACAACTGACAAAAAAAAGCATTTTAATGTCTGAATTTTTTTATTGTGAAAATAGAGTACAGAGGGGTTACAACTACATGGGCAAGATAATGAGAACATTTCGTATCAAGCATTGTAGCCTCCTCTGTTTCCCCTTACAATCCCTTCCCATCCTCCCTCAATCCTCCCACCTAATCCTCCCCCCAACCAAAGTTATAAAGTTCATTTTCGACATAACAACTTGTATATATCATTGTTGCAATGGGTCCACCTGTATCCCTATTTAAACGATTTGTTTTTGCCCTTCCCCTATAAAAATTTTACCAACATCAAATACAGTGAAAGCAGGGGTAAAGCCGTGGGGGAGGGACATGCAAAGCAACAAAGAAATAATCTTATAAATAAATGTGTTAGAAAAAATCGCATGAAAGAAAAAAAACATTTGAATACATATCTTAGGGTTCATTTCCCTAACATCAAATTATCTGACCTTTTCTGCTTGACTCAAACATATACTAGTTACTGCAAAAAAGGGAAAACATGGGACCTATATTTCTTTGGGCCTGGCTTACTTCACTTAATATAATTTTTTTCTAAGTCTTTCCATTTCCTAACAAATGGGGCAATGTCATTCTTTCTGATGGAGGCACAGAATTCCATTGTGTATATATACCACACTTTCTTGATCCATTCATCTATTGAGGAGCATCTGGGTTGGTTACATATCTTAACCATGGTAAATAATGCTGCAATAAACATAGTTGTGCTGGTAGCTTTAGTGTGGTCTTGTTTGTAAACATTTGGGTAAATGCCCAAAAGTGGGATTGCTGGGTCATAGGGGAGCTCTATGTGGAGTCTTTTGAGGAACCTCCATACTACTTTCCAAAGTGGTTGAACAAGTTTACATTCCCACCAACAATGCAGTAAGGTTCCTTTCTGTCCACATCCCCTCCAGCATCTGTTGTTATTTAGAGTTCTTGATTTTTGCCATTCTAACTGGGTTGAGGTGGTATCTCAATGTTGTTTGAATATGCATTTCTTTTATGGCTAGGGAGGTTGAGCATTTCTTCATGTGTCTATTGGCCATGCTTCTTTCCTCTTCAGAGAAGTTTCTCTTTAAGACTTTAGCCCACTTATTTATGAGGCAGTTGTTTCTTTGAGGATCTGTTGTTGGGGGATTTAATTTTTTGAGTTCCAGGTATATTTTAGATATGAGACCCTTGTTTGTTGTATGGCTAGTGAAGATCTCCCAACCCGTGGGCTTTCTATTGATCTTACTAGCTAAATCCTTTGTCATGCAGAAGCTCTCCAATTTCATGCAATCCCAATTGTCCAACCTTTCTTTGATTTGTTGTGTTTCCAGGTCTCTATTAAGAAAATTTTGGCCTGTGCCAAGTAGACCTAGAGTTTCTCCTATTCCATCCTGTAATGTTTTCAGAGTGTTTGCTTTGACTCTGACGTCTTTGATCCATTTGGAATTGATTCTGGTGCAGGGTGATATATAAGGATCTAGCTTTAGTTTTCTACAAGTAGTTAATCAATTTTGCCAGCATCTAATGTCTGAATTTCTTGTGAACTAAAATGAAAGCTGTGGTATACAATTCTACAGACTACTACAGATTTAATTATATTTGTAGTTAGAAAAAGTAGCAGCACTTGAACAAAAGACATTTTTTTCATAAACTAGGGCAGACTGGTCTCTAATTGGAGGACATTGCTGCACTCATACGTAGTACTTTTTGGTTGTTTTTTGTTTTGTTTTTAGAACAGGACGAGTGAACTTCTTTCTGCCAGTGGCCATTTGGGTATGTCTGACTTCATTCACAGGCCATGCAGAATTAACAGTAAAGACAGGACAAAGTCAATTGGCAGTAAACTTACTTGTCTTTATGCCATGGTCCAAATAATTTGATTAGCGTATATGTCCCTATAGCCTATAGTTTCCTATTCCTGCCTTCCTCAAAATACAAGCATTTCCACCAGTTCAGATTTGAGCCAGGCAATATTCAGTATTAGTGTAAGAGTCGAGGAAAATTGTAACACAACCAGGGAAGCATGCAACCAACACTTCAGTAGCTGGACACTGGGAACTCAGGCCTATAATCCGAGCTACTCAGGAGGCTGATGATCACAGTTCAAAGCCAGCTCCAGTGAGAAAATCTGTAAGACCCTTCTCTCCAATTAACAATCAAAAATCCATAAAGGGAACCGGGGCTCCAGAGGTAGAGTAGCCTTGATTACAAAACCTCAAGGGCAGCACCCAATTCTGAGTTCAAGCTGCAAGTCAGGCACAAAAACAAAAACAATCAAAAACAACAACAACAAAAAAACAGAAACTGGGAGAAAGCTCAGGAAAGGATAGCATTGCCTACAAGAAAAATGTACACATTACATGTTTTGTGAAATGGTAAACTCACGGTACACACCTGAGTAACAATTACATTTAAAAAAGAATGTGGGAAATTCCAAAGCCATAGGGCCTTATGATGTGCATCTGCTTTCCAGAATTTCAAAGTCCCATCATCTGAGCAGGTATCACATAGCCCAGGGTGATTAGAAAGTATGAAGGCAGAGATCTTTTCAGATTGGCCCAGCAAATCTTTGATTACTTTAAGCAAAAAAGAAAAGAAAGCAAAGCAAACAAAATAAACTTTAAGGTTAATTATGCTGCTATTAAAGATTCAGATGTTGGTACACTTTGTAGAGGGAAAGGGAAAATACAAATTCTTCATATAAGGATACAGGTGGACTCATTGCAACAATGAGATGTACAACACATTATGTCAAAAAACGAACTTTACAATTTTGGCGTGGGAGGTGGTAGATGGGAAGGGATGGGAAGGGGAAACAAAGGAGGAGGCAACAATGTTTCATAAGAAATATACTCATTATCTTGCTCATGTAATTGTAACTTCTCTGTAAGTTATTTTCACAATTTAAAAAATTGAAAAAAAAAAGATTCCAGGCAGATTTATACTGGTAAATGATGAGTTAGTACATATGTTTTGTAGATACTGAACTCAAATGTGTCAGAAAAATATCCTTGGATTCATAACTAGAAACTCTGAAGTGTAAGGTATATTAATTAGGTAAGTTTCATTAGGTAGCCAATGAAGAAAACAACACATGGTATTCAGTCAGGTAAATTAGTTTATTTTTATGTATTGATTTATTTTTGGTCCAGTTGTGGGGCCTGAACTCTGGGCCTGGGCGCTGTCCCTCAGCTCTTCAGCTCAAGGTTAGCTCTACCACTTGAGCCACAGTGCCACTTCCAGCTTTTTTCTTTTTGCTTATGTGGTGCTGAGGAATCGAACCCAGGGCCTCATGCATGCAAGGCAAGTGCTCTACCACTGAGCCACTTTCCCAGCCCCTAAAGTAGTTTATTTACTGAACTGCTGCCCATGCCATACATGGTGGAGAGGCATGTAGAAAAGGGGGGGGGGGTGTTGGTGACCCAACCTAGGGCCAAGTCGTATCTAAGCCAAAGACCAGATGAGGTATGCCCAGGTTGGGGAAAAGTCTGACCACACTGGATCTGGATGTGACCTCGGGGCCTGGGACTCTCCTCTGGTCAGATGGAAAGTGTGACCAGTAGCTGACCAGGTTGTGACTTAATGAGGGGGAGGGGTGAGGTGGCTGCCTTCAGGAGTCCCAGATAACTAGGTAACACCTAAAGGGTGGAAACTTAGCAAAGAAGTGGGGAGGTGTCTGCATAGGGTCTGCATGGCCTGGGGCAGACCTAATACCAAATATAAGTAGTACCTCTGCCATGTAATTCCTGACTCCAAACCATTCATTCTCAATCATTTCTTCCTTCCTTCCTTCCTTCCTTCCTTCCTTCCTTCCTTCCTTCCTTCCTTCCTTCCTTCCTTCTTTCTTTCCTTCCTTCTTTGTTCCTTTGTTCATTTGCTCATTCCTTCCTTCCTTTCTTTTCTCTCCCCATCTCTCCTCTCTCCCTCTCTCTACCAATCTCTCCTCTCCTTCACTAAACCTCCCTCTCTCCCCTACCTCAGTATTCTCAACTCTCAAATAATGAACACTTGCTGAATTGAACTTACAAGCTGGGAAGAGTAGCTCAATGGGCAAATATGAAATTTAGTTTAATGTTTCCTTACATCTCTACCACAGATCACTGGAATCAAATAATGTACACTCAGCAGCATGCCATCTCAAGCTATTTGGAGGAGGAAAGCAAGCATGTTTTCACTGCATTCTGTGAGGTCCACTCTGGGAAGGTGGGGCAGACTCCTCCCTCCTTTTGGCTAAATCTCAGCCCAGTTTCTGCATCAGAAGAGGTGACTGCCTCGAAGTGAACCAGTTACCTAAGTGACTCATGTACTGGGCAGAAACCTAGCCTCTTGTGATACTGAGATTAATGGCATGATTCAACATGATTCACTAGTTTGTTGAGGCTGGGACTTCCTAAATTTTTGGTTAGGCTATGTTCAAATTGTGATCTATTTATTTCTGATTGCTAACCATGATTATAGATGTGAGCCAGTACATCAGATCATTCAAAGTCCTTTATCATACATGGAAGACATGAGGTTTCCCAAATGACATACCAGTTGACAGACAGCAAAATAAGTCATTAATTCTGGTTAAGATGTGTTTTTAATGTGAAACAAAATTTACTTAGCAAAATATGACTACTGTGATTATACTTTTAAACTTACCCTACCTTTTAATACCAAATCACCTATATTAGCCAATGATTAACTCAAATTACCTGTAATCATTTATTTCTGTCTTCTACAGATAGGCAGAACTGGATCACACACTATTAACTAAAGTGGTAGAATTTGAGAAGATCACACTTCTGAGACATTCTAGGAAGGAAAGTATCACCCATATCCAACTACTAGGTAGGGATATTGGAATGCAATCATGATCCCTGCTTTTTAGGCTAGGTGCAAAAATTGCTAATCTATGAGTAAAGTAACTTAAACAACAAAGGATTGGTGTAGTGACTCCAGTGGTGGAGTACCTGTCTGGCAAACACAACATCAAAACTCAAATCAACTTCCTAAAATTAAAATATGAAAAAGAAAGAACGAACAACTCATGTTGAACATGTGTTCAATGTAAAGATTTACAATAAATTATTGTAGTTATAATACCATTATTTATTTCTAGGGACAAACACATTTTGTGTCAAGCCTAAATGAAAAAATAACACACTATATACGCTTTGTATATGCTTTGGTAAAACACAGGTCTGGCTTACAATGGTGACCCCTTAAGTTTGCATGTGCAGTGGTGTTGCAGGGTTGTTAAAGTTTATGGAAGTCCATCTTTTTGATGAACTTAACATGAAATTACATAACCAAACAGTTCACTGGACGGATACTGCTGATACACACACACACACACACACACACACACACACACATATACACACATGTATGTGTTTATATATTAAGTGATACATGAATAAAATTAACGATGAATAAACTCAGTGAACAGATACCTTTCCCAAATAATTATTTTACCTGAATAAATTCATGTCTTAAACTCTCCAATCACACTTACATAGCTGCTGATTCCCATCAGCTTTTTTATGATACTTTTTTCTTTGTTTTTCAGATGAAAAAACCTGCCAATAAATATACCTGTATGACATTCCTTTCTTTAAAAAATGAAAATAATGTTGTGTAATCTGGTTGTTTATGTGTCATCAAAATAATTTTTTATAATTTCAAGTACATATTGTCTTAGACTTGGATCTCACTCATTTTCTTCCAATAATACCTATAGGAAGGGGAAAATGAAGGATCATTCTGTTACTTTGTGAGCTTCTGTTATTAATCACTGCAATAAGTATTATGAAAATGAAACTCTGAAATTATTTGGAGATTATTTGAAAGTTACCTTTCTACACACTCATGCTACTCCCTCAACTAAATCACAGAACTTAAAATAAGTAACATTTTAGCTGGGAGCCAGTAGCTGATGTCTGTAATCCTAGTTACTCAGGAGCTAAGATCTGAGTATGGTAGTTCAAAGCTAGCCTTAGCAGGAAATCTGTGACACTCTTACCTCCAATTAACGGCCAGAAAAACTGAAGTGGCCCTGTGGCTCAAGTGGTAAAGTGCTAGCCTTGATCTTAAGAGCTTAGGGACAGTGCCCAGGCCCATGACCATGAAAAAGAAAAACAAAAAAGGAAAAACAGGGGGGGAAGCAACATTTTAAAGCTTATGTATAAGGGGGGACCAAGATGGCGACGGGCAGTAGGGAAACGCCACAGCTCTCTCCCACCAAAAAGAGAGTTCGAGTTCCAACGCTTAATCACCCCAAGAGACCGACAACAACAAAAAGACGAACACTCAGAGAAAAACCAGAGGTGGAAAATAACAAAAAAGAAAGAGAGGAAAAGAAGAATTTCAGAACAGAAAAAAGCGAAGACACCTCCCCCAACCTTTACTGGCCGCGCTCCAGGCTGGGGCCGGAACCAGGCCCGGGGATCCAGCACCTGAACAACACGACCAATTCCTCCCAACTGAAGTAAAAAGCTGAGCATACGCCTCAACAGAGGGGAGAAAACCAGGAAACAACACTCCCCGGGAAGCACACCTGTGACAACAAAAGACCTGGAGGCCCAGGACAAGAGAAGCACAAACACCACCAAAACTCCACCCATATACCCTAGACTGGGAATTGGGCAACACAGGCTGCCAGCACCTGATAGTAAGCAGGAGCTCAGACTGTTAAGGCTGCTCAGCAATAGAGTGACAGTCTTGGAGTATGAGGCTCTGGAACTGATTCCTCAGCAGCACAAAAGCAAAAAGGGTCAGAAGTGGTGCTGTGGCTCAAATGGTAGGGTGCCAGCCTTGAGCTGAAGAGCTGAGGGACAGCACCCAAACCTAGAGTTCAAGCCCACAACCAGCCCAAAACAAACAAACAAAAACGCATCAGGAGCCCATAGCAGACTCCAGTATTTGGGAGAGTGCATCCAGAGCATCTGTTCTTCAAAAGAGCACCCGTAGGAGCAAACAGAAGCAGTCTAGACTGCTCAACCCTTCCAAAGGCGGGAACTGCCAGCAATCTACAGCAGAGAGCTGAGAATCCTAAGTAAGTCAGAATAGCAGCTGGAAATAGGCTCCCAACAGAACCCAGATCAGGCACAGACTCTCTATACCAATACAGAATCAGCAACCAAGCAAAGACAGACACACCAAAACAAAATTGAAGAGCAGTCTCCTGAACCTCCATGCGAAAATCACAGAGAAAAATCACAAGGTTTACCACCACCCAGGACAGCAAGCTCACCTCAAAAGTCAGCAGCCACGCAGGGGAGAGCCCCAGTGGGAGCAAAGCAGGAATGGAAGACAAAAGCTACATCCAAGGGTTGCTGGAGGCAATGACTCAAGAAATAAAGCGAGAAATTGATCAGAAATTGAAAGAGCACAAGGATGATCTATCCAAAGAGATACAGGGTATCAAACAAGACATGCATGCAAAAATAGAAGCTGCACAAACCTCAGTAAGAAGTGAGCCAAACCCCAAATTAGAGGTAATGCATACCTCATTGAGAGGGGAGATCAGTACTCTGAGAACCAACATTGAATCCATAAAGGGATCCATTTCCTCCATGCAAACCACAATAGAAGCCACGATCAACAGAGTGAATGAAAGGGAAGGTATAGTGTCAGATACAGAAGACAGAATACACCAACTGGACCAAAAAGTGACAGATATAGAAAAATCACTCAAATTAAACCAAAGGGAAATTCAAGAGCAAGCAGATAATGCTAAAAAATTTAACCTTCGCATAATCGGAGTGGATGAAGGTGAGGAATTCCAGAACAAGGGAATGCAACACCTATTTAACAATATAATCAATGAAAATTTTCCCCACCTCAAAAACGACCATCTTATCTACATCAAAAAAGCTTATCGAACACCCAACAAGCAAGACACCAGGAGAAACACTTCTAGACACATTATAGTAAAAATGATAGATCTGAATAATAAGGAAACAATCCTGCATGCAGCAAAAATGAAGAAGGACCTGTACTACAACGGGAAAAAAAAATTAGAATCACTGCAGATCTCTCCACACAAACAATGAATGCAAGAAAAGCCTGGGAAAGCACCATACGATCCCTGAGAGCCAATAACTGCCAACCCAGACTGATATAACCGGCAAAGCTAGCATTCACATTTGATGGAGAACTGAAAACTTTTAATAGCAAAGAAAAACTAAATGAATACATAAACATTAAGCCAGCATTACAAAGAATTCTAAGAGGGGGGACACAACCTGAAGAAAGCAGCCAGGAATTGGGGCCTGCCCCAAACAGGCGTTACTCAAAGTGTAACTGAGCAAGCACAGTAGGAAAGGAAAAAAGAAAAACTTAGGAAAACGGAATGGCAGGGACAACAATGCATCTCTCTATACTTTCTCTTAATATAAATGGGCTGAATTCGCCAATTAAAAGAAAACGAACTGAGGACTGGATCAGAAAACAAGAACCATCCATCTGTTGCCTTCAGGAGACCCACCTCTCAGCCAAACATACAAACAAACTCAGAGTGAAGGGGTGGAAAAGGATCTACCAATCAAACGCCCCCAGTAAGAAAGCAGGTGTAGCCGTCCTGATATCTGACAAAATAAACTTTTCATTAAAATCAGTACAGAAAGACAAGGACGGACACTACATATTAATAAAGGGAACAATCCAAGAGGAGGATATTACCATCATCAACTTATATGCCCCAAATATTGGTGCACCCAGATATGTCAAACAAATGCTCTCAAACTTACAGAATAAAATAGATCCCAATACGATAATACTAGGAGACTTTAACACACCACTCTCACCAAAGGAGAGGTCTATCAACCAGAGGATTGGCAAAGAAGCTACCGAATTAAGAGAGGCCATACTTCAAGCGGAATTAACTGACATCTAACGAGTATTTCACCCTAAAACAACACAGTACACATTCTTCTCAGCAGCTCACGGAACTTTCTCCAAAATAGACCATATCATAGTTCATGCAAGGAACTTAAGCAAATACAAAGGGATCGACATAATCCCCTGTATCCTATCTGACCACAATGGAATCAAGCTAGCACTCAATAACAAAGCATACCACTGAAATTTCTCTAATACATGGAAATTGAACAGCACACTCCTTAACAATGCCTGGATAACAGAAGAGATCAGAGAAGAAATAAAGCATTTCCTACAACTCAATGAAAATGAAAACACCTCACAAAGAAACTTGTTGGACACAGCAAAAGCAGTCCTGAGGGGCAAATTTATTGCCCTCAGGGACCACATCAAGAGAATGGAGACAGACCAAGTAAATAATCTCATGTTGCAATTAAAACAGCTAGAAAAAACAAGAAAAAATGGGACCTAAAGCTACTAGACGAAGCCAGATAACCAAATTAAAAGCAGAGATTAACCAATTAGAAAATCAGAAAACCATAACCAAAATAAACCAAACAAAAAGCTGATTCTTTAAAAAATTTACTAAAATGATGGCCCATTGGCTAGATTAATTAAAAAAAGAAGAGAGGAAACCCATATTAATAGGATTAGGGATGCCACGGGAAACATCACAACACGTACCCAAGATATCCAAACAATTCTAACAGACTACTTTCAAAAGCTATGCTCTCTAAAGGAAGAAAATCGGGCAGAAATGGATGCATTTTTAGAGAAATACAAGTTGCCCAAACTGAGCAAAGAAGAAGTTAACCAATTAAATAACCCAATATCCTACAATGAGATACAGGAAGCTATCAAAAGTCTTCCAACAAAAAAAAGCCCAGGACCAGATGGATTCACAGCAGAATTCTATAAGACCTTTAAACAAGAACTAATACCCATACTCCTCAAGCTCTTCAGAGAAACAGAGAAGGAGGGAGCTATCCCAAACTCATTCTATGAAGCCAATATCACACTCATTCACAAACCAGGCAAAGACCCAACCAAAAAGGAGAATTACAGGCCAATCTCCTTGATGAACACAGATGGAAAGATCCTTAACAAGATTCTAGGTAACAGAATCCAGAAACACATAAAAAACATAATTCACTATGACCAGGTAGGCTTCATCCCAGAGACACAGGGATGGTTTAACATACGTAAGTCAATAAATGTAATCCAACATATCAACAGAGCCAAGGTCAAGAATCACATGATTATCGCCACAGATGCAGAAAAGGCCTTTGACAAAATTCAACATTCATTCATGCTAAAAGCTCTGGAGAAAATAGGAATAGAAGGAACATTTCTAAAAACAATAAAAGCCATTTATGACAGACCAATAGCCAATATTATACTTAATGGGGAAAAGCTACAACCAATTCTCCTAAAATCAGGAACAAGGCAAGGATGCCCACTGTCTCCACTCCTCTTCAATATAGTCCTAGAACCCTTAGCCAGGGCAATAAGGCAAGAAAAAGACATTAAAGGGATCCGCATAGGGAAAGAAGAAGTTAAACTATCCCTTTTTGCAGACGACATGATACTATACCTCCACGATCCCTAAAATTCCATCCCGAATCTCTTAGAAATCATAACTCTCTTCGTCAAAATAGCAGGATACAAAATAAACCAACAAAAATCAGTTGCCTTCCTATACACTGATAATGTACAGGAAGAGAGGGAAATAAAGGGAGCAACCCCATTCACAATAACCTCCCAAAAAATAAAATATTTAGGAATTAACCTAACCAAAGATGTAAAAGAACTATTTAATGAGAACTATAAACAGTTAAAGAAAGAAATTGCAGAAGACACTAGGAAATGGAATGACCTCCCATGCTCCTTGATAGGCCAACTTAATATAGGAAAGATGGTAATACTTCCAAAACTAATATACAAATTCAATGCAATTCCTATTATAATCCCAATGACGTACATCACTGAAATACAGAAAACAGTCCAAAATTTCATATGGAACAACAAAAGACCTAGAATAGCCAAAACAAAGAAACACATGAGGAAATGTTCATCATCTCTGGTGGTGAAGGAAATGCAAATAAAGACAACCCTGAGATACGACCTTACCCCATTTAGAATATCCCACATCCACAAATCAGCCAACGACAAATGCTGGAGGGGAAGTGGAGAACGAGGAACGCTATTACACTGCTGGTGGGAATGTACACTTATACAACCGCTTTGGAAAGCAGTCTGGAGGGTCCTTAGAAAGCTAAAGATTGACCTCCCTTACGACCCAGTCATTCCACTTCTAGGCATCTACCCTGAACAACAGGAACCAATATACAAGGACACTTGCACCTCCATGTTTATTGCAGCACTGTTCGCAATAGCTAGGATATGGAAACAACCTAGATGCCCCACCACAGATGAATGGATCCAAAAATTGTGGTATACACAATGGAATATTATGCAGCCATTAGAAATGACAGAATAATGGCATTTGCAGGGAAATGGATGGAGCTAGAAGGAATCATGTTGAGCGAAGTAAGCCAAGAACGAAGAGACAAACAGTACATGGTCTCCCTGATAAGTGGATGCTAAATCCAAAATGTTAGGTGATATGACAAAACTAACAGGACTTAAGAAACAAAGAACTCCCACTCATCTGGTTGAACCACTACCAAATATCCCCATGCTGCTGATCACATATATGGTATATAACATGTGAGCACCGTTATATATTACAGACTGTGATTGACAATTTGCTCCAGGAAAATTAGAATGAACTTGTGACTTTAAATGAGCATCATTATTCCACAATACTATGAATTTCCGCAAATTATGTAATCACTTAATCACAATCAAAAAAAAAAAAAAGAACCTCAGGGAAGGGAGGGAGGGAGGGGATGGTAGGGGGAAAACAATGGAGGGGGTAACAATGTTCAAGAGGAAGTGTACTCATTACCTCACTCATGTAACTGTAACCCTCTGTATAGTATCTTTACAATAAAAAAATTTAAAAAAACATCTCATACTGACCATGACCTCATCAAGGACTCAAGATCTCTCCCTGTCCTGCCTCGACACTGGGCAGTCAGTTGAGGTCTAGTTATCCAACCAAGGATATGGGAATGAATAGATTTCTCAGCCATGGGATGCAGACTGGAGGGCTCTAGGTCCCTCTCTCTCGAGAAGGAGAAATGGGCTGATCCATCCCAGGAATGATCTTGGGTTGTGAGCATCCTCAAAGAAACAACCCTGCTCAGAACCCAGTGCCTCTGGTTTTCCAACCAGCCTCGACCTTCAGTCGGCCCTCTCTGAATCCTACATCTGTCTTCTAGAATAAAGGCTGAGCCAGCAAAGAGACCCACCTCTACCTCTGAGAGTGGCAGTCACGGGGCCCTAGAGTTCCCTAGAGGAAGTCTCAGAGCAACATGGGTCTGACTCCCGCCCTCATTTCCTGGCTGTCCTGTGCCAGTGGCATGTCTACCTCTGTCTCTTGTCCAGGAATGAACACTGCGGGTGTCATTTTCAGATTGAGCCAGCAAAATTCCCATTCCCCAAGGATGTACTGCACAGGCATCCTGTAGCCAACGACAACCAGGTCGTCAATGGTGAACCCAGAGTGCCAGGATTTTAAGAGCCATGTGGCTGTGTCGAAGGCTCTATCACTGATGGTCTAGGTTGTCATTTGAGGTCATGGCTACAATGGCCTGACATGCCTGATCTGGGATCGTCCTCCCTCTTCATCTTCATGCTTTGCCATGCCACATACACTTGGTTGAAACTTTTGGAATGAAAGGTTCTGGACAGAAGTGGAGCTTGGCATCGACTCAAGCCCCAGGCATCCCCCAGGACATGGTGGAGAACTGCATTCCCTAAAAAAGACAATCTGGTCAGACTTAACCCGTTGTTGTCTGAGAAAGAGACATTCAAGTGTGACTGCTGCTCACCACAGTGACCCAGGGCCCAGTGGCAGGATGCCTGCCCTGTGCCCTGACAAGTCCCACCTAGGAGAGCGTCTGTCCTACCTCCAAGCCAATTCAGACCTGCCATTGTATACAACAACTCTTGTTTCCTCCTCTAACAAGCAGCTCAGTATCCAACCACCATGGGAACCCAGTCCGAGAGGCACAATGGAGAGAAAGCTGCCAAAGCAAGCGTTTGGAAAGGAGCAGATATCACAGCAGGCAAAGCAGCCATGAAGATGTGTCTGCAATGAGTCCTTAGCTGGGTTCAGCAAAGAGAGGCCGGCGCAGGTGGGCAGAGCACTTCCATAAAGCTGCCTGTGGTGGATAAATGGCTTCTGATTTGACATGGACAACAGAATAAAGGACTGCAAGTTCAATGAATAATCTCTGGCCAGAGAAACAAGGTCAAACGCTTAAGTTTCTTCACTTCCAGTGGTTCCTGGTATTTCCAGCTGAGTGGACATCTTTCTGTGACCAGTGGGTGCCACCCCACCTTCTGCGGAGTCTGCGTGAGAGATTGTGTTGGACAAAGAGCTTCAAGGAAGCATGCCCCCAGGAAAGGAGTGTTGGTTCAAGGCTTCCCATACACTTGGCTGCACCTTTATAGCCTCTACCTTTATTCTTACTATATTCTTCTTGGCTGTACATTCGTTGCCTTTATTCTCGTTTTGGCTATTTTTCTATTGATCCGTGAACAGAGCATGTTGTATTTTTCCAGTCCAATAGAGATGGCTTCTCTAAGTAATAAAGACTAAGGCCAAAGATTAAATGTGGGCAATCCCCCAATCAATCTATCATCTGATGTGACGTTGCCTCCAGAAACTCCTACAACTTCACAAGCGGTTTTGCAGCTCATGAATAGTAAATATAGAGACTTAAAATTTCTAGATATGTCCAACAGACAAAATCAATAAACTAAACTAAGTTAGAAAGAGTTATCCCAGTAGTTTAGAGAGTTCTAAAAAAGAAGGGACCTCTGATTATATAAGAAAAAGAAAGATTCTCCCAACAGTTATGATTAAGTTTAGTCCAACTTACGTTATAGGGAATAGATGGTGTTTTCACACAAAATATAAAGTTAGTGACATATTTCCTGAACCAACCAAGAACCATTTCCTTATACAGGAGCTTATAAAGATGAAATTAATTGGATAAAATTAAAAAGAGTATAATGTAAGTACAGCCCTGTCTTAGGTTTGTTAATTATTAAACATAAAAAAGGCTGAATAGATGACGTATTCTATTAAACAATATGCTAGACTTGTTTCACACCACTTAGCTTAAACAGTTGGTGGAATAGTCATTAATTTTCATGTAATTCATCAATGCTTTGCCTTTAAAAAATTGATTACGTGCTTAAATAAACAAAAAATCTATGTCACGATCACACACTGTATAAAAATGTTAATTCTCCTCAATAAAGATACACTCAGATGCAACTCTTTTGAGTCTATGTCTGTTTGTCACTTCGCCAACTCCTTTGCCCACCTATCCCGAGATCCCTGTCCCATCGGTCCCAGTGCTCCGGCCGAGCTGGTCCGTTGCAATGCTTATCCCTTGACAACCCCTCTTGACACTCTTTCACTCTATACCTCTCTAGCCATTGGACACTTTCTTATCTGACAGGAAAATAAACTCGGTGAGACAGGGGAGATTGAAACTCTGTGACCCACCCTGAACCCTATGGTCTACCCGAGACTGTTTCCCTCTGCAGTCAGCGACCATACAGATTCTGGATGTCATGAAGTGACTAAGGGGTCTGTGGCTTGGTCCTACATACTGGATTTTGGCTCTTAAACTGACCCCACAGAGATTGTGAATGGTTGGCTCCCTTGATCCAGGGACTCCAAACTAAAGCTTGCATGCTCCCTTCTTCCTTCCTTTCCTCTTTTTCTCCCTCCATCGTTTCCTCCTCTCTTTCTCTTTCCTCTCTTTGTGTCACTCCTAAGCCTTGAACTCAGAGCATGGGTGTTGTCCCTGAGCCTTTTTACTCAAAGCCAACAGTCTATGGCTTGAGCCACTCATCCACTTCTGGCATTTTCTTTTTGGTAGTTACTAGGCAATAAGAGTCTTACAAGCTTTCCTGCCTGGGCCTTAAGCCTCAATCCTCCCATCTCAGCCTCCTAAGTAGCTAGGATGACAGGTGTGAAGCACCGGCATCCAACTCAAACCAAGATTTCTTCATGTGCTGTGGAACCAGCACTGGAACCTTTCATTGTCTATGCCGCCCCCTTCCCTTCCGGCCCTGGCACACACTGTAACCGTTTGTTGTATAAATAAATGAGCATCTGCCTACAACAATACTACAGAAAAGTCCCATTCAATTCAGGTAAGCATCCTTGGTGGGGGCAAAGCCTGATGTAGCTTTCTCACTGTTCTCTCTCCTTTCCTACCCTCCTGGTGCCAACCACTTAACTGTTTTGTTTCCAAGGATGTGAGCCATGATGTACTCACTGGATTCCGGGGTCTCTGGGATGCCTATCTTCTCAAAGATCTCTATCCAGCCACTGACCAGCTCTGTGGAACTCAATTCCCTACTCTGGTGTGAACAAGGTTGCTGGGAAGTGAATGCCCGGCTCAAGAGCCCTCTTCTCCACTCCCTGGGGCCAGAAAGGATGGTTCACCATATCCGGCCCCCAAATTTCATGTTGCAGAGAAAGAATCCTTGAGGCATCCCGGGTCTCTGAATCTCCCAGAGTCCAGTACAGGTTTTGGGAATTGTCTCTGTTCACAGCTGGCAGGTTGCTGCGGATGGTGAGGTCACAGTCTGTGCTCCCCATGACATCCTCAACTTTAGTGGTCACCCTAGAGAGAGCCGGAGGAGAATCAGCAGCTGCCGGAGAAAGGCAGTCAAGGCATGACCTTCATAGCAGGAGAGCATCTGGCTTGGGAACTCTGCTTGTGCCACTTTGAACGTCATTGTTTGGTGGCTGAAATGGTACATCTAATTTGACCAATCCAGAATCCCAGGCATTAGTAGAAATTGCCAGCTTCAAGAAAAAAAAAAACCCTGGAAAATCTGGTATTTCACTTGTGCCAATCAAACTTAAAGGGTTCCAAAGTCAGTGGTCCCCTTTTCCTTGCAGACAGCCTACAGCAGGTTACAGAAAATGGCATTCAGAGAGCCCTAGCTAACTGCCATGTCCTGATCCCAAGCAGGCTCCAGCATGGGGAACACACTTGCTTATCATTGCCCAGCTGGAAACAGCCCAGGAGGGCACAGATTGGAGTCTGCAGAACTCCAGGGAGGACTGCGCACAAGTGCACTGCCCCGGGAGGGTATCCACACCACCATTGGGTGCCCGGAGCCCCCTTCCCTGATGCCCACAGACACTGCCAATGCCTGGGTAAGATTCCCCTCTCATTCTCTGTCACGGTGAACCATCTGCCATGTCACACCGTTTGACACTTCCCAACCCTCCTAGCTTCACAGCCACTGCCCTACTCCCCCCATCTCATTCCCTATTTATGTTTGGCAGACACATTCCCAACTTTGAATTAGCTCCAATTATATACACCAGAGCATATTGTCTGGCTGGAAGAGTGCAGCTGTGGTCACAGGAGCCTCATGAGCCTTCTGGCTGAAGACAGAAGGGCAGGTGTCCACTCTGGTCTGCAGTTCACACAGGCCTCCTAAGGGAGACCAACACAGGTCCAGCAGCTACTGTGGGCTGCAGGAAAGGGGAAGAAAGAGGTGGAAAGGAACATCTACTGAAACCTTCCCTAAAGGAGCCATGAAACGGTGAAAGAGAATACAAAAATTGTGGCTGGGCTCATACTGGACATAGTGATTAAAGAACAACAAATAAAATACTCTGCTCTTTTTAGACACAGTGACAAATATATTTTCATTGTTCTCATCTCCCTGCTATCCCAACACACACACACACACACACACACACACACACACAGAGAGAGAGAGAGAGAGAGAGAGAGAGAGAGAGAGAGAGAGAGAGAGAGAGAGAGAGAGAGAGGAGAGAGAGAGAGAGAGAGAGAGAGAGAGAGAGAAACACAAACACACAAAAATCCAAACCAGTGACAGAAGACTTATCCATGAATTTGACAACTGATTATTCACCTGAGCACAGACAGGCTGTACCTTGAGAAAGATGATCTCTCTCTCTCTCTCTCTCTCTCTCTCTCTCTCTCTCTCTCTCTCTCTCTCTCTCTCTCTCTCTCTCTCTCTCTCTCTCTCTCTCTCTCTCTCTCTCTCTCTCTCTCTCTCTCTCTCTCTCTCTCTGTCTCTCTCTGTGTCTTTCTCTGTCTCTGTCTCTTTCTCTCTGTCTCTCTGTCTCTCTGTCTTTCTCTCTTTCACTCACACACATAAGCATACAGACTCAGAGCAGTGCCTCTCCTGAGTTTGTTGGTTTCTCATCTGGGCATGTACCAGCTCGAGCACGGGGGTTCCCTTGTCAGAACCAGGGGCTCCCACCCAAGGGGAACAATGCTCTAATAATGCAGAACCACCCTGCCTCCCCCTTTTTCTAGGGCCAGACCCTTCCCCTTGGCAACAACCAGCCTTGAATCCCCATTCACCAAAACCCTAGGACGCTGGGTGAAGGAGTCTGGAGACAGGTGGCTCCTTAGAGCCTAGACAGAAAACAAAGTAGGGGGTCATGGTGCCTCCAGAGACGTGTCTGACCTGGGGTGGGGTCGTTGTTGGGGACTTTGTTGTGGTCCTAAAGGCTATATATATGGATGGACTCCCTACTTCCAGCCTAGATACTTCTGGGTGACTTGGCAGATTCTTGGGTAGGACAAGGAGACCAGATGGCCTGGGAACACTAGCAGAGGTTGGCAGAGCTGGGAAATGTGATCACCCAGTCAGAACTGTTGAAAACTGGGGTTGTCAGCCCCCCCCAGTTTTGGGGGTACAAGCCAGGTGTATGTTTGTCAGAGGGGGTGTGTTTCTCTGCCAAATACCCACCTTCTATCTGACCCCAGTGCCCTCACCTCTCTAGTGAGCTCTTCTGGGAATGTCCTCAGGTGAAAGGGTGACTGAGCACAGAAGACAAAGGTTCACACATCAAGGGGGCCTATGTTCTGCATCTAACACCCCCTCCCAGTGAAAAGGAAAAGACCTTAGAAGGTGTGGAGGTGCTGCTTCCCACCTCTGACTAAAGCCACCAGGTTCCCAGCAGGGAAGGGTGCAGATGCGTGGCTATGTGGCTCCCTCTGCTCCAGGCCAGGGGTTCTGTGGTGCCCCCTCCCCACCCAACCCTGCAGCTCCCCTTTTCCTGGAACACTGGCCACTAGGGATGAGGGTGGGATCCCTGGGTAGACACCCACATCCACCCCCCACCCCTGGAGTGCATTTGTGGCAGAGCCAGGGTGGACTGTGGGGCGCAGGGGATGTCCAGGGAGGGATGGAGAGGGGAGGTGAGAGGAACGGTTCCTGGTCCTCACGGGTAGGGGAAGGGTAGAGTAGGGGGGTTGCAGGGTGCAGGGGTCGTGGGGTGCAGGCATGCAGGGCGGCCATTCACATGTGCTGCTGGGAGAAGCTGCAACTCCGGGTGCGTGCCCCGAGTCTGAGGACCACAGGCCTGGACCAAGTCAAGGCCACAAGCCATCCAGGGGCACACGATCTCCCCTAGGTGCCTGCAAGAGGCTCCGAGTTTTGGTGCTGTCAGCTCCATGTTTGAAACACGGTGCTGCTGGGAGGAGGAGGAGGCATCTGCAGGCACGTGGTGGGGCTATGTGCAGCCTCTGCTCCTTCTCCTCAGCCACCACCACCGCCTCAGTGGCCTCCTGCCCTGTGAAGGTGGCTTCCGCCACCGTCTATGCCTCCACCTCAGTAGCCTCTGCTCTGCTGTGCTCCCTGCCGCCATGGCTGCCGCGACTCTGAGGGGCTGCGCCCAGCGAAGTGCCTGCCATGCAGGCTCAGCATCCCACGCTATGATCTGGGCGGCCACCACCACTGAAGCCATTTCCACTGGTGCTTGTGCTCATGCTAACTCTTTTTTCTGCTCTTTCTTGGCCCCACAATCCTCTCCTGGGCCACCCCATCCCTGTTGCACACATGACCCTGAACCCTTGGGTCCCTGGCCATTGCTGCCACCAAAGTGGGCACCTGGGCTTGGCCCCCTCCTCCCCTGGGCCCCGTCTCCCACCCACAGTCACAGCCCTGACTGGGCCCTGAGGCTTCCTCCTCCACTCCACTCACCAAGCAGTTGCATGGTGACACTCATGCATGTATGTGTGTTTGTGTTTGTGTGTGTGTGATTGTTGGGGATAACTACCTCTCAAGGACTCAGAACATAGCACCCTCTGGGATGACTCAGCACACAACGCACTTCCAAAAACAGCTCAAAGCACCCTGTGTAAAGGACTCAGCACACAGCTCCCTTTGAAGGACTCAACATGCAGTACGCTGGGTAGAGTACTCAGCACACAGCACCTTTTGAAGGAGGGAGTCCATAGCCTGCAGTGTAAAGGACTCAGTGCATGGCATACTTTGAAAAACTCAGCACGTAGCACTGTTTCCCAGGGACATCATGTTAAGACTCCACACATCACACCATGTTAAGACTCCACACAGCAACCTTTGAAGGGCTGAGTATGAAGCACCCTGTGTAAAACACCCAGTGCACAGCACCCTTCAAAAACTCAGCACATGGACTGGGAAGGTGGCTCAGTGGTAGAGCACTTGCCTTGCATGCAGGTGGCACTGGGTTCGATTCCCCAGCACCACATAAGCAAAAAGGAAAAAAGCCAGAAGTGGCACTGTGGCTCAAGTGGTAGAGTGCTAGCCTTGAGCTGAAGAGCTGAGGAAGAGCACCCAGGCCCAGAGTTCAGGCCCAATGACCGGACCCCAAAACAAACAAACAAACAAACAAACAAACAAAACTCAGCACATAGAACAATTTTGAGGGCCTCAACACATACCACACTGTGGAAGAACTCAGCACACAGCAACATTTGAAGGACAGTACAGAGTACCCTGTGTAAAGGACTCAGCACACTGCACTCAAAAAGCTCAACTCATCCCTCTCTTCTCAAGGGCTCAGCACATAGCACGACCCTTTGGAATGAATTAGCATACCACACATTTTGAAGGACTCAACTTACAGTATGTTGTGTGATGGACTCAGCACACAGCACCCTTTGAAAAACCCACTCTTCTCAGGGACTCAGCACATAGCACCCTTTGGGATGATTCAGCAAACAGCACCATTTTGGGGACTCAGCACAAAACCCCCATGTGGGAAGGACCCAGAAATTGTGCCTTTTGAAGGACTCACCACAAAGCTGTATGTCACAAGTTCAGCTGTCATTAGAATTAGGGTGTTTTCTTCAGTATCACCATTCTTAAACACTTCACAAATCCTACTAGTTCACATTTAGCCAACCTGTGTTTTATGGGGAAAGTTCAGCTGGGAGGCTTGAACTCAAAGCTTGGGGGCCCTGTCCCTGAGCTCTCTGGTTCAATGCTAGAGTTCTACCACTTGGAGGCACAGCTCCCATTTTGTTTTGTGGGGTTGTTCTTTGACAGGTCGTATGGTGATAAGTAAGGCCAAGTTGGGGTATCCGTGGGCAAAGGTTCTTAGCTCAGCCTGGAGCTGACCTCTCCCTTCCTTGTGTCCCTGGTAAGCCGGGCCTCCTGGAGCTCTCTTGGCCTAGGGTGGAACAGACCTGCTCTGGCATCAGCAATCAGGGTGAGCAAAAGTCAGCTTGGCCCTGGTCAGTTCCCCAAATTGAACTCTTGAGGATGATGGCATGGGGCCACATGTTCTGCGTCTGGCCACCAGGGAGCAGGAGTCGCCCACCATAGAGATTGTACCTGCGAGTTGTGTTTACTCTTGCTTCCCTGGGGCCCCCATCATGCTTCAACCACCCTGGACAGGAAATTCCTTGAGACTCTTACCTACAGTTAACCATCGAAAAGCAAATGGAGCTGTGGCTCAAGGGGCTGAGCACTAGCCTTGAGCAAGAAAACTCAGGGATAGAGCCTAGGCCCTGAGTTCACACACACACACACACACTCACACACACACACTCACACACACACACACACACACACACACACACACACACACACACACACACACCACATGCATACAAAATCAGAAATTCCTACACTACAATCTTTGGGTATTCTCTACTTTTTCCCCACTAAGCCTGGTGGCTGCTGGCCTAGGTCTTTGATGCATATACCACCTGACATCTTTAATTTTTGGGAAACATAATTGCTAGGTCAGCCTTCCCCCATCCCAGCACCTTGAGTGGGTCATGTTCTATCCAGGCCCTTTGGGGCTCATTTACAGACTTGCCAAGATGCCTCAAAAGGCATCATATACTGGGCACTGGTGGCTCATGCCTGGCATCATTGCTATTCAGGAAGCTGAGATCTGGTGGATCATGGTGCCAAGCGAGTCTGGGCAGGACAATGTATGAGACTCTTATCCTTGATGAACAGTCAGAAAACAAAAGTGGTCCTGTGGCTCAAGTGGTAGAGTGCCAGCCTTGAGAAAAAGAGCTCAGGGACAGCGCTCACGGCCAACAACAAGGAGAGGCATTGCATGTTGGCTTTGGGATTGGCATGGGCCAAATATAATTGGAATTTTCAAGTGCTCCAAGAAAAAACAGTACCTGCTTTAGTCCCGTGCTCCTCCATCTCGTCTCACCCCTTGGCCTTGTCCATGCTTTGTGTCAGCATGGCTCTGGCTTGATAGGAGGGCTCCAAGGAAGGTCCCACAGCAATCATCCCTCCTTCTTCTGCCCTCCTCACCCTGCTGCTTCTGCTCTTTGCCATAGACTGTCTTCCTGTAATCCATGCATGAGGTCATCACCGCCAACATAGTGGTGAGTGGTGGGTCTGGCCTAACTCGGGGCAGTCAGAGGTGGAAGTGGGTCTGGGACTAGGAGCTTCCACCCTGGGTGTGGGCTGAGGCCAGGGCTGACATTTAGTTCATCCTGAGCCTTGCAGTGGTGGGGAGACAGTGTAGACTCCACATTGAATCAGGTAAGATCAGAATCTGGACGACCACGTGTGGGAGAGGATGTAGGACTCAGGGGGCCACTGTTGTTGGTACTCTCTCAGGACTCCCTTCTCCCTTTCTCATCCCTCAATGTTAGAAGAGAAACTTCAACTAAGGGTTTGGGAAGAGGGGGCGGGGGAGTATTTTGTTGTGAACCAGACTTGTGCTTCATATTCATCCTAGCCCTATTTATCTGAGGAATGGCCATATGTGTTTGGGGGGCGGGAATCATCTTAGCTGAACATGTGGCTCAGTGGTAGAGTGGTCGCCGACCATGCCTGAAGCCCTGGGTTCGATTCCACACAGAAAATGTTGGAAGGAGAGGTGGGGCTCAACTGGTAGAAGGCCAGCATTGATCAAAAAAGAGCTCAGGGACAGTGGCCAGGGCCTGAGTTCAAGCCCCAGGACTAGAGGAACAAATCTTTGTTGGATGGGTTTTTTTTGCTTTGTAAATAATTTATTATTTGTGATAAGCATAACATGGGCCTCTTTCCTGGCCACCAATGGGCCATTAGATGTCCCTTGAGTTTGGGCCAAGTCCCAGCAGCCTATGCCCTACCCGACCCCCAGTTTAACTTCCCGTCACCTGGCAGATGGAGTCCTGAGAGAAGGGCACCTGGCCACTTACTTCTGGTGGCTGCCAAGGCTTTTGAGAGTCAGTATGTCACATAGAGAGTCATCATCTGCATCAGTCTACAGAAGAAAGTGAGGGAGCACTCCTCACCTGAGCCTGGGAGCTGTGGGTGGATCTGGATGTGGGGCATCTTTGGCAGGATATGCTTCTTGGGGGAGTCTACTATGGGTTCAGGAACCCTGACCTCTCCTCTGACAGTTTCCATGCTGTCTTCAAGTTGCAATTCTTCAAAACCTTTCTGCTCCTCCCTCATTTCACCCACCACCGACCCTGAGGCATCTGAAGCAGTGTTGGTGGTTGGGGGCTCAGCCTGTGCTGGCATCTGGAGACTGCTGTCTGTGCCTTCCCCTGCTGGGAGCAACTGCAGCTCCTGCAGCACTCTCCTCTTCTCCATCTTCTCCTGGGACAGCCAGTGCAAGCACTCGGCTTTCTCCCAGCACAGCTCATGCAGGACCAACATCTGCTCTTTACACACCAAAAGGGACTCTTCGATGGTTCAGATGTGTGCTGATAGCTGGCTGTATCCATGGTGGAGCTCACTTGCTGGACTCTGGAAGTCCACCTCATCAGGCAGGTCATGGATGAAGCAGATTTTCTTCTTAGATACCCATATGTCCTGCTTCCCATCCCCACACATATTGTGGTGACAGCTCATGGGGGAGAGGGTCTGTGGCTCCAGTTTAGTCTGGCACTGAGCTGCCTGGTGGCCTGGGTGCCTACAGCGGGCCTGCTGCTCCTGTGGAAGGATTTTCCCCCTGTGGATCTCAGCCTCCAAGTGTGCTAAAAGAGACTAGTCCATCTATAAGATAGCATGGAATGTGGGCGTGGCAATAATTCTTGTATCCCATTGGTCAGAAAGAACCATGAAATAATGGGGGTGTGGCTGGAATCCTGTGATGCACCCAGAATGGGCGGAGTCAAGATGACAGTGGCCCTCTAGCCCCTTTCCCAGGGAACTCTGTCCAATTGAGTTGGGGACAAAAGGGTGACCTGTATAGCTGAATGGCTGCACAGATTGTTGTGTATGTCTGTTTCTTGCCAGTCCCGGACCTTGAACTCAGGATCTGGGCACAGTCCATGAGCTGCTTTTGCTCAAGGCTAGCCCTCTGCCACTGGAGCCATACGGCTCTACTTCTGGCTTTGTTGGCACTGAAGTTAGACAGGGGTCTCAAGGACTTTTCTGCTTAGGGTAACTTTGACCATGATCCTCCTATCACAGCCTTGTAAGTATCAAGGAGGACTGCTGAGAGCCACTGGTACCTGCCTAATCACTGGTCTTGCTGATGTTCTTGGACAGACCGGTGAGTTCCCTATCCTCAGGTTGAAGTGGTGGGAGCTGGAGCCCACAGTTTGAATCCTGGTCCTGCCACCTCCAAATGGCAGGTAGGAGATCCTAAGAAACTCATTCCTATCCATATGAATACCAATGGAATGTGATGTATGTCATGATTGAATGGGTAGTTCTTGAATGATTCTAGGATAAAATTATACACAATTATTTTATAGGACACATTGATTTTAATTAATACTTGATGAAGATTTAAACAATCACATTCATTAAATGGGGGCATAATGAATTACCTAAGTATTGGGTGTCACATAGTATAGAGATGCCATTTTTTCTGCCCGGACTTTCTTTACTTAATTGCTATATAGAATTTTCTGAATGTACTTTGGAATATGCAACAAGGATATATTATAGCTGACCTGAAAATCAATTATTCAAACAGTTTTTTAAATCAAAAATGACTATAGCAAAATAAAGAGGTAAATCCAAATTATGTGCATTTAAAGATAATGCTAGGTTAGTCCTCTTCTCACATTCCTCATTCCCTTGAGAATAATACACATTGTAAGGAAATGCTTAGAAAGTTTTGGAGAAATAGGTTGACTTTAAACTAGTGAGTTACTCTATGCTGAATCTTGTTTACTTTATATCTATAAAGATAAATTCTCACCTTATCATTTTTCTTAGGTTTATACTCAGGTTTAATCTCCGATGGGTGACAAATAAAGATATAAACATTTTTTAACAGTGGCTAAATTTAGGCTGAGGAATCTAGGTACAACTATACTCATGCAGGTAAGCCTCATCAGTCATGAGACCACGATATCAAAATGTTAACCAATGCTTACTGGTGTCAGGCTTATGAGATTTTGTGTATTATAAACAGTGGTGGGATGGGAAGGTGGCTCAGTGGTAGAACGCTTGCCTTGCATGCAAGAGGCCCTGGGTTTGATTCCTCAGCACCACATAAGCAAAAGGAAAAAAAGCCGGGAGTGGTGCTGTGGCTAAAGTGGTAGAGCCTTAGCCTTGAGCTGAAGAGCTGAGACATAGCACCCAGGCCCAGAGTTCAGGCCCCACGACTGGACCCCCCAAAAAATAAATAAATAAAACAGTGGTAATTAGATTTGTTTTGTAATCAACATCATTTCTTGGGTTAGGAACTGAAGTTAGACATTATACTCAGAACTAAATTGAAGGAGGAATCCAAAATTAGTCACCAAGATATACATAATTAACACAGTATTTTAAAAATGCAAGCTAAAGGAAATAATTTATGAAAAAAATCAACATTTACAATAAATACAGAATCAGCATAACTGGTATTTCTTTTATCCCAGTTGCAATATGGCTTGCATGATGACTTTTCTGATTATATGTTTAGTTAGGTCTTGATATTTATTTGAAATTCTGTTCTTTCATATAATCATTTGTCAGATCAAAGAGGAAATTAATTCCATGCCAGAGTCAACATTCATAATAATGTTACAGTTGTATCCTGCTATTTTGCCAAAGTTTCAAATCACTTTGAGTATCTTGGATCTTTTTTAGATCTAACTAAATAGGTATGCAATTTTGTCTGTACTAGAAAGATTTTGACCACCACTTATTAAAATAGTATTTTCCAGAAACTACTTCTCTCTTTTCATGAGATTTTTAATGTCATTTATATCATGGGTTGATGTTTTCGTTTAATTAACCCGCATTCAGTCTTCTACAAAGTGTTATTTGGAGTAGTTTAAAATTATGTACACTCAGGTACACTGCTCAGATTCTATTATTTGCATATTTTGTTCTTGTTAAATCAGTAGGATTTAGGTCTCAATATGGATACTATTGGACTTATTGGTTGCATTTCTGAATTTTTTAAGTATGTGATGATTTTTATTTTATTCTTTTAAATATGTGCAGCTCTCACTCCACATACAGTCACATTTGTTTTAAACAATTTGATCCATTCACGTGATTTGCTATATTAGGTTCATCTAGATGAATTTAATTACAAATTAACACAACTGTACTTCTGAGACAGTTATCTTTATGGAGCTACTCAAGGATAACATGTATTTGAGGATTTTGTGATTCAAAACAACCGGACACAACATGTTTTTGTTCCTGGGGGAGTTCTACTTTGTTGGTTGTTTTTCCAGGTGTGGTGACTTCAACATATGTGTGCATTTTATTTGTTTCATATAACAGAAAGTACATAAATAATCAGTGATTTAGAACTTTTCCAAATAGATTTCTAAGAGAGATACTTGAAGTTTTGTGACATCTGGTACCGGGTAGGTCTTGTTAGTCGAAGGGGTAGCAGAATAACAGAGACATTCTTTGACATGATTGGAATTCTTCCTCCTCTTGCCTCACTATTTCCAATAGTATTCCTTCAAACCTTTAGTGGAAAGAAAATAATTTTGTCTGTATGAACTCATGAATTTTGCATTAATTAGGACACACTTCACTTTTACACTTTCCTTCTTTTAAAATCACAGATGCAAATTTATAATGCTAAAATACCATCTAATAATTTATATGAAATGGTCCAAACTATTTTTTTTTTTTGGTCCGGTCGTGGGGCCTGAACTCTGGGCCTGGGTGCTGTCCTTCAGCTCTTCAGCTCAAGGCTAGCACTCTACCACTTGAGCCACAGCGCCACTTCCGGCTTTTTTCTTTTTGCTTATGTGGGGCTGAGGAATCGAACCCAGGGCCTCGAGCATGCAAGGCAAGCGCTCTACCACTGAGCCACCTTCCCAGCCCCGGTCCAAACTATTTTTGCTTCACACTATATGTAATATAGAGTGTAATAATAGTGAGTAATAGTATGTAATAATTGACTTTGGGCAAAGTCAATTACAAGGGATTTTGTGAGATACTGAGCAATAGTAAAAATTATGTTTGTTTCTATTAAAAACTTTACAGTTACATCTAAAAATAACTCATAGTTATAAACTAATGCTAAAAAGTAAGATTGTTTATTGGAAAAAGCCAGAAGTTTCAATAAGCTTGCTTTTTACAAATTGACTTGGATCTGGGCTTTGGTGGCTCATGCCTGTAATCCTAGCTACTCAGGAGTCTGAGATTGAGGATGGTGGTTCAAAACCAGCCTGGGCAGAAAAGTCTGTAAGACTCTTATCTCCAATAACCCACTTGAAAAGTAGAAACGGCAATGTAGCTCAAGAGATTCAGTGGAATCAATGAGCTGAAGAGCTGCGAGATATCGCCAAGGCCCAGAGTTCAAGCCACACGACCAACAAAAACAACACAAAAAATTGACATGGATTTTTACTTTATTATTTCATGATTTTTATTGTGAAATACATATAGAGGGGTTACAATTACATGAGAAAGGTAACGATTACATTTCTTATCAAGCATTGTTGCCCCCTACTTTGTTTCCCTTTCCCATCCCTTCCCATCCCCTCCCACCCAAAACCAACCCATGCACCAAACGATGGGTCCACTTGTATCCCTATTTAAAGAATTTGTTTTTCCCTTCTCCTCCACAAATTATACCAACATCAAATACAGTCAAAACGGGTTATAACATGGGGGAGGGACATACAAAGCAACAAATAAATCATCTTATAAATAAGCTAGAAACAATACCAAGACAAAAAAAACATTTTTGTCCTTATCTTGGGGTTCATTTCACCTAACATCAACTTATCTGACCGTTTTTGCTTGTCTCACAAATATACTAGTTATTGCAAATAAGGGAAACCGTGGGACCTATACTTTTTGGGCCTGGCTTACTTCACTTAATATAATTTTTTCCAAGGCCTTCCATTTCCTAACAAATGGGGCAATGTCATTCTTTCTGATGGAGGCCTAGAATTCCATTGTGTAAGTATACCACATTTTCTTGATCCATTCATCTACTGAGGGGCATCTGGGTTGGTTCCATATCTTAGCTATAGTAAATAAGGCTGTAATAAACATAGTTGTGCTGGTAAGCTTTAGTATCATCATGTTTGTGATCATTTGGGTAAATGCCCAAAAGTGGGATTGCTGGATCATAGGAGAGCGCTATGTGAAGTCTTTTAGGGAACATCCATACTGCTTTCCAAAGTGGTTGAACAAATTTACACTCCCATCAACAATGCAGTAAGGTTCCCTTCTGTCCACATCCCCTCCAGCTTCTGATGTTATTAGAGTTCTTGATTATAGCCATTCTAACTGGGGTGAGGTGGTATCTCAATATTGTTTAGATTTGCATTTCTTTTATGGTTAGGGAAGTTGAGTATTTCTTCATGTGTCTATTGATCATCCTTCTTTCCTCTTCAGAGAAGTTTCTCTTTAAGTCCCACTTATTTATTGGGAAGTTGTTTGAGGATTTGTTGTTAGATTTACTTTTGTGAATTCCTGGTACATTTTAGATATGAAACCCTTGTCCGTTGTATGGCTAGTGAAGATCTTCTCCCAATCCGTGGGCTTTCTATTGATCTTGCTAGATTTACCCTTTGCCATGCAGAAGCTCTGCAATTTCATGCAATCCCATTTGTCCAACCTTTCTTTGATTTGTTGTGTTTCTGGGTCTCTATTAAGAAAATTTTGACCTGTGACAAGGAGACCTAAGGTGTCTGCTGTGACTCCAGGTCTTTGAACCATTTGGAGTTGATTCTGGTGCAGGGTGATATATAAGCATTTAACTTTATTTTTCTATGAGTGATTAACCTATTGTGCCAGCCACTTACTGAGGAGGCTTCCTGTCTTCCATTCTATTTTTTTTAGCTCCCTTATCGCAAATTAGATGGCTATATGTCTGTGGGTTAATTTCTGGGTTTTCACTTCTATTCCATTGGTCCTGAGATCAGTTCTGGTACCAATACCAAGCTGTTTTGATTATTATGGCTCTGTAGTAGAGTTTGAAATTTGGTATTGATATTCCTCCAGCACTATTCTATTAAGGAATGTTTTTGTTGTTCGAGGTCTTTTATTGTTCCATATGAATTTTTGGATTGCCTCTTCTATTTTCTTGAAGAATGAGGTTGGAATACTCATAAGTATCACATTGAATTTGTACATAGCCTAGGGAAGTGTTGCCACTTTCATGATGATGATCTTTCCAATCCAGGGATGTTTTTCCACTTTCTAAGTTCTGTTTTGATTTCCTTTTTTAGGTTTTTAAGTTTTCATCATAAAGATTTTTACATCTTTAGTTAAACTAACTCCTAGTCATTTTAGTTTTTGTGGGGCTGTTACGAATGGAGTTGTTTTCCTTATTTCAGCCACACTATTCTCATTGTTGGCGTATAGTAAAGCCATTGATTTTTGAGGGTTAACATTATACTCTGCTATTCTGCCAAAGTTTTCAATGAGCATGAGGGATTTGGGAGTGGATTCTATGGGAATCTTTAAATATAAGATCATATCATCTGGAAAGAGGGAGAGTTTTACATGATCTTTACCTATTTGGATCCTTTAATGATGGCCTCTTGTCTTATTGCTGTAGCTAGGTATTCTAATACTAAATTGAAGAGAAGTGGAGAGATTGGACATCCTTGTTTCGTTCCTAAGAGGAAATGGCTTTAGTTTTTCACCATTAAGTATAATGCTGGCCGTAGGTTTGTCATATACAGCCTTTATTGTTTTGAGGAATGTTCCCTGGATTCCTAATTTTTCCAGAACCTTCATCATAAAGGGGTTTTGGAACTTGTCAAATGTTTTTTTTCTGCATTTATTGAGATAATCATGTGGTTCTTATCCTTGCTTTTGTTGATGTGATGAATTGTATTAATTGATTTGCATATATTTAACCAGCTTTGCAACCTTGAAATAAATCCTGTTTGATCTTGTTGTATGATTTTTTGGATGAATTGAAGTCGGTAGGCCAAAATTTTGTTGAGAAGTCTTACATCAATTTTCATCAAAGAAATGGGTCTGTAGTTCTGATTCTTTGATGAGTCCCTGCCTGGTTTTGGGATGAGGGTTATGATGTCTTCATAGAATGAGTTCAGTAGTGCACTTTCTCTTTCAATTTCATTGAAGAGTTGGAGGAGTATTGGTGTGAGCTCTGCTTTGAAGTCCTTGTAGAATTTCACTGTAAAGCCATCTGGTCAAGGGTTTTTCTTAGATGAGAGTACTCTTATTGATGTTTCTATTTCAATGCTTGATATGGGTCTGTTAAGTTGGTTTAACTCATTTTGGTTTAGTTTTGTCATGTCAATATTTGCTAGGAAAAGGTCTATTTCTACCAGATTCTCAAACTTATTAGCAAAAGCTTTGAGAAGTATTCCCTTATAATGTTCTGGATCTTGGTTTTTTTTGTGGTGATGTTTCCATTCTCATATCTGAGTTTGTTTATTTCCTTGTGTGTTCTTCTTCTTCTGATAAGTTTTGCTAAGGGTCTGTCAATTTTTGTTAACTTTTTGAAGAACCAACTCTTTGTTTTGTTGATTCTTTCTAGGTTTTTTTGGATTCTAATTAGTTTAATTCTGATTTAAATTTAATTATTTTTTTCCCATCTACTGGATTGGTGTTTATTTTGTTGCTCTTTTTCATGAAGGTTCAGATGTCTAATTAAATTGTTGTTTTCAGATCTCTCTAATTTGTTGATGTAGAAACTCAGAGGTACAAAATTGCCTATGAGAACTGCATTTCTTGTGTCCCAGTGAAGCTGGTAATTTATGTGTTCATTTTTGTTGAATATCACGAACATTTGCATTTCCTTTCTAATCTCATCTATGACGCATTGGTGATTCAACAGTGTGTTGTTTAGCCTCCATGTGTTACAGGACTTTTCTTTGGTGGCTTTTAGTGGTGAGTTCTAATTTTATTCCCTTGGATGCCATTTATTGGCCTTTATTGTGGTCTTATTGGTTTTCTATGTGTAGGACATCTTTAAGTATCCATTGTTTGTGTGGAGAGCTCTGCAGTGATTCTAATTTTTTTCCCGTTGTAGTATAGCTGCTTCTTCATTTTTGCTGCATGCAGGATTGTTTCCTTATTATTCAGATCTATCATTTTTACTATAATGTGTCTAGAAGTGTTTCTCCTGGGATCTTGCTTGTTGCGTGTTCTATAAGCTTCTGGAATGTAGTTAAGATGGTCGTTTTAGAGGTGGGGAAAATTTCCATTGATTATCTTGTTAAAAAGTTATTGCATTCCCTTGCTGTGTAATTCCTCACATTCTTCCACTCTGATTATGTGAAGGTTAAACTTCTTGGCATTATCTGCTTGCTCTTGAATTTCCCTTTGGTTTAATTTGAGTGATTTTTCCAAATCTGTCACTTTTTGGTCCAGTTGGTGTATTCTGTCTTATGTATCTGACAGTCTACCTTCCATTTCATTAACTCTGTTGACAGTGGCTTCTATTGTGGTTTGCATGGAGGAAATGGATCCCTTTATGGATTCAGTGTTGGTTCTCAGAGTACTGATCTCAGTATGTATTTCCTCTAATTTGGCGCTTATCTCACTTCTTACTGAGGTTTGTGCAGCTTCTATTTTTGCATCCAAATTTTGTTTGATATCCTGTATCTCTTTTGATAGTTCATCCTTGTGCTCTTTCAATTTCTGATCAATTTCTCGCTTTATTTCTTGAGTCATTGCCTCCAGCAACCCTTGGAGGTAGCTTTTGTCTTCCACTCCTGCTTTGCTCCCACTGGGGCTCTCCCCTGCGTGGCTGCTGGCTTTTGAGGTGAGCTTGCTGTCCTGGGTGGTGGTAAACCTTGTGATTTTTCTCTGTGATTTTCGCATAGGGGTTCAGGAGACTACTCTTCAATTTTGTTTTGGTGTGTCTGTCTTTGCTTGGTTGCTGATTCTGTATTGGTAGAGAGAGTCTGTGCCTGATCTGGGTTCTGTTGGGAGCCTATTTCCAGCTTCTATTCTGACCTACTTAGGATTCTCAGCTCTCTGCTGTAGATTGCTGGCAATTCCCGCCTTTGGAAGGGTTGAGCAGCCTAGACTGCTTGTGTTTGCTCCTACGGGTGCTCTTGTGAAGATCAGATGCTCTGGATGCACTCTCCCAAATACTGGAGTATGCTATGGGCTCCTGATGCGTTTTTGTTTGTTTGTTTGTTTGTTTTGGGCTGGTTGTGGGCTTGAACTCTAGGTTTGGGTGCTGTCCCTCAGCTCTTCAGCTCAAGGCTGGCACCCTACCATTTGAGCCACAGCACCATTTCTGAACCTTTTGCTTTTGTGATGCTGAGGAATCAGATCCAGGGCCTCATAAATCCAAGACTATCACTCTATTGCTGAGCCGCCTTATCAGTCTGAGCTCCTGCTTACTATCAGGTGCTGGCAGCCTGTGTTGCCCAATTCCCAGCCTAGGGTATATGGGTGGAGTTTTGGTGGTGTTTGGGCTTCTCTTGTCCTGGGCCTCCAGGTCTTTTGTTGTCACAGGCGTGCTTTCTGGGGAGTGCTGTTTCCTGATTTTCTCCCCTCTGTTGAGGCGTATGCTCATCTTTTTACTTCAGTTGGGAGGAGTTGGTTGTGTTGTTCAGGCGCCAGATCCCCGGGCCTGGTTCCGGCCCCAGCATGGACCACGCTCCTTAGGCCTGTGCTGATGTGTTATGCAGCCTGGAGGACACAGTTCAAATTTCTTCTACTGTTATATTGGGCATTTAAGCTCCCTTCCAGGGACACTCTTTCTCTGGCCTGGCCATCGGAATGTGCTCCATGGGCTGGTGCAGCTCTCGAACAGTTCCCAATTTTAGTGGGTCCTGTGGTTCGGGTGTTGGTGTAGGGAGTCTAGGTCAGGGTCTGGGGATTCCCTCCATCTCTGGTCTACCTTGAGGGATGCACTGTCCCCTGTGGGGTACTCACCCTGGAGCTGGTTGTTTCTGTGTGGTGTAGGTCATCAGTTGTTGTTGCAATCCTAGTTCAGTTGGGGTGGTTGCGGGCTGGGCTGGGCGGTGGTGGCTCTGTGTGATTCTTTTCTGTCTCTGCCTCTATCGAAGCTGTTGGGGCCACAGTGTCCATGCTCAGGTGGCTTCTGCGCGGGTGATCTGCAAGCCGCCCCCTGTGCTTCTGGGACCCGGGAGGCCCCTGCCGGGTTGTTGCGGGTCTAGTGCTTCCGGCAGCTTCTGCGCGGTTGGTCTGCAGACAGGTTCCTTTGTCATGCTGCCAGTGCCGGGCAGCTTTGGCAGGATGTAGCCTCTATGCTCGGGTGGAGAGTGAGGGGTGGGGGTGGGATCCTCTTAGAGACACCTGGCTGGTAGTTTTCTCTGTTCCTGGCGAACAGTTGTTCTGCAAAATGGTACCTCAGTCCGCTTCTGTGCGGGTGGTCTGCAAGCGGCCCCCTGTGTCTCTGGGGCTCCGGCAGCCCCCGCTGGGCTGGCTGGCCAGCAGCTTGGCGCATTGCCATGTGGCCAGTAAAGGTTGGGAGAGGGGTCTTCACTCTTCTCTGTTCTGAAATTCTTCTTTTCCTCTCTTTCTTTTTTTGTTACTTTCCACCTCTGGTTTTTCTCTGAGTGTTCGTCTTTTTGTTGTTGTCGGTCTCTTGGGGAGATTAAGCGTTGGAACTCAACTCTCTTTTTGGTTGGGGAGATCTGTGGCGTTTCCCTACTGCCCCGTCACCATCTTGGTCCCCCCTCCTTATTTTACTTTTGAATGTAACGAATGTAGTATTTTTGTGTGTATTTTACTATTCTAGTATAACTTTATTTGCACTGCGGCGAACGCCTTCTCGGCCAGCGAGAAAGAACGACCACCACACCAGGAGTCTTCTCCGATCACGCTTTATTGGAGAGCCTTTTTATTGATAGGAGAGCTTGAGCGCGAGAGCGCGTGCACCCGAAACATGGCCGCTTATATAGGGAATAGGAACACGGGTCTTTCTATCATTGGTCATCTGCCTTTCACCGTCACCAGGTGACACGGGATTGGCTGGGGACTCTACGTGGCTCGTGCATGCGCAAAGCCCAGGACCCACCGTCCTGCCAAGCACTGCCTGAAATGGAGTGGTTACCTCAAAGCTGCAAGGGAGTGGGCGCCATCTAATGGCGTTCGCCCCGGCTCCCTACATTGCACCACTTACATACAATTTTTTTTAATTCTGAGATTTAAGAATGTGTTTTTTGGATAAGAGTTTTGTTGTACTTTTATTTCAGTTTGCCATTAGGCCTTATAAACGCATACAATAAAATCCATTCTTGCTAGTATCAAGTTCAATGATTTTGTAGACTAGAGACTCAAGGATATATCATTATATATCATACAGTAATGTGGGTCAATTTGTTTATAACTGCTCCATAAAATAATTACTAATTGAGGAAGCAGCCACTTCATCTGGCATCCTGGTCCCTCTGATGAAGTAGGATCCAAGTGGCAGCCTGCCCAACTCAGGTGCTTCTGGGCATCTCGCCTGATTCTGTGGGAGGATATCAGGGTGTACCTGCTGTTGGACTAGGGAAGCTGCTGCGTGAATGACACAGTGCCACTGACCCACATCTAGCACCCACCAGCCCCATGGGACTGGGCCCTAAGGATCAGCCCGTGATAGCACACACACACGGCAGGGCGGGGTAGCACCCACCTAGAAAGGAGTGCAGACAAAACAGAAGCCACTCTGGGGATCAGCTTGTACAGTATCATCCGTGAAGCAGTGGACGATTGTGCTCAGCTGTGGGGAGAAGACAAGAAATACAGGCCCAGGTGGGGTGATGCTAACTTTTGTACTCAGGCTGGCAAGGAAACTTTCCTCCAGACACTCTCCTGCAGGCTCAGGGTGCCCTTCCATGCTCCTTGTCCTTGGATTATCAGCTAGGGACACTCATGTTCGGTACTCCTGGCTGCTCTTTTGGGGTTTGTTAATTTACACAGAGAGCCCCTGCCTCAGACAACAGAGTTATATTCTGGGTTTTGTAAAACTTTCTGCATCTGAGCATTTCCCAGTGTTTGGTCTTTGTATTGTTTCTTATAAATGCTTTGTGACATTTGTGTTTAGGTGTTGAGGTGCAGGAGGAGCCAGATTATGAACATAGTTTCCTACAATACTTTCATCTAAAAATGAAAATATATTCTTTCTAAAAATGCCTATCAGGAAATGAATTTGAGAGAGGGAAAAGGCAGTTTTCTCATGAGATCAAAATATGCTAGTTTTATGCATTCAAAATACAACTAAGTAATTCACTATCTAGGAACAATTGTCCAGAACTAAGAGTTAGGTGTCTTGGGAGCTAGAGCCAGGGTTTTTGTGAGGTTTATCCAAAGGGAGGGAAGAAAGTTAAAATCCATAGATTACTTTGTAGAATAAAAGTGGTAATACCAAATGAGAATCACATAAATCCTCTCTGCTATTCGGGGTCTTTTATTTTTCCATATGAATTTTTTTTAATTGTATTTTATTTTATTTGAGAACATACTGTACAGAGGGGCTACAATTACATGGGCAGGATAAGGCATACATTTCTTACCAAGCATTGCAGCCTCCTCCTTTGTTTACCCTTCACTTCCCTTCCCCGCCTCCCCCCTCCCCCCACCCAATTTTACGCCCCTCCCCCCACCCAATTATACTCCCCTCCCCCCCCACACCGACATTGTAAAGCTGGTTTTGACATGACATTTTGTACTTCTCATTGTTGCAACAGATCCACCTGAATCCTTAAACGACTTGTTTGTCCCCATCTCCTCCACATGTTATACTGACATCAAATATAGTGAAAGCGGGGGTTACACTGTGGGGGAGGGACATACAAAGCAACAAAGAAATAATCTTATAAATGCGTTAGAAACACATGCATGAAAGAAACGAAAACATTAAAATACATATTTAAGGGTTCATTTTCCTAACATCACATTATCTGACCTTTTCCGCTTGACTCATACCTATACTAGATATTGCAAATAAGGGAAACCATGGGACCTATGCTTCTTTGGGCCTGGCTTACTTCACTTAATATAATTTTTTCCAAGCCTTTCCATTTCCTAACAAATGGGGAAATGTCATTCTTTGTGATGGAGGCATAGAATTCCATTGTGTATATATACCACATTTTCTTGATCCATTCATCTACTGAGGGGCATCTGGGTTGGTTTGCTTCTTCTATTTCATTGAAAGTGAGATTGGAATATTGATAGGTATCACACTGAATTTGGATATAGCCTTTGGCAGTATTGCCAATTTAATGATGTTACTCTTCCCAATCTAGGAGCGTGGGAGGTTTCCCACTTCCTTAGTTCTGCCTTAATTTTATTTTTCAGGTATTTAAAGTTTCCATCATAGAGGTCCTTCACCTCTTAAGTTAACTCCTAGGTATTAGGGGGGGATATTAAAAAGGTATTGTGTTCCTATTTTCAGCCTCACTCTTATCGTTATTGGAATACAGGAAAGCCATTGAATTTTGAGGGTTAATTTTATATTCTGCTACTTTGACAAAGTTTCTGATCAGCTCAAGTAACTTGGGAGTGGAGTCCATGGGGTTCTTTAAATACAAGATCATGTCATCTGCAAAGAGGGATAGTTTTACTTCATCTTTCCCTATTTAGATCCCCTTTAAGTTTGCATCTTGTCTTATTGCCCCAGCTGGCATTCGAATACTAAGTTGAAGAGGAATGGAGAGAGAAGACATCCTTATCTCATTCCTGAATTTGTAAGAAATGATTTTAACTTTTTGCCATTAACTATAATGCTGGCTGTAGGTTTGTCAATCCTTAGCAGAAAGAACAGTGCTGGAGCAATATCAGTTCCAAATTTCAAACTCTACTAAAAAGCCATAGTAATAAGAACAAAGAGATAATGGCACAAGAACAAACCTGAGGACAAATGGAAAAGGACTGAAGACTCAGAAATGAATCCACTGACCTATAGCCACTTAATCTTTGACAAGGGCTAAAAACATAGAATGGGAAAAGACAGCCTTCTCAGTAAATGGTGTTGGCAAAATTGGTTAACCACCTATTAAACTAAAACTAGATTCGTATATATCGCCCTGCACCAGAATCAACTGCAAATGGATAAAAGAACTCAAAATAAAAGCAGACACTGTGAAAACATTACATGAAGGAATAGGAGAAACTCTAGGGCTCTTTAGTGCAAGCCAAAATTTTCTTAATAGAGAACAAGAAACAAAACAAATCAAAGAAAAGTTGGGCAAATGGGATTGCATAAAACAGCAGAGCTTCTGCAAGGCAAAGGTAAAAGCTAACATGAACTGTAGACAGCCCACGTACTGGGAGATCTTCATGAGTCATAAAATGGACAAGGTCTTATATCTAAAATATACTTAGGAAACAAAAATTAAATTCTCAAAGAAACAACTGCCTGATAACTCAGTGGGCTAAAGACTTAAAGAAAGATTTCTCTGAAGAGGAAGTAAAAATGCCCTTTAGACACATGAAGGAATGCTCAAGTTTTCTAGCCATAAAAGAAATGCAAATCAAGACAACATTGAGATCGCACCTCATTCCAGTTAGAATGACTATAATCAAGAAATGTAATAATTACAGATGCTGGAGGGAACTCTACTGCATTGTTAGTGGGAGTGTAAAGTTGTTCAACAACTTTGGAAAGCAGTATGAAAGTACTTCAATAGACTCCACATAGAGCTCCCTATGACCCAGCAATCCCACTTTTGGGCATTTACCCAAATGATCACAAAAAAGATCACACCAAAGCTACCAGCACAACCATGTTTATTGCAGCATTACTCACCATAGCTATGATATGGAACCAACTCCGATTCCCCTCAGTAGATGAATGGATCTAGAAAATATTATATATATACATATATATATATATGTGTATATATATGTATGTATACACACACACACACACACACACACACACACACACACACACACACACACACACACACACTGGAATTCTATGCATCCATTAGAAAGAATGGCATTGCCCCATTTGTTAGGAAATGGAAAGACTTGTTAAAAATTATATTAAGTGAAGTAAGCCAGGCCCAGAGAAACAGAGGTCCCATGGTTTCCCTTATTTGCAAGGACTAGTACATGTCTAGGACAAGCAGAGAAGATCAAAGGTTATGTACATATGATCATATAAGATGATGTTAACTGAAATATACCCCAAACCAGTCTTGGTTTTGTTTTTAATATACTTATAAGGCACTATGTGTTTCTTTTGTAGGTTCATCCCCCCCACGATATAACCCCTGTTTTCACTGTATTTGATTCCAATGTTGTGCATCTTGTATATTCACTTTTGTAATTTGGGGAGTTGAAAGGATGTAGCAAAATGCTTAAATGGGGCTGCAGGTTGACCCATTGTGACGAAGAGATGTACAGGACACTATGTAGAAAATGAATTTACACTGTCAGGCAGGGATGGTGGAAGGAGGAGTTGGAGAGGTGGGGAGGGAAGGGATGGTAGGGGAAAAACCAAGGAGGAGGCAACAATGCTCGATAGGAAATGTACTCATTACCCTACTCATGTAACTGAAAGCCCTCTGTACAGGATTTTTCCAGTGCTGCCCTCCGCATTGAATTTTTTGCCTTTTCTGGCTGTGGTTAAGTCCACCTGCTCAGTGGATTAGTAGTCTTCAAGGTATCTTGGTCCTCAAATGGGACTTGGATTATCCAGTGGTGGTTGGAACCGGGCCAAGGGCAGTGCAAAAACCACTTCCAGGACATGGCTTCTTCATTCCCCATGCAACTAGGATTGCAAGCAGTATTTCTCTGAATTTGACTCCAGAAAACAATCACTGAACCAAAAGGCAAGGCCGCCAAACACCTATCCTACTTCCCCCATTCCCTCCTTTCTCCATCCTTGGGAGAGTACAAAATAATTTCGCAGGTTTCATCAAACACACAAATTGCCCACCACCTCCCCTGGTAAACTAGGTTTCAAGTCACTAAGTCATGTAAACGGATAATGCCTCACTCATTATTCTGGTCAACATCTTCAGGTTGTTTGATGCTTTAATTTTTTTTGTTGTTGTTGTTGGTAGGGGGGCCTGAACTCTGGGTCTGGGCATGGTCCCTGAGCTCTTCAGCTCAAGGCTATCAATTGAGCCATAGCGCCACTTCCAGTTTTTTCTGCTTATGTGGTGCAGAGGAATTGAAACCAGGACCTCATTCATGCAAGACAAGCACTCTACCACTGAGTCACCTTCCCAGCCCTAATGCTTTAATTTTTTAAATTTCTTTTTGTCAGTCCTAGGTCTTGAACTCAGGGACTGGGTTTTAGCATATCCCTGAGTTCTTCAGCTCAAGAGAAGATCTCTTCCACTTGAGCCACAGTGCCACTTCCTGTTTGGAGACAAGTGACTCACAGTCTTTCCTGCCAGGGTTTGCTTTGAACCGTGAATTTTTAAATTATATTCCTTCTAGGTGTTTATTGGAACATTACACTTTTTCTGGAATTTAAAGTTTTCTGTAAACATTTGTCTTCAAATAATCCAACAACATTAAATATTATATTTAGAAGCTATCCTGTAGCACATCCATTTTGAAATTATTTTGTTAAGATGAAATACTTATTCTTTGTAGAAAAAAAACATTAAAATCCAAATGAGAACATGCTAATTTCAGGTGCCTTGAGTCTCGTTCCTCTTTTTTTTTCTCTCCAGTATCTTTTCTTGTTTTGGAACAACTGTCATGGACTGTCCAACCATTCAAAGGAAGCTTATTCCATTAATTTAATAGAAAAGAATCCAATCTTCCTGCATCTCAAGGCAACTTTGAATATAATGTTAATCTGATAATTCACATAATTTAATTTTCATAGTAATTTTGATAATTTTTGGTTAAACCATTCATTAAAGAGCTTCCAAAAAGCAAGAATAAAAAATAATGTTCTGCTTTCTAAGAAGGTTTAAAAAGCTAGTAATTCAACAAAACACATTCTATTCTTCCAAGATTCTATGGTGAAAAATTTCTCTTTCATCATCGCCCTTACCACTGATCCCTTCCCTTCAAACTTTCAGCTTTCTTGTTCCAGCTTTCATTTTGGTACTAGCATCAGTAATCTCTTTGTAGTATTTGACAATGAAATTCCATTTGTTGTTGGAGATCTCAATTCATATTGCCAAAGGCAGACTCATGAGCATAACATTGAACATAAAATATTGAATATCATTAATGTGATCTTATGTAACTATTTCATAAATTAATATAAGTGCCACATAAATGTGCATCTTCATATAATTTTTATTTTTTTTATTTTTTTTGAGTTACACATCAGCTTTTTTATTTATTTTTTTAATTTAATTTTATTTTATTTGAGAACATACTGTACAAAGGGGCTACAATTACATGGGCAGGATAAGGCATACATTTCTTACCAAGCATTGCAGCCTCCTCCTTTGTTTACCCTTCACCTCCATTCCCAGCCTCCCCCCTCCCCCCACCCAATTATACTCCCCTCCCCCCACCACCGACATTGTAAAGCTGGTTTTGACATGACATTTTGTACTTCTCATTGTTGCAACAGGTCCACCTGAATCCTTAAACTACTTGTTTGCCCCCATCTCCTCCACGTGTTATACTGACATCAAATATAGTGAAAGCGGGGGTTACACTGTGGGGGAGGGACATACAAAGCAACAAAGAAATAATCTTAAAAATGCGTTAGAAACATATGCATGAAAGAAACGAAAACATTAAAATACATATTTAAGGGTTCATTTTCCTAACATCACATTATCTGACCTTTTCCGCTTGACTCATACCTATACTAGATATTGCAAATAAGGGAAACCATGGGACCTATGCTTCTTTGGACCTGGCTTACTTCACTTAATATAATTTTTTCCAAGCCTTTCCATTTCCTAACAAATGGGGAAATATCATTCTTTCTGATGGAGGCATAGAATTCCATTGTGTATATATACCACATTTTCTTGATCCATTCATCTACTGAGGGGCATCTGGGTTGGTTCCATGTCTTAGCTATGGTAAATAATGCTGCAATAAACATAGTTGTGCTGGTAGCTTTGTGTGGTCTTGTTTGTAAACATTTGGGTAAATGCCCAAAAGTGGGATTGCTGGATCATAGGGGGGATCTATGTGAAGTCTTTTGAGGAACCTCCATACTGCTTTCCAAAGTGGTTGAACAAGTTTACATTCCCACCAACAATGAAGTAAGGTTCCTTTCTGTCCACATCCCCTCCAGCATCTGTTGTTGTTAGAGTTCTTGATTTTTGCTGTTCTAACTGGAGTGAGGTGATATCTCAATGTTGTTTTGATTTGCATTTCTTTTATGGCTAGGGATGTTGAACATTGCTTCATGTGTCTATTGGCCATCCTTCTTTCTTGTTCAGAGAAGCTTCTCTTTAAGTCATTCGCCCACTTATTTATTGGGCAGTTGTTTCTTTGAGGATTTGTTGTTGGGTGGTTTAATTTTTTGAGTTCCAAGTATATTTTAGATATGAGACCCTTGTCCGTTGAATGGCTAGTAAAGATCTTCTCCCAATCGGTGGGCTTTCTATTGATCTTGCTAGCTATGTCATTTGCCCTGCAGAAGCTCTGCAACCTTATGCAATCCCATTTGTCCAACCTTTCTTTGATTTGTTGTGTTTACGGGTCTCTATTCAGAAAATTTTGGCCTGAGCCAAGGAGACCTAAGGTTTCTCCTCTTCCATCCTGTAATGTTTTCAGAGTGTCTGCTTTGAGTTCAAGGTCTTTGATCCATTTGGAGTTGATTTTGGTGCAGGGTGATATATAAGGATCTAGCTTTAGTTTTCTACATGTAGTTAACCAATTTTGCCAGCACCATTTACTGAAGAGGCTGTCTTTCTTCCATTCTATTGTTTTAGCTTCCTTATCGAAGATTAAATGGCTATAGGTCTGTAGGTTCATTTCTGGGTTTTCAATTCTATTCCATTGGTCCTGAGGTCTGTTCTTATGCCAATACCAAGCTGTTTTGATTACTATGGCTTTATAGTAGAGTTTGAAATTTGGTATTGATATTCCTCCAGCAGTGTTCTTTCCGTTGAGGCGCGTTTTTGCTATTCGGGGTCTTTTATTGTTCCATATGAATTTTTGGATTGCCTCTTCTATTTCCTTGAAGAATGAGGGTGGAATTTTGATAGGTATCGCGTTGAATTTGTAGATAGCCTTGGGAAGTATTGCCATTTTCACGATGTTAATCTTGCCAATCCAGGAGCATGGGAGGTTTTGCCATTTTTTAAGTTCTGTGTTGATTTCCTTTTTCAAGATTTTAAAGTTTTCATCATACAGGTCCTTCACTTCTTTGGTTAAGTTAATTCCTAGGTATTTTATTTTTTGTGGGGCTATTACAAATGGAGTTGCTTTCCTAATTTCAGCCACACTTTTCTCATTGTTGGCATATAGAAAAGCCATTGATTTTTGGGGGTTAATTTTATAACCTGTTACTTTGCCAAAGTTTTGAATCAGCTTGAGTAATTTGGGAGTGGAGTCCATGGGATTTTTTAAATACAAGATCATGTCATCTGCAAAGATGGAGAGTTTTATTTCTTCTTTCCCTGTTCGGATCCCCTTTATGTCTGCATCTTGTCTTATTGCTGTAGCTAGGCATTCTAATACTAGATTGAAGAGAAGTGGAGAGAGTGGGCATCCTTGTCTTGTTCCTGAGTTAAGAGGAAATGGCTTTAGTTTTTCACCATTGAGTATAATGCTGGCTGTAGGTTTGTCATATACAGCCTTTATTGTATTGAGGAATGTTCCATGGATTCCTAATTTTTCCAGAACCTTCATCATAAAGGGGTGTTGGATCTTGTCAAATGCTTTTTCTGCATCTATTGAGATAACCATGTGGTTCTTATTCTTGCTCCTGTTGATATGATGAATAATATTAATTGATTTGCGTATATTGAACCAGCTTTGCATCCCTGAAATGAATCCTGTTTGATCATGGTGTATGATTTTTTGGATGAATTGTTGAAGTCGATTGGCCAAAATTTTGTTGAGAAGTTTTGCATCAATGTTCATCAAAGAAATGGGTCTATAGTTCTCTTTCTTTGATGAGTCCTTGCCTGGTTTTGGGATGAGGGTTATGATGGCTTCATAGAATGTGTTCGGTAGTGAGCTTTCTCTTTCAATTTCATTGAAGAGTTGGAGGAGTATTGGTGTGAGCTCTGCTTTGAAGGCCTTGTAAAATTCCGCTGTAAAACCATCTGGTCCTGGACTTTTCTTACCTGGGAGGTCTCTTATTGCTGTTTCTATTTCAATGTTTGATATGGGCCTGTTAAGATAGTTTAACTCATCTTGGTTTAGTTTTGGCATGTCAATATTTGCTAGGAAAAAGTCCATTTCTGTCAAGTTCTCAAACTTATTAGCATAATGTTTTGAGAAGTATTCCTTTATAATGTTCTGAATCTTGGTTGTTTCTGTGGTGATGTTTCCATTCTCATCTCTGAGTTTATTAGTTTGGGTGTGTTCTCTCCTTTTTCTGATTAGATTTGCTAAGGGTCTATCAATTTTGTTAAGCTTTTCGAAGAACCAACTCTTTGTTTTGTTGATTCTTTCTATAGTTTTTTTGGATTCTAATTCATTTAATTCTGATTTAATTTTGATTATTTCTTTCTGTCTACTGGATTGGGGTTTATCTTGCTGCTCTTTTTCAAGGAGGTTTAGATGTGTCATTAAATTGTTAGTTTCCGATCTCTCCAATTTGTTGATGTAGGAGCTCAGAGCTATAAACTTGCCTCTGATTACTGCCTTTGCTGTGTCCCAGAGGAGCTGGTAATTTGTGTGTTCATTTTTGTTGAATACCATGAACATTAGAATTTCCTTTCTAATCTCTTCCATGACCCACTCATGATTCAGCAGTGTGTTGTTCAGCCTCCATGTCATACCGGACTTTCTTTGGTGGCTTTTGGTGTTGAGTTCTAATTTTATTCCCTTGTGGTCAGAGAGAATGCAAGGTATAACTTCAATGTTTTTGAATTTAGACAAGTTTGCTTTGTGGCCTAAAATGTGCTCTATTTTAGAAAACGTTCCATGTGCTGCTGAGAAGAACGTGTATTCTGATGCTGCTGGGTGAAATGTTCGGTAAATGTCTGTTAAGTCTAGTTGATCTATGCAGCTGTTTAGATCTGCGGTTTCTCTGTTGAGTTTTTGCCGGGTTGATATGTCTAGTGGGGAGAGTGGTGTGTTAAAATCCCCAACAATTAATGTCTTTGGATCTATATGGGATTTGAGGGAAAGTAGTGTTTCTTTGATAAATTTGGGTGCTCCATTGTTTGGCGAATAGATATTTAGAATTGTAATATCCTCCTGAAGGAGCGATCCTTTAATTAGTATGTAGCGACGTTCTTTATCTTTTCTCACGAATTTTAGTTTGAAGTCTATTTTATCTGATATTAGGATTGCAACTCCCGCCTGTTTATGAGGGCCGTTTGCTTGGTAGATTTTGTTACAGCCTTTAACATTGAAGATGTGTTTGTTTTTATGGGCAAGATGTGACTCCTGCAGGCAGCAGATAGAAGGGTCTTGTTTTTTATCCAACTAGACAGTCTATGTCGCTTAATTGGAGAGTTCAGTCCGTTAACGTTAAGAGATAGGACTGAGAAGTATTTGGGAGTTCCTGCCATGTTATCCACCTTCTTGGGGGCTGCGAAAACTGGGTTCTTCCTATGGTTCTTGGATTCTCAGTTTGGGTGCAGTTTCTTGGCCTTTGTTGCGGTCTTGTTGGTTTTCTATATGTAGGACATCTTTAAGAGTCTTTTGTAGGGCTGGTTTGGTGGAGATGTATTGTTTCAAGTTTTCTTTGCTATGGAAGGTTTTTATTTGGCCTTCAGTTATGAAGGAGAGTTTAGCTGTGTACAGTATTCTTGGTTGATAATTATTTGTTTTTAGGGCATGGCATACGTCATTCCAGGCTCTTCTTGCTTTGATTGTCTCTGCTGAGAAATCTGAGGTAATTCTAATTGGTTTCCCTTTGTAGGTGATTACCCTTTTCTCCCTGACAGCTTTAAGGATCTTTTCCTTGGTCTGGGTTGATCCTGTGTGGATTACAATGAGACGGTGGGATCTCCTATTCTGGTCTGGTCTATCTGGGGTTCTAAAAGCTTCTTGTATCTGAATAGGCCTATCTTTTTGTATGTTTGGGAAGTTCTCTGCTAGGATCCTGTTAAACAAATTTCCTAGACCATTAACTTCTGTTTCTAGGTGCTCCTCTACACCCATTATCCCTAGATTGGGCCTTCTGATGGTGTTTTCCAGGTGTTGGATAGACCTATCATATTTCTTGGACTTGTCTTGGATGGTTGTATGTTCTTTCTCTATAATATCTAGGCTGTCTTCAATCCCTGAGATTCGATCTTTTGCATGGTCTAACCTGCTGTCAAGACTCTCTACTTTGTTTTTTATCTCTTTTTCTTCTAATTGCTCAGCTTTGATGGCTTCAAGTTCTTTGTTGAAGTTCTGTTTTAGGTCTTGTATGAATTTCTTTACTTCCTTAATTTGGTGTTCAGTGTTTATTCTCAAATCACTTAGTTGAATGGTTATGGTTTCTTTGGACTCCCATTCCTTCTGTTGGGTTCCATTCAGCATTCCCTTTGTGGTCTCCCTGACTTCCTTCAGCTCTTTGTTAATGGATTCCATGAATGCCTTTAGTGATCTTTGTGTATTCTCTACCTGGTCTCTCAATTCCTGAATTACTCTTTGATTAGCTTCCTCCCGTCTGTGGGATTCCTGCAGTTCTCTTTCTTCCCGTTTGTGGGAATCCTGCAATTCTCTTTGAGTGTTCTCTGCCTGCTCACGACATTCCTCCCTTTGTCTTTGAGCATTCTCAAGTTGTTCACGCAAATCCTGTATCAGTTTTTGAGTAGCTTCCTCACGCTTATGATATTCCTGTATAAACTTCTGGGATGCCTCCTCTCTCTCCCTATCACACTCATACAGAGTCCTTTGTACATTGTCAAACTTCTCATTTATCATGTTTGCTATTAGTGTTTGTAGAGCTATTTGGGAACTCTCCTCTGGATTATTCTTTATCTGTTCTAATCCCTGATTATCAAGATTGGGAATTGAGATACCCGAATTTGCCATTTTTCTTGTATTTTTCCGGCTTCCTCGGCCCATTTGAGATGAAGATTGCACCAGTTTTATGCTAGAACACTATCTTTGTTTTTTTTTTTTTTTTGGTCAGTCGTGGGGCTTGAACTCTGGGCCTGGGCGCTTTCCCTCAGCTCTTCAGCTCAAGGCGAGCGCTCTACCACTTGAGCTACAGCGCCACTTCCGGTTTTCTGGTGGTTAATTGGAGATAGGAGTCTCACGGTCTCTCCTGCCCGGGCTGGCTTTGAACCTTGATCCTCAGATCTCAGCCTCCTGAGTAGCTAGGATTACAGGCGTGAGCCACCAGCGCCCGGCTTTAGAACACTATCTTAAGGCAACCATCAACCAAAGTTTGCATTTGTACAGTCAATAGTCTACAGATACAATCTAGTTCAACAGATACATCTATTCAACATCAAACAACTATATGTTAAAGGACTTCGAACCGCAGAAAAGAATTTGGAAAACCAGAAATTATTAGGATTAGGGAGATATGTGGGTAAAAAATAGGAATAGATTGGTGTGGCGAGGCACAGGGAGAGTTAACTATGTCCTAATCACAATGCAGGAAATGGGTTGGGTAGGATGCAAGTAGAGAGAGAGAGGAAAAGAAGAGACGGAAAGGGGAATGAAAAGAGACCAGAAAAAAATAGAAACGTAAAAATTAATGTATTTAGAGAGGAATGTGAATATGTTGAGAGAAGGGGAGGGACATAGAGGAGATGTGAAAGACTTTAAGGATGGGAAAGGGAGAAGAAAAGATCAGAAGTTCAGTAGAGCTAGACAAAAAACAAAAAGATAATTAAGAAAGAAAGAGAAAGAGAAAGAAGACAAGAAAAGAAAGGAAAACGCTCATTCACATATTCCTAAAATAAAAATTATAAGATGAGGAAAAAAAAAGTTACTGGAAAACAATTATTTTTTTCAGAAGAGGCAAAAATTAAAGATTAATAAAAGTTTTAGAAGGGAAAAAATTTATATATATATATACATATATATATATATATATATATATATATATATATATAAGGGAACAAAAAACAAAAAACAAACAAACAAAAAAAAGAAAAGAAGACGAAGAAAAAGAAAGAAAAAAAAAGAAGAAAAAAGAAAAAAAAAGTCTTTTGATTTTTTTTGGGGGGGAGGGGTGGGAAGCATCCTGTATCTCCCTTTTGTCTGTAACCAGTCTCTTGTTGGAATCTCTGGTCAGCTTGAGGTCCTGTGGCTTGATTGGTTTCTTAAGTCGGTTTGTTGGAGGAGGCAGAAAAATGCTCTGCTTTACCCAAGATTTTGAGATCCCCCTCCCAGGTTAGTTTTTTGGGAGGGTGATCTGCTTTGAGAATCACAAAAGAGGGGGATGCGGTGATGAGGCTAGGTTCTGGGTAGGGTTGAGGCCTTTCAACAAACAGTAGCTTTTCCCTGGGGCTATTTTGTGATAAAGCTCACAGAGCCCAACCTGGAGCCATTCTCAGGGTTTCTGTTTTTCAATTGATTGTGGAGGCTGCTAGAGGGAGGGGCAGCCTCTGGGTCTGGTTACCCAGTGAGGCAAGCCACTCCAATGGCTGGCACCTGAGCTGGGTGACTTTTCCCTGGATGGAGCTGAGTATGGCAGGTCACTTCGCCGTTAAGTTCTTGTGACCTGCTAAATGACTTGTTTTATTCCAAGGCCTGGGTTGGAGCTAACAGCTCCTCCGAGCTTTGTCGGTATCCAAGATGGAGATCACCGGTGCTGGGGGGGGAAGGGGTGGCCTTCCCTCCTCTGCTCCCTGAGAAGGAGTGAGGACGTCGGGCTTGTACTCACACCGTGTCTTGGATCCTGGGTCGTCTCTGGTCTGCAAACAGCAGGATGAAGATGTCTGCTCCTTGTTGGTTCTTGTTGGTGTTGAGTAGAATCCGCTCGTCAGCAGCGTCTGGTTCCTTCGTCCCGGACTCTGTCTCAGGTATGACCCCGCGGCGGTGGTCGCCGCCGCGACCCTCCGCCGCAGCGGCAGCTGATGTGTTTCCTTGGCTTCCCCTCTCTTGACTAACTCTCTGTCCTATGATGGCACACTTGGTGTGATTCTCTGGCTTAGGACTGTTCACTGGAACTCTAAAACTGCTTTCTATGAGAGATCTTGTTCAGATTCCAGCTTCTCCTCTGCCATCTTCCCGGAACTCTTCCTCATATAATTTTTAAAATGCAAAGTAGTTACATATCTATGTCAAAAAATAATTCAGATCACTAGTAGAAGAGTATAAGCTAAACCTATTGCATCATCCCCAATATCTTTGTAAAATTTTCTTTTCTCATTATCTTTGACCTTAGGGCTTTCTTTTCCTAACAACAAGTTGTCAGTTGATATCCTTGGATATTGGTCACCTCTGAATAACCTCATTTCTTTCCAACACCAGTAATTCCCCTGTGTTAAATACCTGAGGAATAACGTCCCAATGTGCCTGCAAGAGTAGTACCCAAGTCGACTTTCTGTGCCCACTCTTCTCTTGTTTTGTTTGGGAATGTGGTATCAGAGACAAGGGTGTCAGGGATCAGGTGGCTGGAACCATGGTGTTATGAATTATGGGTAGCAGAAAAGAGTAGCAGAGACTAGGATACCAGGGAAAGTGTAATTGTGAGTGTCATAACTTAGTTGAAGTGGCAGGAAATTGGGTAGCAGCAACCGCTTTGCAAGTGTTGGGGTAGCTAATACAGGCATCCAGAACAGTTTATCGGGGACAAGAAAGCATAGACTAAGTGAAAGAGTAAAAGTTGTGAGGGATTGTGGGGCACAATCAGGGTAAAAAGGTCATGAGTGGGTAAACTGGGTAGCCAGTACTATGGTAGAAGCAATTGGCATGGCGGACTGATGTGGTGCAGAGCTCTGGGTTTGCCTGTCCAGTTTTGCCTGTTAGATTTTTTAAGGAAACTACCTCTAGCAGCTCATTATCAGCTTTTTTTGGGGTCGGTCATGGGCTTGAACTCTGGGCCTGAGTGCTCTCCCGCACCTCTTCAGCTCAAGGCAAGTGCTTTACCACTAGAGCTACAGTGCCACTTCCGGTTTTCTGGTGGTTTATTGAAGATAAGGGTTTCACAGACTTTCCTGACCGGTGGCTTTGAACCTCGATCCTCAGATCTCAGCCTCCTGAGTAGCTAGGATTACAGGCGTGAGGCACCAGCAACCGGTGAGAAGTGAATGTTTCTACTGTATCATTGGTAAATATTTTTGGATAGATACCTAATCCTAATTTCACTGGGTTTTGTGGCATTGTGTTTTTGCTTTAATGAGGGACCTCCATATTGATTTTCAGAGCAATTACAATAGGTTGAAGATAATCTATAATATGTGGATATTAGATCAAAATTTAAGTATAGCAATGAACACACACAGGACCATCATATATAGTTTACAATTTGAAGAAATTTTAAGAAGACCAACAGTTGGGGAAAAAGAAAATTTCAGAAGGTTAATAAAAAAACATACACACATAGGAAAATACAAAAACAGGTACAAATAATTAGTGCAGTAACAAAACATTTTCCTCAAGTTTTAAAAATGAAATTATTAAAATAATACTTAACATAAAATAAATATGTCATGGAAGAAAATGTACCATAGACATAGTTTTCTCCATAATTTGTTTGATTTTTATAGCAAATGGATTAAAAGAAAATGTAATTACATGTCGGAAGATGATAACACTGTCAAGTGTCATTGATAGAACACAGCAAAGGAAAGTAACAGAGAAATAGAGAGTAAGAACAACCTGGCTATGGCTGAATATACTCAGAACTTTGTGAGGAAAGAATGTGCTCCATTTTCCTCATCAAAATAGATTTAGGACAGCTACCTTTTGACAGAATACTTGTAATGCAGTCAAAGCAGTGGAGTTACTAATTTAGGTAGTAATTTATTACTTTTATTCCCTAATCTTATGATGTGATTCCCAAATGATGTGAGTGATCTTAGATTTTCTGATCCCTTTTTTCACCCAAAGTTTCTAATTCCTCCCCCTGCCTATGATTTTTCTGCTACTCTCATTTCTCCTTGTTTCTGAACTCAACTCCATGACTTTTTTGTTCATGAGAAAGAGCTGGAGAAATATGAGAATGGCCTGGAGTCTGAGCTAACATCCACTCCAACTTGGAGGATCTGGTGAAGGACCTACATCTGGGCCTCAGAATCAGATATTAACTGAACTCTTTGGAAATGGAGAAACTCACCCCCCCACCCCACCCCAGGCAGAATCTGTCATTCCTTGACTTTCTCTGAAGAGATTTGGTACTAGGGCACAATTCAGAGAATGAGCTTTCCTACCACCCACCACAGCCTTGTCAGGAGGAACAGGTTCAAAACTAAAAGTGGCCTCAGTTCCCACAGGGCCAGTCAGAAGCCAAGAGAACACACTTTTCTCCTCATTAGGGATCTTCTGGTAGGAATAGAGTCGTCTGGGCAAAGTCTAATATGGAGATTAAGTGAGATTGGATCTATGGAGGACACAAAAGAATGACCCTTTCTTTGACTACAAGTGAGTTGTGTAGTGAGACATGACAACTTCCTTCATATATGAAAATTCACTAGGTGTTATCTCACTGCCACTTTACAGGAGGTCAGTTTCCCCAAAGGAGAAGTTGTTAAATGTTGTGACTTCCAGTTTGCTCTCTAGGCTCTTGTCTCTCCCACCCTTTCCCATGCCAGGAATGCATTCCTTCTTTCAGGCACTCAACTACTTGACTGACTCCTAGGCAGGAATACTGTAGGCTATTATTTGGCTAACCTCCTGCATTTGAGGTAGAATAAGCCTAGTCTCTGCTTTTGCCATTAGGTAGATGCACGAAGCTGAGTATAAGCTCATATTTATACAGAAAACCAATCATATTGAAAAACAATTAAATGAAATTAATAGTTGAGTGATTTAGGGTTTATAGCCACTAAATTTAGGTTATTATTAGAAACACACCTAGAACCATGATTAGGAAGAGAACAGTGAAGTAGGTTTAAGATAAAATGGAAAAGACACATAATAGCCATAACAGGAGATGAGAGTGTGAAGGAACTATTGGCATAGTTCCTTTTACTATCTTAGGAGTGACGTTGGATAGGAGGCTTGTAGAATAATATCTAAAATAGAGGGACGTGCTGGGCCCTGGTGGCTCACATCTGTAATCCAAGCTACCCAGGAGGGTGGGATCTGAGTATCATGATTCAAAGCAAGCCCAGGAAGAAAAAGCCAGAAGTGGTGCTGTGGCTCAATTGGTAGAGCACTAGCCTGGAGCTCAGTGACACTGCCTAGTTCCTGAGTTCAGGATTCAGCATCAGCAAAACAGCAACAACGAAACATTAATGATAAAAAGAAATAAAAGATGGACTTAAAGATATGCGATGGAATGATGATCCTGTGTAACTGATTAGGAAACATAAAAGGAAACAAAATTTGGAGCAAAATGATAAATATTCATTACTAATCAAGGATGCAAAGCAAATAACAAATTCCTCTTCTTGAAAACTTCCAAACTTGGGCTGGGAAGGTGCTTGCCTTGCATGCACGAGGCCCTGGGTTCGATTCTTCAGCCAGAAGTGGTGCTATGGCTTGAGTGGTAGATCACTAGCCTTGAGGTGAAGAGGTGAGGGACAGCACCCAGGCCCAGAGTTTAGGCCCCATGACCGCCCCCCCAAAAAAATCCAAAAAAATTTTCCGAACTTACCTTTTCTCATAATTGAGATGAGGCTTCTTTTACAGGAATTCTCCTTATCTAGCTCAAGGTCATTTGAACTTCAGTAGATTTTTCCTATTGAGATGTAATGCACCTAACTCTCCTGAACTTAATCAAGGCTAGGAAATTATGGACATTGATAGGTTTATTGTATTTTTCTTTGTAAATATATACTACTGTCAGGTATTATATATAGCATATATTATAATATACAATATATTATACATTATATATAATATATTAAATATATTATAATATAACATATATTATATATTAACAGTTTTCCTAATTTTAGAGTTAAGAACAAGCAACATATTGAAAGACAAATGCTTGAATCTCTGAGTAATTTCTCTACCACTGGACAATTCCAGGTTTCATTCTTATTACCCAAAGAGTAACGTAAGAAAATGATGCCCATGAAGGTGGTTCTCTGGATTTTGGAAACTGTGATCTGCATATATATATATATATATATATAATATGTTTATATATATAAATTTATATAAAATATAAATTTACATATAAATAAATTATATATATAAATATAATATATATTTATATATAATTGTTTTACTAGTGAATGTGTAAATCTATAGCAACAGATAAACAAGTGATCATCTATGTGCACACACACTCAATCACTTATAAAAATTTCTTTTCTATGGTCCCTATTCACCTACACAGAGAGTACATGAGTTGCCCTTGAATTGTCCTGGAAGTTCTTTATCTGGCTACTGTAGTTTCACATCCTTTGTTTTCTAAGCAGCCAGATGTTATGTGTTCAACAATAATACTTGATGCAGGCAAAAGTATCCACCCTGAAACAGAGAGAAACTTGGATTTCAGAAATGCCACAAATAAGTGGGAGGTACAGCAGTACTTTTCAAAATTGAATAGATTACATATTTATTAAAAAGTTTGAAAGAAAAATAACTTCAATGTAGGATGAAACACTTGAAGAAAACTTCAGTTTGGATTACATATATCTAGGTGCTGGTAGCTCACACCTGTAATCTTGGCTAATCTGGAGGCTGATATCTGAGGATCACAGTTCAAACCCAGCTTGGGCAGAAAAGTTCCCTTGAGACACTTATCGCCAACTAATCACTCAAGACTAAAATTGATACTGTGGCTTGATGTTTTAGAGAGCTAACCTTGAGCCAAAGACCTCAGGAACAGTGCCCAGCGCCTAAGTTCAAACTCTGCAATAGAAAATCAATAAAAATAAAAAATAAATTACATATGATTTATTACCATCTCTGTACAAGGAAAATAGGATATGACACATGGCAACATATGACTTCAAGGTACAAAGTTCCAGGGCATTTCCCCACTCTTGAGAACTAGTATTAATCCATATTGAAAAAATAAAACGATGAATGATTTATACCAAATTTCCAAACATACTATATGTTATACAAAGGAAATGCAATAAATAAACATACATTTCACAGTCTACTAACATCATATTGTATAAGCATTCTGATTAACTGATTCATCATAATCAATACAATGCAGTTAAAACATCCAATATCTCAGGTGTCAACTTAGCAGAATACTTTCAACATATGATGTTTATTTTGTATATTATCCAGCCCTATCTATCCCACAATTGCAGAAGGCTCTTCCTGAGAAAGACCAGAGACCTGTCTACTGTGAGTGCTCAATGTATACCTGTTCCCATTCTCTGTTATTTGGGCATGTGATAGACTGAATATCTGGTAACTTGCCAAAGGCACAATTTGGGACTGGCTTTCAGTGATGATAGTTTAGTTCTCAGAAAAAAAGGGAAATTGAAGACAGAGGGAAAATCTACCAGATCCTTGAAAGATTTCTATCATTGTACTAAAACTGTACCCTTCTACTGACACTTGAACAAACTGCAGTAATTGTCACTCCAACCACATGTCCAAAAAATGGCTTCCCAAATATTGGCCTGTTTTCACTTTGGTATATCAAGACATACTCTTATGACCCCGTTTTACTTAAACTATCAGGTATCGTTGGCCCAAGGAATAGTTGACCTTACCAATTTCTTAAATTTTAGGTCATCACACAATCACTTCGTAACCCTTAAACATTAAAAATACCTATCCGTATAAGTCCGCATTAAATACTTATTAGTTTTTCTTCATTTGTCATGTTTTACATATTTGTGTATCTCAGGGCTTAGTTCTGTAATCTTCCTTCTTATGATTATTACCACTGAGTGCACGTAATTATTTGGCTTTTTTTCTCCAGCTCTGTTCTTTCTTTAATTCAAGTCCTTAATAACATCCTGTGTACTGACAAATCCTAGCTACTGATTTTTTTTGGGGGGGGAGTCCGGTCATGGGGCCTGAACTCTGGGCTTGGGCACTGTCCCTCAGCTCTGCAGCTCAATGCTAGCGCTCTACCACTTGAGCCACAGCGCCACTTCCGGCTTTTTTTCTTTTTGCTTATGTGGTGCTGAGGAATTGAACCCAGGGCCTTGAGCATGCAAGGCAAGCGCTCTACCACTGAGCCACCTTCCCAGCCCACTAGCTACTGATTTTAACAAATTCAAAAGATCCCAAAGTGAGCTTTGATCTTTATCTACAAACCTATCCCTCATTACTATTTGATTAAGTGATAACTCTTCCAGTTGTCTTGTCAAAATACCTTGGGGTCACTTCAGACTTACATACTTTTTCACACCTCATATGTAATCTATGACCAGGTTTTGACAAATTAACTCAGGATATTTTAGGAACCTATATGTGTGTGTGTGTGTGTGTGTGTGTGTGTAATATATATATATATATATACATATATATATATATATATATATATATATATATATATAAAATATGAGTGCTAATACTGTGACTTAAATTAGGGGCATAGGTTTTTTTACTTTTCTTTTGTGCTCAGGCTGCCAGTCTTCCATTTGAGCCACAGCTCCACTTTTAGCTTTTTGGTTCTTAGTTGAAGATAAGTGTCTCATGGTTCATTTCTCTGTTTCCAGACTTTTAAATAGCTAGATTTAAAGGCATGCACCACTAAAACCACCCCTATTATATTTGAATTAACAATAAATTTAAAGAACGAATATTTGTAGTATTTTCAAATCAGTATGTTTTCATTTACACTAAAACACAACCAAAGAACCTCTGAATGTACCAGTGCTCAAGTGCCAGGCACAATTTCATTCCTGGGAAATAACAAAGATGATATCGTCTACAGGCAAAGCAGGAGAAAATGCTCTTCACTGAAGTTGCTGAAAGGCTGATAAGGATGAAGACAGGCAACATTATCCAGAAAGTATCACAAAGTGTTTGCTGTGGATAAGTGTAGCCAATCTTAGAGGATGTTCATAGGGATGAGGAGAATATTTGAAGGTGAATATGTGATTACAGAGGTGTGCTTTCTTGAAGATATATGTTTATAGCACAGTTTACATACTGTTGAAAATGAGATAGTTAAGATAGGGATGTTGTCATTCCTTGTATTCTTCACAGTATAATATTAAAACCAGTTTTATACATATATTATTTATAGTAATTATACAATATCCCTAATTACGGATATATTATAAACATATCATTTATATATTGTGCAATATAGTATGTTAAATGTATTATGCACACATAATTTAATTTTTCTACTTGTCTGTCCAGGAATTAAACTAGCAATATCTTTGAAAATTGATAGTAAAATAGGGTCCTTACAATTTCGATTGCAATATATAGTTTTACCCAATAAGTAGTTATTTATTCTGAATTGGTTTAGAAATGGAATATCATAATATAATTGAACATTCAAAAATAATTATGTAAGAACCTACCAAGGATGGAATTAAAAAATTTAACAAGACTAATATCTGCAATCCCAGCTATTTAGGGGCTGAGATCTGAAGAGAGCTATATGAAGCCAGTCTGAGTGAAATGGCTCAGGGACAACACCCAGACCATAGTTCAAGTCTCAGTACTGGCACAAAAATAACTTAGGTGACTAAAACTTAATATATTTATTTAAATAAAGTTGTCATTCCTTGTATCCTTCACAGTATAGTACTAAAACCAGTTTTATACATCTATTATTTATAGTAGTTATAGAATATCAGTAATGGTATATATTATAAATATAATATTTATATGTTATGTAATAGCATATATTACATATATTATGCACACCTAATTTATACTGATATCACTAATATCCATTAAATTAATCTATGTTTTAGAATAGGGAATAGATTTTCTTTGGTACAACAAGGAAGTAAGTAGCCACAAAAATTACTTCTTTTGGATTATATATCCACAACAAACTATTCCCTGTGTATTCAAGGTACTTAATGCTAAAAGCCTGTGTTCATCAGCACAAGTGTCTTTGACATGGATTTGTTCTCCTTAAGCAATTACTCCAGGAATAATAAACAGTGGAAGCGGAATGATGTTCACTCAGTTATTTCTTTAGAAATTATACCGAACTTTATTTGGTATAAAGATCACTTACAATGTCATTACCCACACCCTTTTCATTTAAAAATATTTATATTCTGTAGCAATGTCATTGCCATTATTACCATAATTAGGAAGATAATGTGGGTTCATCTGCTCCATAGCTCTCGAAAGGTAATGAATGTGACACAGAATATCCTCACATGTGCCTGGTGGAAACCTGGATCTGAATTATGGGTCTACAACGGATAAGTCTTAGGTACTTAGGAAATTTGTTTAGCCTTATGCCTACTTCTGTTTTTAATAAAATACTTAATTCATTTCCTAACTTGAAAAATACTCATGAGCACTAAAATTACCCTAATGCAGGTGCAGTGCTTGAAATGATTCTGCACATTGTGTAGTAGGTCCCAGAGAAATCAGCTTCAATCAACATGGTCACAGCATTCTTCCTGAAGGCCGTAAGAAATATATACCCAATTGATATTAATAACTGTGAAAATTTGTCTTTACTAAAAAAAAGTATTTTCTTCATATGAAACAATGAAAGCAATGTAGGGGTTGTCCTGTGGCTCTTACTCTGAGGGAATTTTGCCTAAATTTCATTCTTACTCTATTAGTGGTAGCAGTAGCATTCTTTAGTGCTACCCTTCATGTTTCTAGTTCTGTGTTCCATTTGGCATACTATTGTAACTTAGTTTATAATCTTTGTTATCAGAATAAACAAACTACAACTGCTGAAGTTTTCAATAAAGAGTCAATGCATTACATTTTGGGGGGGGAGGGATCCGGTCGTGGGGCATGAACTCTGGGCCTGGGCACTGTCCCTCAGCTTTTCAGCTCAAGGCTAGTGCGCTACAACTTGAGACATAGCACCACTTCCGGCTTTTTTTGCCTGCTTATGTGGTACTGAGGAATCGAACCCAATGCCTAATGCATGCAAGGCAAGTGCTCTACCACTGGGCCACCTTCCCAGCCCTGCATTACATTCTATGTGCTTAATAGTTTCCTGAAATTATTCCTTTTAGATTACATATCTCAACAAAACTATTTTATATGATTTCTTATATTATTTATATAGATTTCTTATGCGATTCTTATATGATTTCTTAGAAATTCATTAACAAAACAGCTCAGAATAGGAAAAGAGTAGGCAAGAAGTCATAAACAATACTATTATAGTGGTCTTAATGGCTAAGTATAAAGAATATGTAACAAAACTGTTGGAAGATTCATTTGCTTTTTTTGATATTCTCTCCCCCTTCTCTGTAGAAAGGTTCTCACTATGAATTGCCAAGTGGGCTGGACCTTTCAAGCCTTGTCTCAATGACAGAAGTGATGGGATTAGGGACATGTGCTCTCATGGCTGGCTTTTAGCAAGTTCACAATAAAGTAATACCAATACTCATAAAGAAACTTTTGTGAGTGATGTGTATTCACTTATTCAATTGCCAAAATTAAATTCATATGTCAAAACATCAAATTACTTACATTATAATATGTGCAGTTCAACTGGCATCACTAGTACCTCCATAAATCAAATGCAAACTAAAAGCTCTACTTCAAAAACCAACATCTAAGGCAGTGTTGGAAATACAAGAAGATACACAATAAATCTATAGGGGTGAGATCTTTAACACTGGCAATGAACAGTGATAGCTGAATTTTTAACCAGGCTTGAAAATTTCGGGTGTCAACTAACTATGTGATTAGAGTTGCAGAGTTGACCTTGGTATCAATATTGGAGATAAAATTCAAAGGCAGCTAAGGTTGATGCAGTATTGTAGCTCAAGACAGTGTGACACTCCCTGATAATGATAAAGCACAGAGTAGAAGTTAAGTTAGTAAAATGTATAGGAAGGATTCTCCAATGAGAATAATTGCAGGGGGTGATCATCACTCTTGCACTGAAAATGTATAGCCCATCATTCTATTTTAAGCTCTAGCGTTTCTCTGATCTGAAGATAATTATAACATACCAATGTGCCATGAGTGCTGAGCAGTGTAGGTGTATATTATTCTAATATACGTAAAAATCCTTACAAGTATGGAATGGCCTGACCCTGACACTTCATTCTGTGTTGTTGAGTTTCATGAAGAAATGTTCATAATTAGGCGATTCACAATCATCTAAGTCTGAATCAGGCAACTGAGATAAGACAATAGGGTCATCGTTCCCGTGACGTGGTCTGTGACCTATAAAATAAATAACATTATTTCACAACGTATATGTGTTTCTGAAAAATTATGCAATACCAAATATACAAAAGGGACAATTATCCATCTCTTATATTATCAGAAGTTAAGATACTTCTGAATTGTACTTTTTTGCTAGAGGATCACAGTATGACTGCTGATGTTTGGTATCTTTCCAGGTGCTCCTATATATTCGTCAATCTTCTTTGAGGAAGTGTTTTTCCATTTTGTTTTGAGGTGTTCAGAATATCAGTATTGTCACTAACCACAACCATGGGACAGCAAAGATGATGGGATACCTGGCCAAAGAACTGAGAAATCATAGGAAGTGATAGGAAAGAAGACACCAGAGGACCCAAAGCCTCATTGCCAGCTTCTGGATCCCTAAATCGTGCTTGACATGCTTTATATTCATTCTACTATGGGGGGGGGCATGGTTAGTGGCTACAGGTATGTCCACATCAATCTTGCTGGTGTTTACAACAACTATTGACATGAGATATTGTTTGTATACATAGTGATAATGAATCCCTTATTGTTAGGGAGCACAAGGGAGCAATAGTCATTACAACCATAACAAAGACATACATCTTGTCTCCAAAGTCTTAATCTTTCATTGTCCAACAGCTTTAACTTAAATACTCTTGAGGTAATAGCTTATACCCCTGTCTTCCCTTGACTGTTTGACCTTTCCAGAGCACAGCTCTCAGACTTTTGACTGCTGTTTGAGATGACTTCCCAATCTATCCCTTTCCAGGTCTAATAGCTTGACTCTCGAATCCCTCACAAGTACTTACAGATGTATTATTTTGAAAAGGATATTTTTCCTGGGATAGATTCAAATTTTATATTTTTTTATTTCAAAAATACTATACAGAGTGGTTACAGTTACATGAGTAATGTACCTTCCTTGTTGAATAGTGTTACCCACTCCATTGTTGTTCTCATATCCCTTCCCACCCTCCACACCCCCCACCCCAAAGTTGTAAAGTTCATTTCTGATATAGTGCCATGTGAATATCATTGTTGCAATGGGTCACTCTTTATACTTCTTTCATCACTATATTTTTTCCCTTTCCTTCTCCAAATCAGATAAATGCATATACAAGATGGAAGGTACCAGAATCAAGACAGATATTTCCAGGGATAAACCAGTGGAAAAAGACAAATGAAATAAAATAAGATCTAGATACACTACTTTACTACATCAAGGTTGATATCTGGGGAAAAAAAAGGCTTGTTGTTTCTATGACTTAGAGTTCATTTAAATTAGCATCATTTTGTAAGGTCAAATATATATAGCTCTGGAACCAGCAATCCCATTCCTGGGCAATTGTGGAAATGATCTCAAGCTAAACCACACTAAATATACAACTATGTTTTTGCAGCATTATTACTATAGCTAAGATATGGAACCAATCAAGATGCCCTTCAATAGATGATGAGATCAAGAAAATGTGGTATATATACACAATGGAATTTTATGCTTCTATCAGAAAGAACGGAAGCCAGACTCAAAGAAACATAAGTTCCATGGTTTCCCTCATTTTTATTAATTAATATATGCTCAGGATAGTCCTGGCAGACAGGTTCACTTTAAACTCTTAATATTCCCTTTTTTCTCTCCCTCTCCCTCTCTCATTCCATTTGTGCTAAGTGATGATCTTGTTGATTTTCTCCCCTTTTACATTCATCATTGCATCTTGCGAACTACTGGTATGTCCTACTGTACTTCTGTCCATTCTCCTTGTGCTTCGGCTTGTACCCCTGTCACAGCAGAGGGCCAGAGATTATGGATATTTTCTTCACTCTTTAACTCAGACATCTATCTTTACTTTCTAGCAATACATTCATTGAATTCTTTCTGTAAATTCTAATGCCTTGAAAATGATTACTGTATTTTCATGTCTTTGTTATTTGGCATTAGGGAAGAACATAAGACAGTAACTGTAACTTAGGTAAAAGAAGATTGCAATCATGCCTCTGTAGATGTTGTTCATTGGATAATGTTTACTTCTAGGTCTGCCTGCCTGCTTCCTTTTCACTGTTTATTTTTCAATGAAGCCTTTTTTTTGTGGAAAGTATTTATTGGCCTACACTAATTAGTCATTAATTTTATTCCAACATCATTTCACAGTTCCTTCTGAGTTTCTTCAGGGTCTGTATAGTAGTGCTTCACATTCTTAGAAGTTTTAACATCAATGCATCCAATGATAAAGACACATTGCTTAAGTCACCATTTTGATGACTGAAAAGAAACCATGCTGCAACCTCACTATATGGCAATTTTCTGGTTTTAAATTCTTTTAGATTAGAATTGATGGTGGAGAACGAACATTCTGCATACAATTTTATATTTTCCTAATTATTTTTAGTATACATCCCAATATTGTATAAAGTTAAAACATTACTACTTACATTTAGGATTTCTAAAATGGTCAGAGTAAAAATTCTATTCATTTCCAATTTTAAGACAATAGTGTCCATTATGACCAAGTGAGAAATTTTAAACTTTTTATTTGTGGTCCTTAATGGTGGTGATGGGGAATCAAATCCAATGCTTCATATGTCTTAGTCTCCTGTGTGCCTCTGAGCCTGATATGACCTGTGGTTTATTTTCACTCAACTGGAATAAAGAAAAATTTCACTAGGAAGGAATTATTACTTGGTTACTTTCTCCAGTATCTCTTGCATACATAAAAGTAATATAATTCTACACTGACAGAAAATGGTGTTCTTATATTGTATTTATTAGTAGTAACTTTATGTTTTGTTGCTCCACTATTCACAAAGCCTTGCCCCTTTCCTATCCCCTCTTTCCATAAAACTTGACTGGATCCATTGGAAATACACTTCCAGTCAGCCTCTTCCTTAAAAAGCCCAACCTTAAATAACCTACCCCCTGGTAGCCCTGCTATAAACTTTCAAAGGCCTGACTGAAACCAGACTCCTTCCTGAAAGCCCTTCTCTGCTATAGGGAAATTCCTCTTCTACTCCACCCCTTCCTGGAATCCCTGCTCTGCACCACCAGAAACCAGGTCACATCCATATCTCCTTCTATGTCCCACCTGACTGCACCAAGAACTCTGTCTACATTGGGCTACTCCTCGAATCCCCACCTCATCCACCAGATACCACGCCCCTCACTACTCTAGTCCTGCATAGTCCCATTGCTCCCATATCCTAGTACCTACAAGCTCCTCCCTTTCCTTTCAAACCTACCCCGATCATCCTTCTCCCTCGAGCCCCTCCTGGTTTCATCAGAAACTCCTCCCACAACTAGCCTACTTCTAAGTGGCCTAACCTCTCAAACAAAGCCCTGAACCTACCTCTTCCCACAAAGCCCGTCATGCTACACCAAAAACCCTCCACCTGCCTATAACTTCCCTTGAAGCCCTACCTTGCTTGGCCAAAGATTCTCACACAGCCCATGTCCTGCCTAGAAAGCCAGCCCTTCTCCACCACAAGCCTCTCCACCTCCCACATCTACTCTCTCAATGCCCTGCCTTGCTCCCCAGATAAGCCCGCCCCCTATTGGTTCCTTCCTCAGATCCACACACTACACCACCAGAACCATGCCCATAATTATCCTACACCATTGTAGCCTTTCCACTCCTTCTCAAAGCCCCTCCTCCAACTAGCCCCATGGCTCCAAACTCTGTCCTGCTCCAGAAAAACCCCACTAGAAAATACCCACCACACTATTCAATCTTCCGACACCCACATTGCTCCACTAGAAACCACTGCACCAGTTGGCCTCCCTCTGGAAGCCTCACCAGACTGAATTGTAAATCCCTGTCCCTCCATAGTCCCTTTTTGAAGGTTTCTTTGCTCTACTAGAAACCCTGTCCAAAGTCCATGTCCTGCCTTGCAACACTGAAATCCCCACCCAACCTGATTTTTCTTTTTGAAGTGATGACTGGCTACACCAGAAACTCCATCCTAACTAGTCTAGTGCACTTTATCCTCTCACTGCTCTCACAAAGCTCTGGTCCTGAAAAAATCCTCCATACATTGTGACTACATCCTGCTGTGCAAGAAACCCCACCTCCACCCTAGCACACTTCCCTAAGGCCTGCCATTCTCCACCAGAAACCTCACCAATTACTATCCCACTTCTTCCTAATACCACCCTGCCCTCTCAAAGCCAGACCATGAAAACCCATCCCTCATAACTCCTCATTCCTGCACCAGAATCTCCACCTTCCGTCAGCCTCTTGCCTCCATTCCCTTCCCTGCCTTATGGGGAACCTCACCCTACATATCCCACAAGGGTTCACAGTGCTCTACCAGCACCCCTCCTCCTTTGTAGCCTTGTTCTTCCTTCTCAAAGCTCTGCCCCCAACAGCCTCCTCCCCAGTAACCCCACCTTCTTCCACTAAAAACCAGTCCACTTGCCAGCCTTCATGCTCAATCCTGCCTACTCCACAAGAGACCCTGCCCCTAACAAGTCTAGTCCTTCCTGCCCCCTCCCTGCTGTCTCAAAGCCCTACACAGACTGCGCTTCAGCCTCAAAGCCCCACCCTGCTCCACCACAGAGACTGTGCCAATACCAACTCCTCCCTTGAATCAGACAAGGCTCCACCAGAAACCCCACACCACCTCATCCATGAAGGTCCCATCTAGTAACTTTTATTACAAATGTGATTTTATACTGGCCATAGAATTCATACTAATCAATATGATAAGAAAACAGTATTGCAAAAAAGCAACAAAAAATAAATAGCTATTAAATGCGTTAGTCTAGTTTGGGATGCTGTTACCAGGCAGATACACATTGTGTGAAAATGTCTGAAAGGGATTCCTCTTATTGGAAAGCATTCTTTGTAGTATCAGACCGTGAGTGATCATTTTATTTCTAGTAAATTCGTGCACATTTGTGCCAATAACTTAAAAAATATTAGTTATTTTAAATCCTCTGTTTTCGTTGAGGAAAGAGTATTAGTGTGTAAAAAGCTGACTTTCAACTCATCTCTCTAATGAATAATTTTGGAGTTGCTTACCTTATTATGTACCAGAGTTTTTAGTAACAGAAATTCTCTACCAGAATTCACTTTGAATTTCCTCCTTCCACTAAAGTGCCCTTTGGAAAACATTGAAGTGAGATTATACAGGTAAAATGCCAGAAATAAAAAAAATATTTGAGATCATAAAAAAATTATGATGAAGACCCCACACAATGTGCTTTTAATTTTCTAAGGAAAGAAACTTAAGCTTATTTAACTGCAGACTTTCTGAAGACTGGAAGACAAAAATATAAGAAATATCCTATTATACCATGGTTCTGAAAGCAAAACAAAAACAAGGAAAGACAACATAATGAGAGAAAAGAATGAGGAACTTGTACATGTGATACAGAGTGTAAAAAATACACTGAATCAGGTAAAACTAATTTTGGTCATGATGTCTGGTTGTTCAATATATTTCATTGTAAATATTGCTCTTTGTTAAGCTGTGACTTATAGAGGTCTCAGCAGAGATCTTCTCAGGTAATTATGGAGATGGTCAATTTCACCATTGCAAGATCATCAGGATGAAAAACTCCACACACCTTAAGACACACCTGCAACAGCACTAGACATACACTTCTATTGGTCCAACAGTGTAAGACAGACCTGTGTTTTACCAAAAGTTTGGATGTGGTATGCTATGTTTTATTCAGGCTGAAGAGCCTAAATAAGTCCAATTTGAGATTAACTCCACCATCTTGTGCTAGTCTGCCCTCAGACTAACCCCAAGAGAGAGAGAGAAAAAACACATGTTGCCACCAACCCTGCCCACCCTTAAGAAAGCAGAATAGTTGCCCAAGCGTTCCAGGAACAGAAAATAACAATAGTTCAGAGAAAGGGCAGTGTGGTTAGAGTGGACTCAAACCAATCATGTAACTGCTTGTGTGGAAATTCCCTAAACTTGTTTGTTCAATACTATAAAAGCTGTGTTGATTTTGTGTTGATTTTTCGGGGACTTTGTGTCACTGGTTACCCAGTGCACAGAAGACCAAGCTTGAGCTTCCAAATAAACTACTCTTTTGCTGTTCGCAGTGGTTGTGGTCTCTGGTGGTCTTTCGGTGGTACCAAGTCCATAAAACATTTCTGGGGGCTCGTCTGGATTCTGCCTCATAAGACCCTCCAGACGCCCCCAAAAACCCAGCTGTCAAGTCTAGGCATTGCTGTTTTGTATATTTGGTTGCCTGCAGGTTCTGTATCTGTAATTCTGGTGTCCAGCGAGGTCTGTATTCTGGTTGGCAAGGAGTCTTGGCGGACATGCTATAAGACTGTCAATGAGGTCTGTGAGGAGATGTCTCCAGACCCCTCTGGATAGATTGCTGTTTAGTACAGACATTTTTTGGGAAATTTTCCATCTGTAGTCTGGCACTTTCATGCAGACATTTTTTGGGAAGTTTTCCGTCTGTATTGGGAAGTTTTCCAGTTTTTTGGGAAACTCTTTCTGTAGTCTGGAACTTTTTGGTTGGCAATTTACAATGCTTCAGCATGCCTTTGTAAGTTGTGTCTGTATGCTGAGTGTTCTGTCTGTCATTTGGAGTTTATCTTACCCTTAAGCCTTGACCTAGGGAGTACTGATTATAAGGGAGAATCTGCCACTCTGAGGGGATGGCAACTAGGGACTTATTTCCCTTGCCCCAAAATGACTGGGACTTCTCTTCCACCTTGAAAGGCCCCTGGGTCAACACATGTTGGTGAGATGTCACCCCATTCACTGAGGCCTGATTGTTCTCGTTCTATATTTCCTGAGACAGGGAAGTTCTGGGTGAGAGTGGCAGGCTCATTCAGCAGACTCTGGATTCAGCTTGCTGAGTGAGAATGGCACAGAGTTCTGGTAGGGATAAACTCAGCCTTTGGTTGTTGTGCTGTCTAATTCTGTTTTAGAATTGGTACTAGTTATTTTTCGGGGTTTTTTTTTGGGGGGGGATCCGGTCATGGGGCCTGAACTCTGGGCCTGGGTTCTATCCCTCAACTCTTCAGCTCAAGGCTTGCCTTCTACCACTTGAGCCACAGCTCCACTTCCAGCTTTTTTCCTTTTGCTTATATGGTGCTGGGGAATTGAACCAGGCCCCCATGCATGCAAGGCAAGCGATCTACCACTCAGCCACCTTCCCAGCCTCTTGGGACTAGTTTTAAATGTGGGTTTTTGGTTTTGTGTTTTTGAAATTTATTCAAACATCTCTGGGGAAATAAAAGTTCCAGCCTCCAGCTGGGCTCAGTGAAAGAGAAGGCTGTGTGCCTGGTTTTGACTTTTCAGCTAGTCCCAACAATGTAAAGTGCTCTGATCTAAAATTGGATAAGAATCAGGCCAGTTTAGTTTCAGGTGACCTTTCCCGCCCCCTCCCCCAGCCTTTCTCCAACAAAAGGGCTTCAAAAGACCAGTTGGTGAATTGCTTTGCTAAACAAGCAAGACCTGGGAAAACGAAACTCAACAAAGTTACTTAGTATAAAAGAAATATTGTCTTAAATTTTTGTTTGAAAACTTTAGAAAATGTACATAAAACTGATTTTTATTTTTTGTGGACTTAAAGATCTGTGTTTTGTATGTGTTTATGAACATGTTCATGATAGAAATTGTCCGCATGCTGTAATAATTAGGTGAGTTTAACTTTAAAATTCAAAAATTATGAGGTTGGGACATTACCAGAAAAATTTTATAGAATTTTCACGTTGTTTTAAATGGCTTTTTAATGATTGTTTAACTTGAAAATTTGAAAATGTGTTAGTTTAGAATGCATAAGGCTGTTTACACTGTAATCAAAATATCTGGCTTAACAAAAAGGAGAAACTTAGAAGCCAACAGAATATCTATCTTTAGGAGTGAAGGGTGAACAGGCAGAAGTGGAGTTCAGCTGGTCATGCATGGTGGAACAGGTCCTAGGAGAAGTCCACACATGGTTAAAGAGGGCAAACTGGCACAAACACAGTTCATCTAACCCTAAAGATTGAGAATGGGTGTGTGCCCATTCCACAGGAAGGACCAAGTGGCCCATCTTCATTCTGTCCCTTTTCCCTGCAGAAAGACACTGGAAACATGATGGTAAAAATGAGTTATGTGATGATCTGAATAGTATTGCTAAAACTGCCCCTTGGATGTGTTAAAATTAAAATTAAGAAGGCCTTAAAAAAAAGGGTTGAAAAGTTTATTTGAATGTGATTTGCTCTCAATGATATTCTGCCATTGGATATGTTTTTTTTAAGGCATAAAGGTGTTAAGTCTAGCTTTTTGGTACAGTGATGGTGATTGTAATTTTTGCATTAAGAAAAAATTATTTGAGTTTAAATGTTTTAATGTGTATCTGTTTTAAAACAAGCAGCCAAGAGGAAATGAGTGACATGTAGCCTCAAGAGTTCAAGGGATTTTTCAAAATGCAACTAAAAACTATAGAATATTAAAACAGATCAATAGGCGGCTTAGAAATTAGGAATGGATTTCTGTATATAAAGTTTAAAAGTAAAATTTTTCTAAACATTTGCCTCAAAGTGCAAAAAGGAAAAATTAAGATTACCAAAATGATTGCTTAATTCCTATTTCAGTTTGCTCTCATAGGTTTGTTTGTTTGTTTAACATTTCCCAGCACATCCTCACAAAAGAGTGTGGATTCTTGTAAGTTTGTCAGATGTAACTTTAATTACATTCTGGTAAGAACATGCTCAAAAGTTACTTCTATGTTGACCACCTTGTTACTTTAAATTAGAGTAAAGTGGCCTTTTATGAGACTCATTGATCTGCAAACTGGTTCGAAGCAAGCCTGGGCAGAAAAAGGTCTGTGTGAAACTGTCACCTCTACTCAGCTAGCAGAAGGCTGAAAGAGCAAACAGAGTTGCTTTAGGATTAAAAGTGGCAGAGTTCTAGCCTTGAGCTGCAGAGCTGAGGGACAGCCCTCAGGCCCCGAGTTCAAGTCCAGCAACTAACTAAGAGAAATGACAATAAGGCGTTTTTCCCAGTGTAGAGAAAACACTTCCAGGATGAAAGCAATGGAGGAGCATCCAGAGACTGTAAGCCACTGCTTGAATGGCAGAAATAATGTCAGATCCTAGTGTCATTTGTGCGTGGCCTTTCAAAAATTGGTCAGAGCCAGGAGGTCAAGGGAAGATAGTTTTTAAGCATGCCTAATATCTTTGACTATCTACCTTGTAAGGGACAGGAATTTAGTCATCTGTGATAGCAGTAAAAAGCTAAGGTTGTAAAATGTGGAGGATAGTTTTAGATTCCAACCCCTGTATGTGCCAAAAGCTCTAATTGGCAGTAACTGTTGAGCTGACACCAGCTACATGAAATTCATCTGCTCAGGAAAAACGTTTGTAAACCTGAGACTGTGTTTCTATTGATATCTGTCTGAAAGCCTGCATAGGTAACTCAGGCATTGTTAGGATAAGTAGAGATCACATTCCTAAACAATCCAGAAAGATCCTTTTGCAAACCAGAAGGCTAAATAAGCTACACTGCTGTAGGCAGAAAAAAGGTCTGTGCATTTGTCAAAAGTTAAAATGTTGTTCTTAATGACATCTAACCCTGGTATCCTCTTTGTCAAAAAGGCTAAGGTTAAAGGTTAGTGGCTAGGTAGGATCAACACCGCTGTCAGCTTGAAGAAGTGACAGAAGATGAATCTTTGTCCATTATCCCCTTTGAAGAACAAGGGACCAGAGTCACTTTTTTTAAAATGTGGCAAAATAGACAGAAGGAAAAGGCATGGGAAATAATAGTACAGGCCTGAGCCCTCTATATCTGCCTAGAAAATCCTAGCCTTATTAAAAGAACTATTTGTTTAAAAAGTTGTCATCTTGGGGTTCTGGGAAGATGGCGGAGGAGAAGCTGGAATATGAACAAGCTCTCGCATAGAAAGCAGTTTTAGAGTTCCAGTGAACAGTCCTAAGCCAGAGAATCACACCAAGTGTGCCATCACAGGACAGAGAGTTAGACAAGAGAGGGGAAGTCAAGGCAAAAAGACATACCTGAGCGCCTGCCAGCAGCTGCCACTGCGGCGGCAGGGTCGCGGCGGCAGGGTCGCGGTGGCGACCACCACCGCGGGGTCATACCTGAGACACAGAAAGTCCGGGACGAAGGAGCCAGATGCAGCGGATGAGCGGATTCTACTCAACACCAACAAGAACAGACAAGGAGCGGACATCTTCATCCTACAGTTTGCAGACCAGAGACGACCCAGGATCCAAGACTCGGCGTGAGTACAAGCCCGACGTCCTCACTCCTTCTCAGGGAGCAGAGGAGGGAAGGCCACCCCTCCCCCCCCAGCACCGGTGATCTCCATCTTGGATACCGACAAAGCTCGGAGGAGCTGCTAGGTCCAGCTCAGGCCTTGGAATAAAACGAGTCATTTAGCAGGTCACAAGAACTTAATGGTGAAGTGACCTGCCAGACTCAGCTCCATCCAGGGAAAAGTCACCCAGCTCAGGCGCCAGCCATTGGAGTGGCTTGCCTCACAGGGTAAACAGAGCCAGAGGCTGCCCCTCCCTCTAGCAGCCACCACAATCAATTGAAAAACAGAAACCCTGAGAATGGCTCCAGTCTGGGCGCTGTGAGTTTTATCACAAAATAGCCCCAGGGAAATGCTACTGTTTGTTGAAAGGCCTCAACTCTACCCAGAACCTAGCCTCATCACCGCATCCCCCTCTTTTGTGATTCTCAAAGCAGATCACCCTCCCAAAAAACTAACCTGGGACGGGGATCTCAAAATCTTGGGTAAAGCAGAGCATTTTTCTGCCTCTTCCAACAAACCGACTTAAGAAACCAATCAAGCCACAGGACCTCAAGCTGACCAGAGACTCCAACAAGAGACTGGTTACAGACAAAAGGGAGATACAGGATTCTTCCAACCCCTCCCCCCCACCCGAAAAAAAAATCAAAAGACTTTTTTTTTCTTCTTCTTTTCTTTTTTTTGTTTGTTTTTTGTTTTTTGTTACCTTATATATATATATATATATATATATATATATATATAATTTTTTTCTCTTCTAAAACTTTTATTAATCTTTAATTTTTGCCTCTTCTGAAAAAACAATTGTTTTCCAGCAACTTTTTTTTTCTCCTCTTATAGTTTTTATTTTAGGAATATGTGAATGAGCGTTTTCCTTTCTTTTCTTGTCTTCTTTCTCTTTTTCTTTCTTTCTTAATTATCTTTTTGTTTTTTGTCTAGCTCTACTCAACTTCTGATCTTTTCTTCTCCCTTTCCCATCCTTAAAGTTTTTCACACCTCCTCTATGTCCCTCCCTTTCTCTCAACATAATCACATTCCTCTCTAAATAGACGGTCTTTTAATCTCTATAATAACATTAATCTTTCCGTTTCTATTTTTTTTCTGGTCTCTTTTCATTCCCCTCTCCCTCTCTTCTCTTTCTCTCTCTCTCTACTTGCATCCTACCCAACCCATTTTCTGCATTGTGACTAGGACATAGTTAACTCTCTCTGTGCCTCCCCACACCAATCTATTCCTAATTTTTACCCACATCTCTCCCTAATCCTAATAATTTCTGGTTTTCCAAATTCTTTTCTGGAGTTCGAAGTCCTTTAACATATAGTTGTTTGATGTTGTATAGATGTATCTGTTGAACTAGATTCTGTCTGTAGACTATTGACTGTACAAATGCAAACTTTGGTTGATGGTTGCCTTAAGATAGTGTTCTAGCACAAAACTGATGCTATCTTCATCTCAAATGGGCAGATTAAGCCGGAAAAACAAAAGAAAAATGGCAAATCCGGGTGTCTCAATTACCAATCTTGATAATCAGGGATTAGAACAGATAATGAATAATCCAGAAGAGAGTTCCCAAACACTACTAGCAAACATGATAAATGAGAAGTTTGACAATGTACAAAGGACTCTGTATGAGCGTGATAGGGAGAGAGAGGAGGCATCCCAGAAGTTTATACAGGAATATCATAAGCGTGAGGAAGCTACTCAAAAACTAATACAGGATTTGCGTGAACAACTTGAGAATACTCAATGAGAAAGGGAGGAATGGCGTGAGCAGGCTGAGAACACTCAAAGAGAACTGCAGGAATCCCACGAACGCGAGGAAGCTAATCAAAGAGTAATACAGGAATTAAGAGACCAGGTAGAGAACATACAAAGATCACTAAAGGCATCCATAGAGTCCATTAACAAAGAGCTGAAGGAAGTCAAGGAGACCACAAAGGGAAAACTGAATGGAACCCTGAAAGATTAAAAATTGACCATTACCATTACTAACTTGCTAACTGCTGATTCTGCTTCTGTAAACTTGCTTACACTGGCACTGACCCTTCCCTTCCCAAAAATGAGTTAAGAAGTTTCAGGGACCAGATGCCGGCCCCAGGACAAGGTCAGTGGTAGTAGATAAAGAACAGACAGTACGTGTTCCTCAGTTCCCATTTAGAAATTCCCCAGACAGGACCTTGAGATAACGACCACATGGCAAGACTACAAGCTAAGCCAAATGTCAACCAATCATAGGCCTGTAACCATGTAACCCCCCCCTTAAACCAACCATGGGCCAGTCATTTTACAAAGACTGTTACAAAATTTCCCGCGTGGCAAAGTGATTGTTGGTGTATATGGTGACCTTTAAATGGACCAATCATGGGATGCTTTGTGTTATGCGTTAATCTTGTGGTTTTTGCCTTTAAAAAGGGCTTGTAACCGCTGCTCGGGGCTCCCTGTCTGCTCGGGACAGAGAGTCCGTTTGCCCAAATGTCAAATAAACTCCTCTTGCTTATTGCATCCCCCGGCCTGGAGTCTGAGTTTTCTGGGGTGCCCTCCTGTTGACGAAAGTATCCTAGGGGATACTTTCATTTGGTGCGTTGGCCGGGAACCAGGCGCCCCTAAACCCTAGATTCCAGGACCGGCAGGAGGTAAGATAGAACTCTTGTCTTTCATGTTTGTCGTGTTCGTTTTATGTTTTGGGGATCCAAAAGTGCCTGTACAGGACGTGTGTGGTGGACCAGAGGGAAAAGCAGACGTGCCCACTACCCTGGTCCCGCCCTGGGGTTCTACCCCAGGGTGCGTGAATTCGTGGTGGACTAGAGGGAAAAGAAGACGTGCCCACTACCCTAGTCCCGCCCTGGAGTACTGCTCCAGGGTCGCGTGGAGGGGGGACGAGATCCGAGTGTCTCTGTGTTTGGGGGAGTTAAGGCACGGCCGGCCTCGCCCTTCTGAAGTTTCTCTCCTCATTTGTGCTCACTCGGGGACCGCGCGGCATTTGTCTAGTCTTGTCTGTGTCTGTCTGACGTTAATTGTCTTTGGTGTTTGTTTTGTGCCTTTCAAGGAAATGGGTCAACATGTGAGTCCACTCCTAGGACACCTGAGACCTTGTCCTAGTTAGTTTAAAAACAAAAACCACTGGTTTTGCTTTTGTAACATGCTTGTTTGTCAATTATGTAGCTGCCACTGACCATCTGCAAGTGGCCCCAGTTAGATCTCAGCCTTGGGCCTTGGCTCGGGGGGTCTGAGTGTGGGGGAGAACCTGTCAGTCTGAGGGGACGGCCGCTAGGTACTTCTTTCCCTTGCCCCAAGATGACTGGGAATTCTCCTCCGCCTTGGAAGGCCCCTGGGTCAACATCTGCAGGAATCTAAGAGACAAATCCTCCGGAGGTGAGTAGGGGGTTGAGTCCCCTGGTAAGTGAATGGTAGTGAGATGTTGCCCCATTCACTGAGACCTGATTTTGTCTTTGTGGCCACTTGTTTGTCTTGTTAACTTTAGTGTGTTTGTTTTATGTTTTCTGGGGTAGGGAAGTTCTGGGTGAGTGTGGCAGGCTCACTCAGCAGACTCTGGATTCAGCTTGCTGAATGAGAACAGCACAGAGTTCCGGTAGGGATAAACTGGGGCCCATTAGTCCCCAACTCAGCCTTCAGTTCTTGTCTAGTTCTGTATTAGAATTGGTACCAGTTTAAAATCTGGATCCTTGGTTTTTGTGTTTATCTGTGTTTTTGTTATTTATTTGAACATCTCTGGGGAAATAAAAGTTCCAGCTGGGCTAGGTCACAGACCTGCTATGCCCCCCCCAGGCATGGAAGGTTACTGGGCTAGTTTGGTTCCCTTCAAGCCTCAGGCTGCATTTTCTCCTTGTGGAGGCTGCCAGCAGGGAGAGTGTGGAAGGCTGTGTGCCTGGTTTGGACTTTTTCAGCTAGTCCTGACAATGTAACAATTTGTAAAGTGCTCTTGTCTAAAATTGGATTAAAAAAATCTGGCCAGTTTAGTTTTAGGTGACCCCCTCCCCCAGCCCTCCTCCAACAGAAGGGATTCAAAGAGACTAATTAGTGAATTGCCTTGCTAGATAAGCAAGCTCTGGAAAAATAAAGCCCAACAAAGGTACCTAGTTTAAAAGAAACATTGTCTTAAATTTTTGTTTAAAAACTTTAAAAGGTGTACTTACAACTGATTTTGATTTTGCGCGCTTTAAGATCTGTGTGAGTGTTTTGTGTGTGTCTGTGAACGTGTTCAAACATAAGAATTGTCAGCATGCTGTAACAATTGGGTGAGTTTAAATTTAAAATTCAAAAGGTTATGAGGTTTGGACATTACCAAAAATTCTAAAAAAAAAAATCTTCACATTGTTTTGAATGGCTTTTTAAAGATTCTTTAACTTGCAAATTAAAAAAATCTGGTATTTTCAAATTTCAAACTCTACTATAAAGCCATAGTAATCAAAACAGCTTGGTATTGGCATAAGAACAGACCTCAGGACCAATGGAATAGAATTGAAAACCCAGAAATGAACCTACAGACCTATAGCCATCTAATCTTCGATAAGGAAGCTAAAACAATAGAATGGAAGAAAGACAGCCTCTTCAGTAAATGGTGCTGGCAAAATTGGTTAACTACATGTAGAAAACTAAAGCTAGATCCTTATATATCACCCTGCACCAGAATCAACTCCAAATGGATCAAAGACCTTGAACTCAAAGCAGACACTCTGAAAACATTACAGGATGGAATAGGAGAAACCCTAGTTCTCCTTGGCTCAGGTCGAAATTTTCTGAATAGAGACCCGGAAGCACAACAAATCAAAGAAAGGTTGGATAAATGGGATTGCATAAGATTGCAGAGCTTCTGCAGGGCAAATGACATAGCTGGCAAGATCAATAGAAAGCCCACCGATTGGGAGAAGATCTTTACTAGCCATACAACGGACAAGGGTCTCATATCTAAAACATACTTGGAACTCAAAAAATTAAACCACCCAACAAAAAATCCTCAAAGAAACAACTGCCCAATAAATAAGTGGGCGAAAGACTTAAAGAGAAGCTTCTCTGAAGAAGAAAGAAGGATGGCCAATAGACACATGAAGCAATGTTCAACATCCCTAGCCATAAAAGAAATGCAAATCAAAACAACATTGAGATATCACCTCACTCCAGTTAGAACAGCAAAAATCAAGAACTCTAACAACAACAGATGCTGGAGGGGATGTGGACAGAAAGGAACCTTACTTCATTGTTGGTGGGAATGTAAACTTGTTCAACCACTTTGGAAAGCAGTATGGAGGTTCCTCAAAAGACTTCACATAGATCCCCCCTATGATCCAGCAATCCCACTTTTGGGCATTTACCCAAATGTTTACAAACAAGACCACACTAACCTACCAGCACAACTATGTTTATTGCAGCATTATTTACCATAGCTAAGACATGGAACCAACCCAGATGCCCCTCAGTAGATGAATGGATCAAGAAAATGTGGTATATATACACAATGGAATTCTATGCCTCCATCAGAAAGAATGACATTTCCCCATTTGTTAGGAAATGGAAAGGTTTGGAAAAAATTATATTAAGTGAAGTAAGCCAGGCCCAAAGAAGCATAGGTCCCATGGTTTCCCTTATTTGCAATATCTAGTATAGGTATGAGTCAAGCGGAAAAGTTCAGATAATGTGATGTTAGGAAAATGAACCCTTAAATATGTATTTTAATGTTTTCGTTTCTTTCATGCATGTGTTTCTAACGCATTTATAAGATTATTTCTTTGTTGCTTTGTATGTCCCTCCCCCACAGTGTAACCCCCGCTTTCACTATATTTGATGTCAGTATAACACGTGGAGGAGATGGGGACAAACAAGTCGTTTAAGGATTCAGGTGGATCTGTTGCAACAATGAGAAGTACAAAATGTCATGTCAAAACCAGCTTTACAATGTCGGTGTGGGGGGGGAAGGGGGGTATAATTGGGTTGGGGGGAGGGGGGTAAAATTGGGTGGGGGGAGGGGGGAGGCTGGGAAGGGAAGTGAAGCGTAAACAAAGGAGGAGGCTGCAATGCTTGGTAAGAAATGTATGCATTATCCTGCCCATGTAATTGTAGCCCCTCTGTACAGTATGTTCTCAAATAAAATAAAATACAATTAAAAAAATCTGGTATTTTAAAAACTAATGTTTTAAAATGCATAAGACTGTTTATACTGTAATCAAGTTATCTGGCTTAACAAAAATGCATTGGCTGTTTGGGTTCTAGTTCCCTTGGCTAAAATTTGGGATAAATATTAAAAATTTAAATGTAAAGGTTAGTTTAACGCTGTCAAAGATGTTACTTGTTCTGTCTGTCTAAAAACTGTGTATTTCATTTGAAAACCAAGAGATAAAAAAAGGGAAAACTAGAAGCCAACAGAAGACCTGTCTTTAGGGGTAAGAGGTAAACAAGCAAAAGTGCAGTTCAGCTGGCCATGCTTGGTGGGACAGGCCCTGGGAGGAGTCCACACATGGTGAAAGGGGGCAAGCTGGCACAAACACAGTTCATCTAACCCTAAAGAGTCGGATTGGGTGCGTACCCCTTCCATAGAAGGGGCTGAGTGGCCCATCTTTGTTCTCTCTTTTCCCTGCAGACAGACACTGAAAACATGATGGTTAAAATAAGTGATGTAATGATCTGATTACTATTGCTAAAACTTCCCCTTAAATATGTTAACATTAAAATTAAAAAGGCCTTAAAAAGAGGGCTAAAAAGTTATTTGTATAATGTGACTTGCTTTTAATATTTTACAATTAGGATGTTTTTAAAAGTTATAAAGGTGTTAAATCTAGCTTTATGGTATAGTAAAGGTGACTGTAATTCTTGCATTAAGAAAAAATTGTCATTTGAGTTTGAAAGTTTTAATGTGTAAAAACAAGCAGCCAAGAGACAATGAGTGACACTTGGCCTCAAGATTTTAAGAGGTTTTTTATAAAATGCAAATAAAAACTAAAGTATAAAATATTAAAGGTGATTAATAGGAAGTTTTTAAAAAATAGGGAATGGATTTTTGGGTATAAAGTTTAAATGTAAAATTGTTCTTAACATTGGCCTCAATGTGCACAAAGAAGAAAAAAATTAGGATTATCAAAATGATTGCTGTTCCAGTTTGCTCTTATAGGTTTTTTTTAAGTTTCCAGCAAGCCCAGAGCAAAGCACAGAGGATTCTTAAAAGTTTGTCAGATGTAACATTGACTCTTAATAAGTTTCAGGTAAGAGCATGCTTAAAAGCTACTTCTATGTTGACCACCTTGTTGCTTTTAATTGGAATAAAATGGCCTTTTATAAGACTCATTGATCTGCAAACTGGTTCAAAGCCAGCCCGGGCACAAAAAGGTTCCTGTGAGACTGTCACCTCTATTCAGCCAGCAGAGTACTAGCCCTGGACTGAAGAGTCAGGGGACAATACTCAAGCCCCAAGCTCGAGACTCACAGTGGCAGAGTGCTAGCCTTGAGCTGGAGAGCTGAGGGACAGTGCTCAGGCCCAGAGTTCAAGTCCAGCGACCAGCTAAAGGGAAATGCCAATGAGGCATTTATCCCAATGTGGAGAAGACACTCCTGGGACAAAGGCAATGGAGGAGCATCCAGAGGCAGTAAGCCACTGCTTGGATGGCAGAAATGTCAGATCCTAGAGTCATTTGTGCGTGGCCCTTCAAAACTGGTCAGAGCCGGGAGGTCATAGGAAGATAGTTTGAAAGCATGCCTAATGTTCATGACTACCTTGTAAGGGACAGGAACTTGCCAGTCCTATGTGATAATAAAAAGCCAATGTTATAAAATGTGGGGGATACTTTAAATCTCAACCCCTTTATGTGCCAAAAGCTCTAATTGAGCTGACACCAGTTACATGAAATTCATCTGCTCAGGAAAAAGTTTGTAAACCTGAGAGAGTGTTTCTATTGATATCTGTCTAAAGGCCTGCAAAGGTAACTTAGGCATTATTTGGGATCACTAGAGATTACATTCCTAAGCCATCTAGGAAAATGCTTTTACAAACCAGAGTGCTAAACAAGCTACACTGCTGTAGCTGGAAAAAAGGTCTGTGCAGTTGTCAAAAGTTAAATATTGTTCTTAATGACATCTAACCCTGCTGGCCTCTTTGTAAAATAGGCTAAGGTTATAGGTTCCTGGCTAGGTAAGATCAACGCCCCTGAAGTCAGCTTGAAGAAATTACAGAAGATGGACCTTCGCCCTTCTACCTCTTTTTTTAAGATCAAGGGTCCAGAGTCAGAAATTTTGGAAAAATGAGGCAAAAAAAGGCATAAAAAACAGTGTTAACAGTTGTCGGTGTGCAAGGTGTGGAGACTGCATCTGTACTAAGCCTTCTGAGTCTTCTGTGTCTATTTACAAAAATATCTGGTTAGTAAAAAAAAAAGTTGTGATTTTGGTAAATTGTCCTGGACTATTGTTTAAAAATCTTAAAAACCAGCAGGATCAAAGCCTGCCAAGCTTTTGCAATGTATCCTTAACCAGTCTGTGTAGGAATTTACAGCCCAGCATGAGGTGTGACAGTCCCTTGGAGCCACTGAGAGATCCTGCTGCTGCTGCTGCTTCTGCTGCATACCCTAATGGGTAAAGTTCAACAACGGCCTGACAGCCATCTGGAGAAACTCCTGCCTGATTCCATCACCTGAGTCTGCTTCCTGGTTGACTGCTGATAAATCTCAGATCTTGTGGGACATTCTTTTGGGTGATATCCAGAAATCCTCTCTTCCCACAGTGGATATTGAGGACAAGGATATCACTGGCTTGCTTGTCTTAGGCACTTCAGTGCATAGTGACTGAAAATCCACTCTATGGTCACAGCCTAGTTTGGCTCTGGTATGGTAATGACCTGAGTATGTTATCAATAAAAATTGTAAAGGAGAGGGAGGTAGTAAAGAAAGCCTTGGGAAAGGAATTGTAAAGGAGAGGGGGATAATAAAGAAAGCCTTGGAAAGGGAATTGGGGAAAAATTGGTATCCCCTTTAGATAAGAAAGGATTTAAAAAGTAAGGATTGTCTTTAATTGTTTAAAAAAAAAAGGGAAAAAAGACAAACCTCAGAAAGTTAAAGTATGTCGCAAATGGTATGAGTATGTCGCAAATGGTATGAGTATGTTGCAAATGGTATTAGTATGTTGCAAATGGTATGGGTATGTTACAAATGGTATGAGTATGTCTTAAAATTAGAGCTTACAAGTACAGCTGGTATAAAATTAAGTTAACTGTGATACACGGAGGCATGACTGATAAAAAAAAATGTAAGGGGCTCTGGTACTGTTATTTTTGTTACAATCGGACCTTGTATATTCAACAGACTGATGTCTCTTGTAAAAAAAAAAATCAGTGCAGTCCGTCTATTAGTTCTGAGGTCTCAATACCAAGCACTGAGAACAACTGACACCCCACAAAATAATATAGAGACACCCTAAATTTTAAGATTAAAATTAGTCCAGAGAAGAAGTGGGGAAAATGAAAGATTAAAAATTGACCATTACCATTACTAACTTGCTAACTGCTGATTCTGCTTCTGTAAACTTGCTTACGCTGGCACTGACCCTTCCCTTCCCAAAAATGAGTTAAGAAGTTTCAGGGACCTGATGCCGGCCCCAGGACAAGGTCAGTGGTAGTAGATACAGAACAGACAGTACGTGTTCCTCAGTTCCCATTTAGAAATTCCCCAGACAGGACCTTGAGATAACGACCACTTGGCAAGACTACAAGCTAAGCCAAATGTCAACCAATCATAGGCCTGTAACCATGTAACCCCCCCCTTAAACCAACCATGGGCCAGTCATTTTACAAAGACTGTTACAAAATTTCCCACGTGGCAAAGTGATTGTTGGTGTATATGGTGACCTTTAAATGGAATAATAATAGGATGATTTGTGTTATGCGTTAATCTTGTGGTTTTTGCCTTTAAAAAGGGCTTGTAACCGCTGCTCGGGGCTCCCTGTCTGCTCGGGACAGAGAGTCCGCTTGCCCAAATGTCAAATAAACTCCTCTTGCTTATTGCATCCCCCGGCCTGGAGTCTGAGTTTTCTGGGGTGCCCTCCTGTTGACGAAAGTATCCAGGGGGCTAGGGTCTTTCAACCCAACAGAAGGAATGGGAGTTCAAAGAAACCATATCCAATCAACTAAGTGATTTGAGGACAAACACTGAACACCAAATTAAGGAAGTAAAGAGATTCATACAAGACCTAAAACAGAGCTTCAACAAAGAACTTGAAGCCATCAAAGCTGACCAATTAGAAGGAAAAGAGATAAAAAAAACAAAGTAGAGAGTCTTGACAGCAGGTTAGACCATGCAGAAGATCGAATCTCAGGGATTGAAGACAGCCTAGATATCATAGAGAAAGAACATACAACCATCCAAGACAAGTCCAAGAAATATGACAGATCTATTCAACACCTGGAAGACACCATCAGAAGGCCTAATCTAAGGATAATGGGTGTAGAGGAGCACCTAGAAACAGAAGTTAATGGTCTAGGAAATTTGTTTAACAGGATGATAGCAGAGAACTTCCCAAACATGCAAAAAGATAGGCCTATTCAGATAAAAGAAGCCTTTAGAACCCCAAATAGACCAGACCACAATAGGACATCCCACCGTCACATTATAATCCACACAGGATCAACTCAGAACAAGGAAAAGATCCTTAAAGCTGTCAGGGAGAAAAGGGTAATCACCTATAAAGGGAAAACAATTAGAATCACCTCAGATTTGTCACCAGAGACAATCAAAGCAAGAAGAGCCTGGAATGATGTATGCCATGCCCTAAAAACAAACAACTATCAACCAAGAATATTGTACCCAGCTAAACTCTCCTTCATAACTGAAGGCCAAATAAAAGCCTTGCACAGCAAAGAAAAATTGAAACAATACATCTCCACCAAACCAGCCCTGAAAAAGATTCTCCAAGATGTCCTACACATAGAAAACCAACAAGACCACAATAAAGGCCAACAAACTGCACCCAAACTGAGAATCCAAGAACCATAGGAAGAACCCAGTTTTCGCAGCCCCCAAGAAGGTGGATAACATGGCAGGAACTCCCAAATACCTCTCAGTCTTATCTCTTAACGTTAACGGACTGAACTCTCCAATTAAGCGACATAGACTGTCTAGTTGAATTAAAAAACAAGACCCTTCTATCTGCTGCCTGCAGGAGTCACATCTTGCCCGTAAAAACAAACACATTTTCAATGTTAAAGGCTGGAACAAAATCTACCAAGCAAACGGCCCTCATAAACAGGCGGGAGTTGCAATCCTAATATCAGATAAAATAGACTTCAAATTAAAATTCGTGAGAAGAGATAAAGAAGGTCGCTACATACAAATTAAAGGATCTCTCCTTCAGGAGGATATTACAATTCTAAATATCTATTCGCCAAACAATGGAGCACCCAAATTTATCAAAGAAACACTACTTTCCCTCAAATCCCATATAGATCCAAAGACATTAATTGTTGGGGATTTTAACACACCACTCTCCCCACTAGATAGATCAACTCGGCAAAAACTCAATAGAGAAACCGCAGATCTAAACAGCTGCATAGATCAACTAGACTTAACAGACATTTACCGAACATTACCCAGCAGCATCAGAATACACGTTCTTCTCAGTAGCACATGGAACGTTTTCTAAAATAGAGCACATTTTAGGCCACAAAGCAAACTTGTCTAAATTCAGAAACATTGAAGTTATACCTTGCATTCTCTCTGACCACAAGGGAATAAAATTAGAACTCAACACCAAAAGCCACCAAAGAAAGTTCGGTATCACATGGAGGCTGAACAACACACTGCTGAATCATGAGTGGGTCATGGAAGAGATTAGAAAGGAAATTCAAATGTTCATGCTATTCAACAAAAATGAACACACAAATTACCAGCTCCTCTGGGACACAGCAAAGGCAGTACTCAGAGGCAAGTTTATAGCTCTGAGTTCCTACATCAACAAATTGGAGAGATCGGAAACTAACAATTTAATGACACATCTAAACCTCCATGAAAAAGAGCAGCAAGATAAACCCCAATCCAGTAGACAGAAGAAATAATCAAAATTAAATCAGAATTAAGTGAATTAGAATCCAAAAAGAGTATAGAAAGAATCAACAAAACAAAGAGTTGGTTTTTGAAAAACTTAACAAAATTGACAGACCCTTAGCAAATCTTATAAGAAAAAGACGAGAACACACCCAAATTAATAAACTCAGAGATGAGAATGGAAACATCACCACGGAAACAACCAAGATTCAGAACATTATAAGGGAATACTTCTCAAAACTTTATGCTAATAAGTTTGACAACTTGGCAGAAATGGACCTCTTCCTAGCAAATATTGACATGCCAAAACTAAACCAAGATGAGTTAAACTATCTTAACAGGCACATTTCAAGCATTGAAATAGAAACAGCAATAAGAGACCTCCCAGCTAAGAAAAGTCCAGGACCAGATGGGTTTACAGCGCAATTTTACAAGGCCTTCAAAGCAGAGCTCACACCAATACTCCTCCAACTCTTCAATGAAATTGAAAGAGAAAGCTCACTACCGAACACATTCTATGAAGCCATCATAACCCTCATCCCAAAACCAGGCAGGGACTCATCAAAGAAAGAGAACTATAGACCCATTTCATTGATGAACATTGATGCAAAATTTCTCAACAAAATTTTGTCCAACTGACTTCAACAATTCATGCAAAAAATCATACACCACGATCAAACAGGATTCATTTCAGGGATGCAAAGCTGGTTCAATATACGCAAATCAATTAATATTATTCATCACATCAACAGGAGAAAGAACAAGAACCACATGGTTATCTCAATAGACGCAGAAAAAGCATTCGACAAGATCCAACACCCCTTTATGATGAAGGTTTTGGAAAAATTAGGAATCCATGGAACATTCCTCAATACAATAAAGGCTGTATATGACAAACCTACAACCAGCATTATACTCAATGGTGCAAAACTAAATCCATTTCCTCTTAACTCAGGAACAAGACAAGGATGCCCACTCTCTCCACTTCTCTTCAATCTAGTATTAGAATGCCTAGCTACAGCAATAAGACAAGATGCAGACATAAAGGGGATCCAAATAGGGAAAGAAGAAATAAAACTCTCCCTCTTTGCAGATGACATGATCTTGTATTTAAAGAATCCCATAGACTCCACTCCCAAATTACTCAAGCTGATTCAAAACTTTGGCAAAGTAGCAGGTTATAAAATTAACCCCCAAAAATCAATGGCTTTTCTGTATGCCAACAATGAGAAAAGTGTGGCTGAAATTAGGAAAGCAACTCCATTTGTAATAGCCCCACAAAAAATAAAATACCTAGGATTTAACTAAAGAAGTGAAGGACCTCTATGATGAAAACTTTAAAATCTTGAAAAAGGAAATCAACACAGAACTTAAAAAATGGCAAAACCTCCCATACTCCTGGATTGGCAATATTAACATCGTGAAAATGGCAATATTTCCCAAGACTATCTACAAATTCAACGCGATACCTATCAAAATTCCACCCTCATTCTTCAAGGAAATAGAAGAGGCAATCCAAAAATTCATATGGAACAATAAAAGACCCCGAATAGCAAAAACGCTCCTCAACGGAAAGAACACTGCTGGAGGAATATCAATACCAAATTTCAAACTCTACTATAAAGCCATAGTAATCAAAACAGCTTGGTATTGGCATAAGAACACACCTCAGGACCAATGGAATAGAATTGAAAACCCAGAAATGAACCTACAGACCTATAGCCATTTAATCTTCGATAAGGAAGCTAAAACAATAGAATGGAAGAAAGACAGCCTCTTCAGTAAATGGTGCTGGCAAAATTGGTTAACTACATGTAGAAAACGAAAGCTAGATCCTTATATATCGCCCTGCACCAGAATCAACTCCAAATGGATCAAAGACCTTGAACTCAAAGCAGACACTCTGAAAACATTACAGGATGGAATAGGAGAAACCCTAGGTCTCCTTGGCTCAGGCCGAAATTTTCTGAATAGAGACCCGGAAACACAACAAATCAAAGAAAGGTTGGACAAATGGGATTGCATAAGGTTGCAGAGCTTCTGCAGGGCAAATGACATAGCTAGCAAGATCAATAGAAAGCCCACCGATTGGGGGATGATCTTTACTAGCCATACAACGGACAAGGGTCTCATATCTAAAATATACTTGGAACTCAAAAAATTAAACCACCCAACAACAAATCCTCAAAGAAACAACTGCCCAATAAATAAGTGGGCGAAAGACTTAAAGAGAAGCTTCTCTGAAGAAGAAAGAAGGATGGCCAATAGACACATGAAGCAATGTTCAACATCCCTAGCCATAGAAGAAATGCAAATCAAAACAACATTGAGATATCACCTCACTCCAGTTAGAACAGCAAAAATCAAGAACTCTAACAACAACAGATGCTGGAGGGGATGTGGACAGAAAGGAACCTTACTTCATTGTTGGTGGGAATGTAAACTTGTTCAACCACTTTGGAAAGCAGTATGGAGGTTCCTCAAAAGACTTCACATAGATCTCCCCTATGATCCAGCAATCCCACTTTTGGGCATTTACCCAAATGTCTACAAACAAGACCACACTAAAGCTACCAGCACAACTATGTTTATTGCAGCATTATTTACCATAGCTAAGATATGGAACCAACCCAGATGCCCCTCAGTAGATAAATGGATCAAGAAAATGTGGTATATTCACACAATGGAATTCTATGCCTCCATCAGAAAGAATGACATTTCCCCATTTGTTAGGAAATGGAAAGACTTGGAAAAAATTATATTAAGTGAAGTAAGCCAGGCCCAAAGAAACATAGGTCCCATGGTTTCCCTTATTTGCAATATCTAGTATAGGTATGTGTCAAGCAGATAAGGTCAGATAATATGATGTTAGGAAAATGAACCCTTAAATATGTATTTTAATGTTTTCGTTTCTTTCATGCATGTGTTTCTAACGCATTTGTAAGATTATTTCTTTGTTGCTTAGTATTTCCCTCCCCCACAGTGTAACCCCCGCTAACACTATATTTGATTGTCAGTATAACATGTGGAGGAGATGGGGACAAACAAGTCGTTTAAGGATTCAGGTGGATCTGTTGCAACAATGAGAAGTACAAAATGTCATGTCAAAACCAGCTTTACAATGTCGGTGTGGGGGGGGGAGAGGGGTATGATTGGGTGGGGGGGAGGGGGGAGGCTGAGAAGGGAGGTGAAGGGTAAACAAAAGAGGAGGCTGCAATGCTTCGTAAGAAATGTATGCATTATCCTGCACATGTAATTGTAACCCCTCTGTACAATATGTTCTCAAATAAAATAATATAAAATTAAAAAAAAAAGTTGTCATCTTGGTAAATTGTCCTGAGCTATTGTCTAAATAGTCTTAAAAAAAAACAGTGGGGTCACAGCCTTCCAAGCCTATGCAATGTATCCTTAACCAGTCTGTGTAGGAATTTGCAGCCCAGCAAGTGGTGTGACAGTCCCTTGGAGCCACTGAAAGACCCTGCTGCTGCTGCTGCTGCTGCTGCACACCCTAATGGGTAAAATTCAACGACAGACTGACAATCACCGAGAGGAAATCTACATCATCATCCAGACCACCTCCATCGTGGTAAAAGTAGATTCAACTCCTGCCTGATTCCATCACCTGAGACGGCTTCCAGGTTGAAAGCTGCTAAAACTAATATCTTGTGGGACATTCTTTTGGTGATATCCAATAACCTTCTCTACTCCCACAGTGGATATTGGGGGCAAGGCTATCATTGGCTTGCCTTAGGCACTTCAGGGTCACAGCCTAGTTTGGCTCTGGTATGGTAATAACCTGCTTCCTCCTTGGTGACTTTTAAAGATAAAGGAGATATTTTTTTAATCAATGGAGGTAGTAAGAGGAATGAGACCCAGCCCTAATCTTAGCCTTAAAATCTAGCAAGCTTTTCATCCCACTGGTACCTTGAGCCTTTCTGAGATAACTTGGTTCTACAGGTCAAAGGGAAAATGAGCAGTTTTAAACTCTAGCCATAAAGAAGCTCAAGAAATTGTAAAGAAGAGGAGGGTAGTAAAGAAAGCCTTAGGAAATTAATTTGGGAAAAATTGGTATCCTCTGGATAAGAAATGAATTAAAAGGTAAGGATTGTCTTAAAATGTTTGTAAAGAAGACAAACCTCAGAAAGCTTAAGTATGTAGCAAATGGTATGAGTATGTTTTAAAATTGGAGCTTATGAGTACAGCTGGTATAAAATTGTTAGCTGTGATATACGGAGTCAGGATTGGTGGAAGAAAATGTAAGGGCCTTTGGTACTGTTAATTTTGTTGCTCACAATCAGACTTTGTAGCCTGGTGTCCTTTGTAAAAGAGAGGATCAGCACAGTCCATCTATTAGTTCTGAGGTCCCAACGCCAAACTGCAAATATAGAAGACTGTGCCAATTAGGGGACCATGATTGGTCCCCGATGCTCTAGAAGAGGAGGGAATGAAGAGCCAAAGTAACTCCAATTTGAGATTAACCCCACCATCTTGTACTAGGCTGCCCTGAGAGTAACCCCAAGAGAGAGAGAGAAAAAAAAACAGATTGCCACCAAGCCTGCCCAGCCTTAAGAAAGCAGAACAGTTGCCCAAGTATTCCAGGAACAGAATATACCAATAGTTCAGAAAAAGGGCAGTGCGGTTAGGGTGGACTCAAACCAATTATATAACTGCTTGTGAGAAATTCCCTAAACTTGTTTGTTCAATACTATGAAAGCTGTGCTGATTTTGTGCTTAGAGACTCTTACCATCACCAGTTACCGAGTGCACGGCGGACCAAGCTTGAGCTTGCAAATAAACGACTCTTTTGCTGTTCACATTGGTCGTGGTCTCTGGTGGTCTTTCAGGGGTCCCAAGTCCGTACAACATGGCTTGATACAAAATGTCTCTGCCCAGAGAATTAAATGATTACATTTATCGCTAAAAAGATTTAGTGTCGTTATTAACATCTAACACATGCTGTTTTTATTTAAACCTCTCATTCTTCCTTCCTTCCTTCCTTCCTTCCTTCCATCCTTTCTTTCTTCCTTCCTTCCTTTCTTTCTTTTTTCCTTCCTTCCTTCCTTCCTTCCTTCCTTCCTTCCTTTCTTTCTCTCTCTTTCTTTCCTTCCTTCCTTCTTTCCCTCCTTCCTTCTTTGTTTGTTTGTTTGTTTGATTGTTTCTTTCTTTCTTTCTTTCTTTCTTTCTTTCTTTCCCTTTCTTCCTTCCCTCCCCCCTGCCTTCCTTCCTTCCCTCCCTCCTGCCTTCCTTCCTTCCCTCCCTCCTTCCTTCCTTCCTTCCCTTCTCTCCTCCTCCCTCTCTACATTCTTTTCTTTCTCTTTATATCCGTTTCTTTCCTCTTTTAGGAAATGAGTAGGAATTTAGATTTATTTTTTGCTGAACAAGTTTTGTACCAATAGAACAATCTTCTTTCAATTTAGTTACTTTGCTCATAGGTTATCAATTTTCCTGAGGGCTGAACAGAGGCTAAGTTCCTCACCTCTCTCTGCCAAGAAGCTGGGATCACAAACGCATTCCAATATGCCAGGATTTAGGATGATATGAGAATTATTATTACTTTCCTTGCACACTGGTTCTAAGCTGTGATCCTCTCAAATTCTATCCGTTTAGTTCGTAATGTGATCTACAATAGCTTGCCCTCAATATAAATTGTCTAAATGAATGACTGAAGGCAATTTCATTTTAATTTTTTTGGCATTCCAGGGCCTATTATAATTTTATTTCTAGACAATTTTTGTGTATACGTATACATAAGCTTTATTTTTTTATTGTAAAGATACTATACAGAGGGTTACAGTTACATGAGTGAGGTAATGAGTACACTTCCTCTTGAACATTGTTACCCGCTCCATTGTTTTCTCCCTACCATCCCCTCCCTCCCTCCGTTCCCCGAGGTTCTTTTTTTTTTTTTTTGATTGTGATTAAGTGATTACATAATTTCCGGAAATTCACAGTATTGTGGAATAATGATGCTCATTTAAAGTCACAAGTTCATTCTAACTTTCCTGGAGCAAATTGTCTATCACAGTCTGTAATATATAACGGTGCTCACGTGTTATATAACATATATGTGATCAGCAGCATGGGGATATTTGGTAGTGGTTCAAACAGATGAGTGGGAGTTCTTTGTTTCTTAAGTCCTGTTAGTTTTGTCATATCACCTAACATTTTGGATTTAGCATCCACTTATCAGGGAGACCATGTACTGTTTGTCTCTTCATTCTTGGCTTACCTCGCTCAACATGATTCCTGCTAGCTCCATCCATTTCCGTGCAAATGCCATTATTTTGTCATTTCTAATGGCTGCATAATATTCCGTTGTGTATAGATACCACAATTTTTGGATCCATTCATCTGTGGTGGGGCATCTAGGTTGTTTCCATATCCTAGCTATTGCGAACAGTGCTGCAATAAACATGGGGGTGCACGTGTCCTTGTATATTGGTTCCTGTTGTTCAGGGTAGATGCCTAGAAGTGGTATGACTGGGTCGTAAGGGAGGTCAATCTTTAGCTTTCTAAGGACCCTCCAGACTGCTTTCCAAAGCGGTTGTATAAGTGTACATTCCCACCAGCAGTGTAATAGCGTTCCTCGTTCTCCACATCCCGTCCAGCATTTGTGGTTGGCTGATTTGTGAATGTGGGACATTCTGACTGGGGTAAGGTGGTATCTCAGGGTTGTCTTTATTTGCATTTCCTTCACCACCAGGGATGATGAACATTTCCTCATGTGTTTCTTTGCCATTTTCATTTCTTCATTTGAGAAGTCCCTCTTTAGTTCCCTTGCCCATTTAGTAATTGCTTTGTTAGTTTTGGGAGGGATTCGTTTCTTGAGTTCCCTGTATATACAGGATGTTAACCCCTTGTCTGATATATTGCTGGTAAATATTTTTCCCAATTAGTTGGTTGTCTTTCTAGCTTGGTTGCAATAGCTTTATCTGTGCAGAAGCTTTTTATTTTAAGGTAGTCCCATTTGTCGAGTCTCTCTCCAACTTGTTGTGACCCTGGGCCTCTGTTCAGGAAGTTCCTTCCTGTGCCTATTAGTTCAAGTGTCTCTCCTACTCTGTCCTGCAGTAGTTTCAGAGATTCAGGTTTAATGTTAAGGTCTTTAATCCATTTTGAGTTGATGTTGGTGCATGGTGATAGGCTGGGGTCCATTTTTAGTTTTCTGCATGTGGTTGCCCAGTTTTCCCAGCACCAGCGGTTGAAGAGGCTGTGTTTCTTCCATTGTATGTCTTTGGCTCCTTTGTCGAATATCAGCTGGCTGTACGCCTGTGGATTTATTTATGGATCTTCTATTCTGTTCCATTGGTCTTCGGGTCTGTTTTTGTGCCAGTACCACGCTGTCTTTGTTGTTATAGCTCTGTAGTAGAGTTTGAAGTTCGGCATGAATAGCCCTCCCATATTGTCTTTATCCCCTAGAATTGTTTTGGATATTCTAGGTCTTTTTTTGTTCCATATGAATTTTTGGACTCTTTTCTGTATTTCAGTGATGTACGTCATTGGGATTTTAATAGGAATTGCATTGAATTTGTATATTAGTTTTGGAAGTATTACCATCTTTACTATATTAAGTCGGCCTATCCAGGAGCATGGGAGGTCTTTCCATTTCCTAGTGTCTTCTGCAATTTCTTTAACTTTTTATAGTTCTCATTAAATAGTTCTTTTACATCTTTGGTTAGGTTAATTCCTAAATATTTTATTTTTTGGGAGGTTATTGTGAATGGGGTTGCTCCCTTTATTTCCCTCTCTTCCTGTACATTATCAGTGTATAGGAAGGCAACTGATTTTTGTGGGTTTATTTTGTATCCTGCTATTTTGCCGAAGTGATTTATGATTTCTAAGAGTTTGGGGATGGACTTTTAGGGATCGTGCAAGTATAGTATCATGTCATCTGCAAAAAGGGATAGTTTAACTTCTTCTTTCCCTATGCGGATCCCTTTAATGTCTTTTTCTTGCCTTATTGCCCTGGCTAAGGGATCTAGGACTATATTGAAGAGGAATGGAGACAGTGGGCATCCTTGCCTTGTTCCTGATTTTAGGAGAATTGGTTGTAGCTTTTCCCCATTAAGTATAATATTGGCTATTGGTCTGTCATAAATGGCTTTTATTGTTTTTAGAAATGTTCCTTCTATTCCTATTTTCTCCAGAGCTTTTAGCATGAATGAATGTTGAATTTTATCAAAGGCCTTTTCTGCATCTGTGGCGATAATCATGTGATTCTTGACCTTGGCTCTGTTGATATGTTGGATTACATTTATTGACTTACGTATGTTAAACCATCCCTGTGTCTCTGGGATGAAGCCTACCTGGTCATAGTGAATTATTTCTTTTTATGTGTTTCTGGATTCTGTTACCTAGAATCTTGTTAAGGATCTTTGTATCTGTGTTCATCAAGGAGATTGACCTGTAATTCTCCTCTTTGCTTGGGTCTTTGCCTGGTTTGGGGATGAGTGTGATATTGGCTTCGTAGAATGAGTTTGGGATAGCTCCCTCCTTCTCTATTTCTCTGAAGAGCTTGAGGAGTATGGGTATTAGTTCTTGTTTAAAGGTCTTATAGAATTCTGCTGTGAATCCATCTGGTCCTGGGCTTTTTTTTGTTGGAAGACTTTTGATAGCTTCCTGTATGTCATTATAGGATATTGGCTTATTTAATTGGTTAACTTCTTCTTTGCTCAGTTTGGGCAACTTGTATTTCTCTAAAAATGCATCCATTTCTGCCCGATTTTCTTCCTTTAGAGAGTATAGCTTTGGAGAGTAGTCTGTTAGAATTGTTTGGATATCTTGGGTACGTGTTGTGATGTTTCCCGTGGCATCCCTAATCCTATTAATATGGGTTTCCTCTCTTCTTTTTTTTTAATTAATCTAGCCAATGGGCCATCAATTTAGTTTATTTTTTCAAAGAACCAGCTTTTTGTTTGGTTTATTTTGGTTATGGTTTTCTGATTTTCTAATTGGTTAATCTCTGCTTTTAATTTGGTTATCTGGCTTCGTCTAGTAGCTTTAGGTCCCATTTTTTCTTGTTTTTCTAGCTGTTTTAATTGCAACATGAGATTATTTACTTGGTTGGTCTCCATTCTCTTGATGTGGGCACTGAAGGCAATAAATTTGCCCCTCAGGACTGCTTTTGCTGTGTCCCACAAGTTTCTTTGTGAGGTGTTCTCATTTTCATTGAGTTGTAGGAAATGCTTTATTTCTTCTCTGATCTCTTCTGTTATCCAGGCATTGTTAAGGAGTGTGCTGTTCAATTTCCATGTATTAGAGAAATTTCTGCTGTATGCTTTGTTATTGAGAGCTAGCTTGATTCCACTGTGCTCAGATAGGATACAGGGGATTAGGTCGATCCCTTGTATTTGCTTAAGTTCCTTGCATGAACTATGATATGGTCTATTTTGGAGAAAGTTCCGTGAGCTGCTGAGAAGAATGTGTACTGTGTTGTTTTAGGGTGAAATACTCGGTAGATGTCAGTTAATTCCGCTTGGAGTATGGCCTCTCTTAATTCGGTAGCTTCTTTGCCAATCCTCTGGTTGGTAGACCTGTCCTTTGGTGAGAGTGGTGTGTTAAAGTCTCCTAGTATTATCGTATTGGAATCTATTTTATTCTGTAAGTTTGAGAGCATTTGTTTGACATATCTCGGTGCACCAATATTTGGGGCATATAAGTTGATGATGGTTATATCCTCCTCTTGGATTGTTCCCTTTATTAATATGTAGTGTCCGTCCTTGTCTTTCTGTACTGATTTTAATGAAAAGTTTATTTTGTCAGATATCAGGACCTGCTTTCTTACTGGGGGCGTTTGATTGGTAGATCCTTTTCCACCCCTTCACTCTGAGTTTGTATGTTTGGCTGAGAGGTGGGTCTCCTGAAGGCAACAGATGGATGGGTCTTGTTTTCTGATCCAGTCCTCAGTTCGTTTTCTTTTAATTGGTGAATTCAGCCCATTTATATTAAGAGAAAGTATAGAGAGATGCATTGTTGTCCCTGCCATTCCGTTTTCCTAAGTTTTTCTTCTTTTCTTTCCTTCTGTGCTTGCTCAGTTAGACTTTGAGTAATGGTTGTTTGGGGCAGGCCCCAGTTCGTGGTTGCTTTCTTCACGTTGTGTCCCCCCCTCTTAGAATTCTTTGTAATGCTGGCTTAATGTTTATGTATTCATTTAGTTTTTCTTTGCTATTAAAAGTTTTCAGTTCTCCATCGAATGTGAATGCTAGCTTTGCCGGGTAGATCAGTCTGGGTTGGCAGTTATTGGCTCTCAGGGCTCGTATGGTGCTTTCCCAGGCTTTTCTTGCATTCATTGTTTGTGTGGAGAGATCTGCAGTAATTCTAAATTTTTTCCCGTTGTAGTATAGCTCCTTCTTCATTTTTGCTGCATGCAGGATTGTTTCCTTATTATTCAGATCTATCATTTTTACTATAATGTGTCTAGAAGTGTTTCTCCTGGTGTCTTGCTTGTTGGGTGTTCGATAAGCTTTTGTGATGTAGTTAAGATGGTCGTTTTTGAGGTAGGGAAAATTTTCATTGATTATATTGTTAAATAGGTGTTGCATTCCCTTGCTCTGGAATTCCTCACCTTCGTCCACTCCAATTATGCGAAGGTTAAATTTTTTAGCATTATCTGCTTGCTCTTGAAGATCCCTTTGGTTTAATTTGAGTGATTTTTCCATATCTGTCACTTTTTGGTCCAGTTGGTGTATTCTGTCTTGTGTATCTGACACTCTACCTTCCATTTCATTCACTCTGTTGACAGTGCTTCTATTGTGGTTTGCATGGAGGAAATGGATCCCTTTATGGATTCAATGTTGGTTCTCAGAGTACTGATCTCCCCTCTCAATGAGGTATGCATTACCTCTAATTTGGGGTTTGGCTCACTTCTTACTGAGGTTTGTGCAGCTTCTATTTTTGCATGCATGTCTTGTTTGATACCCTGTATCTCTTTGGATAGATCATCCTTGTGCTCTTTCAATTTCTGATCAATTTCTCGCTTTATTTCTTGAGTCATCGCCTCCAACAACCCTTGGATGTAGCTTTTGTCTTCCATTCCTGCTTTGCTCCCACTGGGGCTCTCCCCTGTGTGGCTGCTGGCTTTTGAGGTGAGCTTGCTGTCCTGGGTGGTAGTAAACCTTGTGATTTTTCTCTGTGATTTTTGCATGGAGGTTCGGGAGACTGCTCTTCAATTTTGTTTTGGTGTGTCTGTCTTTGCTTGGTTGCTGACTCTGTATTGGTAGAGAGAGTCTGTGCCTGATCTAGGTTCTGTTGGGAGCCTATTTCCAGCTGCTATTCTGACTTACTTAGGATTCTCAGCTCTCTGCTGTAGATTGCTGGCAGTTCCCGCCTTTGGAAGGGTTGAGCAGCCTAGACTGCTTGTGTTTGCTCCTACGGGTGCTCTTGTGAAGAACAGATGCTCTGGATGCACTCTCCCAAATACTGGAGTCTGCTATGGGCTCCTGATGTGTTTTTGTTTGTTTGTTTGGGGCTGGTTGTGGGCTTGAACTCTAGATTTGGGTGCTGTCCCTCAGCTTTTCATCTCAAGGCTGGCACCCTACCGTTTGAGCCACAGCATCACTTCTGACCCTTTTTGCTTTTGTGATGCTGAGGAATCAGATCCAGGGCCTCATACATCCAAGACTATCACTCTATTGCTGAGCCACCTTAACAGTCTGAGCTCCTGCTTACTATCAGGTGCTGGCAGCCTGTGTTGCCCAATTCCCAGTCTAGGGTATATGGGTGGAGTTTTGGTGGGGTTTGGGCTTCTCTTGTCCTGGGCCTCCAGGTCTTTTGTTGTCACAGGCTTGCTTCCCGGGGGAGTGTTGTTTCCTGGTTTTCTCCCCTATGTTGAGGCATATGCTCAGCTTTTTACTTCAATTGGGAGGAGTTGGTTGTGTTGTTCAGGCGCCGGATCCCTGGGTCTGGTTCCGGCCCCAGCCTGGAGCGCGCTTGTTAGGCTTGTGCTGATGTGTATACCACCTAGGTTATGCAGCCTGGAGCGCACTCGTTAGGCCTGTGCTGATGTGTATACCACCTAGGTTATACAGCCTGGGGGACACAGTTCAGATTTCTTCTACTGTTGGTAGTCTTGACCCAGGGGCGCTGTTCCTGACTTGGGCATTTAAACTCCCTTCCAGGGGTGCTCTTGCTCTAGCCTGGCCAGCTGAGTGTGCTCCATGGGCTGGTGGAGCTCTCAAACAGTTCACAGTTTTAATGGGTCCTGTGGTCCGGGTGTTGGGGTAGGGAGTCTAGGTCAGGGTCTGGGGATTCCCTCCCGCTCTGGTCTCCCTTGAGGGATACACTTCCCCTGTGGGGTACTCACCCTGGAGCTGGTTGTTTCTGTGTGGTGTAGGTCGTCAGTTGTTGTTGCAGTCCGGGCTGGGTTGGGCGGTGGTGGCTCTGTTTGATTCTTTTCTGTCTCTGCCTCTGTCGAAGCTGTCTGGTCAAGAGTGTCCAAGCTCAGGCAGTTTCTTCGTGGTACCTCTGGGGCCCGAGTGGCCCCGCCGGGTCGTTGCGATCGTGATCGGATGGGCGGGTGGTCTGCAGACAGGTCCCTTTGTCGCGCTGCTGGTGCCGAGCGGTTTTTGCGGGATGGTACCTCTCTGCTCGGGTGGAGAGTGCCGGGTCGTTGCGATTGCAATCAGGTGGGCGCGCTGCTGGTGCCGAGCGGCTTTGGCGGGATGGGGCCTCTCTGCTCGGGTGGAGAGTGTGGGGTGGGGGTGGGATCCTTGTAGAGACTCCTGGCTGGTAGGTTTCTCTGTTCCTGGCGATCTGCTGTTCTGCAAACCAGTACCTGGTGATCTGAAAGCGGCCCCCTGTGTCTCTGCTGTGTCTCGTGGGGCTCCCGCAGCCCCCGCCGGGCCGGCTGGCCAGCGGCTTGGCGCACTGCCGCGCGGCCAGTAAAGGTTGGGGGAGGGGTCTTCGCTTTTCTCTGTTCTGAAATTCTTCTTTTCCTCTCTTCCTTTTTTTGTTATTCTCCGCCTCTGGTTTTTCTCTGAGTGTTCGTCTTTTTGTTGTTGTCGGTCTCTTGGGGAGATTAAGCGTTGGAACTCGAACTCTCTTTTTGGTTGGAGAGAGCTGTGGCGTTTCCCTACTGCCCCATCGCCATCTTGGTCCCCCTCTCCAATATGGCTTTTTATGGGTTAATTGAAGATGAACTCTCACAGACTGTTCTGCCTAGGTTGGCTTCAAATTTCCACCTTCCAGGTCGCAGCCTTTTTTTTTTTTTTTCTTTGGCCAGTCCTGGGGCTTGAACTCAGGGCTTGGGCACTATACCTGAGCTGCTTTTGCTCACGGCTAGCACTCTACCACTTGAGCCTCAAGGTCCATTTCTTGTGCCTACTCTGAGTCCAGGTTTCCTTTGAGTCTGAGTCCAAGCCTGTTCCTAGTCTAGGCCCCTCAGACTCTGTGCCCACTCTGAGTCTATGCTGGTTCCAATTCCAGACCTGTTCCTGGGCCTCCTTGTAGTCCAGTCTATGTCCATATCTTTTCTTTATTTTTATTTTTTTTGGGGGGGGTCCGGTCGTGGGGCCTGAACTCTGGGCCTAGGCGCTGTGCCTCAGCTCTTCAGCTCAAGGCTAGCACTCTACTACTTGAGGCACAGCACAACTTCCCACTTTTTTTCTTTTTGCTTATTTGGTGCTGAGGAATTGAACCCAGGGCTTCATGCATGCAAGGCAAGCACTCTACCACTGAGCCACCTTCCCAGCCAGTATGTCCACATCTTTTCTATGCCTGCTCTGAGTCTGGGCTGCTCTGAGTCCTGACTGCTTGGAGTCCTGGTTGCTTTGAGTCTGGGTCTGCACCTGGCCTACTTCAACTCTGGATCTGCTCTGTTCTGGGTCATGTTCATTTTCCGGGCCTGCTTCATGTTCTGGCCAATTCCTATTTTGATTAACTCAGAATCTGCATCTATTATCAGCCTGTTCAAGGTGTTCATGTCCTTAGCAAAGCCTAGGGGTTGGGAAAATTGTATAAGACATTCATTTTCCAGTGTCTAGGATTTATTCCCATTGTACTAGGCATATGAAAGTATTTTGTCTAGAGTTAAGACCATGAAAATGATCCTGTGTTCCATGGCCTCCTTCAAGCTAGGTAGGCACCTTTACACTGAGTCATGTCCCTTACCATCACTGTGTCAGGCCTGACCTGAGATCTATCTCATTAGAAGCGGGGCGGTGGTATCAGAAGGTGAGAGCAGAAAGTGTGCTCTAGATGGCTTTTTCTTTTTGTTCTCAGCCATACTCCAGATCACTCTCAGCATAAAAGAGGCTCCAGGATGCTGAACCCTTGTTCTACAGAGACTTCCTTTGGCTTCAGGTCCTGGGTGATGAGAAAATGCAAAGGGTTCAGAAGCCTGGAATTATGAGTGTAGGATCTGGGTGTAAGGCCTAATGTAGTATGGTTTGGCTGGACCTCAACAAATCTTGCTTTGGAGAAGATAGTGATTTAGGGCATAAGGGGATCTGTGGAAAACATTTCTGCCAGGTGCTAGTGGTTCATGTCTGCTTTCCTAGCTACTCAAGAGGTGAAGCTCTGAAGATTGCAGTTTGAACCCAATCCAGGTAGAAAAGTCCTTTTTCTTCAATAATCACCAACTGTCCCTGTCCTTTCCCCCCTCTCCCCCCAAAAGGGAAACAAAATCTCAAGAAAAGCACCTATGCTGAGTTCAAGCCCCAGGACCAACACAAAATGATTTTTGTTTTCATCATATAGGTTTGATACACATTTTATTAGGCATTCAAAATTATTTCTATTTCTTTTTGGTAAATTCCAGTGGTATTGTGTCCCATGACCTCTCATAAGCTAGGCAAGCACCTCAGCTCTTAGCCTGGCCATCAAGATTTTGATGCATGTTGTCTTCTTTTTTTTTTTTGTTTTTGGTCCAATCGTGGGGCCTGAACTCTGGGCTTGGATGCTGTCCCTCAGTTCTTCAGCTTAAGGCTAGCACTCTAACCACTTGAGCCACAGCGCCACTTCTGGCTTTTTTTTTTCTTTTTGTTTATGTGGTGCTGAGCAATCGAAACCAGGGCCTCATGCATGCAAGGCAAGCGCTCTACCACTGAGCTACCTTCCCAGCCCGCATGTTGTCTTCTTCTGACTGTAGGATAAAATGTAGAGAGTATGGAAGCTTGGTATCTTTAATAGAGGTTCATGGTATGTGGCCCAATGTGGGATGGTCTAGAAAGACCCCATCAGAACTTGCTCTCGCAAACTCATATCTTGCCCAGGTCACTCGCCTTTCTCCAAGTCTGCATCAAATTTTCATCTATACTTTCATGTTCATTCTGCCGCCTGGAGAAGGAGGTGAAGGTGTATGTGAGAAAGGACATCCAGTCCCTTCCTGCTTGGTGCGTTGGTGCTAACCAGAACAACTTTGGTGACTCTAGGTTCCTACCCAGGCCTCTGAGTCTTCAGTGCACTTTAAGTTCGTATTTTGGTCATATTATGTTCAGTACCTGTGGGGTTGGGAGCTCAGGATATGTGTGGAAAAAAATGTACCTAATTAATTTGTCAGTTCTGGGGCTGGAATTCAGGGCCTGGGTGCTGTCCCTGAGCTCTTCAGCTCAAGGCACACATTCTACCATCTGAACCACAGTGCCACATCCAGTTTTCTGGTGGCTAATTGGAGATAAGTGTCCCCTAGACTTTCTTTCTCAGGCTGTCTTTGAACCACAATCCTCAGATTTCAGCATCCTGAGTAGCTAGGATTATAGGCGTGAGGCACTGGTACATGGCAGTTCCAAGTTTTTTTTTTTTTTAATTATTATTGTTTTTGGTTTTGCCAACCCTGGGGCTTGAATTCAGGGCCTGGGCACTGTTCCTGAGCCTATTTTTGCTCAAGGCTAGCATTCTACCACTTGAGCCACATTGCAATTTCTACCTTTCTTTTGTTTGTTTTGTTTATATGGTACTGGGGAATCGAACCCAGACTTTCATGCATGCTAGGCAAGCATTCTATCACTAAACCATATTCCCAGCTGCATAGCACATTTTTATCTGTGCTTTCAGACATGTTCATCCCGTAGCCTGGAGAAGGCAATGAACACATGTGTGAGGAAGGACAACCTATGCATTCTTGCTTGGTAACTTGTACCTGTCAGAGCAACTCTGGCCACACTAGGCCCATCCCAGGCCTGTATCCTTAGCACCAAGTCTTTACTGAGCTTTCAGCTCTGTCCTGCATAGGATATGGGGACTAGGGGGTGAGGGGATGTGTGACACATGTTTATATTTTCATTATTTATTACAGACATTTTATCAGGCATTCTGAGGTATTTCAATTTGCTTTGGTGAATTCCAGTGGTATTATGTTCAGGGCTCTCCACAAGTTAGGGCAGCACCTCAACATTACCACTATAGCCACTCTTCCAGTCCTTTTGCTTCTTCCCATTTTCTTTCACATTGGTTTGGCTGTGGTCTGCTATTCTCCTTCTGTCCATAAATAGGTAAACAGGCATGCACCCCTATAATAATCCCTATTTATTTGCAGATTAAAAAAACCCTGAGGATTGAAGTTATGCAGCTTGTCCACCATTACATAGCTAGGTCTCCATGCAAACATCATTTCAACTTAGGCAGTTATGTGGTCACCTTAGACCTTTCTAGTTTGAAACACGAAACACTGGAAGGTGTAGAAAGAACAGTGGCAACTCAATCCCTTCAACACTGATGAGTTTGTCTTGGAATAACTTGTATAATAGCATAAGTTTTGGGGAGAGGCAGATGGCCAGAATGCTAAAGACTCTTTAGTGTGGTGGTGGTAGTGGTAATGGTGGTAAGGGTAGTGGTGGTGTGTGTGTATTGAGAAGTAAGCTTGACCCTGCTGTATTTCATCCTCACATAGAATCAGCTCTTCCTCTGGTGTCTGGAACTGCCTTCACCCTAGTATTGCACAGAGACATTGCTGTCCAGGGGCTTGGGGTTAGGAGCCCATCTGCTGTGTTTACATTGGAACAGACCAATAAGAACATCCATGCATTTTGTGCTAAGGACTTGGTTTCCACCAAAGGACTCTGAACACCATTTACCCTTTTCTGACTCTTTGCATCAGGGAAAACCATCTGTTTCTTTTTTTTTTTTTCGGTCATGGGGCTTGAACTCTGGGCCTGGGCGCTGTCCCTCAGCTCTTCAGCTCAAGGCGAGCACTCTACCACTTGAGCTACAGTGCCACTTCCGGTTTTCTGGTGGTTTTTATTGGAGATAGAAGTCTCACGGTCTCTCCTGCCCGGGATGGCTTTGAACCGAGATCCTCAGATCTCAGCCTCCTGAGTAGCTAGGATTACAGGCGTGAGCTACCAGTGCCTGGCATCCATCTGTTTCTTAAAATAACTAAACAGGTTGTGATGTGGTAAACACCATAATCCTGGACCTAGGGAGTAAAGAAGATAAGGCAGGGGTTCATGGGACTGATATTTTATTTATTCATATGTTCATTTTTGATGTGCTTTGCCTTAGGTCTTGGTGTGTCAACCACATTTGAGTCATACTCCAATCCTCCTGCCAAAACCTTCTGAGTAAAGGGATTACAGTTGTGTGTCCATCTGTTTATCTCAATGAGATCTTTTATGTTGTGGGTTTTAGAAGAAATTAGAAGGGCACCTGAAAGCTTTGCCTTGTCTGCATGTATTTCTTCTTCTTCTTTTTTTGCTGATGTGGTGCTGAGGAATCCAACCGAGGGTCTCAGGAATGCAAGGCAAGCGATCTACCACTGAGCGACCTTCCCAGCGCACTTTCATCTCTTAAAACTTTGATTACCAATGTAATTTGGTAACATCGTGACTCTACTTGTTATTTTGGAATATCCCATAAACATCCATAAATTGATAATGTTCACTAAAGGATTGGAAGTGGATAGGGATAGAGACATGTTAGATTATAGGTAGTAGATATATCTTTATTTATTGCTGCTTTGTAAAGCATTACCATATATCCACCATGACAATACCAGAGAATAATTTTCCTGCAGTATACAATTTTCCTTTACTTATTCTGCCATCCACTATCCCCTATAAATATGAATATTTTCCCTTTTTAATTATTTTCACAATTAAATTATTATAAGATGGATTTTTTTTAATTGCCTCATTTTGTTTGGTTTTTTGATGGTAGATATTGAGACCAGGGTATGATGTAAGTTATGCTAGTATACTATCCCCCTAATTTATCCTCATTCCATCATATTCCATCATGTAGGGATTTAGAGTTGCTGGATATTGTGTTTTATGAAGCTTGACTGAAACTTGCAACCTTCGTGATCTCTCAGCAGATTCTGGTGGCTCTTACCTGTAATCCCAGCAACACAGGACATTGAAAACTGAAGATTCAGTTCCAATCCAGACTGGGCAAGAAACTCTGTGAGTCTCTCATCTCCAATTAATTACAATAAGCTGGAAGTGGAGTTTTGGCTCAGGTAGTAGAGCACTAGTTTTGAGCAGAAGATACTCAAGGTAACCGTGAGCACAAGCCTAAAACATTCATGTGAGTGTGTGAGCATGCACACATATACACACACACACACACTCTCCCTCTCTCTCTCACTCTCTCTCTCTCTCTCTCTCTAAAGCAACATTGTATTTTACATTCACATCCAGAGATTGGACAACATCTCGGCAATTTGTGAAATTCATTTTTGTATTTCTTGAAGGAAAAGGATAGATCATGGCACACAGAAGCCAAGACTTCAGAGGCAAGTACTGTATAAACAAATAGCTTGTAAAAAAAAAACTAAATAGCAGTTTTCTATCTAGCTTTACATATAACATTCCTTAAATGCTGTAGTATTCTTAAAATAATAGTCATCATAACAATAAAAACAATGCAGCACCTTTTCCTTCTCCCCTTCCCTACTTCATAAAATATTTGGCAACAGAATAAAAAAAGTCTTTTTTCTTACAAGAATGGACACCTGTAAAAATATCTGTGTGTGTAATGTTTGTTTACCAATGCTTCTTTGATCTTCCCACCTCTAGGTACTTGCATATTTTGCTGATGACTGCCCTTAAGGGCAAACAGAAGATTAGGATACAGAAACAAAATAATGTCCTAAGATATAGATGTAAAAAACATGTGCAGGAAGCACATAGCAGGCTGAGAGTGCCCTGAGAAGTAAAATGATTTGTGCCGAGTGATAGGAATAGTGACTAATAAGGCATGGATCTGACCTAAGAATGGCTCCTTGAAGCTGAGACCATGCCAGTACCTAGGGGATTCGACAAACAAGGTATGCTGTTTACTATGTCCATATGTGTATATTGTGATGTTGAAGTGGTGATTTCAGACTCGTTTGTTTTGGGGAAGGTCTTACGTGAGCAAGCAGCTTAGATTATTGGAACCTAAGAGGTGACCTTGCCTCCCTCACAGTGGATTAGAACATGGAACTGTGATAGCAAACTGTGATAATAAACTGTGAAAGTTTGCTCAAGTCAGCTCATTTGGCCTGTGGCTCTGGAACAAGAAAGATGTTCTTATTCTGTGTTCAAAAGTCAGGAGACTTGGGGCTGGGAAGGTGGCTCAGTGGTAGAGTGCTTGCCTTGCATGCGTGAGGCCCTGGGTTCAATTCTTCAGCACCACATAAGCAAAAAGAAAAAAGCTGGAAGTTGTGCTGTGGCTCAAATGGTAGAGCACTAGCCTTGAGCTGAAGAGCTGAGGGACAGCGCTCAGGCCCAGAGTTCAGGCCCCATGACGCCCCCCCCCCAAAAAAAAGTCAGGAGACTCTGGTCTCAGGCAAGAGTGAGTGCATCACTCAAAGCTTCAGACATTAGATCAGTGCCAAGAATCAAATCTAGTTTCTCAGGCCTTTGTCCAAGAAGAAACCAAGAGAAATACAGAGCAACTCAGGCGAGGTGTAATCATGATAGGAAACCTATTTGATCTCATCCTACTCAGACTAGAACCATCTTCTTGTGTGCTTTTAAGTGTCTATATTGAAATAATTCTTTCTACGTAGTTTTCAATCCACTCTATTACAGTTACTCAATTTGAAGTGTGCTCCCAATTCCATGTTTGAAAGATCCATTCTTTTTACCACCTTAGTGTGAAAAGGAGTCAGCTCCAACCTGGGATATACCCTGTAAATTATGGAGCTTGGAGGCAGGCCTGGAGATGCTTGTGATTAACCTAGTTCCTGCCCACCAGAAAGGAGATCTTTTCTTTATTCAAAACTTCCTATACAACTATAGGCTGTGGGAAAATGGAGCAAGTGCTGGCTGTTATGTTTAAAAAGTGAGTGCTCCTCTTTCAATCTGGGGCTGCTCAGCCAACCCTCATGGATGAGTCTTGGGAGTACTGGCTCCAATCTGAGACTGTTTGTTTCACTGGGGTCTTCTCACAAGAACTTGGCATAAGACAAAGAAAAACACACCATGACTAATTTCTTAAGACTGGCCAGCCAGGACATTTCATTTCCCTCAGAAGCTACTGGAGCATTAGAAATCTGTGACAAACCAGGATTACAGGCATGAGCCAGTAGCTCTCACCTAGCTGAGGCTCCAGGAAATCACATTTACCATTTGTAAATAAGTTTTCAGTAGTAATCCTGGAGGCCTGTGAAATAATGTAATCAGAGAAAGGGCTAGGGTGTCAAAGGTGGCTAAATGACTTCTGAGCCAGTAGGGATGCCTTCCATTTGTAAGCCCTGAACCATTTACTTTTTATGTCTTGCTACTTGAACTCAGGGTCTAAGTACCAATCTTTTGGTGCTCACAGCTAGCACTCTACCATTTGAGTCACAGGGTCATTTCTGCCTTTTAGATAAGGGTCTTCAAATTTTTCTGCCAGACTTGCTTCAAACGGTGATTCTCAGATCTCTGCATCCTGATTAGCTAAGATTGGAGGTGAACCATTGGCACATTTACTTTGAACAGACTTCTATAAGCCTCTTAGCAGAATTTTCACAGGACTGAATAGACATACTTCACTGTTGTCTCTCAGTTTCACATTCCCATCTGGGACTTAGCCAGATCCTTAGGTGTCCTGTTAGTTCTGAAAAGAGGAGCCATTAAAGTGATGTTCTCCTGTCCTCCCATAGGTACAGATCCCTCTGCCCTAACTGTAAGGAAGATGAACAAGAAGTAAGTGAACTCTGGCACAAAGAGAAGGCCTCTCCTAGCAAACTGGGTATCTTTGAGGCTTCTGATTCAAAGTACACATTTCTCCTTTGCACACTATTTATGATTTCCACCAGGGAGTTAAGGCTTGGGACTTTAGTAGTTGGCAGATGGCATAGGTGTGGGTGTGGTTGTGGTCTCTCATCAATGACAAGGGAATATTGTGTGCAGAGAATCATATCCTGGGGGGAACAACCCACAGTGAGAAATATGGAGAATTGTCTTGCAGCAGCTTCTTAGAACTGGGTTGTGAGAAGCATCCTAATCCCAGGAATCTCCTCCCACTTCCTAATAAATGCACCTCTGCATAGAGGATGGACAGCCTCTGCATGGGGTTTGTAAGAAAGGGGCTATGGGAGGCAGAGAAGGGGGAGGGCAGGTTCTCACCTTGCCACCAATCTGCTCCCAGAACCCTTTATTCCATCTTCACTTTGCGGATGGACTTTTCCACTGATGACTTCTATGAGCCCAGGAACCAAGACACCCTGAATAAACTCATATACTATGTCATATTCAACTTGCACTCTTGGACTTGCTCTTCCTCTTACACATCCTTCTTGACCAGTGGAGTGACACATGATTTATCAGAGCTAGAAAAAAGAGGAATCCTTGTATAGGTGCCAAGACTTTGTGAGTAGTGATCGAAACTAGGCCCCTAGGGATGGGCTTCTCAGGATGGTGATTGGCCAGGAGCCCTTAGTACTACCCAGCTTGACAAAATGTCCTTTTATGGATATTCTCTGCCAGGTAATGCCTGTTTCTTTTTGAAAATATTCAGGCATCGGTGCTGATTAGAAACTCCCTACCTTCTCACCACTGTTCAGTCCAAACTCAAGTTCAATAGCTTTCTTCATTAAAACCTCATGGCAGTTTAATTACACCTGAACTTATAGACTCCACTCTAAGAATCCTTTACTTATTTACATTCTCAGGTTTCGATCACCATAGAGCAGCTTTCTCTGAATTCGAAATAAAGAACCCTCAGTGGCGTCACCAATGGTGATGATGGAGATCTGGAATCATCACTGGACTCCAGAAAGAATGTGAATGTAGAGCAGATAAGGCCATTTGCAGAAAAGACCAAGCAGATTTCGAGTCCTGTGGATGTCCCACTTGTTCTGAACCCTACACATGACGCAGATGAACCTGCAGGTACTCCAGTGGAAGAAGATCCAGAATTTATTCACTTGACTTTCACAGTCTGCCTAGATCAGCTCCAGGTGAGTCAAATCAGGACATGTCTTGGCAAGAAGGATAAACCAGTACTTGTGGGGTTTGAGGAAAATTTCCCCAGTCTGTGTTCAGAAGCACCAATAAGTGATGTCTCAAAGCTTGATTCGGTTGAGGAAAGGGAGTCTGTCCTCACAGAGTATCTGCTGCAGGAAAACCAATCTCCAATGGAGAAATTTGAATATGTCCCTCCCTCAACTCAGGAAGAGAAGCCTTTCTGTAATGAGGTGGTAGATCCCTTTGACTACCCTGACCTAGCATTTCTGCTTATAGGCAACTTATAGGAAGATCTAGTGTTATAGGTTCCTTCTCCCCTCCCTGGGAAAATATCTATTTTACTTTTTGTCATGATTGATGTAAAATGTTTATTTTATTTACTCTTCTAACTCTATTAGAATGTCAATATTTATGTTGTACAATTCTTGAATCCTATATACTGTGGATTTTTTCTTCCTATAATCTGATGACCCAGGCACATGGGTCCTGAGTGGGTTGAAATACCTGTAGCTGTACAAGGGAATCTACTGAATATAGAGGCAACTATTAAATGCATAGGCAGTGGCAAAAGTCCAGGCCATGCCTCTAGCTCTAGGACATAGCAGACATAGCAGACCAGACATCATAGAAAGGTGTTCCTCCTTGATCCTCAAGCTCATAATCTGTCAATTGGGACAAATGCCAGAGTAAATGTAGTGGTACATGGGACTCTCTTCCAACAGTGAATTCAAGTATCATTACACATCCATTGTGCTTCATGCAAACATCTAAGAAAATTTCACCCTAAATAACATCAAAAACCTAGTTTGGGGAGAAAATATTTAACAAGATACATAGGATCCCACAATTCAATGAAAATGAATACACATCAAGAAACCTGTGGGACACAGCAAAAGCATTCCTGAGGGGGCAAATTTATTGCCCTCAGTGTCCACATCAAGAAAATAGAGATGGACTAAGTAAATAATCCCATGTTGTAAACTACTAGAAAAACATGAAAAAAGTGGAACCTAAAGTTACTAGACGGAACCAGATTACCAAATTAAGAGCTGAAATTAATGAGCTAGAGATTAAGAAAATTATAAATAAAATTAATAAAACAAAAAGCTGTTTTTTTAAAAAAATACATAAAATTGATGGACCTTTGGCAAGATTACTTAAGAGAGGAAACCCAAATTAACAAGATCAGGGATGCCACGGGAAAAATCACAACAAATACCCAAGACATCCAAGCAATTCTAAAGAACTATATCCAGAATCCATACTCTCTAAAGAAAGAAAACCTATCAGAAATGGATGCATTTTTAGAGAAATACAAGTTACCCAATCTGAGCAAAGAACGAATCAATTAAAAAAGCCAATATCTTACAATGAGATAAAGGAAGCAATCAGAAGTTTTCCAACAAGGAAAAGCCCAGGACAAGATGCATTCACTACGGAATTCTGTAAGACTTTTAATGAGGAACTAACACCCATACTCCCCAGCCTCTTCTATGAAATAGAAAAAGAGGGAGCTATCCAAAACTCATTCTACGATGCCAATATCACACTCATCCCCAACCCAAGCAAAGACCCAACAACAGCAACAACAAAAAACTACAGACCAATCTTCTTGATGAACACAGACAAAGATCATTAACAAAATTCTATCCAACAGAATCCAGAAACATATAAAAAAACATACATCATGACCAAGTAGGCTTCATTTCAGAGATGCATGGATGGTTTAACCTACATAATTTAATAAATGTAATCCATCATATCAACAGACCCAAGGTCAAGAGCCACATGATTATCTCCATTGATGCAGAAAAAAGCTTTTGATATGAGACAATATTCATGTTAAAAGCTCTGGGAAAAATAGGAATAGAAGGAACATTCCTTAAAACAATAAAAGCCATATACAACAGACCAACAGCCAATATTATACTTAATGGGGAAAACAACCAATTCTCCTAAAATCAGGAACAAGGCAAGGATTCCCACTTTCTCCACTCTTCTTCAATATACTTCTGGAAACCTTAGCCAGAGCAATAAGGCAAGAAAAAGACATTAAAGGGATCCGCATAGGGAAGGAAGAAGTTAAATTATCTCTTTGGGCAGATGACAGGATACTATACCTCCATGATCCCAAAAACTTCACCCTCAAGCTCTTAGAACTTATAAACTAATTCAGCAAAGTAGCAGGATACAAAATCAACCCACAAAAATCAGTTGCCTTCCTGTACACAAACAATGTACAAGCAGGAAGGGAAATCAAGGAAACGGCCTCATTCACAATACACCCCCCAAATAAAATATTTAGGAATTAGCCTAACCAAAGATGCAAAAGAACTGTTTAATTAAAACTATAAAAACTTAAAGAAAGAAATTATAGAGGACACCAGAAAGTGGAAAGACCTTCCCTGTTCTTGGATAGGCAGACAATGTAGTGAAAATGCCAAAATTAATATACAAATTTAATGCAATTCCTATTAAATTCCCAATGATGTACATTGCTGAAATACAGAAAGAAAACAGTCCAAAAATTCATATGGACATCAAAAGAACTAGAATAGCCAAAATAATTCTAGGCAAAAAAGAAAACATGGGAGGGATCTCGATGCCTGACTTCAAACTCTATTATAGAGCCATAATGACAAAGACAGCATGGTACTGGCACAAAAACAGACCCCTGAGGGGCTGGGAAGGTGGCTCAGTGGTAGAGCACTTGCTTTGCATGCCTGAGACCCTGAGTTCGATTCCTCAGCACCACATAAGCAAAAAGAAAAAAGCCGGAAGTGGTGCTATGGCTCAAGTGGTAGAGCACTAGCCTTGAGCTGAAGAGCCGAGGGACAGCACCCAGGCCCAGAGTTCAGGCCCTATGACCAGACCCCCCATAAAAGAAACAGACCCCCAAAGACCAAGGGAATAGAATAGAAGATCCAGAAACAAAACTACATGCCTATAATCAGCTGATAAATGACAAAGGAGCCAAACACATACAGTGGAAGAAGCACAGCCTCTTCAACTACTGGTGCTGGGAAAATTGGGCAGCCACATGCAGAAAACTAAAAGTGGACTCCAGCCTGTCACCATGCACTAACCACTCTTAGGCATCTATCCTGAACAACAGGAACCAGGATACAAGGACATATGCACCTCCATGTTTATTGCAGCACTGTTCACAATAGCCAGGATATGGAAAAAACCCAGATGCTCTCACTACAGATGAATGGATCAAAAAATTGTATTTATATCCAATGGAATATTATGCTGCCATTAGAAAGAATAAAATAATGGCATTCACAGGGAAATGGATAGAACTAGAAGAAATCATGTTGAGTGAGCTAAGCCAAGAGGAAAGAGACAAATGGCACATGGTCTCCCTGATAAGTGGATGTTAAATCCAGAACATACACAGTAAACAAGACTCGAGAAACAAAAGACCCCCACTCATCTAGTCCAATGATTACTAAATGACCCCATGCCGCTGACCACATATGGTATATATGTGCACATCGGAGGGAAACTAGGAGGAGGACACAGAACTAGAGGGAAACGGGAAAACATACAACAGTGGGACCCATCGGCTGCACCGGACATTGATCAAAACAAACCAAGCAACTTAAAGGCAGCGATGGGAGGGAGGAAATGAGTGGGAAAGAGAAAACAGCTGACACTATGCAATATCACTCAATATGGAAGAAATAACTGTATAGTCAAAGCCCATAGAAATCATAAACTTCATGGACCATGATAGGCAATTTGTCCCATGAGTGTTAGAATGTGTTTGTGACTTTAACTAAGCATCACTATCCCAAAATACTTTGAAATTTATGAAATTATGTAATCAATCACAATAAAAAATTTGGAAAAAAGATACATAAGAAATATGAACACTGACATAAAATACATCATAAATAGGAGAAAGAAGACTTGCATAAATGGAAAATGACTTGCCAGGTGTCATGGACCATCTCACTAATTGTAGCTTCTAAAGTGGCATATTCTAAAGATGGAGGTTCAAAGCAGCACCTGCAGACAAATCTTAAAGACCCTTATTCAATGAATCAGTAAAAGTCAGGAACTAGAGGTGTAGCTAAAGTTCTATGTACAAGTGTTGAACAAAAAATAAGCAAGAGAGCAAGGTCCTGAGTTCAAATTCCAAGGTGGCATGAAAGATAAATATATCAGAGAAACAAAATTTGGGCAATGGCAATTTTAAACTAAAGAAAAACATATACAGGAAAAAGGAAAAGTACATGTTAATACTGTCCTTGAACAGTTTTTTCTCTTGTCCATAGCTCCAATTTTGGATATTTGTTGTTGTTTTTTTGAAAATAATTTTTGGAAAGGTTTTTCTTCCTCAGGTGGGTTTTGAATTACCGTCCTCAGATCTCTTCTTTCTGTGTAGCGAAGATCACAGATGTGAGTCATCCTCCCCTACTTAACTTCCTCTTGTTTTTGCAGTATCCAATTAGTTTGTTTAGGATTTCTTATAGTCTCTTACACATTTTAGAATGAATTTGCAATTAATTTAAACCCAGGTCACAATCTTGTAAGGGGTATTTTGAATGCAAAGGCAATTTGAAAAGTACTGCTCTTTTAGAAATATTTTATTTTTTTGGGTCCGGTTGTGGGGCCTGAACTCTGGGCCTGGGCACTGTCCCTCAGCTCTTCAGCTCAAGGCTAGCGCTCTACCACTTGAGCCATAGCGCCACTTCTGGCTTTTTTCTTTTTGCTTATGTGGTGCTGAGGAATTGAACCCAGGGCCTCAGGCATGCAATGCAAGCGCTCTACCACTGAGCCAACTTCCCAGCCCTCTTTTAGAAATATTAAGTCCTAGCTGGGCACTGATGACTCACATTTGTTATCCTAGCTTCTAGGAGGCTGAGATCTGAGGATCACAATTCAAAGCCAGCCTGAGCAAGAAAGTCTGTGATATTCTTACTCTAATTAACCACCCCCAAAACCAGATGTGTAGCTGTTGCTTAAAGAAGTAGAGTGCTAGTCTTGAGCAAAAAAAGTTCTGGGACGTTGCCCAGGCCATGACTAAAGCTCCACAACTGATAAAAAGTAAAATAAAGTACAATATTGAGTCCTTTAGTCATAGGACAGGGTTATTTTTTCCATTTCAGTGGATCTACTTGAATTTAAAGGCCTTTTTTCCATTTCCAAATCACTCATCTTTTTATTGTTGATGTTCTGTGGTGGTCTTGGTGCTTGAATTCAGGATAGGAGCTATCCTTGAGCTTCATTTAGCATGAAGCTAGTACTGTACCACTTGAAATACAGGTCACTTCCAGGTTTTTTGGTGATTAATTGGATCTAGGATGTGGTGCAGGAGGAAGGGGAGTAGAAGGAATGGATTGGGGGTGTCCCTCCTTACCCTGGTGCTTTAGTCATATGAGATGGAAAGTTTGCTGAAAATGGGCAGGTCTCCTGAATTGTCCAAGATGGGTGAATCTGACCCAGCATGGCTCCTGCTGTACTGCACAGGTAGCCTTGACCCAAGAGAGAATTCTGAGGGGTGGCATGAGAATCAAACATGTGAGAGAACTCAGACATGGATCAGAATAGGAAGGTGGTGGGGTAGACATGAAAGGCAGCCCCATGAAAGAGGTAAAGAACAAATACCTGACTCTAGAAGGTGAAGGGGTTATTGGTGCCATCAGGAAGGTTGGGTGAACCCAGGAGGTCATCGGCAATCAGGATGGGTGTTGGGATGATCGACGTGGGGCTATCTAGCAGCCTCGTGGTGGCAGCAGTCTCATTGGCACTGGAAAATCCAGCAAAGCTAAAGCTATGCTGGAGATAAGGAAGGTCTGCAGAAAGGTCCTGGCCAGGGCTCTGTGTTCCTTGGCTTTGTGGATGAAGTGGCAGCAGGGCTCATAGAGGCAAAGGTTGGTGACATGGAAGGTACTAGATCTTGCACTTGGGATGGCAGGCTAGGCTGTGGAGCTTGTGGATGCTGTGCATGAAGTGACACTTGTCTCTATATTTATAGGTGTTTTCTTCAAATTGGAGGAATAGCTAGTTCTTATAGTGACTGGAATTGACCTTCCCCTTTTGGTCTGCTTCTGATTGGGCAGCAGCTGCTCAGCACCTGTGAGAAAGAGCAGTCTCTGAAGCTGCTGTCCCTAGAGTACAAGACTGGGACTGGCTCACCCTTCAGGTTGCTGATGACCTAGCTCTGGTGGAACTTGGTGCTGGGCAGGGTGTTGGCCAAGTGCCTCCAAGGGAAACACCTCAGCAGCAGGAGAGACCACTGCCTTCCTGTCCAGTAAGCAGCCCCTTCTCTGGGAGCTCTGTCATTGAGCATCTTGGCAACCAAAACTTGCATAAAGCTTCTCTCAAGTTGAAAATGGTGGCAGATATGAGTGGGGTAATCATTGTGGACACTGACAGAGGACAAAGGTGCAGATTTGGTGTCATGAAGGTCCTGATGTGGGGAAGGTGCTTACTCTGCCACTTAGGTCAGGAGTCCCACATGTCTAATCCCAGGGCCCCTCACCTTTCTCACTCTGCCCTCATAGAACTTTAAGTGGATTTTTTTTGTTTTCTTTTTAGATTATAAAATGTCAGTGCATCAAATACAAGGGATTGCTGCATATTAATTGGGTTGCATGTAGTCAGGTTTTTTGTTTGTTTTTCGTAAGTCGTGGGGCTTGAACTCTGGACTTGGGCACTATCCCTGTGCTCTTCAGCTCAAGACGAACATTCTACTGCTTGAGCCATAGCACCACTTCCGGTATTCTAGTGGTTAATTTGAGATAAGTGTCTCACTGACTTTTCTGCTGGGCTGGCTTTGAACTGTGATCCTTAGATCTCAGCCTCCTGAGTAGCTAGAATTACAGGCGTGAGCCACTAGCACCCGGCAAGTAGTCAGTTTTTCATCAGAACAAATACCTGAGAAAAGTATCTTCTGAAGTGAGATTATGTGTGTGGAAGATAGGAAGAAAAATGAGAAAAACTGAAAATGTTGGCAGAGGCTGTAATTTGGGCTTTTGGGGAACAGTGCAAGGATATACATTCAGTGGCACTTTGAAGCAAGGTAGTAAGACCCTCTCAAAAATATTAAATAAAAAAGGGATAGAGGCACAGTTCAAATGTTAGAGCATTGCCTAGTGTGTGTCTGGCCTGGAGTTCACTCCCTAGCCCCAGAGATTTGACTTGGAAGGGGCTAATCTGAGTGTTACATGTAATCAATAGCAGGTTCTCTAGCACTGATCTTTTGATTAAATTGAATTAATGTGTGTGTGTGTGTGTGTGTGTGTGTGTGTGTGTGTGTGTGTGTGTGTAGGTGGTATGGTGTAAGAGATAGCAACTGAGTTTCAATCTTCTGAAGGTGAATATCTAGTTTTCCCAGCACCATTTTCAGTTCCAATTTTTTCTCTGGTAAAAATGGAACAGTATTGATTCAGTTCACTCTAGAAAGATAGAAGCTAGACAGGGACACAAAAGAAATATTTTGGTCCAGTATTCTGTTTAAATACAGAGCTCAAGCTTTTTGTTTTATCTTTTAGTTTTGTGGCGGGCACTCTGCCCCTTGAGCAACACTTTCACTCCCAGCTTTTTCCTGGTGAGTTGATGAGAAGTGTCTCTTGAGTAAGTAATATTATAGGCCTGAGCTTTGGGTACTGAGCTACAAAAGAAAACAAATTTAAATTTTCTAATAGGTTTATTTTTACAGCATAGTTATGGTATAATACAGGTATATCCATATATCCCATACATATTGTGGATTGTTTTCTTGTGCTTTTGTTTTGTTCCAAGGGCTTGAACTCAGGGTCTAGGTGCTATCCCTGAGCTTTTTTGGTCAAGACTGTTGCTTTACCACACTTTGATCCACACTTTGGATCCACACTTTGTGTTCACACATGGATCAAAGAGAAGGGTTACAAAAATATTTTCTTTTCTTTCTTGCATCTTCCTGAAGGTGTTGGAGAAGAGAAGACCTTTGACAAATGGGGCTATTGGGTATTTGACTTATTGTGAGATGTCTGCTTATCAAATTAAGACATTGTTCAAAGAGCACATTTGAACCAGTCTGTGTTTACATATACAGCATCCAGAAATAATGAAAAACAAAACCAATCAAAAAAGAGAATAATCATTCATTTTCCTGAGTATGAAAACCCAGGAAAATGTTTCTATGCCCTATGAACTTTGACCCCACATGCTATAGCAGGATTATTTTGGTATAGATTTTCTGGCTCCCTTCATCACACATAGCAGGAGGAGTGCAGGAGGAGCAGCTTAACAGGAAAGCAGCTAGGCAGTGTTGAGATGCAATGCAGGCCCCTTATGGACCCTCTTGATCTAGGTTCTGAAGAGGATGCTTCAAGGTAGGGGCAGTGGGAGTCAACCCCAGAATGGTCAAGCTGAAATCCTGAAAGCCTGTGAACAGCTTTCTATGCCCTGGATTGAGTGAGTTTGCTGATTCTTACATTCATATTCTTCGCCCAATAAACAAACATGGCACCTCAAAGCAGAGTCCTGGGCCTGCCCTAGTCCTTGTGAGTGAAAGGTGCTGGAAGCATAGGAAGCACAGTGATCTAGCAGGCAAATCTGGAGGACTGAAAGGCTATGGAAATGGCAGCCCTGGTTACTCAGAACCAACAGATATCCCTTGCAATGGCCCTGAATTCCAGGAGACTTGGCAGTTTCCTCTCAATTCTGTGACAAGTAGGCTAAAGGCAATTCTGTCTGATGCATGGTGACAAGATGCCTAGAATTACCAATTCAGGCCCTAGGAAAGGCTGGAGTTCCAACTCCAATCTCCACTAATCATAAACCAAGGCCAACCAGCTGTATCAATAAAGCCATGTGTCTCCTTGGATAGTAGTTGGAGCTGGCAACAAGTGTCTCACACCTATAATTCTAGATACTCAAAAGGCTCAGATCTAGGGTTTGCAGAAAAATCTGGACAGAAAAGTCCTGAGACTCATATTTCCAGTTAACTAACAAAAAAACTCAGTGAAACTTTGGCTTAAGAAGTATAGCGCCAAGTGCTATACTTGAGTGAAAAAGCTGAGTGAGAGTGTGAGACTTTTAGTTTAAATCCCAATACTGCTGTTCACACAAGGTGTGTACTTACACACACATGCACATATCTCTGTGCATCACCTCCTTCTGGGATGCAATAATAGATGCTGAGAGTTAGCTCTAGTATCAATATTAACTCATTTCCAGTTTGACGACTGTATTCTACACACAGCAGTAGTGTGAAAGCTTCTCAGAAAATGAGTCCCACCATGCTTACAGTGACTGAGGATGGGCATAGGTGCATCCCTTCTGCTAGCTTTTGAGGGACCTCACTGTGCATCTGTGGACATTGTCTGTTCAGAAAAAAAGCCTCTTCCCACAGTCACCAACAGCCACCAGAATGTGGGGAGAACTGGTCTGAGTAATGATCACAGGATCTTTATTTCATCTTTGTTAGATGTTTTTGCCTCATGTGGAGTCAGGATGTATGGCAAAGATGATTTTAATAGTTTGATGCACAAAGAGATCATTGAACAATTACTGATATTTACCATGTAAGCACAGGGTACCAACAACAACAGTGATTACATATTCTATTGATGATTCTTTGTTTTTGTTGTTGTTGTTCATGGGAATTGAACTTGAGGCCTGGGTACTGTCCCTTGAGATTTTTTTCGCTGAAGGCTGGAGTTCAATCACTTGAGCCACATTTGGCATTTTTGTGGTTATTTGGAGATAATAGTCACTTGGAAGCCTGGAGCTGGATGTTCACCCCTGTAACCTTAATTACTTAGAAGTCTGAGATCTGAGTGTCAAGATTCAAACCACCTGGGCCAGAAAGTCCATGAGAGTCTTACCTCAAGTTACCATCCCCCAAAAGTCAACTGGGATCATCATGTCTCAGCTTCCTGACTATCTTGGATTGCAAGTGTGAGCTATCAGCAGTTTATTTGTAACAAATAAGCAAATAATAAAATAAATAATAATTGTAAAATAAATAATAAATACTATCTCTTTAAATAGTTTTAAAGAGATTTTCATTTTATTTCATGTGGACAATGCATGTTGATCAGTGTTACCCTTTCCATTATTGTCTACCCTCCTTTTGTTTGAACACAGAGTCTCTGTATATTCCATGTGATCTTCTTGTTTCAGTTTCTTGAGTGTTGAGATTATAGGCATGCACCACAATGCTTAGCTTTGTAAGTCTTATTCTCAAACCAAAACAGAATGCCAAGCAATATTTTCCTAGTTTCTGCTGCACTACATTACAAATATGCATTAAGAATGTCAGACTTTTCACACCCTGAAAATGTGGTACACTGACATCACACTGCATACAATATGCATGGTACATGGGGAAGTTAGCCAAGTGGTCTAGGCTAACCTGACACTGAGTCCCATGTAAACCAGGTGTATTCTGATGCTGCTGGGTGAAATATTCAGTAGATGTCTGTTAAATCTGGTTGATCTATGCAGTTGTTCAGATCTGCGGTTTCTCTATTGAGTTTTTGCCGAGTTGATCTATCTAGTGGAATGAGTGGTGTGTTAAAGTCCCCAACAATTAATGTCTTTAGATCTATGTGGGATTTGAGTTAAAGTAGTGTTTCTTGGATAAATTTGTGTGCTCTGTTGTTTGGTGTATGGATATTTATAATTGTAATATGCTCCTGAAGGAGCAATCCCTTAATTAGTATGTAGCGACCTTCTTTATCTCTTCTCACTAATTTTAATTTGAAGTCTATTTTATCTGATATTAGTATTGCAACTCCTGCCTGTTTATGAGGGCCGTTTGCTTGGTAGATTTTGTTCCAGCCTTTCACATTGAAAATGTGTTTGTTTTTAAGGGCAAGGTGTGACTTCTGAAGGCAGCAGATATAAGGATCTTGCTTTTTAATCCAACTAGACAGTCTATGTTACTTAATTGGAGACTTAAGTCTGTTAATGTTGAGAGATAGGACTGAGAGGTATTTGGAAGTTCCTGCCATTTTATCCACCTTCTTGGGGGCTGTGGCAACTAGGTTCTTCCTATGGTTCTTGGATTTTCAGTTTGGTTGAGGTTTCTTGGCCTTTATTGTGGTCTTCTATGTATAGGACATGTTTAAAAATCTTTTATAGGGCTGGTTTGGTGGAGATGTATTGTTTCAGTTTTTCTTTGCTATGGAAGGTTTTTATTTGACCTGAGGTTATGAAGGATAGTTTAGCTGGATACAGTATTCTTGCTTGATAGTTGTTTGTCCTTAGGGCATGGCATACATCATTCCAGGCTCTTCTTGCTTTGATTGTCTCTGCTGAGAAATCTGAGGTGATTCTAATTAGTTTCCTTTATACGTGATTGATCTTTTCTCCTTGACAACTTTAAGGATCTTTTCCTTGGTCTGAATTCATCCTGTGCAGATTACAACATGATGGTGGGATGTCCTGTTTTGGTCTGGTCTATTTGGAGTACTAAAAGCTTATTGTGTCTGAATAGGCCTATCTTTTTGCATGTTTGGGAAGTTCTCTGCTAAGATCCTATTAAACAAATTTCCTAGACCATTAACTTCTGTCTCTAGGTGCTCCTCTACAACTATTATCCTCAGATTACGCCTTCTGATGGTGTCTTCAAAATGTTGAATAGATCTACCATATTTCTTGGATTTGTCTTGGATGGTTGAATGTTCTTTCTCTATAATATCTAGGCTGTCTTCAATCCCTGGGATTCGATCTTCTGCATGGTCTAACCTACTATCAAGACTTTCTACTTTGTTTTTCATTTCTTTTCCTTCTAATTGTTTGGCTTTGTTGGGGGTTTGTTATAGATCTTGTATGAACTTCTTTACTTCCTTAATTTGTGTTCAGTGTTTATTCTCAAGTCACTTAGTTGATTGGTTATGGTTTCCCTGGACTCCCATTCCTGGAAGGTGATTTCTGAGGATTGCAGTTCAAAGCCAGTCCTGGCAGGAGCGTCTGTGAGACTCTTATCTCCAATTAACCACCAGAAAACCTGAAAGTTGTGCTGTGGCTCAAGTGGTAAAGTGCACACCTTGAGCTAAAGAACTCAGGGATCATGACCATGGCTAGAGCTCAGGGATCATGCCCAGGCCCAGAAATCAAGCCCCACGACCAACAAAAAGAAAAAAAAAAAAGGAATGGGTTAAATGTTAAATAAATCTGAACTTATTTTAGGTTCTATGAATTCAGGAAATGTTACAATAATGGAAATACATTTTATTTCATAATATCAGGATTTGAGATCAAATGGGTATTATGATTCCTGTTATAGAACAAGATAGATTCAGAGTTAAGAGTGAAAAAATCTGTAGGGTTTAGGAAAACCTGCAATTTATTTCAAGAATTACAAGTCAATTTCAGTTAGGATGACACAAAATGAGGGATTTTCATAAATTATATAATTGGGATACCATTAGGGTCAAGTTTATGGTTAGGATTACAGCCATGACTAGGGTTAGAGTGAAGGAGAAAAAAATGAGGCTCAAATTGAAGGTAAATTTTAGAATAAGCCTGGTAAGAGTTAGAATGAATGTGAACTAGAGTATTGCTATATTAGAATCTACTTACAATCAGCTTATGGTTATACTCAATGTTCCAGTTAAGGTTAAGTTTAGGGTTAGAAAATGACTAAGGTATTGGGAAAAAAATTGTAACCTATGTTTGGAAGCCTTATTTGAATCAAGTCAGGATGAGTGAAAATTAGTTTACTTGTGTTAGTGTTGACATATAATTTATATTAAGATTAGGGTCAGTATTTTCTTCTGATTATGATTAGTGTTATGAATAGGAATATTTTTAGTATGAAATTGAGTTTTCACTAAAAAGTGGACGCAAAAAATGTGAGATTGAATAGTAACTAGAGCATTATCATTATATTTATTTCTCAGTGATCATTCTTGTAATGATTAATGAGAGTTTTCCAGCCAGGTTTCAGTTGAGAGTTAGCGTTAAGTAATGGAATAGATGATGAGTATATCTGAAACTGTTTTAGGGTACAGTGGTTCATGAAAAGGTAAGATCAAGGGAAACTACCATATTTTTCCTGATGTGAGAATTTGAGGACACATAATGGTTCATGTTAGGGAACAATATAACTTCAGATGTAGAGTCAGGAAATTTGTGGGAATTAGGGCAAATTGAAATTCATTTCCATAGTGCAAACTGGAGCATTCACTAGAATGAATAAAAACTAGAATATTTTTCTTAAACATTAGAATTGGACTATCATTAGGGTGAAAGTTAGGTTTCCGTTCTAGATGGGCTGAATGTTAGCATTAGGGAAATGGAAAATTTAGGGTCTAATTGAAAGTAAATTTTTGAAAAACAAGTCAAGTTACAATTAGGATGAATGTGAAATAGGAAACTGTTCATAATAGAAGGATTAGGGTATGATTAGTGTGAGGGTTAGCCTGAATGTTCCAGTTAGGGTTCGGGTTAGAAAAATGGCAGGATATTTAAGTAAAACTAAAAACTATTTTGAGAAAGATGAGTTGAATCAAAGATAGGATAAATAAAAACTAATATATTTGTGTGGCTTTTAGAATTCAAAGGCAATTGGTTCTAGAGTTGTGGTTACTTTTCTAATTTATGAACTAATGAATTAAAGGCACAATTCTTTCATTCTTACAAACCAAGACAATCACAATTTGGGGAACAAACTCAATTTTCTACATGAAAATGTGTCTTAAAATATTTTCAAACGTAAATAATAGTGAACAAGGTGTCATTTATTAAAATTAGGTAAGTTGAAGATACAGCTTTCAAAAATATACAAACACATGGGACAGAAACTCAGACATCTTACCAGAAAAACAGATATTCTACTTGCTCTAGTTGGGAAACTGTGTGTGTGTGTGTGTGTGTGTGTGTGTGTGTGTGTGTGTGTGTGTGTGTGTGTGTGTGTGTGTGTGTGTGTGTATGTGCGCGTGTGTGCGCGTGTGCGCGTGTGCATGCGTGCATGTGCGAGTGTGCGTGCACCCACCACAGGTCTTCAACTCAGGCCTGGGTTCTGTCATCATCTTATTCAGTGCAAGGATGGCACTAAACCACTTAGCCACAAGTCTTCTTCTGGCTTTTTAGCAGTTAATTTGAGATACATATCACATGGATTTTCCTGTCTGGACTTAATCTTATGATCCCCAGCAATCCTTGGATTAGTGTTACTGTGGGTGTTACCACAAAGTGACAGTTCATTAATCTGGGAACAATATAGAAGTACTTGTGCAAGATACAAAGTAACCAGTTCATTAATTTGGGAGTAACACAGGATCACATTAGATTGCCTTCAAACACATTGTTTCTGATGAGTTTATCTGAACCCCAAGACATAATCAAAACCTATTAGCCACAATGTATGAAGTAGCACATATTTATGGCACAGGATATGTACAATGAATTAAATCCTGAATCAAAAGTCTTTGTTAGTTTTGCTATTTAAAAACAAATCAGAAATAGATGGTCATTGAGATGAAGTCTAGACTGGAGGCCTGTAGTGAGCAGCAGAGCATCTGCATAGTGAGCACAAGGCACTGAGTCCAACTCCCAGGACCATAAAGAAGAGGTAGAAGAAAGTGAAAGTGTAGGAGAAAGAGGAAAGGAAAGGAGGAGAAAGGTGTAAGAGAGGAGGAAAGGCATAGCAGGAGGAAGAAGAGGAGGGGACAGGGAGAAAGTTGAAGGGAAAAGGGATGTAAGAGGGAAACAGGACCCTGGGGAAAAGAAGCAGGAGAGGAGACAGAAGGAGAAAGATAAATGTAATATAACAACAAGAATTGTTGGAAAAAATTTTGCATAAGTGATCTGCATGTGCATGGCAGGATTATTTTTAATCAGTGAGAAAGCTAGCACGGTGACAATATGGGTGATATCTGTTGTTCGGTCATTTTATTTTCTTTCTTCAGTGAGGAGTTCAGAAGAAATCCTGTTTGGTGTTTGACAGATATATTCAGGATTTCTTTTTCATGAATTAAACATGGGAAGGAACTATATGCAACCTCCCTTAATTAAAAAAAGAATAGAAGCTATATTTATTAGTATTACTGTGCATGAGGAAATCGTGGAGATTTTTGGTTAATTCAGAGGGCTCCATGCAAAAATATACGACAAGAGGGAATTAAAACTGTTTTTAAAGTATAATACATTATCATGGATGAGAAGTTTTAGTGGATGTTTTTCTTTTTCTTTTTCTTTTTGCTAGTTGTTCAGTGCAGCAGCAAGGCTGTACCCTGGAACCCATTCGAAGTCACCACATGAACCTCAATTTCTGTAGTCCCTGTGGGTGTGGGTGCCTCCTCAGGTCACCCGTTGAGAAGTGGGGTCCCCTTCCTTCTGGTGGATGTACAGTGAGGGGATGTGTGTGCATGCTCCCCAGCATTGCCAGATGAGCCCCGCCCATCCTTCCCACCTCCCTTCCCAGTCTCAGTTGCTCCATTTCACTCAGGATCTGGCAGCCATGGGGCTGGAGTTGAATCCACTGATGCCTTCTCTTCCTCCAGCTGTGCTGGTACTGGTCTGCAGTGGTCTTAGGTGAGAGTGCCATCCCAGGGAGACACCGTTCTGAGGTCACTGCCTGCCCTCATGGGTGTGGGGTGTGGGGACACCATGTTTGTACACTGTACAGTCCACGGGAGAAGGAAGGCTGGGCGGGCAGTCCACCCATTTGAGGCCAGGCAGCCCAGCTGTGGTTCACCTTATCAGTCATTTATTTATTGTGAAAACACCATACAGAGGGGTTACAATTACAAGGGCAATGAGTACATTTCTTTTTTTGGGGGGGGGTCCGGTTGTGAGGCCTGAACTCTGGGCTTGGGCGCTGTTCCTCAGTTCTTCAGCTCAAGGCTAGCGCTCTACCACTTGAGCCACAGTGCCACTTCCGGCTTTTTGCTTATGTGGTGCTGAGGAATCGAACCCAGGGCCTCATGCATGTAAGGCAAGCACTCTACCACTGGGCCACCTTCCCAGCCCCAATGAGTACATTTCTTATCAAGCCCTTTCCCATCCTCCTCCCCCCACCACCAAAGTTGTAAAGTTTATTTTTCGACATAACGACTTGTACATCTCCTTGTTGCAATGAGTCCACCTGTATCCCTATTTAAACTATTTGTTTTTGCCCTTCCCCTCCACAAATTATACCAACAGCAAATACAGAGAGAGCAGGGGGTATTCAAATGTTTTTCTTTCACTCGATTATTTCTAACATATTTATAAGATGATTTCTTTGTTGCTTTGTATGTCCCTCCTCCACGGTATAACCCCTGCTCTCACCTCATCAGTCTTTAAGGTGGTCTGGAGACTGGAGTTTGTGCTGGCCCCTCTGCCAGAAGGCTTGTGACAGCTGCACAGCTCAGCACCCTGGAGCCCCTTTAGCATCCCCACAGACTTCCATTTTCTGGTCCCTGTGAACTCGGGTATGGGCTCATCCCTGCATATGCCCATCAGTGCCAGAGGAGTCTGGACTTTCAATGCACCAGCTGCAGCACCAGGGGCCTGAAGTCCTTTGGCTTTGCTGTGTAGCCTCCTCCTTTGTCCTTTTGGTCTGCATGGGCCCAGATCTGGGTGACATTCTGGGGATGCTCCGTTTGGAGGCTCACTCCCTACCCTTGTTGTGCTCCAAAGCAGGGAAATGGGTCTAGCCTTGGCTGTGTAGTCCACACAGATGGAAGGCAGGACTTGGGGTCTGCCTTGCCTTCCATCCTGGCTTTGGCCCCTGAGGCTGGTTTGCTTGATCTGGTCACTGATGGAGCCTTGTTGGCCGCAGCCCACCACAACAAGTACTGCACCTGCTGCAGCAGCAATGTGATGTCCTGGGCCCCCTCAGGGTCACCACAGGGACCTCTGATGGGTCTACATGCGCTGGGTGTGGGTGTCATCCCAGGACTCCCATTAGGAAGTGCCACTCCCCTTTGTGGTACTGGAAGCAAGAGGTGCCACATATAATTTCTACGTTCTAACATTTTCCTTCACTGAGATAAACAGAACTGGGAGATTTAAATAACTTTTATAAAAACCAAATATTTAACCTATATCACTTCAACCTGTTAAACTATTGTAATATTTTTTATCTAGTAGTAATTCTTTTTTTTTTTTTTTTTTTTTTGCCGGTCATGGGGCCTGAACTCTGGGTCTGGGCGCTGTCCCTCAGCTCTTCAGCTCAAGTCTAGCGCTCTACCACTGGAGCCACAGCGCCACTTCCGGCTTTTTCTGTGTATGTGGTGCTGAGGAATCGAACCCAAGTCCTCATGCTTGCAAGGCATGCACTCTACCGCTGAGCCACTTTCCCAGCCCTCTAGTAGTAATTCTTTCTGTAATTACTTATTTTACTTTTGAATGTAACTAATAAATATTTTGTGTGTGTTTTACTATTCTAGTATAACTTCGTTTGCACTACTTACATACAATTTTTTTTTCAAATTCTGATATTTAATCATGTGTTCTGGATAAGAGTTTTGTTGTACTTTTATTTCAGTTTGCCATTATGCCCTTATAAATACAAACAATAAAATCCATTTTTGTTAGTATCAAGTTCAATGATTTTGGACTATAGACTCAAGGATATAGCATTATATATCATACAGTAATATGTATCACTTTGTTTAAAACTGCTCCATAAAATAAGTAGTAATTCAGGTGGCAGCTACTTCATCTGGCATGCTGATACCTCTGGTGAAGTAGAATCCTAGTGGCAGTCTGTCCAAATGGGGCCCTTGTGGGCACCTCGCCTGGGACTGTGGGAGAAGATCAGGGTACACCTCCTGTTGGGCTAGGGCAGCAACCCAGTAGCTTCTGTGTGAATGACACAGTGCCACTGACTCACATCTAGCACCTGCCTGCCCCGTGGGCCTGGGCTCTGAGGATCAGCCCCTGGGAGCACACACACACCGTGGGGCAGAGACCGCCCACCTAGGAAGGAGTGCAGACTGAATAGAAGCCACTCTGTGGACCAGCTTGTACAGTATTTATCCTTCATGAAGCAGGGGACAATTCTGCTCCACTGTGGGGAGAAGACAAGAAAGACAGGCCCAGGAGGGGTGATGCCAACTTTTGTATTCAGGCTGGCAAGGAAACTTTTCTCCACGCACTCTCCAGCAGGCTCAGGAAGCCCTTCCATGCTCCTGGTCGATGGAGTAGTAGCCAGGAAACTCACGTCTGATACTCCTGGCTGCTCTTTTGGGTTTGTTTGTTAATTTATTCAGAGAGCCTCTCCCTCAGACAGCAAAGTTATATTCTAGGTTTTGTAAAACGTTCTGCATCTGAGCATTCTCAGTGTTTGGTTTTTGTGTTGTTTCTTGTAAATGGGTTGTAAAATTTGTGTTTTAGGTTTTGAGGTGCAGGAAGAGGAGCCAGAATATGAACACAGTTTCCTATAAGCCTTTCATCTAAAACTGAAAACAGATTCTCTCTAAAACTGCCTTTCAGGAAATAAATTTGAGAGGGGAAAAGGCTCTTTTATCATGAGATCAAAATGTGCTATTTTTATATGCATGTTTTATACGTTCAAAATACAATTAAGTAATTCACTATCTAGGAACAATTTTTCAGATCTAAGATATAAGTGTTTTGGGAGCTAGAGGCAGGGTTATTGTGAGCTTTATCCAAAGGGAGGGAAGGAAGTTAAAATCCATAGATGACTTTGTAGAATCAAAATGGTAATACAAAATAAGAATCACAAAAAACCCTCTGTGCTATTCGGGGTCTTTTATTCTTCCATAATAATTTTTGGATTGCTTCTTCTATTTCATTTAAGAGTAAGATTGGGATATTGATAGGTATCACATTGAATTTGGATATAGCTTTTGGCAGTATTGCCATTTTCATGATGTTAATCCTCCCAATTCATGAGCATGGGAGGTTTCCCACTTCCTTAGTTCTACTTTCTTTTTCTTTTTAAGGTTTTTAAAGTTTCCATCACAGACGTCCTTCACCTCTTAAGTTAACTCGTAGGTATTTTATTTTTTTTGTGCGGCTATTAAAAAGGGGTTGCTTTCCTAATTTCAGCCACACTCTTATTGTTATTGGAATACAGGAAAGTCATTGGTTTCCGAGGGTTAATTTTATATTCTGCTAGTTTGCCAAAATTTCTGATCAGCTCAAGTAACTTGGGAGTGGAGTCATGGAGTTCTTTAAATACAAGATCATGTCATCTGCAAAGAGGGAGAGTTTTACTTCATCTTTCTCTATTTGGATCCCCTTTCAGTTTGCATCTTGTCTTACTGCCCCACCTAGCATTCTAATACTAAGTTGAAGAGGAGTGGAGAGAGTAGACATTTTTAATCTCACTCCTGTATTTATAAGAAATGGCTGTAACTTTTCACCATTAAGTATAATACTGGCTGCAGGTTTGTCAATCCTTAACAGAAAGAACAGTACTGGAACAATATCAGTTCCAAATTTCAAACTCTACTAAAAAGCCATAGTAAAGGAACAGCTTGGTACTGACACAAGAATGGACCTGAGGACCAGTGGAATAAGACTGAAGACTCAGAAATGAATCCACTGACCTATAGCCACTTACTCTTTCACAAGGGAGCTAAAAAAACAGAATGGAAGACAGACAGCCTTTTGAGTAAATGGTGTGGGAAAAATTGGTTAAACACCTGTAGAAAACTAAAGCTAGATTCTGTATGTCACCCTGCATGAGAATCAACTCTGAATGGATCAAAGACCTCAAAATAAAAGAAGACACCAAGAAAACATTACATGAAGGAATAGGAATAAATCTAGGGTTTTTTTTTTTAGCACAGACAGAAATTTTCTTAATAGAGAGCCAGAAACAAAAGAAATCAAAGGAAGTTTGGACAAATGGGATTGCATTAAACATCAGATCTTCTGCAAGGCAAAGGTCATAGCTAGCAAGATTAATAGAAAGCACACATACTGGGAGAAGATCTTCTCGACACAAGGTCTTATATCTAAAATATACTTAGGACTCAAAAAAAAATCCCCCAACAATAAATCTTCAAACAAACAACTGCTCAATAACTAAGTGGGCTAAAGACTTAAAGAGAGACTTCTCTGAAGAGGAAATAAAAATGGCCATTAGACACATAAAGAAATGCTCAACTTTTCTGGCCATAAAAGAAATGCAAATCAAGACAACATTGAGATTGCACCTCACTTTAGTTAGAATGGCAATAATCAAGAAATGTAATAACAACAGATGTTGGAGGAGATATGGTTAAAAGGGAACCCTACTGCATTGTTGGTGGGATTGTAAATTTGTTTAACCACTTTCGAAAGCAGTATGGAAGTTGTTCAAAAGAATCCGTGTAGAGCTCCCCTATGATCCAGCAATCTTACTTTAGGGCATTTACCCAAATGATCACAAACAAGGTCATACCAAAGCTGCCAGCGCAACCATGTTTATTGCAGAATTAGTCACCATAGCTATGATATGGAATCAACTCTGATGCTCCTCAGTAGATGAATGGATCAAGAAAATGTGATATATATCTATATATATGTATATAGATATAGACATACACACACAATGGAATTCTATGCCTCCATTAGAAAGAATGCCATTACCCCATTTGTTAGGAAATGGAAAGATTTGGTAAAAATTAAATTAAGTGAAGTAAGCCAGGCCCAAAGAAACATAGGTCCATGGTTTCCCTTGTTTGCAAGGACTAGTACATGTCTAGGACAAGCAGAGAAGATCAAAGGCTATGTACATATGACCATATAAAATGATGTTAAGCGAAATGTACCCCAAGTCAGAGACATAGTGTTTTTTTCTTTCTTGCTTTTGTTTTTAATATAATGTACTATGTGATTCTTTTGTAGGTCCATCCCCCCCCATGGTATAATCCCTGTTTTCACTGTATTTGATCAAGTGTTCTGCATTTTGTATATACATTTTTGTAATTTGGGGAGTGTAAGGGATATAGCAGAATGCTTAAATGGGGATGCAGGTTGACCCATTGTGATGATGAGATGTAGAGGACACTGTGTCAAAAATGAATTTACAGTGTCGGGCAGGGGTCAAGGAGGGAGGTGTTGGGGAGGTGGGGAGGGAAGGGCTAGGGGAAAAACAAAGGAGGAGGTAACAATGCTCGATAGGAAATGAACTCATTACCCTACTCATGTAACTGTAAACCCTTTGTGCAGTAATTTTACAATAAAAAATATAAAAAAAAATCTCTGCCTGGTGTAGATTTCCAATGCTGCCCTCGGCATTGCCTTTTTTGCCTTTTTTGGCTGTGGTTAGGTCTGCCTGTCCAGTGGATCAGTAGTCTTCAAGGCATCTTGGTCCTGAAGTGGACTTGGATTATCCATTGGTTGTTGGAACCAGGCCAAGGACAGGACAAAACCACTTCCAGGGCCTGGCTTCTTCATTCCCCATGCAACTAGGATTGTAAGCAGTATTTCTCTGAATTTGTCCCCAGAAAAATCACTGAACCAAAAGGCAAAGTCACCAAACACCTCTCCTCCTCCCCCCATCCCCTCCTTTCTCCCTCCTTGGGAAAATATAAAATAATTTTGCAGGTTTTAGAAAACACACAAATTGCCCACCACCTCCCCTGGTAAACTAGGTTTTAAGTCACTAAGTCATGTAAACAGATAATGCCCCATTCATTATTCTGGACAACATCTTCAGGTTGTTGGATGGTTTAATTTGTTGTTCTTGTTGGTGGTGGTAGGGGGGCCTGAACTCTGGGTCTGGGTGCTGATCCTGATATGTTCAGCTCAAGGCTAGTGCTCTATCACTTGAGCCATAGTGCCATTTCCACTTTTTTCTGCTTGTGTGGTGCTGAGGAATTGAACCCAGGACCTCATGCATGCAAGACAAACACTCTACCACTGAGTCTCCTTCCCAGGCCTAATGCTTTAATTCTTTAAAATTTCTTCTTGTCAGTCATGAGGTTTGAACTCAGGACCTGGGTGTCAACATATCCCTAATTTCTTCAGATCAAGGAGAGCCCTGACCACTTGAGCCACAGTGCCACTTCCTGTTTCTAGACAAGCATCTCTCAGACTTTCCTGCCAGGGTTTGCTTTGAGCAGCGAATTTTTAAATTATATTTCTTCTACGTGTTTATTGGAACATTACAGTTTTTCTGAAATTTAAAGTTTTCTATAAACATTTGTCTTCAAGTAATCCAACAGCATTAAATATTACATTTAGAAGCTATCCTATAGCATTTCAATTTTGACATTATTATGGTAAGATGAAAATCTTATTCTTTGTAGAAAAATCCCATTAAAGTCTAAATGGGAAATATGCTAATTTCAGCAATCTTGAATCTCCTTCCTCTTTTTTTTCTTCTCTCCAGTATCTTTTCTTATTTTGGAACAAGTGTCATGGACTGTCCAACCATTCAAAAGGAAGTTTAGTCCATTAATTTTATAGAAAAGGAATGCAGCCTGCCTGCATGTGAAGGCAACTTTGAGTATAATGTTAATCTGATAATTCACATCATTGAATTTTCAAAGTTGTTTTGATAATTTTTTGTTAAACCATTCGTTAAAGAGGTTCCAAATAGCAATAATAAAAACCAATGTTTTGCTTTCTAAGACGGTTTTAAAAGCTAGTAATTCAACAAACACATTTTATCCTTCCACGATTTCATGGTGAAGAATTTCTCTTTTATAATTGCCCTTACCACTGACTCCCTCCCTTCAATCTTGCAGCTTTATTCAGTTTTATTGTTACAGCTTTCATTTTGGTACTAGTATCCATAATCTCCTTGTAGTATTTGACAATGAGATTTCATTTGTTGTTAGAGAGCTCAATTTATATTTCCAAAGGCAGCCTCTTGAGCATATCATAGAGCATAAAATCTTGAATATCATTAACGTGATCTTATACAACTATTACATAAATTAATATAAGTGCCACATAAATGTGCATTTTCATATAATTTTTAAAATGCAAAGTAGTTACATATATATGTCAAAAATAATTCAGATCACTAGTAGAAGAGACTAAGCTAAACCTTTTGCATCTTCATCAATATTCTTTGTAAAATTTTCTTTTCTCATAAACTTTCACCTTAGAGCCTTCTTTTCCTAGCAAGAAGTTATAAGTGATGTCCTTGGATTTTAGTGACCTCTGAGTAACCTCTTTTCTTTCCACCACCAGTTAGTCCCTCATGTTAAATACCTGAGGAATAACTTGGACCAATGTGCCTGCAAGAGGAGTACCCAAGTCGACTGTCTGTGCCCAATCTACCCTTTGTTTGGGAATGGAGTATCAGAGAGAGGGGTGTCAGGGATCAGGTAGCTGGAACCATGGTGTTATGAATTATGGGTAGCAGAAAAGAGTAGTAGAGACTAGGATACCAGGGAAAGGGTAACTGTGACTGTAATTGCTGAGTTGCAGTGTCAGGAAATTGGGTAGCAGCAACAGCTTTGCAGGGGTTGGGGTAGCTAATACAGGCATCCAGAACTGTTTAGCAGGGAAAAGGAAGCATAGACAAAGTGAAAGAGCAAAAGTTGTGAGGGATTGTGGGGCACAATCAGGGTAAAAAGGTCATGAGTGTGCAAACTGGGTAGCCAGTACTATGGTAGAAGCAATTTTCATGGTGGACTGATGTGGTGCAGAGCTCTGGGTTTGCCTCTCCAGTTTTGGCTGTTAGATCGTTAGGGAAACTACCTCTAGCAGCTATTATCAGCTTGTTGTGTTCAGGCACGTGCCATCTATAAATGTCTACTCCAAGTAGATTGGATTCTTTGACACCAGTTATAGGATCTTTGCTCTAAGCATCCTGAGAGACCACACTCCACAATGCTGCAGAACAGGCTCCACATAGTGAGCTGCAATCACCTCATACAACTCTTGCTGCTCCTCTCCAATGTCAATTATGATAGCAAGGGATCTGAGATGTGCTCAGCAGCAGTGCTCTAGGAATCTACCAATTCTTACTCTGGCATTCTGGGAGCTCCCTAGCAATGGGAAAGAGCACTTGCTGCGGCTCTTCCAACTTCTCTCTGTGGCTCTGGACAGCCAGACTCTTGTACCTCAGATGGGTTACTTTGATGTCCAGGTGGCCTCAAACTTGCTCTATCTTCTCTCTCTAGGTGCTCTTCAGCTTCAGCTTCAGCTGCCTCTCCTTTTCCCTCCAGGTAGCTCACTTCATCCCCACATCCTTTGAATTCTGCTTCATATCACACCAAGGCCTTCCACTTTCTCATTTACCCCAGTAGCTAGCTGTGAATCTGGCACAACAAGCTATATGTAACTTCTGTATCTGGTTATCATGATTTGAGCTGGAATCCAAGGTGGTACTAGCTCACTGAGAACATGGTAAGCATCTTAAATACTCCCATGCCATTCACTGCTCATTGAGAAAGATGCAATTGTGTTGTGGTCAGTCTCTCCTTCTCCATTTCTGGCTCAGCAGAATAAAGTGAAGTCACAATGGAGCTACCAGACAGCTGCTATGTCAGAAAGTGACCCAACGAAAGATAATTTTGCGAGGGGATACTTATCAAATGTAGTAGGATGAATGCACATATTTATAGGACACTACTAAGGGCTTTCATTTGACTAGTTATGTTATGTCCAAAATGGCAGACCAATCTTAGGCTCTCGCCTAGATCTTCCTGTTCTGAAGGCCCTGAAGACTCCTACATACAACTCAGACTTAATGACATGGGTAAATAAAACAGTAGGTGAGAGCCGGGTGCTGGTGGCTCACGCCTGTAATCCTAGCTACTCAGGAGGCTGAGATCTGAGGATCGCGGTTCAAAGCCAGCCTGGGCAGGAGAGACCATGAGACTCCTATCTCCAATAAATCACCGGAAAACTGGAAGTGGCGCTGTAGCTCAAGTGGTAGAGCGCTCGCCTTGAGCTGAAGAGCTGAGGGACAGCGCCCAGGCCCACAGTTCAAGCCCCACGACTGACAAAAAAACAAAAACAAAAACAAAAACAGTAGGTGAGTATGGATTAGTATTCTGAAGTTATGCTAAGGTGTTGTCTTGTCATGACTACCATGAAATCAATGTCCTTTCTCTGACCTTCACCATAGTTCTTTATTTGGCAAAATTGGCAAGTTTCTTAGTGTGCCACTTTCTCCTGTTAGTTCAGTGCACAGGTTAAAACTGAAGAATTAGAAAAATTAGGGCTGAGTCCATTTTACAATTTGCTAATTTTGCTAACTGCTGATTCTGCTTCTGTAAACTTGCTTACGCTGGCACTGACCCTTCCCTTCCCAAAAATGAGTTAACAAGTTTCAGGGACCAGATGTCGGCCCCAGGACAAGGTCAGTGGTAGTAGATAAAGAACAGACAGTACGTGTTCCTCAGTTCCCATTTAGAAATTCCCCAGACAGGACCTTGAGATAACGACCACCTGGCAAGACCACAAGCTAAGCCAAATGTCAACCAATCATAGGCCTGTAACCATGTAAACCCCCCTTAAACCAACCATGGGCCAGTCATTTTACAAAGAGTGTTACAAAATTTCCTGCGTGGCAAAGTGATCATGGGATGCTTTGTGTTATGGGTTAATCTTGTGGTTTTTACCTTTAAAAAAGGGCTTGTAACCACTTCTCGGGGCTCCCTGTCTGCTCGGTACAGAGTCCGTTTGCGCAAATGTCAAATAAACTCCTCTTGCTTATTGCATCTCCCGGCCTGGAGTCTGAGTTTCTGGGGCGCCCTCCCGTTGACGAAAGTTTTCCAGGAGTCTGGGGTCTTTCAAAAACATTAAGCATGCCAAACCATGGGTTTCCATTGTCCTAGTAGAAGTTTTGCATTCTAGGATCTTCCTTCTAGGTAAGTCTATTCTTGGGCCCTCATATGCATATGCTCACAGAAGTGAATGTCTCACAAACCATGGAACATAGTTGGCCAATGATGATTAGCTCACAAAGAGACTCAAGAAGTTTGGGTCTGTAGCCTTTCTGAGAGGCCTTGGACTAGGTACTGTGGGCAACATTGACAGTAATTCCTCAGAGCAATACCACTGGCAGCAAGTGAGCCCTGACTACTACTTAGCCCTTACTAGTTCTCCCTCGGGTATGAACACATGAACAAACCCAGTTTAGCTTATTGCACAGTGTCCTCATCAATGAAATCATTTTGAGCCTAGGAGAAACTCTCCATTTGAAAAGCAGTACACATAAGAAGCAGATGATGGCCCACACTCAAATGCTTCAGGAGAACAGAGTGTAAGGGTGTCTACACAGTTGGGAAATAGGATTCTGAGGGGTGGGAAGGGATGATTTTAGATAGCAAACTTAGAAGTAATTATACAAATTCCTAACCTAACTTTCTTCTGCCCCTCAGATTCAATTCAGGAAGTGGTGGAATGTTTATAATCACAAAATGGAGTTTTTAATCCCAGGCCCAAACTTTAGGTGTTCTTGTTACATCTTCACACCTGCCACTGATGTAAACAGTCAGAAGGGCAAAGGGGAAGGGAGCCCCTGCACAGGAATATAAATGGAGCTTACAAGCCACTGCAATCTCTGACTTTCTATGTTGAAGGTAAGATAAAAGGCAGTTTGAGTTTCTAAGAACTCAGTTTCTAGGCTACATGGCTCCTTCAGAACTTCTTTCCCTCCTCCTGTGTTTTGAGAGCAACAGTTAGTACAGTACTTCTGTCTCTTAGGGGCAATCTTTCTCTTCACACAATGCTTAAAGTAGACAATAGGTGGAAGCTGCCATTAAATAAAAAAAAGTATGAAATCAGGCTGGGAAGATGGCTCAGTGGTAGAGAGCTTGCCTTGCATGCATGAGGCCCTGGGTTCAATTACTCAGCACCACATAAGCAAAAAGAAAAAAGCCGGAAGTGGCGCTGTGGCTCAGGTGGTAGAGTACGAGCCTTGAGCTGAAGAGCTGAGGGACAGCGCCCAGGCCCAGAGTTCAGGCCCCAGGACCGGACCGCGCCCCTCCCCAAAAAAGTATGAAATAGCACACAGTGAGTGCTTCCCCTGAATTCCTGGATCTAACAATCTCTCATTTCTGCAAGGCAAGCACTCTACCACTGAGCCACCTTCCCAGCCCCCAATTTCTCATTTCTGAAGAAAAAATGATTATGGGTGAGTACTAACAGCCTCCATTGCATGGTGAGCTTAGAACACTTTTCCCAAGGCAGGTTCTGTCCAGGTATTAGGATGGCTGAGATCTACTGGATCAATGAACTTACAGACAATGCAAGACAGAAAAGTCTAAGAGACTGAGTCTCAAAAGAAGAAACTGGACCAAGAAGAGAAAACTTATCATTGTTGGAAATGGAGAAATTCAGAGAATGTTTCTCTGAATACAGACAGGGTAAAATTATAACAAAGTTCTAAGTTGTGGCTCATTAGTAGAAACTATCAAGTCAAACCTCATTAAAGCTAAAAATAAAACTTATAAAAATAAAAAAACTATTTGGATTTCAGTACTAACATCTATTTTAAGGTGTGTGTGTGTGTGTGTGTGTGTGTGTGTGTGTGTGTGTGTGTGTGTGTGTGTGTGGAGTCTGAGATTATGTATGGGACAGCATTGGTTCTTAAAAATCACAATATTGACGCTGTCCTTTAGGTGTCCAATTGAAGTCTGGTGGTGTTCTAGCTCTACCAGTTGAAACACACAATTCTCAATTTCTTCTGATTAACTGCAGATAAACATGTAATGGATATGTCAAGCTGGGTTGGTTTCAGTTGTACTCTGTCGATATTATGTTCACAATGAACTATACCACTGTGGACAGGGACAGGAGGGAAAATCAGAGACAGAGAGCAAAGGAAGGGATGAGATTGTCAAACCAGAAATGAACTCATTACCTAATTTACAAAATTAAAAATCTGGGTTGATGATTCTCTCCTCCAGTTTTTGTAGGTGCCCATAAGGCCCATCGATGGAGATTTTGAAGGTTAACTTATATGATAATTAATATAGAGCCAGAATCTCTTAAGAAATTTTATGAAAAGCATTTCATTCTTAGTACTGGTTTCTCTTAGAGTGGTGATTCTATATGTTGTTGGCAGAGCTAATTTTTTTTCCTTCTTGTCTTTAGTACTTGTCAGGTGTTGAAATCCTTCTTAAAGCTTTGCAACAGAGGTCTGCTATATCTTGGCACCCTGCCCCTAACTAAAATGGTAATCAACGTTTGAAATTAATGTACTTGATATGAGTTTTATTTATTTATTTAATTTGTTCTTGGTGGTGAACTCTGGGCCTGGTCGCTGTCCTTCAGCCCTTCAGCTCAAGACTAGTGCTCTACCACTTGAGCCTCAGTACCTCTTCTAGCTTTTCTGATTAGGTGGTGCTGCAGAATCAAACCCAGGGTCTCGTGCATTCAAGATAAGCTGTCTACCACCGATCCACCTTTTCAGCCCTTAGGAGTGGTATTTTTGTGCACGGATCTATCAAGCAAATCTATTTACCAAATGTGTTCATTTTCCACTATACATATTCAAAATTATGAATTATCTGATATTTTAATGAATAAAACTGTTATCATTGTTACCAGAAATTGTTTGTCTCCTCATGCTGTAAACATGGAGAAGGCATTTTAAACTAAAACTACAAAATAAATTTTAAGATCTTGGTGTTAACAAATGTGTCCAGGTGTTGTTACATTAAACAGAGAATTCAAGATGGTTTTTCTTCATGAATACAGAGATCAAAGTTCTTATAATACTTTTTTCAAAATGCAAATTAAAGGGAAAATCAGTCAGGAGATAAAATTTATATTGAATGTAAATTTTTAAAGAGGAAAAGAAGATCGTAGATGGCAGACTAAAGACAAAGCAACATCAGAGCCCTATATGCTCAATACTAAATAAAAAGCTTTAATTGAAAAATTCAGCTGGAATGTGAGCATCAGGCAAAGGCAAGCAATCAGAGCCTACCACCAACAAAGAAACACCATAATGTATATCTCAGAAAAAGGAAACAAGTTCAGACCAGGGCTCAACATCCTTATCCTTGATTTCAATGATACACATACACCCCCCCTACACACACACAGAAACACACACACACACACACACACACAAGAATGTATGCAACAGCTCAACCTACTCACATCCATTCAACATGAATCAAAGATCTTCCTGTAATATTTGAAACTTTAAAAGTTTCAAGTCTTGTAAATAATTGATAACAGATGCATAAGCAATTATTTTCTGAATAGCATCTGCTATGAAAATGAGAGTTCATGATTGTTATAACTACTTAAACATCTCTGAATCTCAAAAGAATTAAACTAGAGACAATCCGAATTTGGGGACTATATTTCTACCAGCTCTTCTGCAAAGGCTTAATAAGAAGTTATGAAATCTAAACTTAAATACCAAATAAATACAATTAATAATTGTGTAAGTGAAGTGAAAGACACTGATCAGAGACCTATGCTGTCTCCAGTTCTCAGCCAGCTGCACACTGTGGCACCTTTGATTCTGCAGGGCCTGGCCCACAGTTGTATCCCCAGAGCAGTGATCCTGCTGGGGTTGGGGCTGGGGGATTTGTGGAGAGGAGGGGTGGCCACGGGGGAGGCCAAGCTGGGATTGGGGGTGGTGGTGGTAGGGAGAGGATGGGAGGCCCTGGCAGAGGCTGGTGAAGGGAGGAAGGAGGCAGTAGCCCAGTGGCTCAGGAAGCAGCAACTGCAAAGGCAGCTGGGTTCTGGGGAGTGTCTGTGAGGTGCAGAGTTTGGCCCCTGGGGTCTGGTGGCTGGGTGAGGAGAGGAAGGAGTCTCAAATCCCACCTAAACAGACAGTGAGAAATGAGACAACCAGTGGCTGAAGAATTACAAGAAGAAAGGCAGGGACTTGGGACTTGTAGGTAAACTCTAGGGGCGGGGAGGACAGCAGTGTTGGACAAGAGGTAGTCATGCCTCTCTGGAGGCTGTGGGCTTGGCCTCACTCTTGCATTTAAGCAGGCACCATATAATTCTGCCTGGAATCTTTAATAGCAGCTTAGTTTAACCTTAAAGTCTAATTTATTTGCTTTGCTTTTTGTTTTTTTTTTTTTGCTTAAAGTAATAGAAGAATTGGTGGGACAATCTGAAAGGATCTCTGGCTTCTTATTTTCTCATCACCCTGAGCTACAACCTGTGTGCTACCAGCTTAGATGATGGGACTTTGAAATTCTGGAAAGCAGATGCACATCATAAGGCCCCATGGCTTTGGGATTTCTCATATTCTTTTTAAAATATAATTGTTACTAAGGTGTGTACAGTGATTTCACAATTCATGTAATGTGTACACTTGTCTTGTAGACAATGCTATCCTTTCCTGAGCTTTTTCCCAGTTTCTGTTTTTTGTTGTTGTTGTTGTTGTTGATTGTTTTTGTTTTTGTTCCTGACCTTCAGCTTGAACTCAGGATTGGGTGTTGCCCCTGAGTTTTTTTGTAATCAAGGCTACTTTACCTCTGGAGCCCCAGCTCCTTTTATGGCTTTTTGGTTGTTAATTGGAGAGAAGAGTCTCAGAGATTTTCTCACTCCATCTGGCTTTGAACTGAGATCATCAGCCTCCTGAGTAGCTAGTATTCTAGGCCTGAGTCCCCAGTGTCCAGCTACTAAAGTGTTGGTTTCATGCTTCCCTGTTTGTGTTACAACTTTCCTTAACTCTTGGCACTAATACTACATATTGCTTGGCTCAAATCTGAATCGGTGGAACATGCTGTATTTTGAGGAAGGCAGGAATAGGAAACTGTAGGCCATATGGACATATAAGCTAAACAAATCATTGGGAACATGGCATAAAGACAAATAAGTTTATTGCCAGTTGACTGTGTCATGTCTTTACTCTTAATTCTGCATGGCCTGTGGATGATGTTATACATATCCAAATGGTCATTGGCAGAAATAAGGTTTCTCATCCTGTTCTATAAACAAAACAAAAACCAACCAAAAAATACTACCTATGAGTCCAGCAATTTCCTCTAATTAGAGATCAGTATGCCCTAGTTTATGAAAAAATATCCATTATTCAAGTGCTGCTACTTTTTCTAACCACAAATATAATGAAATATGTAGTTGTCTGTAGAATTGTGTATGAACGCCATCATTTTAATTCACAAAAAATTCAGACATTTAAATGTTTATTTATCTATTTTTTGTCAGATGTGGGGCTTGAACTCAGTGCCTGGGCACTGTCTGTGAGACTCTGTGCTCAACATAGTTAGCACTCTACCAATTGAGCCACAGAGACACTTCTGACTTCTGAGTTGTTAATTGGAGGTAAGAGTCTTATGGGTTTTTTTCTTCCTGAGCTGACTTAGAACTGTGATCCTCAGATCTCAGCATCCTGAGTAGCTGGGATTACAGGAATGAGCCACTGGCACCTGGCTTCAATAGTCATTTTTAAAATGATGAACTGCTTGGTGCCTCTGGCTCACATATATAATCCTAGCTATAGTTAGGATTACAGGTATGAGAAACAAACACTAGGTGTGTGTTGTTCATGATGGTTTATATTGGCATGTTTTGATATTGTTTGTTTCTTATGCTACATTGCTCTTATTTTTATTTTCACCTAGGTGGGGGTGATAGGTACTAGCCAGTGTTGAACTTTCTTTGGTTGAGATGGAGCCATGTGGAAGTTCTTGCCTATGGCATGAAATTGAAATCCTCCAGCTCTCAGCTCCCAATGAACCTGGAACGATAGATGTATTCCATCACGCAGAGCCAGTGGTTGGGGAGCATTGCAGAAAAAACTACACTGGTCTTGAACTGATGTCCCAAATAGCTAGCTTTACAGGCATATGCCTTCAAAACCTTGTTGTATTCAATTTCACTTTGAAGTAGTGTTTGTACATACTTAGAGAGTACAATGATAACACACTACATGTTTAATATATAGAAGTCAATACAATTAGCAGGTTAATCTCCTAAAACATTGAAGCTAATGTATTTTGGTAACCTCCTGACTGTGCTAGTTATTTTAGAATATACCATAAACATGAATACATTGATAATGTGTACTAGAAGATTGAAAGTTCATAGAGATTGAGACAACTTAGACTATGTGTAGTAAATATATATTTATCCATTGCTGCTCTGAAGTACATTATCATATATTCACTGTGACAATACCATCATATATTCACCATGACAATAATTTTCTTGCAATGTAGAATTTTCCATTTCATAATCTGCCATCTTTTATCTTTTTTACATTCTCCTTATAAGTATGAATGCTTTCTTGTTTCTTATAATGTTTCGAAATTATTTTAAGATGGAATTAAAATTCGTTGAGTCTATTGTTATTATCTCATTTTATTTGGTTTTGTGATGCTAAACATTAAGACCAAGGGTGTCTGAAAGTGATGCCAGCAGACTATATCACTAAATTTTATTCTAATTACCTCTTATTATTGTATTTTGATATAGGGTTTTATTGTTGCTGTTTAATAATATAGAGTGTGGTGAAGGTGGACTGAAACTTGCAACCCCACTGCCTCCAATAACAATGCTTTCTTACTAGGATCTGGAAGCACATAATTATCACTCTAGCTAACAGGAGGTTGAGACCTGAGATTTACTTCAGACAGCCTGAACAGGGAATTTTATGAGTCTCTCCTCTCCAGTTCAGTACAGAAAACTTGCAGTGAAACTGTAGCACAATTGGTAGGGCACTACACGCAAGGGAAAAACACTCGGGATTGTCATATAGCCCCTGAGAACAAGCCCTAAAACACACATATGCACAGACACACATTCACCCACATACACACACATTTTCACACACATGTGCACAAACAAAATTGCAGACAATGTTGTACCTTAAATTCTTATCCAGGGGTTGGACAACAGTCCACTTATTTGTGAAGGTTTTCCTTGATTATTTTGAAGGAGGAGGATAGTTCATGGGACACAGATGACAAGACTTTAGTGAGGAATACTTTATAAATGACTAGCTTATAAAAAGAACAGGAGCACAGCTCTTATCTTTAAATAGTACATTCCTTCAACTATAGTATTTTTAAATAATAATCATTGAATTATGAGAAGACAATGCAGCACCTCTTCCCTTCTCCCCTTCCCCTCTGTCATAAAATATGACAAAATTATAAAAAATAGTCTTTTATCTTACAAGAATGAACACTTGTAAAAATGTCTGACTATATGTGTAATGTTTGTTTTTCAATACTTGTTTGATTTTCCCACCTCTAAGTACTTGCCTTTTTTCCAGATGACAGCACACAGGGGCATCAAGAGCAAACAGATTAGGAAACAAAAACCTTACAATGTCCTAGGAAGTAGATGTCAAAAATAGATGCAAGAAGCACATGGCAGGCTGAGAGGGCCATGAGACCCAAAATGATTTGTGCATTATGAGAGAAATAGTGACAAATAAGGCTTGGATCTGACCTAGGAAGGGCTCCTTGAGGCTGAGACCATGCCTGTATCTAGGCTCAGCTGAGGATGTTGGGAATTGACAATGTCCACATGTGGATATAGTGATGTGAGAGGGGAAATTTCAGTCTCCAGTTTGTCTTTGGGTTGGTCTTATGTGACCAAACAGCTTAGATCATTGGGCTCTGAGAAATGACACTACCTACCTCACAATGGAATAGAATATAGAACTATGAGAGCCAAGCAACTGTAACTGACATTCAGCTCAAGCCAGCTCACTTGGCCTGTGGTGCAGGAACAAGAAAGATGTTCTTGTGTTGTTTTCAAAGTTCAAGAGACTCAGCTCTCAGGCATGAGAGGTATGAGTGCCTCACTCACTGCTGCAGACTTTGGATCAGTGCCAAATCACGAATCCAATGTCTCAGGCCTTTTTTTATAAGAAGAAACCAAGGGAATCATAAGGCAACTCAGGCAAGTATATCTATGACAGGAAACCTATCTAATCTCATCCAGCCCACATTAGAAACTTCTTCTTGTGTGCTTTTATATGTGTATACTGTGAAAATATTTACTGTGTACTTTTCAATCCACTCTATTACAATTACTCAATTTGAAGGGTACTCCCACTTTCACGTTTCAAAGATCCATTCTTTTTACCACCTCAGTGTGACAATGAATCAGCCCAAACCCTGAATGTGCCTTATAACATATGGATCCTGGACTCAGGCTTGCTGGAAATGCTGGTAATGGACCTGGTCCCTGACTACCAGAAAGGTGATCCCTTCTATGTTGGAAACTTCCTCTACCACTATAGAGAGTGGGGGACAATGGAGCAGTTGCTGGATATTCTGTTTAAAAAGTGAATGTTCCTAAGCCAGGTGCCAGTGGATCATGCCTGTAATCCTAGCTACTCAGGAGGCTGAGATCTGAGGATCATAGTTCAAAGTTAGCCTTGACAGGAAAGTCCATGAGACTCATGTCCAATAAACCACTAGAAAACTGGAAGTGGCGCTGTGGCTCAAGTGGGTGAGTGATAGCCTTTAACTGAAGAGCTAAAGGATATCACCCAAGCCCAGAGTTCAAGCCCCACAACCAACAAAAAAAAGTGAGTGTTCCTCTTTCAAACTCAGGGTTGATGAGACCCCCTGGCAGAGTATTGGTATACTTGGCACCTTTCTGAGACTGTTTCACTGGAATCTGATCAAGGAGCTTGGCTTGAGACAAAGAAGTACACTCTCTGGCTAATTCCTTAGGACTGGGCTGCCAGAGCATTTCATTTGCCTCAGAAGCTAGTGGAGCCTTAGCAATTTGCTTGCTGAGAGACCAGCATTAAAGGAATGAGCCCGTGGCATCCAACGTCCACCCTCACCTAGAAAATCACTATCTTGGAGGCCTTTGAAGGAATATAGACAGAAGAAAGGATGCAACTTAAACTTGAATTGGGGGCTTGAGTGCTGTCCCATTTGTAACACTCTACCATTTGAGCCCCAGGTCCAGTTCTGGCCTTTGGCTGGTTAAGTGAAGATTAGTGTCTTTGGAATTTTACAAACTAGACTGTGTTCAAACTGTGATTAGTAGAATTAGAGGCATGAGTCATTGTGCATTTATTTGGACAGATGCATATAAGCATCCTCACAGAATTTGCATGAAATTGTGTAAACATATCTCCACTTTTTGTCTGTCATGTTTACATTACCATGTGGGTCTTAGCCAGTCCCATGTGTGTCCTGTTAGTTCAGAAAAGGAGAAGCATAGAGTTAACTTCCTTCTCTCCTTCCATTGGTACAGATCCTACTACCATAACTGGAAGATGAACAAGCGAAGAAGTAAGTGGATGTTGGCACAAAAAGAAGTTCTGTCCTTGAAAACTGGGTATCTTTGAGGTTTCTGAATCAAAGTCAACTTTCTTCTTTGCACACAAGTTGTGATTTTCACCAGGGGGTTGAGTCTTGGCACTTCAGTGCATAGCAGATTACACAGTTGTGGATGTGGTTGTGGTTTGGGACTCTCATGGAAGACAGGGAGGGCTGTGTATAGCAAGTCAGATTCAGTGGAGAAACAACTTTCTCTTCCTATCACAAGGAGAATTTTAGAGGATTATATTTAAGAAATTTCTAGAAGTGATATTTTGAGGACCATCCTGCTTGCAGAAGTCTCTTCCCACTTCCCAACCTGGAAGTCCTGCAGAAAGAAGCTCTAGTACAAGGCTCAGGATGAGGAGGGTGGAATTTCATTTTCCTTGTCACCAAACTGCCCACAGCATCGTTTATTCCATCCTCCTTATGTGGATGGACTTCTACCCTGATGATTTCTATGAACCCAAGAACCATTGCACCCTAAAAGAACTTACACAGTATGTCAAGCTCAACATGCCCTCTTCAGACCTGCTCTTCCACTTACATATTCTTCTGGACCAGCTGGAGGAACACATGACCCATGAGACCAAGAAAAAGAGGAAGAAGTCCTTGTTTCAATGCCTCAGAGCTTGTGAGTAAGAATGGAACCTGGGTCTCTAGAGATGGGCCTGATTGGCCAACAGCCCTTAGTACTCTCCAGCTTGGCAAACTGTCCTTTTATGGATATTCTTTGCCGGTAATATGTTCTCTTTTTGAAAGAACTTGGAAGTATACATTCAGAAATACCCTACCTTCCCATCAGTGTTCAGTCCAAACTCAAGTTCTACAACTTCCCCCATTAGATCCTCATGGAAGTTTAGTCACACCTTAACTTCTAGAGTCTACTCTAAGAATCTTGTACCTATTTCCATTCTCAGGTTTGCATCAACGTAGAGCAGCTCCTGCAGAACTACAGATAAATAACCTTCAGTGATGTAGTCTATGGGGACTGATGGAGATCAGAAGCCATCACATCCAGAAAGCATGTGAACATAGAGTTTTTTTTTTAATTTGTAGAAAGGCCCAAGCAGGTTTTGAGTCCTATGGACATCCCACATGTGATGCAGGTGTACCTGCACATACCACCAAGGAAGAAGACGATCCAGAATGTCTTCCATTGATGTTCACAATCCAGCTAGATCAGCTCCAAACCAGTCAAAAAGAACACTTCTTGGTGTGCAGGGTAAATGTGTGCTAATGGAAAATGACCACAGTCTATGTTCAGTGAAACCAATAAGTGAGGTCCAAAATCTAGATTCAGTTGAGGAAAAGGAATCTTTCCTCAAAGAATACCCAGACCAATCTTTCCTCCTGCAGGGGATCCAATTTCCAATTGAGAAATTAGAATCTGTCCCTCTCTGGACTCAGGAAGAAAATCCTGTCTTTAATGAGGAAGTAGATCCCTTTGAGGACTCCGAGGCAGAATTTCTGCTGAAGGCAACTTAGAGGCCAATCTAGATTTAGAGATTCCTTTCCCCCTTCCTGGGAAAATCTTTATTTTTCTTTTTGTCCTGATTGTTGTAAAAGGTTCATTCTATTTATTTTTCTAACTTTATTAAAATGTCAATGTTTTTGATATATTCTAAAATTCATGAATCCTAAATATGTTTCTTTTTAAACCTACAATCTGAAACATCGTGCATACATGTTCTGGGGGGGGACAGAGAGTGACAGGGGGCTGTACAAGACAGCCTACTGCATATAATGGAAACTGTTAAATGTACAGGGAGTGGCAAGGAAGCAGGTCATGACTGCATGGGGTGATAAGGTGGCTACAAAAGGTCTAGGACATAGCAGATCAGATGTCCTAAAAATCTATTCTGTCAATTGTGACAAATGCCACAATACTTATTGTGGTATGTGGGATGCTCTTCCAACAGTGAGTTCAAATCTGTATACATCTTCATTGTGCTTTGGGCAAATATGGAAGAAAAATTTGACTCCAGTAATATAAAATATTTGACAAATGAAAATATTTGACAAAATATATAGAAAATATGTATACTGGAAAGTAAAAGCCATCATCAATAGAAGAAAGAAAGTTTACATAGATGAAAAAACACAAAATCAGGAAGAAAAGAAACCACAATTAAATTAGTTATATGTTAATATGTGTTATATTCTATATGTTATATATAGTATATTATATAATATATAAGATTGAATATAATTTTTCAAACTACAAAGGCATTTAAATTTTTAGTCTAGTATTTTTTTCACAAAACATTAATGTAAAATATTATTGGGGATAGTAGGGATATAATTTGATTATAATTATATGAATATATATTTGTGCATTTTTAGATATAACACTGATTAAAAATAGATGAATAATTATATACATATATTTGTATATATCTGTCTAGGAAGTGAATATAATGAAACTGACTACAGTGTGTATATAAAAGCAGCTATGAGTTGAGGCCATGAGACTCAATCCTGTAATCCCAATGATATGGGAAGCTGGGTTCTGCGTTTTAATCTCTCTTACCCCCTTGGCCTTAGATTTTCTGAGGAGGCCTGGGCCTTTCAGTGTAACAAAGAGACACATATGCAGTGGGATCACACTCCCTGACCCCAGAGGAAAGTCAGTAGAAATCAGGACAAGCCTCTTATGTTATGACAGTCTATTCAGTTCCTGTACCAAGATGGCCATCTGTAGAAAAGATGGAAAGTTGGCATTCCCTCCAAAAGGGTCTAAAAAGAGCCTTCTGGACTATAGTATCTGACAATACTGAATTAAACCTTATTTCCCTTCCCAAGCTGCAAACACATAGAAATATAGCAAGGGCTCAAGAGAGATGGGCAAAGATTTACAAATACATAAATTTATATACTCTGTTTTAGTAATTCAATGAAAATCATCAAAGGCATGTCTTTAATTTTTCTTTTTTCTTTTTAAAAGGAAATGGAAACATACTCTGAGTGTATCAGGAACTGGGTGACAGTTTGGTTGCTGAATTGTTGAATGCACTCCTGAGCAAAGGAGACACATATATTGGGGAAATTGTGTGGGGTTGGGTGTCCTCACACAGCTTTACAAAACAATAGCCATAACTTCTATGATGTCACAGTCACCTTTGCCATAGCAGCAAATAAGTGTAAAACACTGATTTTTCCCTGAAGTAGACTCAACACCACCAAATGGCACAAAGAATAAGAGGGAATGATTACTAGCCACCAGACTTCAGCTTGAGAAGCTGTCCTGACCAGAAGCTAGGATAAATTGAGCTGGAGAAGGCTAATCTCCATGTAAGGCTCCTGAGCACTAAGTACTAGGCACTATTACAGGTATTGGAGAAACAGAAGTGAATATGGCTCTCTCCTCACCAATTTCATGCTGAAAAGAAAACCAGAAATCATAATGATACTTTCTGTAAATCAGAGACATGAAATTGGTGGTTTTGTGGCAACAACTTCACATTGGGGATGGGGAGAGACATCCCTAAAGAGGAGATAGTTGATATGAGAGCCATCATCCAGGCAATTATCTAGGAGCAGGTTTTCTTTCTTTATTTCTTTTTTTGGGTCCGGTCGTGGGGCCGGAACTCTGGGCCTGGGCACTGTCCCTCAGCTCTTCAGCTCAAGGCTCTACCACTTGAGCCACAGCGCCACTTCCAGCTTTTTTCTTTTTGCTCATGTGGTGCTGAGGAATTGAACCCAGGGCCTCATGCATGCAAGGCAAGTGCTCTACCACTGAGCCACCTTCCCAGCCCTAGGAGCAGGTTTTCCAGGCAGTAAGAACAGTAAGTACATCCCCCATTGATGGGAATGGACCTGACTTGCTTCAGAAAAGGAAAACAGCACTGACATGCTTGCTTGTGAAATAAGAATGGAAGGGTACAATGAAGAAAAGAGAAATCAGAAATGAAGATAGAAATAAATTAGATATTTATTGGATGCTGAAGGTTACAAGAAGAAAAGTTATGATTTTAGTTTAAATCTGACGTGACCCACTGGAACCAAAATAGTCAAACATATGGGTCTCTGGTGTCTCATAACTGGAATCCTAGTTACTCAGGAGGCTGATATCTGAGATTCAGGTTTGAAGCAAGCCCAAAGGAAATTTGGTAAGACTGATCTCCAATTAAACACCAAAAATATGGACATGAAGCTGTGATTCAGCTGGTAGAGCACTAGCCTTGAGGAAAAAACTAAGGGACAGCACTCAGGACCCAGGTCCAAATCCAAGGACTTCGCAAAACAAAGAAGCCAACAAATAAATTTTGGTGCTGTCATTCATCATTTAGCATTCTAGTTCAATATATTTGGTATTAGCCTTGGAATTATATCCTTAGCAAATGCTCTCCCGGATATTTTGCTTCATTACCAGTTTTCAAAGTCCTGGCATCACCACTGTCTCCTCCCAGTTAACATAGCAGTGTACCACTAGAAATTTGAAGATTTATTTTATTAATCAAAAGAATTCTTATCATCTATCCACATACATGAAATGAATAGTAGCCACACTCCACTACTCTGAATATTTTTAATCCCCCTTTCAGTTAATTACCATTAAGGCTTAAAAATTCTAGAGTGGTTATCAAATTAATTCAACAGTCATCATTCTTCCACCCAATCTTGTAACATAAGTTTATAAAACTAGAGAGTATATGAAAGTGTACACATGATACCTTCTAACTATAATACTCTTAAGAAATAGGGTTTTACAGAAACATCCTGATTGCATTGCCAAAGCAAAGGATAAGAGATTTAATTAAGCTACCTAACATCTCAGAAGGAAAATGCTATTGGCTTTAGAACAAATTCATTAGCCTGGAACTGAGGAAATTAGTTTCAGAAATGCCAGAGGCAAAGGGTATTATTCAAATCACCTTATCATGAGGCACAAGCAGTCTGTCAAGATCAAACTTCAAGGAAAAAAAGGGATGAATGAAAAGCAATTAATGCTTCTAAAACAAGCCAGTTGGTGGTAGTTCATGCTTTTTATCCTAGATACTTAGAAATCTAAAATGAAAGGATCTCAATTCAAAGACTCTGGCCAGGAAGAAAACCTTCCTCTCTGCAACCAGCAGACAGGAAGCATCAGCTCTGGGCCTAAAGCCCAGCAGGATGGCCTCTGCCCACAGACATCCAGACACACAAGACCACCCGCATCTAAAATATTATCAAATACATTCAAATAGTATCTTCTGTTTGGGAGATAACATTTAAAAGATGCATCAAAAACATTTCACTGAGTTCCAGTTGAAAAAGGAAGAGTGAAAGTGGAAATATGTACTCACTCACTGAAAGCTAAGTCACTGACTAGAATGATGTTAATAGGGCTAGAGGCCTATTTGGTAACTTATTCATTCAACCATCTTTCCTCACAACTTGTCAGTCAGCCTGAATAGTGAGATTTTTGGTTTTTTGTTTTTATTTTTTGTGCACATATTGTACAGAGGGGTTACAATTACATGGGCAAGATAATGAGTACATTTCTTATCAAGCATTGCAGCCTCCTCCTTTGTTTACCCTTCATATCACTTCCCAGTCTCCCCTTGCTCCCCCAATCCCCCCCCGCACCAAAGTTGTAAAGTTCGTTTTCGACATGACAACTTGTACTTCTCATTGTAGCAACAGGTCCACCTGTATTCTTTTTTTTTTTTTTTTTGTCGGTCGTGGGGCTTGAACTCTGGGCCTGGGCGCTGTCCCTCAGCTCTTCAGCTCAAGGCGAGCGCTCTACCACTTGAGCTACAGCGCCACTTGTGGTTTTCTGGTGGTTTATTGGAGATAGGAGTCTCACTGTCTCTCCTGCCCAGGCTGGCTTTGAACCGCGATCCTCAGATCTCAGCCTCCTGAGTAGCTAGGATTACAGGCGTGAGCCACCAGCGCCCGGCTCCACCTGTATTCTTAAACGACTTGTTTTTCCCCATCTCCTCTACAAATTATACCGACATCAAATATAGTGAAAGCAGCGGTTAAACTGAGATTTTTGAATGAAATGTGTGTGAGCATGTAGCTTGTGAAAGTAGTAATGAAAAGCTAGGCACTGGAAGCTCAGGCCTGTAAAACTAGCTACTCAGAACGCTGAGATATGAGGAACTCAGTTCAAAGACAACTGAGCAAAAAAGACTCTTACCTCCTGTAAGATTAAATTAAAAGAAAGCTGAGCTGTGCTTCAACTGGTAGAGTGCTAGCATCACATACAAAAGCTAAGGGACAGTATTTAGGTCCTGAATTCACGCCCCAAACTCAAAGCTCTCATACACAAAATAAGCATGTCAACACCACAGTATATGCATATGTTAGCAAGAGATGTAGATGAATGGGATGATGACATAATTTACCTCACGTTTAGTCTCAAGCATTCTGTGTAGCATAGCTCAGTGTGTGAAAAGCCCTAGTGTGTGAAAAGTCCTGTATATGCCTTTATCTGATTGGGAGAAGGGAAGGGAAATAACAAAATGCTGAAAGAAGTACAAAAGGTGACCCATTGCAACAATGAGACTCACAGTACACTATGGCAGAAATTAACTTTACAATGTAAGGGGGGGAGTGGAGGGAAGGGACAGAGGGTGAAAAACACTGGAGTAGGTACCAATGTTCAATGAGAAGTGTTACTTAATCATGTAAATGTAACCCCTCTGTACAGCATCTTTATAATAAAATTGATTTTTAGAAATATAAAAATTAAAAAAGGTTTTTTCATAAAAATCTCAAGCTGATACTAACAGAACTTCTGAGTTCATGTCAAAGTGTTTTTTTAGGACTTTCAAGAAGCTAGTACTAAGTACATATAACCACAATTAAGTGATAATGAGAAAAGTAGTGCTTTTTATTGTATTATATAAATAAAGAAAAAAATTTTTTCATTTCTGTTTACGTGGAATTCATGTTTGTGATCTGCATTGTTCCCAAGTCAGACTAATCTCTTGTCCTTAGCTTTCTTTGGTATGTATACCCTGGACATGTAGTCTGAGGTAGAAGAATTATTCTTTGTTCAACTTGGAGGTCTAGCATAAAAGCCTTCCTCCCTGGGCAGGAGGAGGAGGAGGAGGAGGAGGAGGAGGAGGAGGAGGAGGAGGAGGAGGAGGAGGAGGAGGAGGAGGAGGAGGAGGAGGAGGAGGAGGAGGAGGAGGAAGAGGAGGAGGAAGTTAATAAAACCAAACCAGTGAGAGAGAAAAATTGAGAGAGTAAGGGAAGGAGTGACATTTCAAAAAAGAAATGTATCCTGACCTGACTTATATGACTGTAACCTCTGTGTAACTCACCTTGTTAATAATACAAAAGAAAAAACAGAAATATAGTGCTGGAGGCATAACCCAAATGGAAGATCAGACTAATATGTATGTGATACCAAGTTCAAACCCCATCATCAATTTCCCCTTCAAAAAATGGCTCTTCTCATCACTTGTGCTTTCCCTAGCTTATGAAAGGGGGTGCAAACAGTTAAAGAGAGAGAAAGGTAATCTGTCAGGAACAGAACTGTACTTGCAATGAGCAGTACTTGCTAGAACACATGTTGACTAGAACACATGATGAGTCTATGTTTTCTGAAATAAACAGACCTAGTTGGGCTTGAATACAGGCTCCACTGTATACTAGCTGGGGACTCAAAATTAACTAAACTCTCTGGATCTCAAATTCTTCACAGGTAAAGTGAGCATAACAATACTTATATCACTTGATTATGAGATCTGGATGTCATCAAACATGGAGCGGGTTTTATTTTAGTTGTGTGTTCAACACTCAAACACTGCTGGAAGGAGTATAAACTGGCATGATGTTTACTATATTACTTAACAGTAATACAACAACTACTACAGACTCACTCCTGTAATCTTACTTACAAAAGGTTCTAAGCCTGGACAGGAAACTGGAGCAGACTCATCTCCAATGAGCTCTAAAAATGCTTGAGGTGGAGTTTGGTTCAAGTGGTAGAGTGCTAGACTTAGCATAAACCTCAGGAACAGTGCCCAGACCCTTAGTTCAAGCCCTAGGACCAACACAAGCACACACACACACACACACACACACACACACACACACACACACACACACACACACACACACACACACACACACTAAATTTTGTATGTTCCTGTCATCCCACTTAATAATACTTTCCCTCTTCCAAGTTCACCAGTTGTTTTTTTTTGTTTTGTTTTAAAAGGGACTTGCTGTGTAGCTCAGGCTGCTCTTAAACTTACAATCCTCCTGGGTGCTGGGATTACAGGCATGCCTACCATAATTGGCTTCACTCAGTAACTTTATTTATTACATTTTCTGCAAGAAATCCATTCATACTTATGAAGATATATGGCTTAAAGCTGTTCACAGTAATATTCTACTGGACAAAATGTAAACAATATAGCTGGACATGGTAATATGCAACCACATGGTAATGCCAGCCAATACTCAGGAGAATAAGGAGTTGAGGAAAGCTTGGTCTACACTGCAGAACCTGGTCTCCAAGTGAAAGAAATTCTAAAAATATTAATCTACTATGAAGCACACAATATGTTAAATTTATGTAATGGAACAAATAGATCATTGTTAATGGAAATAAAATCTTGGCAGAAATTATAAATACATACATATGTATATATATTTAAATTTGGAGAAATAAAATTTCAAGTGGTATTATCTGAATCTTTCAGTCTACTTGTCACCTACCTATTTACCAACACATTGATTTCTGTTTAGTCTTCACAAAACACTGTTCTCTCACATTAGTACAAAAAATTGCAAAACAGGGGCTGGGAAGGTGGCTCAGTGGTAGAGTGCTTGCCTTGCATGCATGAGGCCCTGGGTTCGATTCCTCAGCACCACATAAGCAGAAAAAGCTGGAAGTGGTGCTGTGGCTCAAGTGGTAGAGCACTAGCCTTCAGCTGAAGAGCTGAGGGACAGTGCTCAGGCCCAGGGTTCAGGCACCATGACTGGCAAATAAAAATTGCAAAACAAAAAATACAAAAAATACATTATCATAAATACAAATGTAGTTTAATCCCTACTATAAGAATTTGGAGAAAACTTGCATTCAGTTAATGGCATTGAATATTGTTCTAAAAGGGGAGTCTAGGAGAATGTTGACTCTGTGTGTGTGTGTGTGTGTGTGTGTGTGTGTGTGTGTGTGTGTGTGTTCCATGAGTAAATAATGGAGTTAGAGGTCGACCTATTATTCTTGCTTAGTCTTTTTGCTCAAAGCTGACACTACCACTTGAGCCACATCTTCACTTCTCGATTTTGGTTTCTTAATTGGAGAAATAGCTCAGATTTTTCTGCATGGGATGATTTAAACCTGAATCCTCACTTTTTGACCTCTAAAGTAGCTAGGTTTTTAAAACATGAGCCACTGGTGGATAGCAACTACATTAACATTTTTGCATGTTTGATGAACATTAAAGTAAAACATATATGTTACTTTTGAGAATGGCAGGGAAGAGTAATAAATGTCTAACAGAATTTAAAACATACAAAGCTGAGAATGGCAACTAGCTGAGAATAGGATGGAATAAATCAAAATTTCCTATAACAGTTTTCAGTCTGTGCACAGAAATGATTGCATTGTTGGAGGCCAAGGCCATCAGATAGCTGAGCTCCAGCTGGCTGCTATGCTCATGAGGCCAGCTAGTGCTATTCACAAGAATGTGATGTTGTTGGATGGCAAGGATCAGCTTCAAGTTCGGAACCTGGAATGTTTCTATTAATCTAGAAGGGGAAATATACCAGGACCCAATGACTGGGTATGTGGTTAGTGGTAGAATGCTGGCCTAGCATGCATGATACACTTTATTTGATTCCTCAGTATGATGTAAGCAGAAAAACTGGAATTGGTGCTGTGGCTCAATTGGTAGTGTGCTAGCCTAGAGCAAGAGAAGTTTAGGGAGAGTGCCCAGGCCCTGATTTCAAGCCCCCAGTGCTGGCAAAATTAAAAACAAAAACAAAAACAAAAACAAACCAACCAAGCACAAAATGCTGTTTGTTGAAATAAATATGTTGAAGAATTCTTTATGTTCACTAGAAAATTGTGCTGTTGGGCATTCATAGTGAACTTTGTTATGAAAAATTAAAGTAAATTAATGAAATATTATCTGGCATTGGACAGGGCATAGTGAGATCTAAAAATGATTGCTGCCTATGGTTACTTGACATAACAACATTAGAGATACACTTGCCAGATTGTGATTTTTTTTCAGTATACAATTGTGGGATTTTTTTTCTTTTTCAAAATAACTTTACTGCCGGGTGCCAGTGGCTCACACCTGTAATCCTAGCTACTAAAGAGGCTGAGAATTGAGGTTCTCTGTTCAAAGACAGTCCAGGCAGGAAAGTCTGTGAAACCCTTATCTCCAACTAAAGGTTCAGAAAATGTGAAGTGGCACTGTTGCTCAAGTAGTAGAGTGCTAGCCTTGAGCTGCAGAGCTGAGGGACAATGCCCAGACCCAGAGTTCAAGCCCTACAGCCATCAAAAAATAATAATAGTAATAATATTAATTTTATTGTTACTATTAAGGTTTTATATATAAAGGCTACCATTTCATATGTTTGTTTCTTTGATAAAAGAAACACATATCCATCTTCATTGCCAACAGTTGCTATATATTTATTCAAATACACACATACACACATACAAACACGTGTAGTATAAAGACCCAGGCAGTCTGCAAGGAAATATTTTAATAGGAATTCTATAAAATATTGTCTGCTGAGATCTGACTTGAATTTATAGTAATATCTAGCTGCTTCCACCCCTGGACAAGTCATCATCATTGGTGAAGATGTTGCCATTTGAATTTAGAATGCCCCAGAAAGACCTGTGTTCAAGAAAAATGATTTACCATTTCCTGAGAATACCTGAATATTTCCTCTGGAGATTAAGTTCTTCAGAGTGAAACCCATGAGAACATAGACTCTCATCTTCTTTCTTCTTTTATCTTTAATCATTCTAAGTCAAAAACTTTTCTCTTTGATATACTCTCCACTTTCACATTGTCTTGTCACAGGCCACCAAAGCAATAAAACCAACTGAACATACCCTGAAATCTTCGAACTTGTAAATCTGAGTAAGCTGCTTAATAAATGGACAATATCATTATTATGGTAGGTTATTAAGCTAACACAGAAGTCTAGTCTTTCTAACAATGTAGAATATATTAAAATGTGCTTCATTATAAAATATCTAACTCCATATTGTATTTTGTGTTTTTGTTTCTGTTAGTCCTAGGGCTTAAACTCAGGACCTGGATGGTGCTTTTGTGTTCTAGGCCAGAGCTTGACATACAATCTGAACTGAACTCCATTTCCCCTGGTGGTTAATTGGAGATGAGAATCTAATGAAGTTTCCTACTTAGGCTGGCGTTGAACTGTGATCTTCGGATCTCAATCTCTTAACTAGCTAAGATTACATCCTTGAACTACCAGTGCCTAACCAAGTTGCATATTTTATGTAATTCCAATTTCCAGCATTGTGTAGATGCTCTTACTACAATATATTTAAAAAAGTAACCCTGTTTCCATTGTATTTGATGATGGTATAATTTGTGTGTGTGGGGGGGGGAAGGGAACAAACAAATTGTTTAAATAGGGATACAGATGGACCTATTGCAACAGTGAGATGTACAAGACGTTATGTAGAAAAATGAACTTTACAACTTTGGCACAGGAGTGGGGAGCGGGGTAGGGGAGATAGGTAGGGATGGTAAGGGGAAACAAAGGAGGAGGCAACAATGCTTGATAAGAAATATACTCATTACCTTGCCCATGTAATTGTAACCCCTCTTTATGGTATTTTCACAGTAAAAAAAACCTTAAAACATGGATATTTGTAAAGTTTATAATAAAGAATGTTCAGCCTTTACAAAATGTATGCAAAATCTATGCTAAACTATTGATATTTACTGTACCTTTCCTGCAATCAGTTTGATATAGTTTAATATTTGTCATGCCAAGTTTTTCTATATTCTACTGGAGATTTACTTTTTCATGTATGTATATATATGTATATGTACATGTATCTACCTACCTACCTACCTATCTATCTATCTATCTATCTATCTATCTATCTATCTATCTATCTATCTATCTATCTATCTATCTATCTATCTATCTATCTACATATCTATCTATCTATATCTATATATTCTGTATTCTTTCTCTCTCTATATATATATTCCAATGTGGATAAATAGACTTGAAACTTTGCTTTGTTATTCTGTTCGGAAGCTGAAACTGGTCAGCTCATTCTGTGACAATATCTGTGCTCATTCTCATCATTCCTTTATTTACCACACAATCTGCCTTCTAAAACCAGCTTCATTTCCTAGGTAAGGTTACCAATCAGTCCAACCAATATACACCCAGAGGCTTTTAATAAAGCAAGCTTTAAGGAAGGAAGATAACATGAAGTGACAACTACAGAATTTCTACAGAGACCTGACATCGTTCACATTTCTGCCTTCCTTCTCTTCTCATACTTCAGAAAGCATTGACTAACCCTGTAAATATACTGCATTTATAACTTAAGGATCAGTGTTTTTTTTTCCAACCCGAAACCTTCTTTTCCATGATTTTTAACATAAACTTTTAGGACTTTTTTTGATTCTGATACGATTCCATTGAAAACGAAGCCAAGTATATCAAGAAAGCCAATGTTTTCAACTCAGAGTACTAAACAAAAGAGGGAGAAAATGAAGGTTAGCTCTATATGTTAAGCACAAATATAGGCAATATCAAGATATTTTGAAATTGTATATTTTTACTGGATAAAGTGGCTCAAACCTGTAATATTATCTGTCTGGAAAACATAGATTAGAGAATTCCAGTTCCAGGCAAGCACAGACAAAAAAAGTTTCAGAAACTCTAACCATTTGCTGGGTGCAACGTGTTTTGCTTGTTCAAGCAGGCCCAGGCATAGTGATACTACCTCAAAATAAGCAATCAAATTACATTCTGCAGTTATGGCAGTAGTAGAGATGCTGTTTCACAAGTATAGAATTTTGGGTTCAATCTTCCAGCACTGCTAGGCATTTAAGTGTGTGACCGGGCAAGAATTTGGCATGTCTAAGGTCAAGATTTCACACTCTTTTTACAAGCTCTAATAAAACCTTTACCTCTTTTGGTATTTTTAAAAAATATACCATAACTTCCATGCCCAAACCAAATAATTTCCTATCAGAGCTTTTCTCCTATCCGTTAACGAATATGTTATGTGTTGGATACTGTCCCAATGAAATCACACTAAAGATAAAAAATCCATTGCCTTAGAAAGTGACTGCATTTGGAAACAGAATCTCAAAGGTAGCATTTAAGTTGAAGTCTCCTCCAAGAAAAGCAGAAGGCCTTATTCCAAGGAAAGAGGACTCTGAAGAAGGCAACTCTGATCTTGGAGTTTTAGTTCCACCAACTCAGAGGCAATGTATTTACAGTGTTAATGCTACCCAATCTGTGGTAGTGTGTTATTACAATTAATAACAAATGTGGAATCTATAAGACATGAAAAGTCATTGACTCTTGGGGTCCATGACTAATCTCTACAATGCTAGTGATAAAGAAGGATGAGACATGGGGGATAATGCTTTTCAGGCTAGTAGGAAAATTCATGAATACTATCTCCAATTAACTATAAAAATTTCTGGGCTGGAGACATGGTTCAAATGGTAGACTGATTATTGTTAACAAACAGAGAACATGAGGTATGTTCAAGCCCAAATTGGGAGAAAGAAAAAGTCCTTAGAATACTATGAGAAACAGAGCTATGAATAGGAAAGCAGAAACAAAAGAAATAAACATTGATACAGACAGACCTTCCCAATGTCAAATATGGCACAAACTCTAATATTTAGGGTTTTCCTTCCTATACAGTAGAAATAAATGGTAGTTTGATTTGACAAAACTAAAGTGTAAAACTGTATGCAATAAACAATCACATTACTTTTATGTTTCCATAATTTGAATTTCCTACAAATTTATAGAATAGTGTAGCTTAGGAAAATCAATAAATGTTGCATTTTCATATAGGATTACATAACCTTTCAAGTGTTGTCTAAAACTGATCTACACTGAAATAATTGCCATTGTACCTTTCTCAAGATTCCAAATGTTTATATTTTCTACTGACCTTCCACAAAAATCATACCCCAAACATAACTTTTTAGTTTGTTCATGCAATCATAGAAACATAAACATATGGCCCAAAATGTTAGTTACCTTTATCTGCTGTCATTAATGTAGTATAACTAATACAATTAAGTATATACCTTGAGAGAAATAAGATTCTTCCTTCTAAATACAGATTTGCAGGCATACACGTGCGCACGCGCACACACACACACACACACACGTGCACACACACACACACACACACACACACACACACACACACACACACACACACACACACACACACACATACACACATATTTACCATTCTGACTCAGGTTAGGTTCCTGACATTGAGTATCAGACAATGATCTAATAATCAAACTTTCCTGCCCAGATATAAAATACATTCATAATTCCACACATACAAAAATACCAGATCATTCAAAATAATGAGAATATTTAAAAGAACCATCCAGCTCCTGAGCCATTTACTCCCTGATTTCATTCATTCATGATGATTCATTTTTCATATAATAATTAAAAATCTTTCTGAGTCTCTGATTAGGAGACAAAAATATGCGATCATATAATAGAAAATGTAGGTAAAATTACTTGTCCCTAGGTAATCTTTAATATATCTTATCAAAGACTTCTGTTTCCTTCTTGCAGAGTCTGTTTCCGGCATTTTGCCATCATGTCTAATATTAAATTACAAAGGACATGCCATATTCCTTAATTCATTTTTCCTAAAGGTTACGCTATGGAGTTGAATCTGATTTGTTTGCGTATTCTAAATTAAATATTCTCAACAACTTGAATTATTTTTGGTGTTACTCCTAAGCCATTTGAAACATCAAAAAGAACTGGAAATTCACTTGGCAATGATTTGTGACTGACAGTAATGGTTGTGGGGGGATGAAGGACTTGAATTATCTAGAGTGCCTTAAAAATGGTACTGTTCTTTAAAGGGATGATCGTTTAGTAAGCTTTTAAAGTGTGGTTTTCTTATTTCATCTAACAAGATAAAAGTATGCTTTTCATCACATTCTTGCCTGCAAAGCAGTAGAATTATTTCCTTTGTACAGTTTATGCCCAGCTGCTACTGTAGTGAAACCCACAAACAACTGCACAGCTGTGTTAGCTGCTCTAGATTTTGAAAATTTCTTCCAGTAGTCCTTGTAATTTGAGCCCAGATTCATGTGATAGCACATAATCCACAATTACAAAGCACCACAGTATACAAAGACCACGTGCAAAAGGAGGTTCAATTTTTTTCTTTGTTGTTTCCTTTTTGTCTTATTGTCTTTTAAGGAGCTAGGGGCTGTTTATTTCTCATTATTGTTGATGTGACCTAAATAAATTTACCACATTATTCAAATAAAATAAATAGATATAAAAAGACATATTTAGTCACAAAATAAAGCTAAACATTTGAGTGACTTTTTAAATTCTAGTCCTGTTCTCAGTTATCTTCAAATAACGTTGAGATGAGTCAAGCATATGTGTAAATCGACATATATCAAGCACACAGAACTCTGGAATCTTTGCGCTTTGATTTCTATATCAACTTCACCTAGAAAAGAAAATTATCACGTGCTTCATGTCTTAAGTAATCTACTTAAAACAAGTTTTATTAGTCTTTTTCTCTTAAAATAAATTTTTTTTGCCAGTCCTGGGTTTCTAAAATTATTTATTATTTATTTTTTAATTGTGAAATTACCGTACAGAGGGGTTACAATTACATGGATAAGGTAATGAGTACATTTCTTATCAAGCATTTTTGCCTTCTCCTTTATTTCCCCTTCCCATCCCTTTCCATCTCCCCATTGGTATAAGTTCTGGAGGGGAAGGGAAAAAAAACACATTGTTTTAATAGCATATAGGTGGACCCATTGCAACAATGAGATGTACAAGATGTTATGTCCAAAAACCAACTTTACAAGTTTTATTACTTTTATCTCATAATCTGTGGAATTGAGGCATTGCATAAGTATTTGATTTCTTATTTCCACTGAATTAATATTGCATTTATTTTCCTTTTTGGCCCATGAAATAATGACATTCATGAGGATAAAACATCACTGTTTTTCATTTTGGTTGCCAAAATGGAACTGTTAGACATTTTGAAATTTTAACTTTAAATCTGAACATTCAAATTTCATTATTACTTCAACTTCACGACAACTTTAATGTTAAAACAAAAAGAATTATTAAATAGAAAGCAACATTGTAAGTTATCACACCTTAATTCCTGAATTGATTTTATGATAAAAACAATTATATTTATATAACATGATATACGTACTCAAAGTATGAGATATGGAAACAAAAGACTCCTTTTTTGTTTTTGTGTTTGTTGTTCGTTATAGAATGTGATGATTCTGTCTTCTTTACCATATGCATGGTATATTCATTGTACGTCTTCAGGAAGGTGGGAGGTGGGCACAGAGCTTTAGGGAAAAGTTGAAAATTGCAGTAGTGGAGTTCATTGAACATTGATGATTTAACACATGGATGGGGACAGGAGGGAGGGATGAGGAACAAGTGAGGGAACTGAAGATATTCTATAAAAGGAAATGTACTCATTACATGACTTATGTAATTGTAATCCCTCTATAAATCACCTTAATAATAACAACAGAGAAAATTTTTAAAACTCAAACAGAATGTTGTTTCTTAGAATTCTAAATTTTATTTATTTTTTTTTGTCAGTCGTGGGGCTTGAACTCTGGGCCTGGGCACTGTCCTTCAGCTCTTCAGCTCAAGGCTAGCGCTCTGCCACTTGAGCTACAGCGCCACTTCCGATTTTCTGGTGGTTTATTGGAGATAGGAGTCTCACAGTCTTTACTGCCCGGGCTGGCTTTGAACCGTGATCCTCAGATCTCAGCCTCCTGAGTAGCTAGGATTACAGGCGTGAGCCACCAGCGCCCGGCTAATTCTAGATTTTTTTTTTGTTCACTGGTTTGGGCTGCTTGAGTCTATTTGTAAAAATATCTACATTGATATTCATTGAGTGAATTTGTGAACTACTAGTATATAAAAGTCAATTATGATTTTTTGTATGTTTTTTTTGAGACTCTAATTTATTTACATCTTTAATCGAATTTGTATTATTTCTGTCTACTGGGTTTTGGTTAGGCCTGCTCCTGTTTTTCAAGGACCTAGTGTTGCAACATTAGTACTGATTCAAGATTGTTCTAATTTGTTTTCTTTGTGTGTGTGTGTGTGTGTTTGAAAATACTGTACAGAGGGGTTACAATTACCTAGGCAAGATAATGAGTACATTCCTTATCAAGCATTGTAGCTTCTTCCTTTGTTTCCCCTAACCATCACTTCCCATTCTCCCGCCGGCCCTCCCCCCAATCCTCCTCTGCCCCCACCAAACTTGTAAAGTTCGTTTTCAACATAACGACTTGTATATTTCATGGCTGCAATGCGTCCACCTGATTCCCTGGTTAAACAATTTGTTTTTTCCCTTCCCCTTCACAAATTATGACAACATCAAATTCAGTGAAGGCAGGGGTTATACCGTGGGGGAGGAACGTACAAGGCAACATAGAAATCATCTTATAAATGTGTTAGAAACAATCGTATGAAAAAAAAAATTAAATACATATCTTAGGCTTCATTTCCTTAACACCAACTAATCTGATGTTTTCTGCTTGACTCAGACATATACTAGCTATTGCAAATAAGGGAAACCATGGGAACTATGTTTCTTTGGGGCTGGCTTATTTCACTTAATATAATTTTTTCCCCAAGTCTTGTCGTTTCCTAACAAATGGGGCAATCTCATTCTTTCTGATGGAGGAACAGAATTCCATTGTGTATATATACCACATTTTCTTGATCCATTCATCTACTGAGGGGCATCTGGGTTGGTTCCATATCTTAGTTATGGTAAATAAGGCTTCAATAAACATAGTCGTGCTGGTAGCTTTAGTGTGGTCTTGTTTGTGAACATTTGGGTAAATGTCAAAAAGTGAGATTGCTGGATCATAGGGGAGCTCTATGTGGAGTCTTTTGAGGAACCTCCATACTACTTTCCAAAGTGGTTGAACAACTTTGCACGACCACCAACAATGCAGTAGAGTTCCTTTCTGTCCCCATCTCCTCCAGCATCTGTTGTTATTAGAGTTCTTGATTATAGCCATTCTAACTGGAATGAGGTGGTATTTCAATGTTGTTTTGATTTGCATTTCTTTTATAGCTAGGGAGATTGAGCATTTCTTCATGTGTCTATTGGCCATCCTTCTTTCCTCTTCAGAGAAGTTTCTCTTTAAGTCTTTAGACCACTTATTTACTGGGCAGTTGTTTCTTTGAAGATTTGTTGTTGTTGGATTTACTTTTGAGAGTTCCAGGTATATTTTAGATATGAAACCCTTGTTTGTTGTTGTTTTTTTTTAATTTAATTTTATTTTATTTGAGAACATACTGTACAGAGGGGCTACAATTACATGGGCAGGATAATGCATACATTTCTTACCAAGCATTGCAGCCTCCTCCTTTGTTTACCCTTCACCTCCCTTCCCAGCCTCCCCCCTCCCCCCACCCTGAAACCCTTGTTTGTTGTATGGTTAGTGAAGATCTCCCAATCTGTGGGAGATCTTGCTAGCTATGTCCTTTGCCATGCAGAAGCTCTGCAGTGTCATGCAATCCCATTTCTCCAAACTTTCTTTGATTTGTTGTGTTTCTGGGTCTCTATTAAGAAAATTTTGGCCTGTGCCAAGGAGACCTAGGGTTTCTCCTATTCCATCCTGTACTGTTTTCAGAGTGTCTGCTTTGACTTCGAGGTCTTTGATCCATTTGGAGTTGATTCTGGTGCAGGGTGATATATAAGGATCTTGCTTTAGTTTTCTACAAGTAGGTAACCAATTTTGCCAGCACCATTTACTGAAGAGGCTTTCTTTCTTCCATTCTATTTTTTTTTGCTCCCTTATCGAAGATTAGATGGCTATAGGTCTGTAGGTTCATTTCTGGGTTTTCAATTCTATTCCATTGGTCATGAGGTCTGTTCTTGTGCTAGTACCAAGCTGTTTTGATTACTATGGCTTTATAGTAGAGTTTGAAATTTGGTATTGATATTCCTTCAGCACTGTTCTTTCTGTTGAGGATCGTTTTTGCTATTCGGAGTCTTTTATTGTTACATATGAATTTTTGGATTGCTTCTTCTATTTCCTTGAAGAATGAGGTTGGAATATTGATAGGTATAGCCTTGAATTTGTAGATAGCCTTGGGAAGTATTGCCATTTTCAAGATGTTGATCTTTCCAATCCAGGAGCATGGGAGTTTTTTTTGTTTTTGTTTTTGTTTTTGCCACTTTCTAAGTTCTGTTTTGATTTCCTTTTTCAAGTTTTTAAAGTTTCCATCATAGAAGTCCTTCACTTCTTTGGTTAAGTTAATTTCTAGGTATTTTATTTTATGTGGGAATATTACTAATAGAGTTGCTTTCCTAATTTCAGCCACACTTTTCTCATTGTTGAAATACAGAAAAGCCATTGATTTTTGAGGGTTAAATTTATTACCTGCTGCTTTACCAAAATTTTGAATCAGCTCGAGTAATTTTGGAGTGGATTCTGTGGGATTCTTTAAATACAAGATTATGTCATCTTCAAAGAGGGAGAGTTTTACTTCTTCTTTCCCTATTTGGATCCATTTTATGTTTGCATCTTGTCTTATTGCTGTAACTAGGCATTCTAATACTAGATTGAAGAGAAGTAGAGAGAGTGGACATCCTTGTCTCATTCCTGAGTTAAGAGGAAATGGTTTTTGTTTTTCACCATTAAGTATAATGCTGGCTGTAGGTTTGTCATATACAGCCTTTATTGTATTGAGGAATGTTCCATGGATTCCTAATTTTTCCAGAACCTTCATCATAAGGGAGTGTTGGATCTTGTCAAATGCTTTTTCTGCATTTATTGAGATAACCATGTGGTTCTTATCCTTGCTCCTGTTAATATGATGAATTTATTTATTGATTTGTGTATATTGACCCAGCTTTGCATCCCTGAAATGAATCCTGTTTGATTGTGGTGTATGATTTTTTGGATGAATTATTGAAGTCGATTGGCCATAATTTTGTTGAGAAGTTTTGCATCAATGTTCATCAAAGAAATGAGTCTATAGGTCTCTTTCTTTGATGAGTCCCTGCCTGGTTTTAGGATGAGGGTTATGATGTCTTCATAGAATGAGTTCGGTAGTGAACTTTCTCTTTCAGTTTCATTGAAGAGTTGGAGGAGTATTGGTGTGAGCTCTGCTTTGAAGGCTTTGTAGAATTCCATTGTAAAGCCATCTGGTCCTGGGATTTTCTTAGATGCGAGGTCTCTTATTGCTGTTTCTATTTCAATGCTTGATATGGGCCTGTTAAGATGGTTCAACTCATCTTGGTTTAGTTTTGACATGTCAATATTTGCTAGGAAAAAGTCTATTTCTGCCAAGTTCTCAAACTTATTAGCATAAAGTTTTGAGAAGTATTCCAGTATAATATTCTGAATCTTGGTTTTTTCTGTGGTGATGTTTTTATTCTCATCTCTGAGTTTATTTATTTGGGTATGTTCTCTTCTTTTTCTGATAAGATTTGCCAAGGGTCTGTCAATTTTGTTAATTATTTCAAAGAACCAACTCTTTGTTTTGTTGATTCTTTGTATGATTTTTTGTATTCTAATTCATTTAATTTTGATTTAGTTTTAATTATTTCTTTCCATCTACTGGATTGGGTCTTTTCTTGCTTCTCTTTTTAAGGAGGCTCAGATGTCTCATTAAATTGTTGGTTTCAGATCTCTCCAATTTGTTGATGTAGGAACTCAGAGCTATAAACTTGCTTCTAAATTCTGCCTTTGCTGTGTCCCAGAGGAGCTGGTAATTTTTGTGTTAATTTTTCTTGAATATCATGAACATTTGAATCTCCTTTCTAATCTCTTCCATGACCCACACTTGATTCAGCAGTGTGTTTTTAAGCCTCCATGTGTTACAGGATTTTCTTTGGTGGCTTTTGGTGCTGAGTACTAATTTTGTTCCCTTTTGGTATGAGAGAATTCAAGGTATAACTTCAATGTTTCTGAATTTGGACAAGTTTGCTTTGTGGCCTAAAATGTTGTCTATTTTGGAAAATGTTCCATGTGCTTCTGAGAAAAACGTGTATTCTGATGCTGCTGGGTGAAATATTCAGTAGATGTCTGTTAAATCTGGTTGATCTATGCAGTTGTTTAGGTCTGCGATTTCTCTGTTGAGTTTTTGCAGAGTTGATCTATCTAGTGGGGAAAGTGGTGTGTTAAAATCCCCAACAATTAATGTCTTTGGATCTATGTGGGATTTGAGTTATAGTAGTGTTTCTTGGTTAAATTTGGGTGCTCTGTTTTTTTGGCGAATAGATATTTAGGATTGTAATATGCTCCTGAAGGAGAGATCCCTTAATTAGTATGTAGCGACCTTCTTTATCTCTTCTCACTAGTTTTAATTTGAAGTCTATTTTATCTGATATTAGGATTGCAACTCCCACCTGTTTATGGGGGCCATTTGCTTGGTAGATTTTGTTCCAGCCTTTCATATTGAAAATGTGTTTGTTTTTATTGGCAATTTGTGACTCCTGAAGGCAGCAGATAGAAGGATCTTGCTTTTTAATCCAACTAGACAGTCTATGTCGCTTAATTGGAGACTTAAGTCCGTTAATGTTGAGAGATAGGACTGAGAGGTATTTGGGAGTTCCTGCCATTTTATCCACCTTCTTGGGGGTTGCGGCAACTGGGTTATTCCTATGGTTCTTGGATTCTCAGTTTGGGTGAGGTTTCTTGGCCTTTATTGTGGTCTTATTGGTTTTCTATGTGCAGGACATCTTTAAGAATCTTTTGTAGGGCTGGTTTGGTGGAGATATATTGTTTCAGTTTTTCTTTGCTATGGAAGGTTTTTATTTGACCTGAGGCTATGAAGGAAAGTTTAGCTGGATACAGAATTCTGGGTTGATAGTTGTTTCTCTTTAGGGCATGGCGTACATCATTCCAGGCTCTTCTTGCTTTGATTGTCTCTGCTGATAAATCTGAGGTGATTCTAATTGGTTTCCCTTTATAGGTGATTGATACTTTGTTCTTGACAGTTTTAAGGATCCTTTCTTTGGTCTGAATTGATCCTGTGTGGATTATAATGGGGCAGTGGTATGTCCTATTCTGGTCTGGACTATTTGGAGTTCTAAAAGCTTCTTGTATCTGAATAGGCCTTTCTTTTTGCATGTTTGGGAAGTTCTCTGCTAGGATCCTGTTAAACAAATTTCCCAGACCATTAACTTCTGTCTCTATGTGCTCCTCTAAAACCATTATCCTCAGATTAAGTCTTCTGATTGTGTCTTCCAAGTTTTGAATAGATCTATCATATTTCTTGGATTTGTCTTGGATGGTTGTATGTTCTTTCTCTATAATACCTAGGCTGTCTTCAATCCCTGAAATTCGATCTTCTGCATGGTCTAACCTATTACCAAGGCTTTTTACTTTGTTTCTTATTTCTTTTCCTTCTAATTGGTCGGCTTTCATGGCTTCAAATTCTTTGTTGGAGCTTTGTTTTAGATCTTGTATGAACTTCTTTTCTTCCTTAATTTGGTGTTCAGTGTGTATTCTCAAATCACTTAGTTGATTGGTTATGGTTTCCTTGGACTCCCATTCCTTCTGTTGTGTTACATTCAGCATTCCCTTTGTGGTCTCCCTGACTTCCTTCAGCTCTGTGTTTATGTATTCCATGAATCCCTTTAGTGATCTTTCTGTATTCTCATCCTGCTCTCTCAATTCCTGTATTACTCTCTGATTAGCTTCCTCACATTCACGCACTTCCTGTAGTTCTCTTTGAGTGTTCTCAACCTGCTCATGCCATTCCTGACTTTCTTTTTGAGTGTTCTCAAGTTGCTCACACAATTCCTGTATCAATCTCTGAGTAGCTTCCTCATGCTTATGATATTCCTGCATTTAAAGTTTGTTTTTCCTCCTCTCTCTCCCTATCATGCTCATACAGAGTCCTTTGCAGGTTTTCAATCTTTTCATTTAGCATGTTTACCAGTAGTGTTTGTAGAGCTTTTTGGGAACTCTCCTCTGGATTATTCATTATCTGTTCTGTCCCCTGATTATGAGTGGGAGTTGAGATACACAGACTTGCCATTTTTCTTGTGTTTTTCCGGATTCCTCTGCCCATTTGGGATGAAAGTAACACCAGTTTTGTGTTAGCACACTATTTTAAGGCAAGCATCAACCAAAGTCTGTAGTTGCACAGTCAAAAGTCTGCAGATACAATCTAGTTCAATAGATATATCTATTCAACATCAAACAACTATGTTTTAATGGGGGGGAGGGGTGGCCTTCCCTCCTCTGCTCCCTGAGAAGGAGTGAGGATGTCAGGCTTCTTCTCACACCAGAGTCTTAGTTCCTGGATCATCTCTGGTCTGCGAAGTGCAGGATGAAGATGTCTGCTCCTTGCTGTTTCTTGCTGGTGTTGAGTAGAATCCGCTCACTTGCCGCATCTGACACCTTTGTCCTGGACTCTCTGTGTTGCAAGTATGGCGGCTATGGCCACTGCTACCACAGCTGCGGCGGCTGGCAAGTGCTCAGATCTGTCTCCTTGCCTGGATTTTCCCTCTCTGGCCTAAGTCTCTGCACTGTGATGGCACATTTGGTGTGATTCTCTCGTTTTAGGACTGTTCACTGGAACACTAAAACTGCTTTGTATGCAAGAGCTTGTTTCGCCTCCAGCTTCTCCTCTGCCATCCTCCTGGAACTCCATCAAAATAGTCATTTTTGAAAATCACAAAATTACATCTCTTGAAGCTTCTTTATCTATTAAATAAAATGTATTTGCATTCTAAATATGTCATTCATCTCTCCAACAATTGTATAACCAAACCAACTCCATGGCAAATAGATCCTCTGATTAATTCAAGTAAATATTTAGGAACAGAAGTTATCACAATTGTATAGAAATATTTACCCACCACACTAGAAATTAAATCTGAAATCATAAAATATTGGGATTAATAATTAGCTTTCACTATGTTGCCATAAAGAGGTAGTGAACCTTTTCAAGTGGGCACAGAGATTTGGTCACTGAGAAATTGTGATCAAAGAGGACATTAAGATCAAAGTCCTTTCCTCCTCTTCCTTCTTTTTCTTCTCTGTCTCCGTCTATTTTTTCTTCTCCCTCTCACTCTTCCTCTCCCTCTCCCCCTCCTCCTCTTTCTTCCTCTCCCACTCCTATTCCTCCTCTTCTTTACTTGCTGGCTTCTATGAACACATGCTCCATCTAATGTTCCTGACATGGGGTACAGTGCCACCACCAATCCAAAGCAATGAGGATAAGAATCATAAACTGAAATGTATAAAATCAGAAGCCAAGATTAATATTTTCTTCTTTTAAGTTGATTTTATAAAGTACTTTGTCATATTAATAGGAGGCTGACACAGGAGGCTGTCATTTATTATAAGGGATAAGATTTGCTGGAAAAAATGTGACCTGAATTTCTCCAATGATATCCACTAGACTGACTGCTCAGACTGTTTATGTACTAGATTCAAAGATGTTCTAACATTTGACACAGGATATGAACATTTTCAGATGCACCTGCAGGGTCTCTGATTCATTCTTCATTGGATCTGATCCCTTTAATAGTGATTACTTGAAAGAACAATATAGAAGGAGAGACATATATCATACAGAGATTAAGAATTAGCCTAAGAGATTTAGAATGTTAAAGGCAATGAGGAATAAGCCTAGTTGATAATTAGTTCTTCAATAACCAAAAATGGTTCCTTAGAACAGTTTCTGGTATACCTTAATTACTATCATTTATTCCTTCCATCTGGAGTCATTCGTTCTCTTCTGTCACAACTGCTAATTAGCCTTTGCCTTTTTGGTGCCATGACTGACCAAAAAGATTTCCAAATCTCACTTAGACTACCCTTTTGATTGTGATTAGTAGTGATCACTCAAAGCCTGGAATCTTTGAATTTCCAGAATTAATCTTCACCTGACATCTAACCACATTCCTGGCATTAATTGCTGTGACCTAATGAACAAATCTTTTTTTTTCAACACAGTATCCTAATATAGGTAAAGTACATGAATTAGAGACTATTGTCAGGTATCAGTATGAAAGGAGCAATTATATATTCCAAGTATGGGTTATTTATTTTGCATTTACTAACTAAATGTTGTCTTTGTTTTATTTATTTATTTATTTATTTTATTTATTTTTGCCAGTCCTGGGGCTTAAACTAGTCCCTGGGGCTAGGGAATTATCCTGAGCATTTTTTTTTTTTGCTCAAGGCTAGCACTCTACTACTTGAGGCACAGCAGCACTTCCAGTGTTTCTTTTTCTGTTTATGTGGTATTGAAGAATTTAACCTAGAGTTTCATGCATGCTAGGCAATCACTGTACCATGAAGTCACATTCCCAGAGCCCTAAATGACTTTCTTAAGATGGCATTACATTTTAATTCCGTAACTATGTATTATAATTTTGGCCAGGTTCTAGGAAAGGACATAGAAATCAATGCTAAGTCCAGTAAGGCTGAAATTCCTATCCCATCACTAAAGAAGTACAGTGTTAAGACTTGCAGGCTATTAGGACTCAGGGCTCGCAGAGCGTTAGCCTTGAGCTGAATAGCTGAGGGACCTTGACAGGCCCAGAATTCAGGCCCCACAACTGACCAAAAAAATCGCCATATTATCATACCATTCCATGGATAAATGTCTAATAGCAGATAGTTTTAGAACCTATCCCTCTGATTTGAATATTGCTTTTGCTTCTGCCTACAGTTAAATAATAGATTATTTTTCTGCTCTATCTTCCTTATGGACTTTCTTACATATCTGAAAACAAAAAAAATCATTCTGCCTACTAATAAGCTACATGTATCTACTTATATAGGTTGTTCTATATATGATTCTATTACTAAGCATGTGACTTTAGCTCTCAAGTTTATTCAGCTTTAACATGAGAGGACAGAGTCTGTGACATGTCAAGAACTCTAGTAGTTATTATTAAAGGGATATCTAAAGCTAGAATGTGCAGCTGCAAGCACAAACCATGTATAATTTCGGTAGTAACACCTAGAACTAAGTGAATAGAGGTTCTCAGAAAATTTTTCCAGCAAGCAAAGATGTCATCTTTTCAATTTCCAGCTAGAGAATGCCAATGCTTGTGTGCTCTGTTACTAGTTCTCTCCTATGTCAGATTGGGCAGATTGGTCTTTAATGGCACATAGTTAAGAGTTTCTGGTGTTAAATAATAAAACAAGCTAACAGATCATGCCTACAGACAATTATCCTGGGCCCATGACTCTTTATCTTCCATGGGGTCCTCGAAAGGGACTGTGTAGCTATAGACATGAGAACAAAATGAAGAACTTAAAAAAATTCCATCTGTCAGGCTGATGAAGGATGCTGTCCAAACCTATGGAAAAACACATGAAGTGCTAATTGTATGCACTGCTGATGCCTTTAATTATGCAAGTTTGCCAGTTGGAAAGATCATGCCACTGTATAGTTTGTGCCAAGGGTAATCAGTCACAGAAAAGAATCTACCACATGTATAGCTCTACCTTATTTATAGCTTACTAGATCCTAATTATGTTTCATAAATGGACAGTCAAACAAGGAAAATAGAAAATATGCATGACTGTAAATTAGAATGTAGAAATTACATGTCAAAACAGGGAGCCTTTTTCTGTGCCTGTTCTAGGGCTTGAACTCAGGGCCTGGACTCTGCCCCTGAATTTTTTTACTCAAGTTTAGCATTTTAAAACTTGAGTCACAGCTCCAGTTCTAGGATTTTTGGTGGTTAATTGGAGATAAGAATCTCACAGAGTTTGCTTCTTCATGATGGTTATGAACTGAAATCCTTAGACCTCAGCCTCCTGAGTAGCTAGGAATAGAACTCTGAGCCACCAAAACCTGCTTAGGCAGCCATTTTGAAATTACACAGTAATGTTCCAGCAGGCAACTCACAGCAAGAGCACACTGAAGATAATTCCATTGTTACAGGATTGCTGATCCTTGATGCCCCAAGGAGGATGTCTCCAACAGGGAGTCATCTGCCTGGCCCTTGCATACTGAATTCCTGATTTGTCTCAGAAAAGAATTTGAGGATACAAATTAAAGGCCAAGAAAGTTTATTAGTAAAGCAGAGTTAATGAAACAAAGAAAGATAGTGCACAACCCAGCCATGGGTATGGGCATATCTGACCATAAATTCTTCATGATCTTAAAACTATCTGCATATCTGTGCTCAAATGGAGGTTGAGGGTTTGACTCATATTTATTAAGAGTGATTAAATGTACCAAGTGTGTGAACAAAGATAAATACATAAGGTACACTTTCATCAATTAGGCTCAGAGACTTCTAGACTGACCTATTTGTTAAATTTTGGTCATTGATGTCTGGTAAGCCCTTAAAAGGATAAATTTTGCCACATGCTCCAAGACAGGTATCCATTCGTGAGATAAATAAAACTTTAATCAAATTTTATCAAGAAAAGTTATTTTTCCCAAATGTCTGTTTTTTCCAGGATGAGTCTCTTTAAGATATCGTTGTTCAGTTTCCAGATCACACTTTATATATTTTTTTTTGTTGTAAGAATACCGTACATAGGAGTTACAATTACATGGGCAAGATAACGGGTACATTTTTTATCAAGCATTGTTTCCTTCTCTTTGTTTCCCCTTCCCATCTCTTCCCATACTCTCCCCACCTTCCCCCACCCGATCTTCCCCTCCCCCAAAGTTGTAAAGTTCGTTTTTTGACATAATGACTTGTACATCTCATTGTTGCAATGGGTCCACCTGTATCCCTGGTTAAACAATTTGTTTTTGCCCTTCCCCGCCACAAATTATACGAACATCAAATACAGTGAAGGCAGGGGTTATACTGTGGGGGAGGGACGTATAAGGCAACATAGAACTCATCTTATAAATGTGTTAGAAACAATTGCATGAAAGAAAATAATTGAATACTTATCTTGGGGTTCATTCCCCTAACATCAACTTATCTGACCTTTATTGCTTGGCTCAGACATATACTAGTTATTACAAATAAGGGAAACCATGGGACCTATGTTTCTTTGGGCCTGGCTTACTTCACTTAATATAATTTTTTCCAAGTCTTTCCATTTCCTAACAAATAGGGCAATGTCATTCTTTCTGATGGAGGCATAGAATTCCATTGAGATCACACTTTATTTTGGACAAGCAGGCTAAGTCAGAGGAAGAGATCTACTCTTTTTCTTTATTCTTTTTCTTTTAACTAATACTGAAGCTTTTGATGGAATGTCAGCCTTAAAGATAATGCTTTTTTGCTTTTAATAAAATTATTAATACAATGTCTCTGAATTCTGTGCTGCTGTTTCCTATGCCTCACTTTCCTTGTCTACTCCATCTCACCTTAAGAGGTAGTATTTCAAAGGTGTGAAATATTTTTTCTATAGCCTTAGTTTCATCAAGATCTTCAGAAAACAGAATAATCCCTGTTTTCCTGAAGTTTGCCTATATTGGCTCATTGGGGCTTATCTGATTCCGATGGTTTGCTCCTGTGCCTCCTAGTAGTTCCTTGAGGTACTGCTATTGGGATCTCACTTGCGCTGATACAATTAGATTATTTCCTTTGGTGTTCATACATTGGGGCATGTCTTCTGCTCATCTCCTCAACTTTCTATTGTTGTCTTTTTTTTCTAGAGGGGAGACCAGTGCCTGGAAGCTCTGCAGATATATAATCTCAGGACAGTTAGTGAGTAGTTGGAAGTATCCTTTCTTTTTGGCTCCATGACAGTCCATGCCTTCACCACCATGAAGTTATTTACATGTCCTCAGACATAGTTTCCATACTCTTCTATTCCTGTATCTCTTGATTCAACCTGTACATTCTTGTCAGGTGGATCTTAAAACACAGTTCTTCATATAGTCTTCCTATTTAAGATCTTTTGTGAGTCAACTTAATTTAAAAGTCTAGTCAACCTTTCTTTCTTCTCCCTCTGCTAGCATTATATACCCTCCTCTAATCATCAAAAGTCTATCATTTCCTAGTTTTTCTTTTCTCATCTTTTTGTTGTTCATCTCCATTTACCTGCCTTGAGAACCTTCCAAACCATCTAAACGTCTTTAAAACCAACTTCTTTTGCAATTGATAAAATCTAGGATGCAAAGAAGTGTGACTACTCCAAACTATTTACCTTCCATTCAGTTTTGAAACATGGCCATGTGTAATGTTATAAAAAATAGCAACTTAGAATACTGCAAATACTAAGTGAATATATTTGCTGAAGTTGTAACAGTTTAGATTTTGAGATTCTGAGAGTTAAATAAGGTATCATGAAGAACACAAGGATAAGTCTTGGGCATATTTCAGCTAGCCTGACTGTTTTATGCCATGGGATGTATTACCTAACTCTCAAAAACTTACTTCAGGTATAAATTTTAGATGAATATTGTAAAACTAGTATCATAAATTAAAAGTTTATAGAAATTAAATCTATTAACATATTTTATTTACCTTCCTTTTTTAGTGTTAAACATAGTGACTGGTAAATAATAGGCATTTAATAAACCTTAATTCAATCAACTGACTATATACTCATTTACTGTAGCCAGATATTTTTATCTAATATCTACATATATTATATAATAAATCATCTGAATTTAACTAGGTTAAAATTAAGACAGGATTGCAGAACTTACTACAAAATCATTTAAATTTATGTTTTTCTTTAATAAAGTTGTCTCAGTTATGAACATGTATATTTCAGTTGAATTTACTTTTACCCAGGTTGGATGGTTGAAATGCCTTTTGACAACCCAATGAAGACATTTGCAGAAACGGTGGCCTGAATACAATAAAACCAGGTGTCACCTGAATTTCAGCAGAACAGCTTATTGAAATTTTTAGAGATAAAACAATAAGGAGAAAAGGAGCCTTTGATTTTAGGGAGGTTTGTAGAGGAGACAGCGTGACTAGGTCTTTACTTTGAACACTTATTTGTAATTCAGGGGATTGGAATAAGTTACAATTTTATATACAAAACAGAGCATCTTAAAAAAACTAGCTAGATGAGGTTTCCCAGTAAAAATTCAAACCTGACTCTTCCCTTCCTTTAATAAAGGATAGGTTATCATTGTTATGATAAAGTAGTCTAAAACTACAATTCCCTCCCTCATGTTGTATGATGTACCAAAAGAAATTTATGGGGAAATGATTCCTTCACTGGTTAGCTGTGACGCTTGCTCCTTCATTGCCAGATTCCTTTGGCCTCTTAAGAAGTGTGCTGACCCTTCTAGGTACTGTCCATCAAATTCTTTGTACCCAAAGGTGCTTAACGAGATCAACAAAGCACAAGTATCATATTCGAACAGTTGTTGGTAAGAAGAAATTTCTATGAACTTGGAACAGATCTGAGTCACTTTAGAAATAAGGGAGATTTAGTCATTTCCTCAGGATCACAATCCTAGAGAGTGATGACATTTGATCTATTTTATCAAATGAAAACATACAAGCTAACAGGATTTCTGTAAAAAAAATAATAGGACCCATTGTGTGCAAAGTAATTAATACCTAATGGAATTTCAGAATTGGTAGGTTCTCTACTCCTCTGCATAAAGTTTCACCAAGTCCTCAAGACATAACAGTGAAAGGCAAAGCAAATGTATTTGGCTATTATTGGGTACCTGGTAAACAGAGATGCCTTAACTCTGACAAAGTGCATATCATAGTCGTTAATGTGACCTTTCTGAACAACTATATAGTCTATATGTTCCCGTGTGAGCCCATGGGCGGTACAATCATATCTGAGACTGAGAAACTTGTCATCAATGTAAAACACCTCCTCATCTTCCACCAACATCAAAGGTATGAGTATGGAACTATTTGTGGAGTTCTCTGATGTCTTCAATAGGAGGATTCTGGGCTTAAAGAGGGAAGCGTAAAAGATAATCATTTGTGTCCCTTTTCTCATATTTCAATGTTTCTGATGAATGTGAATCCTGAGAAATGTAACTTCACCAATGTCATCAGAAAATGCCTCTAGCTCCAACAAATACTTACACTTCTTGTTTATAGCTCATCCATGAAAATTTTGACATCATAGAGTGACTCATCATCATAATCCATTACACCCAGACCATAAATGCCCTTTCAGAAATTGTCACTTGTAACCTGTGGAGTTGCAACATATCCAATGCTATTATCTGTAAATCTGACCTGTCATCACATTTGGTAGCTTTTTTCAGATGTCATCAAGAAGAATGGTGAATCAAACATCCAGAGCTCCCCTAAAGGCTGTACTGAGAATCAGGTTGTCTATTTCTTTAACAATGATATCCACTCTCCAACCTGGATCTGAGAACCAATATCACCCTTAATAATCAACCATTTGTCAAGCTCATTTCTTGCTGCAAAAATTAATTTAACTGAAAAACCAGTATGGTATATTTTGATTGACATGGCCTCAAAGGAATAACCTTGTGACCCTACCCCCACTCAAATAACAGTGTTCAGATTTGGGGAATTTTACTTGGAAGGTGAACCCTTACGTTGGCTCTTCTTCAGATGGTCTCTTCTTCTTGACAGTTTCCAGTCAGGTCCTTGAAGAAGAGGAGGAAATTGGGGAACTTTACCTTATATAAGGTTAACAAACTTCACTCTATACAGAAACTGCTACTAAAACTTAGAAAAAAGCCTACTAAGAAGAAAGAAAATTGGGCTAGGAATCAACACTAAAGTTCAGGTTGGAGTTAACTATTTACTGGTTATTGCACTTCACATTTGTACCTCCTCTTAGATTCTTAAATACTGTTCCCCATTACATTTTTGTGCCCAACTATAGGGGAAAGATAACCTTATTCTCAAAGTTAACTCTTTTGGACATTTGTGGGAATTTTTCTCAAAAATAGGCAATTCAGTTCTCTGGTACACATTAGTGAATTATCAGATTCATCCACTAAAGGGCTGAACCTTACAAGATTGCCCCCATCTTCATATGTCAATCGTCATCCCTTCTTTGTTAGATCATTTGCTAGAATGGTTCACAGTCCTCAGAAATAGTTTACTCCTACATTAAGGATTATAAAAGGACATCACTCAGGGATTAGAATATTCCATGTTCTCTCCAGATGTGCCACTTTTCAGCCAACCAAGTGTTTACAACTTAGAAACTCACTGAACTTTGTGATTTTATTTTAATTTTTATTTTAATCTTTTAGTTGTACAAATGAGTTGCCCTTTCAACAATGCAGTTTGTGAATATAATGCAAAGTCCAGAAGGCAAATTCCAGAATAAAAAAATAAACTGAATTTAAGAGTGCTAAAATGAAATAGCCAGTATACTCAGTTACTGGGGAACTTGGAAAACTACAGAATAGTAAAAAAATGGACACAGGAAATTAACCATACTTAGGTAAGCTGTAGAGTAGGAAACTGACAATACTCAAAGTCTAAGTAAAATAGACTGTGGGCTGGTCTTGCGTTTGATCTCATGCTCTGGGCATTGTCCCAGAGCATTTTTTCTCAAGGCTACCACTTTAGCCACAACTCTGGTAGTGTCTTTTTGCAGGTTAATTGGAAATAAAAGTCTCAACTTTCCTGCCTGGCTTCAAACATAGATCCTCAGAACTGAGCCAACTGAGCATCTAGGATAACATTCAGCTTCATCTCAGTTTTTAGGTAATTTGTTTGCCAGTATTCAATCCTTGTAAGTCTTTCTATAGCATTGGTCTCCGATCACCACACAGATTCCCTTTCAAGTATATTTATTCTTTGTTTTAATACGTTTATTGTAAAAATACTGTTCAGAGGGGTTAGTTACATGAGCAAGGTAAAGAGCGTACATTTCCTATCAAGCATTGTTACCTCCTCCTTTGATTTTCCTATACCATCCCTAACCTCCCAGCTCCACAACTACACTATACACTCCCCCTACCCCGGCATAAATTGTAAAGTTTATTTTTCAACAGTGTCTTGTGCATCTCATTGTTACAATGGGTCAACCTGTATCCTTATTTAAGCATTTTGTTTTTTTTTCCTCTTTCCCTCCCCAAATTATAGAAGTGTATATACAAGATGCAGGGCACCAACATCAAACACAGTGGAAATGGGTTATACCATGTGGAGGGATGGGAATACAAAGAAGCAAAAATCACATGGAATATTATAAATATTTTAGAAACAATAGCAAGAAAGAAAAAACCACTTGCGTCCCTATCTTGGGGTTCATTTCGTTTATCATCATCTTATCTGGTCAAGTATTATATTTATACGTAATTTTTCCCATTCAGTCCTACCAGTGGCTCCTAGTTACTTTTCCATGGTGACATTTCCAATTAACAAACCCTGCTGATAAATGAAAACACATATTGTGATCAACAGAATAAAACTAATTTGAGCTGCTGTTTCTCGTTTCTAGCTTTAAGCTCTTTGGGAAAATTTTCAAGGGCCCTACATAGCATAGTGGTAAACATGAAGTTGAATGACCCACTAACTATGAAGTCTCTCCTTACTTAATTTAAGGTGTTTGAGAAGGGTCAGGTGTGGGTTGGCCAATTGAACCAAAGCACAGATTCCACTCCAGTTTGGCCAGTAACATCTCCAATACTGGTCTTCTGCAATACTACCAGACATTTCCCCTGGCTATGATTAGTACTTATTGCTCATCTCAAAGGGTTGGCCTTCACTACATACAGCTAAGTTTCTCAGAAATGTCAAATTTTCCCCAAGTATAGTTGACTTGGAAAGAATGGAACCGGTCAGTTTCAGGGTTTTTTGAGAGTCTTGCTTTTTAGAAGCAAGTTGTCTCGGATCACATTTTGCTGACCTATCATGAATTTCATGCCCATGGGGTCTGAGCTCCATGACAGCACAAATAGGACCTCTTGTGTGGCCTCCCTGCCACACAGTCATAGTAGTACTCAGTATGTGGACGGAATCACCACAGTATTTACCTTGCTTATCCAGTCTCAATTTCAATCTGGGTAGATTCAAAATTGAAAGTCATACACAGAGTGTCTGCTCCAAGACTGAAGTTGCTAGCATATTGTAGGATTAACTAGACGGTCCATTGAGACCATGGAACTAAGCATGGTCACATTAAGGGCATTAAGACTGTTTGGAGTTCCCCAAGCAGGATGTTTTCACAGGTCAATAACTGACAAACATTAGACACTTATCTGGGCATTATAAAGCTGAATCATTTTTTTGACCAATTTGATCATTAACACCCTCCTTACTAGAAGGAAATCCCCTCCCACAAGAAGGGAAACTTGCATTCCTGCTATTTAGAAACCCTCAAAACTCCCTCCCTCTTGGCAGAAAACCCTCCCTCCTTCTTGGTAGAAAACCCGTTAGGTGTAGCTTGCCTTTTTTTTTTTTCTTTTTTGGTCGGTGTTGGGACTGAACTCTGGGCCTGGGTGCTGTCTCTCAGCTCTTCAGCCCAAAGCTAATGCTCTAGCAATTGAGTCACAGCACTACTTCCAGTTTTCTGGCTTTCTGAGTGGTTTATTGGTGATAAGAGTCTCACAGACTTTACCTGCCAGGCCTAGCTTTGAACCACCATCCTCAGATCTTAGCCTCCAGAATAGCTAGGATTATAGGCGTGAGCCCCCGGTGCCTGCTTTTTTCTTTACTTTTCTTTTCTTCTCTTTTCTTATCTTTTTTCTTTGTTTTGTTGGTTGTGAGGCCTGAAATATGGGCCTGTACACTGTCCCTCAGCTCTTCAGCTCAAGGATATTCTCTACCACTTGAGCCACAGCACCATTTCTGGCTTTTTCTGCTTATGTGGTGCTGAGGAATTGAACCCACAGCTCATGCATTCAAGGCAAGCACTCTACCACTGAGCCACCTTCTCAGCCCTTCATCTGAGTTTTCAGTTAGCTCACTGACAATGTTCAATCCTTCTAAGGCCTTTATGCAGCTTTGGCCTCCAGTCACCACACAAACTCTTCCCTTTTCAGATAGTTTCTAGAACTAATTTGCTCATGCCATCCTACTAGAGCATTTCATTTATGGGTTTAAAAAAATCTTTTAGTATAATTAACAAACCTCTATTCATCTTACTCTATTCTACATTTTATTTTTGCCAGTCCTGGGGCTCCCTGAGCTTCTTTTGCTCAAGACTAGCACTCTGCCAGTTGAGCCACAGAGCCACTTCCAGCCTTTTCTATTTATGTTGTGCTGAGGAATAAAACCTAGGGCTTCATGCATGCTAGGCAAACCATTGACCACTAACCCATATTGTCAGCCCCCGAAATTTATTTTATTTATACTAATCATCAGAATAAAACTGATTCATAAGCTGCTATGTAGTTTCTGGCTTTGAACCTTTTGGAAATTTTTGGGGGGATCCTGAAAAGCACCTATGTTAATAGGAAATACAAATGACCCTCTAGGGAAGGGGTCTCTTCTAACTAGTATAAAATGTTTGAAAATGGACAGGTGGATGAAATGCTACCATGAAAGGGATGTCCAATTGAACCAAAGCACAGGTTCTACTCTAGTTGGCCAGGAAGGTCTCCAACACTGGTCCTCCAAAATACAATTAGACATTCCCATTTGCTATGTTTAATGCTTACTGCTCATCTCTTCACAGGTTCGGTCTTCCCTGCATCTTGATAAGTGTCCCAGAAATGCCAATTGTTCCCCCCTACCTCAGGAAGATAGGGTTTTTTTTTCTTAGATCCTTATTCTTGGGAACAGCAACAGCAGGGTCTTACAAGTTTCCCCAGGCTGTGTTTGGCATTCCATGCCTTGGGGGTCTGAGGTTCATCACAGTGGGAAGTGGACCACTTGTTTTTCTGGGCTCTGTGTCATACAAGCTTAACAGTAATGGCAGACAGAATATTTAATCCATTTCACCCAAGCATTAATTTTTGTTGGTCATAGGACTTGAACTCTGGGCCTGGGTGCTGTCCCTAAGCTCTTCAGCTCAAGGTGAAAGTCCTACTACCTGAGCCACAGTGCCACTTTCAGTTTACTGGTGGTTAATTGGAGGTAAGAGTCTCAAGGACTTTTCTCCCTGGGCTGGCTTTGAACCCCAATCCTCAGATCCTGAGTAGATAGGATTGCAGGTGCAAGCCACTGGCACCCAGCTTTGGACTTGAATTTTAAGTTTATCCAGAGAGTCTGCTTCTGAAACTGAGGTTCCAAAGCCATACATCCTTGGATCAGCTAGGAGATAAATCCAGGCTTCAGAGTCAAAGTGGGCAGCTGAAGGAGTTTAGTGAATAGGACTTTTTTGAGTTCCCCTTGCAACATATAAGATTTAAAACACACACATGCAAGCACATATGCATAGCAAGATTTTGTTTGGACTAGTGCACATTATGGAGCTCCATAATGAAAATTATCCATTATTTATGAGTGTTCTCAGACCTTTGTCAATATTCTCCCAGTAGATTATCAGAAGCAGGTCCTTGGATCATTTTTCTTGGGTTCCTTAGGCGTAGAATTCTTATTCCCCCTTTTAGCAGGCCTCTTGTGATTTGTTTTTGGTGCACTCAATCCTCCCAATTGTAAGTTTCTTGTGCACCTCTCATTTTCAACTCTCCCCTTACTGGAGATTTCTCGAATATGGCTTCCTCCAGCTCCCACATTTTTTTTGAGAAGTCAACAATACATTTTATTCCACAGGAAGAAAAGTGGTGACTGATTTGAGAAGCAGGTTTACAGAGTCAGAACACACTGGTGATCATCATAGTGTTATAGAGTGGAGAACTAGGTAGTTTATTTTCAGTTCATCAAGCAGCGACTATGGATTTTTGAGGCACAGATAGATGACATTTGAAAACAAGGTGGCCCAGGATCCAGCTCCCACATTTTTATCCTTGGGCCAGAGAATGAAAATGCACCTCAAGACTCAAGTTCTCTTTGTGCCTAAGACACATTCAGCCCATGATAATCCCCAACCAACAAGGTAATATGCTCTAGTTCAATTTTTCCTCTCACGGCCAATTCATGAGGTTATTTTTTTTTAATTGTATTTTATTTTATTTTAGAACATACTGTACAGAGGGGCTACAATTACATGGGCAGGATAATGCATACATTTCTTACCAAGCATTGCAGCCTCCTCCTTTGTTTAACCTTCACTTCCCTTCCCCGCCTCCCCCCTCCCCCCACCCAATTTTACCCCCCTCCCCCCATCAAATTATACCCCGCTCCCCCCCACACCGACATTGTAAAGCTGGTTTTGACATGACATTTTGTACTTCTCATTGTTGCAACAGGTCCACCTGAACCCTTAAACGACTTGTTTGTCCCCATCTCCTCCACATGTTATACTGACATCAAATATAGTGAAAGCGGGGGTTACACTGTGGGGGAGTGACATACAAAGCAACAAAGAAATAATCTTATAAATGCGTTAGAAACACATGCATGAAAGAAACGAAAACATTAAAATACATATTTAAGGGTTCATTTTCCTAACATCACATTATCTGAACTTTTCCGCTTGACTCATACCTATACTAGATATTGCAAATAAGGGAAACCATGGGACCTATGCTTCTTTGGGCCTGGCTTACTTCACTTAACATAATTTTTTCCAAACCTTTCCATTTCCTAACAAATGGGGAAATGTCATTCTTTCTGATGGAGGCATAGAATTCCATTGTGTATATATACCACATTTTCTTGATCCATTCATCTACTGAGGGGCATCTGGGTTGGTTCCATGTCTTAGCTATGGTAAATAATGCTGCAATAAACATAGTTGTGCTGGTAGCTTTAGTGTGGTCTTGTTTGTAAACATTTGGGTAAATGCCCAAAAGTGGGATTGCTGGATCATAGGGGGGATCTATGTGAAGTCTTTTGAGGAACCTCCATACTGCTTTCCAAAGTGGTTGAACAAGTTTACATTCCCACCAACAATGAAGTAAGGTTCCTTTCTGTCCACATCCCCTCCAGCATCTGTTGTTGTTAGAGTTCTTGATTTTTGCTGTTCTAACTGGAGTGAGGTGATATCTCAATGTTGTTTTGATTTGCATTTCTTTTATGGCTAGGGATGTTGAACATTTCTTCATGTGTCTATTGGCCATCCTTCTTTCTTCTTCAGAGAAGCTTCTCTTTAAGTCTTTCGCCCACTTATTTATTGGGCAGTTGTTTCTTTGAGGATTTGTTGTTGGGTGGTTTAATTTTTTGAGTTCCAAGTATATTTTAGATATGAGACCCTTGTCCGTTGTATGGCTAGTAAAGATCTTCTCCCAATCGGTGGGCTTTCTATTGATCTTGCCAGCTATGTCATTTGCCCTGCAGAAGCTCTGCAATCTTATGCCATCCCATTTGTCCAACCTTTCTTTGATTTGTTGTGCTTCTGGGTCTCTATTAAGAAAATTTCGACCTGAGCCAAGGAGACCTAGGGTTTCTCCTATTCCATCCTGTAATGTTTTCAGAGTGTCTGCTTTGAGTTCAAGGTCTTTGATCCATTTGGAGTTGATTCTGGTGCAGGGCGATATATAAGGATCTAGCTTTAGTTTTCTCCATGTAGTTAACCAATTTTGCCAGCACCATTTACTGAAGAGGCTGTCTTTCTTCCATTCTATTGTTTTAGCTTCCTTATCGAAGATTAGATGGCTATAGGTCTGTAGGTTCATTTCTGGGTTTTCAATTCTATTCCATTGGTCCTGAGGTGTGTTCTTATGCCAATACCAAGCTGTTTTGATTACTATGGCTTTATAGTAGAGTTTGAAATTTGGTATTGATATTCCTCCAGCAGTGTTCTTTCCATTGAGGAGCGTTTTTGCTATTCGGGGTCTTTTATTGTTCCATATGTATTTTTGGATTGCCTCCTCTATTTCCTTGAAGAATGAGGGTGGAATTTTGATAGGTATCGCGTTGAATTTGTAGATAGCCTTGGGAAGTATTGCCATTTTCACGATGTTAATCTTGCCAATCCAGGAGCATGGGAGGTTTTGCCATTTTTTAAGTTCTGTGTTGATTTCCTTTTTCAAGATTTTAAAGTTTTCATCATAGAGGTCCTTCACTTCTTTGGTTAAGGTAATTCCTAGGTATTTTATTTTTTGTGGGGCTATTACAAATGGAGTTGCTTTCCTAATTTCAGCCACACTTTTCATGAGGTTATTTTTTATTGGGGTGCTTCCTTGGGCCCTTTCCTGACATTGCTGATACACTTTCCATCATTAACCACAACGGATGGTGTTTAACCCAACCTTGAGCTACCTCAACAAGGCAGGATGTGTCTTCTCTGAGGGTCTCCCCACATCCCCCTTGTGTAACAAGGATCCTGGACTAGTCCCCAAATTGTTGGGAATACTCCCCTGTGTAACCCAATATCCTAAGAAAGACCACCAAGTTGAAAAGTACTTAGCACCACAAAGTTTAGTTCTGTTAAAGGGCTTGTTACTGACAGGAAGCCTATTAAACAACTACTCTGAGTAGGAAGATTGCCCAGGTTTTACCCATAATGAGTTACTACTTCTGGTATTGATCAGAAGTTGTGTTAACAATCTTACACAATTGGCTCTTTTGAAGCTCAGCTGGCTTCAAAAAGGGGGTTTAAGAGTTTCAGAGCAATCCACTAAACCAGGCCAGAAATTGTTAGAAAATTCTTACTCAGCTGGTACTCTATGAATTAAACTATGCCTCAAGTCCCTAGAACGATTTTAGTAACAGGATATACTTTAGTTAAAATAGTTTTTTGTAAGATGATGCTATGCTTAGTCAGTGCTTTCCCTCAAGCAATCACTTTCAGTGAAAAAGATTCTAACTCCTACACAGTCCATTCCCAGACAGAATTTATTATCAGCAGCTCCCTCTTTGGAATGGAGGCTTATGAGCTTCCAGGTGAAAACACCTTATTCACATATTGTCTTGGCTCCCTTAGGCAAACAGTTCAGGAAGTGGTTATGAAACCAACAGCTGTGTGTGGCTGATCCTTTATAAAAAACAAACAAACAAACCTGTCTTGTACTTCTGCTCCTAGCACAAATAGAAAGAAGAAAGCTTCTCTGAGCACAGAGCACAGATTGGGCTGCAGCATAGTCAGCACCATAGATGAATCAGTCAGATCCCAGCTGCTTGGCCGACCACAGGGCACACTTCTGATGCCACATTTCTGAGGCAAAGCAGTTCTAAGCTGCCAAGACACTATGGTAGGAAGAGGCCTGATGGAGAATTCTTGGTGGGAAGGAGAAGGTGAAACTTTGGATTTAGGTTTTAGAAAATGCAAGCCATTTTCTGAATTGCTTGAGGCAGCGAGCAGAACATGTTGTCTAGCCCTCTAGATGCAGAGTATGAGAACACTTCCCACATCTTACACTCAATCGCTCCTGCCTGACAGTCTTCAATTCCCTCTTACAGGAGTTAAGCAGTTTTTAAGAAAGCAAAAGTTAGCGAACCTGATCTAGCTGGTGAAGAAATCATATCCTTTGGCTTTAGAATAGATCAGTTTCTATCTCAGAACAAGAGGAAGGAAAAAAACCACATTCTACAGAATTTAACACCTTAAAGATGCTAGTTTGCTGCATTAAATTTTCATTGTTAGAGTCTTACAAGAAAAAAAAAGACAAGCTGAGAATTTCTTGAGCCTTTGCTAGCCTAGTACTGGGTTCTTGTTGTGGTTGTTGTTTTTTTCCTAATACTTTAGGAAGAACTGAGAAAATGCAGACATTAGCCTGAAACCTAATTAATCTGAAACCACAGCACCTAAGTTACCGAATTCTAAATTTAGTCTCAAAGCTGAAGGCCAAGGCTTCCCTGCCCCCAGCATCTTCAGAATAGCAGTATTGTCTCTGTCTCAAGTTTGTTTTCTTTAAAGAATTCGAGAGCAGAAAAGTTTTTAAAGCAGTTTTTCTTCAAAGCGAA